>NW_022900943.1:13689391-13930205 GCF_012274545.1 Fukomys damarensis | reverse complement strand
TATATTTATATATATTTATATTTATATAAAAAGACTAATAATAGCAGTATGTTATGCATCAGCTTTTCCAGGTTCTGCAGTCATCTGAACAAAATTGTAGACATTCAGCACATTCCATTAAACAAAAAACAAAATGAAACAAAAAGAAACAAAGAAAAGAATAATATCCAGAAAACAGCAAAGTTCTGTTGCTGTTGTGGTACCTGGCACCATTTTTTTAAATTAGCATTTTAATCATCATCTGGAAGGAGAATATTCTAGAGTAATATCATTAAATGTAGCTCTGATAAAGCACGGTCCCTACTATGTATCATAAAGCAGGTACAAGATATTTTACAGAGCAAATCAAATAGGCAAGGCAAGAAATTAAAAGAAGAGGTGAAAAAGTAAAAACAGTCAACAAAAGGCCAATAACATGTCATGAAAAGTCAGTACATATCAGTTATAACCATCAATGTCAATGGCCTCAACTCACCAATCAAGAGAAATAGACTCGCAAAATGGAATAAGAAGCAAAATCCAACAATATGTTGCATACAAGAAACACACCTAGTGCAAAAAGAAGCCCATAGACTGAAAGTGAAAAGATAGAAAACAATTCTCCATGTGACAGGAGCCCAGAAAAAAACAGGGGTAGCAATCTTATTTGCAGACAAAGTAAATTTGAAACCAAAGCTGATTCTAGTATTATTGATGTAGGACAGTACTGTATCATACCTCTATGAAAGCCTGCCCTTTTAAACAGAAAGTTTAGTATCGATCATTTGATATACACCCTACTGCCTTCCTGTGACACAAATGTCTTGATAAAATTTCTAAGGACATCTAAAACTTATTTAGACAAAGGACAGTCTTGAAAGTCCTTTAGTCTATAAGGCACCAGGCTTTGGCCAGTACTGTAGTAATGTGTACTGTGTGGCTCTTGAATCTTGTCAAGTCCAGGGGATGAGTGGCTACCCCTGCAGACATTATTGTGAGGTCTACAATTAGGCTTAGTTCACAATCCTGAGCTGTGGCTTCCCAAATCACTAATATAGAACCAGGCCAACAACAACTTAAGGTTGTAGCCACATATCTCATAAACAATCTTCCTTAAGCTATATGTTGAGTTCACTCACCAAGAAAGGCTAAATAATCTGCAAAAGGTCACACAGTCAGAACAGAGGTTGCTTGCAAAGTCAAGTCTTCAGATTCCCCCAAGCTTTTCCCATCCAATCTTACTACCACCAATATGAAACTTGTTTTGGCTCTAGGGACTCAAATTAGGAGGCAAAGCCTGATTTGGCTGCTAAGGCCCCATAGCATTCCCAGTCGATCTTTGGAAAGGCAGATTCCTGAGTCTTAGGTGCATAGCTTCATGTTGTATTCGGTGTCTTAGAACACTGGACCTGTAGTTGGAAGGTACTTTGGAAATGTTTCCCAACACTTTGTACAAGGCTATTTTTCTGCATCAGTGACCTGCTGGCATTAGGTAGGAAGAGACTTTTTAATACTACATTTTCTCAATCAAGATGTGTGCTTCATACACACCTAAGAGATGCGTGAACTTTAAGCACAATGTAAAGATTTCAAAACATATCACATCTGCGTGAAAAGTCTTAGAAAGCACCTGGAACTATGGGGATGTATAGCACATAAATCCATAGTCACTTGCCCTTCCGTTGTAGAACAGAATACACATACACATTCAATCGACGACATTGTGACAAACCTTCTAAATTATAATGATATACAAATAACTTTGTTAAAATGTATAGTGAAGTAGGAAATATAGATGGCATTTGTGATTAAACTCAAAACTGCTTTGGCTAAATTTAAAAAGAAACTAACAATTATATAAATTTCCTCCAAAGTAAGTTGTTTTCCAAATTCTTAATATTTCATTATATCCCCTCCTGCCTCATTCCTGGTCAGCAGTTTACCCAATTCTCTCAAGAGTGACGTGTTCCCCTCTCAAAGACACATCCTCAACATGGCCCCAGGAAGGCAGAGTGACACAAAGGATGGACCGCTGGACTGAGAACAGATCCCTGTGTCCAGCTGCGCTGTACTAGGAATAGTATCAAATTCTAGGTTCCACCTTTTTCATTTGCAAAATCAAGCAGGTCGTGGAGGAACTGAATCTTGCCACCTGTGAAGTCACGGACCTCTGGCAGGCTGATTACGTTCTCAGAAGGCCCGTCTCCTCATCTTGAAGCCTCTCACGTCCGTGCTGAAGATCACATAAGAGAATGAAAGCCCGTGTGCAGCAAAGCCCTAGTATCTCTGCCAAGAGGCCAAGATGACTGCCCATAAAGCTGAAGCATGCATTCGGGATACATAACGTTTCTCAGTTTAAAACTTAGTGTTTTTGTTTTAAAAAGAGATAAAAGCATTCCTTGGTTTGTGGTGATTAAACAGGAGGAAGGGAGAGAGAATAAACTCAGTAATTCAACATCGTGTATGTCAATCTGAGAGATATAAAATAATATTTCCACCTTTGAGTTTCAAAAACTTAAAAGCCAATGATTATGATACACAAATGACTGATATGCTAAACCCTATTAATAGTTTAAAGTGTTGGTATTCTTCTGTATTATCATGCCACCAGGTTCCGTTCTGGGGGATGACAAACAGGCACATGGTATCACTGCTTTTAAAATCGGATGCCTAGTGTCTACACTAAAAATCCTCCCACCCCATTCTGCTTTTACAGTAACAAACTTCCTTTTTCACCTGTGAACTGAACAAAATACAAAAATCTTGCTTTTTGGCTCCCAAGTACCACATGCTGATCACACATAGCTGTTAACAAAAATGTAGACTTTGCTACAAGGGAGCAAATTTCAGCTGGTACTCAGGAATTATAGCTAAGTGATTAAACCTAAAGTCTAATATTAAATGTGCACCAGGTAAGAAAGTTAATTTATTCCTTGTAACTCTTTCCTAAAACAATATTAATACCTACCTAATTGTAAAGAAAGTTATAGATTTCTCTTTATGGAGGCCATAGAATTCTTTCATGTTCCATAAATAATTCTGTCTCTAAGGCGTCACCACACAGATATAAAATAGTGTATGCACACACATGTTTTACTCTCCACTGAGAGAAATCACCATAGTGAGATATGTTTAGAGGGACACAGAAGCCTCCAGTCTATAAGGTCTGTCTGCTATACAAATGAAACAGGCCCTGAGGAAAGCAGTCCTTTGTCTTACTGGAGGGAGATGAGCCTGCCAGGGGGTTCGCCTGCAATGAAGTCTGTGGCTGTAGCTGCATTTCAATGCAGTGCTTAGTTTATTCACCAGGGGTCATCAAAGGTCTGGATTTTCTTTGTCTACTTGTTGACTCCTGTGTACAGTGTACACTTAAGAACCACTGACTTCTTTAGAATTATACATCAGGACATGTGATTTGCTATTCTTTCTGCCCACTACTTCAGCTGACCCTTACTGTTTAGCATTGAATTATTACTCTTTCTAAATTTTTACCAACATGTTACGAGCCAGCAAGACCATTTGATGCCTTAGAGAAACATCTTTTCTAACTGAGCACATTTGTTAAAAAAAAAAATGGTATGTAATTGAATTCCTAAAAAATAATTATTTTTCAAAGTTAGATAGTGGAAGACTTACCAGATCAGTGTTTTCTGAATTCATGAACCAAACTGCATGCTTGTAAAGCAGGTGAGTAGTGACTCAGGCTTATCAGATTTCTTCAGTAAGTGATATTCTGAGGTCATAGGAGGTCAGTGGGAGAATGGGTCAGTATTATTCTGTGACACTATTCTGGCCTCAGTGAACAAGTAAATAATAGCTGTTTTCAGTGAAGATACTGGCATGAAGGGCAAGGATCTCACAGGCCTTGGTCATGTCTGGATTGAACACTGCCCTTGGAACAGCTCAGAGTATTTAATCTCAGTCTTTCCTTGAAGCACTCTTCAATAGCTTTAGAATGGGGCCATTGTAGGCAGTTTGATTTTTTTCTTAACTGTACCCATTGTATAAGCTAAATTGCATCCTTTGTAAGGTCAAGGGTGACACATGTTTCAGCTACAGTGAAGAACAACGGGTTTGGGTTAGAGAGCCTTCTGGGGTGGTGAGCTTCTGTGTAAGAATCACGAGTGACCTTTACTCCCCATACCCTCCTTCCTTCCCTAATCTAAGCAGAGCAGCCTCATCACCCAGGTGTGACTTAGCCTTGTTACTCCATTTTTAAATACAACATTAGAGCCCCAAAGTCATCAGGCTGTAGAATGTCAGAGCTAAAAGTGGCCTCTGAGTCTAAGTCAATCCTTTTATGTCACATGCTTGGAAACTGAATCCCAGAAAGGTAAATGTATTTCTTCCAGGCAGTTGTGGACAAAAGTGGATCTATTTGCTTTATTCCATTGGACTTTGATGCTTTCTACATAAAATGTGGTCAATCCTTACAATATAAAAGACACGGTGGTACTTCAGTTGACAAAATTAATTCTTTCCATGATTCTGGTAACAAACTGAATTGGACAAGAACTGAATCAAATTCAGTAGTTAGGTTCAATGTTGACCCAATGAGGAAATTTGATCCGGTTCTTGTCCAGTGCTGTTTGCGACAAGAATCATAGAAAGAATTAAGTTCACAAACTGAGGTACCACTGTATAAAGTGATACCATAGAAAAAGGCAGGCACAGCAATGGATTGCAGAGGAAGCAGACCATGACCAATGGTAGAGTCCATGTATTCAGCTCTGAACTCTCGGCCAGAACCCATGCACATGTACAGTGCCTGACTCCTAAGGCTCCCGGCCATTTTCCTATAAATTCATCAGTGATATTATTAAAGCACTATGAGACCTTATTTGGCTCAGCAAAAGAGAATTTGCCAAAGTGTGTTATTAATAGAGGGATCATAAGCTGACACAAGATGGGGGAATGGTTGGACATACCCACTGAGAACCCAGGAGCCTTTAGACAGCCCCACTCCATAATAGCCTGGTACAAACATTTCAGCAAAATGCATAACAGCATGGGACCCAGCTTTTAAGTTTGGAAACTACTACCTATGAGCTGTTAACTTATGAGGTAACACGAATTTTATAACCCTAAAAAGGGAGGAAGCAAGTCAGAGTCAATTGTTTGTTTGTTTTCTCTTGACATAAATATTTCTCAAAAGATGAACTAGACTTGTCCGCTGACTTTACTCTTTTTAAAGTGAAAGCATAGAACCCAACATCAACTTCAGCAAAAGCACTGTTTTTTCAAGCATCCTCCAAGTAAATAGCAGAGATAGTTATTTCAAAGTGACATTTACACTATCAATGGGGAACTCAATGGCTAAAGGGTAAGATAGTTATCAAGAGAAGATTTAATCCTAGGATCAAAAGGAGGTAGACGCCTGTGAAACAGATAAGAGAGCCTGGAACTGCACATAGCTTCTTGTATCTAGACAGTTGGGAAGCACTGTAAATTGCAAATGGCTTTAGAAATTGGTGTGTGTGTGTGTGTGTGTGTGTGTGTGTGTGTGTGTGTGTGCATGCACGTGCATTCATTTTTTTTTCCAGGAAGAATAAGAAACTTGGTCCAATATTACTTGTTTCTCTAGTTCTCATTCCTCTGATGGTCAATTTTCTTAGCCTCAGATGAGTCTTTTTTACTCCACTCTCCCCATATCCAGAGAATTATGTCAGTTAAGCAGCATTGTTTTGAGTCTAACAGAACACAGCCACTGTGGAAAATGGTATCTATTTTTAAAACCCATAGATCTTATTTCATTTGAGAGATTTAAACACTTGGGAATATATTTAAATTTTTTCCCTCTCTACCAAGTTATCTGTATGTGCTGCTTTGTTTCCTGTAAGAAACAGCATAAGATTTTTCTAAAGATTGTTGACAATGATGAGGTGAGATAAAAAAGAATGTTTAAATTTTTAAAAAATCCTTACAGTAAAAGGCACATTACCATTAATCCTCCTAAAAAAAGAAAAGCTCCCCTTCATTTCAAACGCCCTTAGCCCGTTGTTCTTGCCACTTTCTGAAGCAGCTCTGGAGTACTTTTTCACAAGTGTCTTTAGTTGTGCTGTCCTGGCTCCTTGACATCCCGAATCAATTGAAAGTGTTTACGTGTCAAGGTCATTTTGACTTCAGGAAAGAGCCAGATGTTTCATGGTGCCACATCCGGTGCATAAGGCAGAAGAAGACACACTGTAACCTTTTTATGAGCCCACCTTTCTGTTGGATGGCACTTGGAAGCAGCTTTTGCTGTATTTTATATCTTATGAAAGTGAGGACTTCCAGGACTGCTTGAAAGTAGCAAGAATGATGGATATGTTTAACTATGTGTGAAGCAAGAGGGGTATTATGAAGGGAATTAATGGCAATGTATCTTTTATTAGAATAAAGTTTTTAAAAAGTGAACATTTGCCATCTATTTCAGTTGTTCTTTGTAGACTAGGTCAATGAGCAACCAGAAAGCTTAGGAACTACCTTGAAAGGAGAGGCACTGAAAGAACTGAAAATGTTTGACCTAAAGCTGGGATGTTAAGGTAGCATGTTAGCTGTCTTAATCACAGAGCTATTAAGAATTTCAGCTTGTAAAACTGTGACTGTATGGGTAGAAGTTTTGAATAGGTGGATTCACGATATACCCAAGGAGACCTTCCCATCAATTGAACGTGATGCCTTTTAACCTTAATGCTTTCTTACCAAAATGTTTTTGCAGAGGCTGATGACTACCTATATGGGTCTTCTGCCTAGGGCTCCTAAAATGGACATTAAGGAATCGTGGAGGTCCTTTTTACCACTGTAGACTCAACAAGATTAGTTGTAAATGATGTATAAAAGCAACCTACTGAATGTATTTCAACTCGGAGGTAAATCAGGTGGGAAACGATTACCAGTATGCCTGCCTTGCTTTTTGTAATTCCACCTAATTCCAAATGTGAGACTTTTTCCTCCCCACCCCTGCACATTGCTGATCGATTTCTTCCTTCTCATGTCCTTATCATCCAAGCAATGAGTGTTGACTTTGAGCACATTTAAAAGTGTATATTAAATAGAATTAAGCTATATATACCAGAAAACTCAGATAACAATTGTTTTAATGGGATAATTATTTATTTGTTTCTCATGTAACAAAGCCCAAAAGTAGGCATTTGGGAGCTGGTATGACAGCTCCATGATGATGTCAAGGACCCACATGTATACATCTTTTTGCTTTTTTGAGTCAAGGTCTCACTCTGTAATTCAAGCTGGACTTGAACTCATTATGTAGTCCAGCCTGGCCTGAAACTCTGGCAGGAGAATTCTGCCTCAGCCTCCCGAGTGCTGGGATTATAGGCCAGGTGTGCCTGGCCCACATGTATATATGACTTTCTTATCCACAGACTTCAGTGTTTTTTACCCACAGTTCAAGATAGCTGTTGAAAATCCCTACCTTTATCTTAGAGAGTAGGAAGGAGGAAGGAGAGAAAAAAACACAACTCCCTCCTTTTAAGTGCCCTTACTGAAATTGTCACAAAACACTATCTCTCCAGCTAGACAGAGCTATGAGGAAAGTTATAAATTGTGTCTGTTTATCTGGACAGCACAACCCCATCTATAACTCAGGTTTTTATTACCACAGATGAAGAGCAGAGTAGATATTGGCAGGCAACTGGCAGCTTCTCCAAAAGAACGTTGAAGATTTTTACGAAACACATAAAGTTATTGTCATGATTTCTGTTTCCCTGAAAAATAAATACTCTTAAAGCAGAGAAGAAATTTTTAGAGTAATGGTCATTGAGTGGATTTTATCTTGAAAAATACACTAAATATATTTGCTTCCTGTTTAATAAGATTTAGGTTAAAATATCAGCTATCATTTTTTCGGGAATGAGATAAGTATTAGTGATTTAATTTGATGTCATTCTAATGAAAAAATAGTATAATCTAATAATATAGCTTTTTTATTTGTCTTTTGCTACATAATCATGGAGAAAATCTTTGTGTGAAAACATGTATTTTACCAACAACCTCTCTTTGGCCTTTGATAGTAAAATCATTCTCTTAAACAAACTATCATGAACACCAAAATTCCTGATATTTTACTTCAGATTTTTCATTTGTTGAGTCAGGCATGGTGGCTCACACCTGTAATCCCAGCACTTGGGAGGGAAAAGAAGAATCGCCATAAGCTCGAGGCCACCCTGGGCTACACAGTGAGTTCAAGGCCAGCCTGCACTACATGGTGAGACTGTGTCTCAAAGTTTTGTTTGTTTGTTTTCATTTGTCTACTTCTGACAAATCCTCATTTGAGAATTTGAATGTGATGTGATGAATTTTCCAATATCCTTTAAGTTTCTGAAATCTTATATCATTTGTAGGATTTGCAACTTCAGTTTGCAATCACCTACCAAGTACTAAGTGCTTTGCTAGAAGTATTTTGCATGCTAGTTCACATAATCCTTACAACAAGCCTGCAGGATATGGTCTTAATTTCTAATAGAAATCAGAAGCTCTGGAGAATGATACAAGTATAGGAAGTGTTGCAGAACTCTCACATATATCCAAGGGCAGCCTGACTGCAAAGCCTGTGCTCTTTATCCTAAAAATATGTCATGCTTCAAGGTTTTGATCAATATGTTTTTATGGATTGTCATCATGAATAGAAAGGACAACTAGGAAGGAATACTTTCTGGTTAGCTCAACATCTATCAGGCTTGAAACTTCTGGAGGGCAGAGGTCTCTGCATCTTTCTGTATCTCAGTGCCTAGGCACATAAATTAGAATGCTTTTAGCTGCTAGCAATTAAACCCTGACTCCTTTGACTCTTAGGCCAGAGTGTGCCCAGTGGTCACCCCTGTACAGCAGTATCAGCATCACAGTTGAGCTCTGCTTGGGCCCAAAGCGTACTGAATCAGAATCCCTGATTCATTGAGGGTAGGGTTAGCGGTCTGTCATTCACCAGCCTTTCAGGAGAGTCTGATGAATGCTAATGTTTTAAAATCGCATTTTAGATAATAAGAAAATTCATTTTCTCACTAAGCAGAAATACCAGTGCAGGGAATCTCTGGGTTCAGCAGGATCAGGTCCAAGTTGTGCTACTCTGTGACTCTTCCATCTGGGAGGGTTGGATCTTCTTCAGCTGACTCATGGCCGCAACATTCAAGCCAGAAAATGAGCCATCTCTTCCTGCGTCTTTTTCAGAGTGCAGATACCTTTCCCAGGATCCTCCCAATAGGCTCATTGGGGTGTTTCAGAGACCAGGATTCTGTAACCTGACCATGCCTTCTGCCAATTACAGAGATAGAGAAAAATCAACCTGATTGGCTGAAATTAACCAAGGCCTGGTGTCCTCCGCCACGTAGACATGCCAAAGAGAAAGCATGCCTGAGTCCATGAGGTCCCCACAGGAGAAGGCAAAGCAGGGAGACAACGGTACATGGGAATGGGCAAGGGTGTAAATCACAAGGATGAGCATGGTCGGTCAGCACTGCAGCAATTCTTTTACTCCATTAACACTTCAACTTGGAATTGGCCAACTTGTTTCAAAAATGTGTTCATTCTAATTTGCCAGCCTTTTTAAATTTTAGGTTCAAAAGCAAAAACCAGAGATCACAGTATTTTTGCATTTTGGTGATGATGGTCTGACATTTAAATTCAGCGAGGGATAAGAATATATTAAAGAGTCCTTTAGCAGCATCATGTAGAGATTTGCTTCATCTATTTCAGCTAAATGTTTTATATTTTTAAGCAGATCTCTAAGGTAATTATAAATAAAAGGACACCAAGCTATGACTAGAATATGTAGTTTTCATATACAGTCTTCATATTTCTTCAAATGACAAGTGTTTCTTAAGAGAGGAAAAGTCTATTCATTGATATCTTTGCTATCTCTTCTATAGGAAAAAAATAAATTTTTAAATCATGACTTTTAAAAATGGATAAAATCTGAAACGATGATCAAATTGTTTTGATCACTTGCCTTACTGAACAAAACAGACAGTTGTTTGGAGTCAGGTAGGAATACATCAAACATTTAATTTTTGCTTGATTCACACATGAAGCTATTAGTGGAGAAGATTAGTAATTATGAAATCCTCTACTCAGTCAGACATGAATGCCACATGGCTCTGCAATTGTTTAGCTGTAATATGGAACTGATCTGAAAAGATGTAGTAAACTATAGTTCATATCCATAACAGTCTGAAAAATACTCACACAGCCTGCATTTCATTGTTGTTGTGTATTCTGGCCCTCCCCAACCTTCCCATTTCTTAAGCTTTTCAATTAAGTGCTTGCCTCATTTTATATTCTACTTCTGATCAAACATCAAAAAATGTGGATCAGTAACATTCCTACATAAATTCGAACATTATGTAACAAGTGCCCCAGAAGTTTGAGAACAAACCTCAATGTAATATTTTAGAAAGTCCCCTGGGCTAGAAGACCAAAGCTCTGCTTTTAACCCCCCACTGCCACCAATGCACCCCACAACTAATTCCCTTGACACTTCTGGGTCTTAGATTGCAGTGGCAAAATTAGGAGACTGGCACTCTGCCTCTAAGTTCTCTGTCAGTCCTACTGTCCAGATCAGAGAAAGATCGGACAAAAGGCAACTTGGCACAGTGTGAAAACTCCTTAGGTTCGCAGCTCAGCTCAGCTACTTATTAACTGTGTGACCTTGGGCAAATTATTTAAGATACCTGAGAGTTTTCACATGGGTAGGATAGAGATCATATCAATCTAGCTCTTAGATTGTTATGAGATTGAGAAATAGATATTGGAAGTAGCTAGTATGGTCGATGCTGTGTTTGCTATTAATGGGAAAGGAGAGGAAAAATTCTACCATATTTTTTCTCACCCTTTACTACAGTGGACTCTGAAGTTATGACTGGCCTGATATATGAATTAACTTGTGTTAATTAGGTCTTGCTATTTATAGTATGCACCCAGGTAAACATCCAGATCTTAGCTGTATTAACTTACAACCAACTTCAGTTATAAACAGTCCTTGGGAACTGACTGAGTTCATAAGTCAAGGGTCCACTGTACTAAAATTCTTAAAGGAAAAGAAAAATGAAAAGGTAGCATCAGTAGCTCTTAACACTTTTTTTTTTTTTTTTTTTTTTTTGGTCACCAACTCATTCATTAGACCTTCACTGTGAAGAAACTAACAGCTAATGAACATGATTATGCACGAACTACCCTGATGTTTCTGAAACTAAACTGCTCCACAGTCACCTTTCAGGTCTTCTTAAAATCCAGGTTGTGGGGCCCCAGCTCCAGTACTTGGTATGCAGCAGGTCTGAGAACTTGGATTTCTCACGTGCACAACAGTCAAGAACTGACGACTACAGTTGATCGGAAAGATTTCTTTGAGAAATTTACAAAAGAATACAAATTTCTGGGCCCAGTCTTTGGAAGTTCTGAGTCAGAAAGACTGGATGGATCTTAGAAATCTCTGTTTTTAAAACTCTCCGAGCGAGTCTCCTGTGTAGCAGATTGGGGAACTCCTACACCGTCCAGATCTAGTCCCAACAGTGACAGAGTTCCCAAAGCCGCTCTGCAGTTATGTTAAGGCAGCAGTTTCCACCCGTGATTCTGGATCCTTCTGGTCCTCTCCTCTGATATCACTGTCAATTGGCATCATTCAGAATTACCTCAACTGTTCTTGATTAATGTGATTTTTCCTTATTTTGATCCCTGCTATTATCGGAGTTGGAAGGCTTTGATTTTCTTTATTATGGTTTCTGCCTTTTAAGACAATTATATTTCTACAGTTTTATTTATGTTGTTCATTCTCTTCACCTTCCCGCTCCTCTACCTCACACGCCTTATAACATCCTACTGGGCGAGGACTGTATTCAAGGTAAAGGATGCTCTGGTATAAACACTTGCAAAAATAGGTGATCAAAACAAAGATGTTGCACTAAATGTGGTCAGATAAAAAGCCAGCCACCACCACCTCCACCACCATTGTCATAAACCTGTATTTCCCTCCAAATATTTCAGTATTAATACTAAAACTTTACTAAGCAACTCTGTGGACTTTTTAGATGGGAGACACTATTACAAGCACCCAGCTTGTACCAACTGCTATAATTTATTTCATAAACTCAAAGGCATCTCACCCTCATGAAGTTATTTTTCCTCTTCAACAACTCCTTTAAGTCAGGTTAGCCACAACCTTCTCTAACATGTGAGTGAAAATGAAGAATCAGATGAGGAGTTAATAAGGGGACAAGTCAGGGGTCCTAGGAGGTGAGAGGAGCTATGTCCTCTGTGCGTCAGCAGATCCTAAACTGCAATACTGACTCATCCCCTTCCCCTGATCTGAAAAGATTACCTCTCTAATGGAAATAAGCCACTGCGTTGTTTATTAATAGATTTTTAATTTTTAGAGCACTTACAGGTTCGTGGAGAAATTGAGAGTAAGGTACAGAGATTGCCCCTCCTCCTGCCCTCCCAAACCTACAGCCTCCCCTGTTATCGATGTCCTCCACCACAGTGGTGCCGACATTTGTTAGAGCTGATGAACCTACCCTGAAACATCATTATCCCCAAAGTCCACAGTATGCATTAGCACTCCCTGTTGCCTCTCTACATTCTATAGATTTGTCCACATGAAACGTATCCACCTTGATAGCATCAAGCCGAGGATTTTTTCTGCTGTAAATTTCCTATTCATCCCTTCCTCCTTCAACTTTCATTTCTGCATAAAGAGTAAGCATGAGGGCAAAATTCTAAATGAAGCACAGGAAAATATGGGTTGACACCATTAATTGTAGTATAGCATGTATATATCATTTAGTCTCTATCGGTCTGTTTCCTTAATGGCAAAAAATGAAAACAGTACCTAGTATCTATTATTGTTAGCCCCAGTGAGGTAATTTGAAAGAGAACTATTTCAGAAACTGACCACACAAAATTTATGGAATTCGGCAGGTGCACTCTTTTAGGGGCATTTTAGAATTTGTAGGGGTTTGCCTATCACAAAGACTGTAGAAGCTCATGATGTGGTAAGTACATCAGTGATGCTATACAGCCTGCCATGGGCAGGCAGTCCTGTGTGATTAAGAATTGTCCTACATCAAGTAAATTTTCAAGTCACAGACTTTGCAATGTGAGAAGCCAGACATTCATGTAAGTGAAAAAAACTTGTTTATAATAGACCACCTATATATCCTTACTTACCTTAATAGAAAACCAAATAGTTTTATATAGTTGTAATATACATTGACTTTTCCAGGTGAAAATTGCCATGTAATATTCAGTTATATATTACATGGAAATGTAATAGTCACAGTGATTTGTACACTTGTGTGTGTGTGTATTGATTCATGTATATGTGTACACATATATTTTAGTACAGGACACTATTGTATGATGTATTTTCATCACCATTATTTTTAAAATATGAAAAATGTTTAAATGAAGTTAAACTGACTGGATGCTATCTTAATTTCAACTGTATGAATTTTAAGTATGTGCAACCATGACTAATTTATTTTCCTTAGTGTAGTTTTACCTACATATTCATATATTGAAAGTATTTGTCTATAATCACTTTTCTCTTAACTGAACTTTATAGTACAGGTAAAACATTGCACTGATGTATATGAAATTATGCTTGTGGAAAAGCTATTTTACCTGTGAAATTAATTTCAGAGTTGTGAAAGAAGCAGCACAAACTACATACTCAAGTGAGAACTGCTACACTAAGAAAATGTGAGAGAAGGTTCTTTGTCCTTGGTTTTGCACAGGAGACTAACTGAACTGGAAAAAGCTGGGGATAGATGATGCTCTGCCCTTCGTGTCAGAGACAGTATTACACTTCGTGGACTCACTTTCTTGATATGTGCCCATTATGGTTTGCTGGGGATGGAACAGTGACAATGTTCTGGAGATAAGTCAGCTGTGGGTGTGACAGGTTCTCAGGAGTGATGGTGCTGGCACAACTGGACTCTGAATTTGTAACCATGTGTGCACATGTGCCTGGAGGCTTAGTGAGAACATCACCGTCTCTTTTGTCAGCAACTCGGTACTGTCAGAACCAGTTACAGCATTCTGATATGGTTGAATACTGGGCTGGTTTAAAATATTATTCCACCTTTAACCACCTAAGTGAGACAGCTTTTTCCCTGAGATGTGTCAATAAGTATGTTGAAATATGTCTGAATACTTGAAAGGAGTAAAGAAGTCTTTAGTGAAAAATCAAGAATAAGACCCATTTCCCTCACCTTACCTCCATGCCCTACTTCTGCAAACAATGACTTGTTTGCTTTTAGTAGTCACTTTAACATCACCATCTCAATTTATATGTGAAGAAACAGAAATACAGAATGAGGGCACAGTTAGAGCTCTTAGGTAAGGGTGAATTTTGGGACCTCAACCCATATAACTTGGTTCCAAAGTCAGTGGCTTTCCAAGATACTTCTCCACTCTGTGTCCCTACCTTACAAACATCTTTTGGTTTATACCTACAGCTTTTGAGCCCCCATGTGGGAGGAACACAACAATAAACAAGATCTCGGCTGTGCCTTGTGATAAGTTCAAAGAATTACACGGTGGGCCACAGATATGGAGAGAATATTGGAGCCCAGGGTCCCACGGAGTCACAGAAGTTGTGACACGTGCCAGCGAAGATTGTGCCATCAACTTCTTCCCTCTCAGAGCATGCCATTCCCTGTACCATCTTCCCCCTCACAGGCTGCTCTTGTGACTTGTTTTGGTTCACAGGGACATGAAAATAGCAGAAGAAGTCCCAGAATATTAGTTCGGTACTTAGGCCTTCAGAGACCTGAAAACTTCCCATTTTGCTGTATTCGAGATGAGCTACTCTGAAGAAAAGTTCAACCACCCTTCTAGAAAACAAATCCCAGCCCCACTGAAGCACCAGACAATGAAGCTATCTTGGGTCCTCCGAACCCAGTGGAACCGCACCCAGCTAATACCACACAAAGTAGAGATGAAATTTAAATTCTGGATCCATAGAATAATGAGCTAGAAAATGCGTTACGCTTTAAGCCATTAATTTCAGGTTGGTGGGTTGATTATATAGCAATAGATAGCAGAGCTAGAAACACCACAGGAATAGCTGGAGGAAGGAAACTACTGGGGATAATCTGAGAGGGATTCCGAGAAGAAGCAGGAGTTGAGCCAAACCTTAATGGGATGAGTGGATCCTGAGGGCCAATTTTCTGTAATCCTCCCCTCATCTCACCTCCCAAAATTAAGATAGGAGCTCTTAGAAGCAAAACACAACATACGAAAAATGATTAAAGGTACAAGAAAACACTCGATTACCAGAAATCTTGCCTTTGTGATGAGGACAGATGACTGCCCTGCAGCAAACTAAAAGAGACCATGAGGGGTGGGCAGCCTTATTCCACCACATGGTCAGAGACTCTTCCCTCCTCTCCTTCCCTGAGCTTCCCGTTAACTCCCAAGCTTTCCTCTCTATTGAGGTTTGCCAGTTTCTCTTTAAATGTACCTTTCAACTTCACCAAGTTCCTTTATTTTCAGCCATAAAAACATGGTAAGATTTTCCTCCTCGTGTCTTACTTTTTATGACTTCCAAATGGAGCACTTTTCAGTGTCTTTTTCCTAGTATGTACTCGTATGGTGGCTGTGGAATCATAAGGTATCCAGTGTGCAATTAATTTGTTATAAAGAGAAATTTTTTCTCAAAGGAAGCAATAAAAGCCAATGACTTTTGCTAACTTTCGCCTCACAATTTCTAATGAGTCAACATGTGTTAAGAAGAAGAAATTAGTCAGAGAAGAATGTACCCTATTATACAGTTCTACTTTTGCAAGCGTGAGTCAGAGGTTCCCATGTTGTGATGTTTTGGGCACCTGGCTAGGATGAGCCAGGTTGGAAGCAAAAGAGAAACTGTTCTTGAAAACTTAAAAGGAAACCAGTAGAGAATCTTTCAGAATGCAATGGAGAAAAAGAACAAACCATTGCCAGACTTTGGTTCTATTACAATGGAAAAATGCACGACATCGTTTCCCCCCATCCAGGAAATCATTTCAACTTCTAACTGGTCTGGGAAAAGCCACTGTCCCAGTACACAAGGTAAACAGAAGCAAGATAAGCATTAAGCATGGAGGCCTCATAGCCAATCTGACCAAATAGACAATTATTCTTACCAGTGCATTCCTTGTGTACTCTGTTTGAAAAAATTCTTCTGCACAAAGCAATCAGCAAGGCTGTGGGAGGGAGCCTAAGATGAATAAAACTGCCTGCCTTTGGAGGGACTGAGAGGTGAGTCAAGGAGACAAACAAAAGATAATTCAACAGTGGGAATGATGAGGGTGATTTTGTGGAATACAGAATGAGAATGAAATTTATCAGCATCACCACACCACAAAATTGCAATGAGATGATTTTGTTGGAGTTTCTTTTATACTCTACTCTAAGATCATAATTTAAGGTCTAGAACAAAGAATGGAAGCTCACTTCTTATGTTTGGACAGTCACATGTACACTAAGCATATTTCTGGAACTGAAAGCCTGAACCCATTATCTAAAATGTGGACAAGAAGACAAAATCTCTGAAGCACGATACCAAGGGTTGCAGTCTGTTTCTTATGTTTGGACAGTCACATGTACACTAAGCATATTTCTGGAACTGAAAGCCTGAACCCATATCTAAAATGTGGACAAGAAGACAAAATCTCTGAAGCACGATACCAAGGGTTGCAGTCTCCAAAGTACAATGAGGCCAAAAAACGTGTTCACTTCAAGGCCAAGTCCGCGACCCTTGCCACTCTATGCCCACATAGCTGAAAATGCTTCTGCTACGTCCCTCTGTCCGATAACTGATCATACTGGGGCAAGAACAACGGTGGGTTTCAATGGTGCCTTTTTTTACGGTTTGAAAATCTTGATTACTCTTAAAAAGTAAATTCGGAACTGGCAGGAGAGCCATCTGGGAGGGCACAGAAGGGGTAAGCAATTATTTTAAAATTGGATGTATTCAAGCCTCACTTCGGCAAGGACCCAACCAGTAAATATCACTGTGGGAGCGCTAACATGGAAACTGGTTTCATCTTTGTTTATTTTGTATTTATTAAACATTTATGGGGAAGCTGTGTGCAGGGTATTGTGCCTCCTACAGACCTGCTCATCCATCTGCCTGCTCAACCTTTACGCAGAGCTCCACTGCCAGGACGGACGGCAAGCTCGGCACGTCCGCGAGACTCATCTGGCCCCTAAACCTGTTTCTCCTCCTGTGCTTCTTATCTCAGGCCACGCTGTCAGTGAACTCCCAAATGTGCCGCCCCCGTCCTTGCAAGCATCTTCCACCTTTGCCAACCCCCTCACTGATATGGGAGCACATATCACACCGGTTATCGAATCTGATCGGATCGTAGCCTTCTCTTCATTTAATGTTTCCAGCAACTTCCTGCCTGGTCCGCTTCATCCTGTCCTTCCCGCGGGAAAGGGGCGACTCCCCCACTCCTCCTCCCGCCCCGCCATCCCCTGCCATCATCACTGATTTAAACTCTGGCAAGTCAGTGGCAGTTCAGCTGCGAGGAAGAGAGCTCTCGCTGCCCTCCCAGATTTGAAGATGAGAGGATGTGCGATACAGAGCTACACCCGGTATCCTGCAGAACCTTGTCTGAAAACAGAGCCAGCCAAGAGCAAAGTGCTTGCGGCCCTGACCCCTAATAAGGAATCAAGTACGGTCAGGTACATACCTTCTTCCTGTCTCGTCCAAACCATTTCATCTATCATAGCTTATTATTACCCTGCATGAAGATATGGGCCACTCCTCTGATTTAAACTCTAGTTTTACTTAATATTCTATCAGATAAAGAATAAAGCCCAAGCTGTTTAACATTACATGAAAACCTTGTACGATTTGGCCTCAATCCACGTTTTTGTCACTTTCTAATTTTCTAAAAAGGCATGTTAAAGCCAGGTGTGATGATACATCCTGTAATCCCAGCTGTCTCGGAGGCTGAGGCAGAAGGATCACAAGTTAGAGACCAGCACAGGCAACTTAGTGACTTAGTGAGACCCTATCTCAAAATAAAAATTGAAAAGACCTAGGGATGTAGCTCTGATTTAACAAGATAAAGCATTGTCATTTTCAAGGCACCTGACTTTGCGTGTTCAGGAAGTAGCCAGGAAGCAGAGAAGGGAGGCGCTAGAGAGTAAGAAACACCCTCCAAATTGACAGTGTGAAATAGGAAGAAAAGGGCTAAAGGTGTAGGAGAAGTGGGAAGGGTAGGGGAAAGGAAATAAGGGAAAAGAAAAGAAAACATGAGAAAATGGAAATAAAGTATTCATAAATAGGGAAGGGAGGAGGGTGTGAAGGGAGGGCAGGGACAAGGAGAAAAAATGAGAACCAAGACCTATCATGTAAAGGTACAAGATCCCATTGATGAGTGTATTGAATGTAACTGTTCCGTATACCTAAAATGTACCAATAAACTCAATGAGAAAAAAAAAAAAGTAACACTCTCCAGGTCATGCCCTAGTGCAAATGCTCTGGGTTCAATCCACAGTACAAACAAACAAACAAACAAAAAAACAAGTGTTGCCTACCAATGTAAATTCTCCAAATAGGGTTGTTGGTAACTTTTTGCTCAGGCTTTTATCTTTATCTGGGCTATCATTTCTTCCCTATTTTGTTTGCTGGACTTCTGTTCAAACTGTAATACCTGTATCAACTATTATTGCCAATCTAAATAAAGCCTTCATTAACTCTTTATGTCTAGGCTTAATAAAGAGCTTCCTCTTTCGTGTACTTTAAATTATTACACCATGTTGAGTCTGTTGTTACTTGTTTGTGTGTTCACATTTAGTGCTAAATTACAAGTCCCTTGTAGGGACAAGGTAGGTCTCTTACCTTCTTGCACCCTATAGTACTTTAAATGTTTATTGTATTAATAAATAATCCAATTTTCCTTCCAATACATCAGCACTCTAATCTAAGCTTAGCAACATCTGAACCTAGACATTCTTATTTTTTATTTCAACAATAATAATGCTAGTGTTGAACATTTATGTAGTGCTCAAAGTACACCATGTTTCATTTATTACATTTAATCTTCACAGTAACTCCGTGAAGTTGAGCAGGGTCCTAGTCACTTTCTTCAGTGGTAGTCACAATATCCAACACTCACAGTGTAAAGGAGGACAGGTTTAGTTTGACTCACAGTTTCAGAAGTCTCAGTCCATGCTCAGCAGACTTAAACACAGAGACAGCACGGTGGGAGGGCGTGGCTGGAGGAAGCTGCCCAAGTCATGGCAGCCGGAAGCAGAGAGGGAAGGGAAGCACCAGAGAGGGAGCTACAGTTACACTTTCTGGTCATGGCCCGGGGACTCATCTCTCCTGACTAGACCCGGCCTCCTTACAGAGCATTCAGCTCTGACCCAGTGCTCAGATCAGTTTTCCAAAGCCTCACCTACAAATGCATGAGTCTTTCCCTGGCAGTCGAAATACAGGTTGTAACAGGCAGTATTATTATGTAGTTTGACAGATACAAGAAATAAGGTCCAGAGAGGTTAAATAACTTTCTTCCGGTCAGACAGCTAAGCAGAAAGCTGGAACTTAAACTCGAACACACTGTAGTCATACCCTTACCACAATAAGTACCCTCACTTGTACGACTATAAGGGAACTATTCTGTCCTCCTTTCACTTCATTCAAAACAAGTATAAATGGGCAAATCATTTCAATGCTGTTTTTTAAAAATCGGATTATTCCAAATGTTGGTGAGGATGTCCACCGCAGGAGTATTCATTTGCCAACAGTAGTACGTAAATTGGAATGATCGTGTAGGAAAAACACTCTGGCATCATGTAGCAAGGTTATAGGCACACAAAACTTGCACTCCATTGATTCTGTGCTCAGACATAGATAACAGCTCTCTGATCATGAAGTCCAGCACAAAATGTATAAGCATTGTACCAGCACTGTTTTTAATAGCCTGATATCCCAGATAGTCTTTAGCAGTAGAAGGGACGAACACAGTGAGTGTTATAACCACACAACAGAATACTACAAAGTAATGAAAAGAAAAGAGTTACAGATTTACCTCACCTCAGAGATAAAATTCATAAACAAAAGACCGAAAGAAACCAGATATAAACGAATACATTCGTGTCTGACTTCATCTAAAGCATAAAGATGGGCAAAACTAAACTGCACTGCTCATGAATTCATATTTGTGTGATAAAATTAGAAATTACCAACACAGTGATCACTCAGAAGTCAGGTTAAAAGTGACTCTGGGGACAGAGGCAAGAAGAAGGTTTAACTGCAGGCCAGAAGAGAAGTAACAGGAAGTTATGGGGATGAGAAAAGGGCTGTCTTTGACTTGGGTGATTATGCATGTATTTGAGTTAAAATAATTGATTAAACTCTAAATATAGTACTTTACTGCATGTCAATTATATTTCACTGTAAGTAATATTAAAGGGGAAGAAAGGAAACAAAGAGGCCCCTGAGAAAAAATTAGGGCAGATGGACTACTGAAGAGATAAATGGGGGACAACATTAGATATCTCTTGTCTCTTTGTCTTTGGATCATGTTCAAGATAGAGTTCAGAAGACAGTGAGGTACACCAAGATGTTAAAAGTAAAGGTTATTTGAACACCAGGATGTCCCAAACCAACGATTTCCTATAGAAGTTCTAGAATCCTCTCAGTTTCTTTGACCTGTTAAATAGGAGGTAATAGTACATTTTGTCAATTACCTCATTCCAATGAGATAGAAGACCTAAAATTGTTCTAAAAACCTGAAAACTTCACATAAAACAGAGAAGGCTATATCTATAATAGCAACCCAGACAGAATAGCCAAAGATGCTCTGGGTTACAGTTTATGGTAAGCCCTTCAGAAGGTTTACCCCATTTCTAGAAACAAGAGTGGTTGTGGCCAAGCTGTAAGAACACACTGACTGGAAAGCAACTGTGAAAACAAGCAAGAGAATCAAATTTGAAAAAAAAAAAATTATTCCATTCTTTCTGTTCTTCCTTCGCACAGAACAATAAAACCGCAGGCTGGTGAGTTTTGGCAACTTTGTCGCAGACCAAACCACAGGGGCACATTGCCTTATTCATGATTATGGTGGTGGTTGTTTTGAAAGTCAGAACCTGCTGTAAGATTCATTTTTAAAAGCTGTTAGGGCTTTTGCTTGTTTTGTTCTCCCTTTCAAAAAGAAAATCAAGGCACAACAAAATTCCATAAATTCTTTCATATAAATTATTGACCAGCTTTTAGGGTAACCTTTGTTAAGCTACAGTCTCTTTGTACAAATGCATTTCCTGGAAGCGAAGCACAAAGAGCTGGAATTCCTGTAGCGAACTCTGGTATAGACAGAAGCTCTGGTTTCCTCCAGAAAATGCGAGCTCAAAGCTTTTCTCTCCTTCCACGTATTGCATTTAAAGGAAAGTGATAATATTTTTCGAGAGGCCTCAAACAGGACTGAGATGAGTGACTTTTTAAAAGTTTCTAAGCATTTCACTTTTTCCTAACTTCCATTCCATTCCCTTTTTTCTCTTGTCTTGGGTGCACTTGGCAATCTGGCGGTATGAAATTACACCAAACAAGGTCATTACCCCATTTAGAAGGAATTCAATGAGGGAGACTAGAAAACGTGGGCAGTGCATAAGGCTTGTGTTCTTTGGATTGTATCTCAGAATAAACATAATTTCCCAACAAATAATATCCTTAAATGAGCAAATAGACACACTTTAAGCATAGGATAGTGGCATAATTTTTAAGCAGTGACAAGTATTATGGAAAAAACATATATGTGTCTCAGAGCTGTAGATTTGTTAACACTTAAAAATTTTTTTATTTACTTGCAATATAAAAAAGTATTTGTGTTGAAGAATTTGAAGAACATAAAAACTCACATATAAGAATTTAAAAATTCCTCATAACCCTACTAATATCCAGATTACTGCTTCTTTCTTTTTATGTCATATCGTGGTCATTTATCTTGTCCAATATATCTTACCAGAACTTTCACAATCTGCCTAAATAACAAACTGAGAAGAGCACATGCAAGGACACATTAACTCATCCCATTATAAAATTCAGAGTTCTAGAAATTGAGTCTCCAATCCAGGTTATATTTGTAACAAATCAAACTACATTGCCTCAATTTCTCACTCCACTCCATCTCAACTAGCGGCTTCTTCTCATGTTAGGTCTGGCAGGATGAGTTTCGTCAGACTACCTCGGCCTGTCTCTGATCCCACCGGAATGAACAGACTCCACCAGCATCTCACAGTATTCAAGGCATCCAGATTGCTGCATTCAGAAAGTGCAAGCTAGTCCCCAGCGCCCCCAAACATCAACCAAAACAAATGTCCTTCTGCACCACCCTCACTACAGTCCGTCTGGAACCCAACAGACACTTGTCAGGTGGAGACAAGGAAGGTAAAGTTGCTGCAAATATTTCTACCACCGTATATTGTGTGCCTGTTAACATTAGTCATTTTATTTTTGAAAGCAGAGGAGTGTTTTGTTTCTTTTCTGGCATGTGTAATTAAATCTACAGATATTTTCTTCTCCAATCTTTTCTATTGCTTAAAGTTTTTCTTATTTAATTTTTAAACAAGTTAGCAAATGCATGTGTCAGGGGTGTTGCCGAGTATATCGAGCCCCGGCATTTTGAGCTGCTCACTTCGGTGCTCTCGTCATCACCAGTGGTGGGATCTGATGTCCCTCACCACCCCAGGTGCAATTTCTGAGCTAGAAAAATATCTTGTGAGGCTGTAGGAAAGGGATGTCCACAGCAAAGAGTATGACACAGACAGGTACAACTTCCATAGAGGGAGAACCGGTGAGGCCCTGGGGGCCTATTTCCCGCTGGAGGCTTCTGGAGAACCCACCGAAAGGGGCCTCACGTTCCAGCAACAGCTGACACCCACCAGTGAGTCAGAAAGATGGCTGGAGCCAACAGTCTCTCCTAGGCATTTCTTCTCCTGGTCTTCTTGTCTTCTCCCTGTTTTCCCCAGGACCAACTCCCAGAGTCAAGAGACCCTGTTCGATGGATTTCCTGTCCTCCCTCTGTGTCTTAGTCTCAATTCACACTCTCAGTAAGAAATATTATTTTACTAACACTAAATCTTGAAGCAGAATTAGTAGCAACAGGATGCTGGTTCCCCTCTCCTTTAGGGCTTTATCTTTACATTTTTCTGAGGGGAAGTATCTCCAGGCCAGCCTGAAAGGAGTGGTGTCCCTTTCCCTAATTTAAAATGGCTAATGATGTCTAATCATCCAAGTAAGAAATCAGGGAGGTGTGCAGGTGCAAAGTGGGTTTGTTTTCATAACAAAATAAGTTAAGTAAAAGTCAAAGAGGATTCATCGATCCAGGGGAACTGCATTTATATAATGTCTGTTTCCAAAGTCAAAGTTAGAAATACTGTAAATTACCCCAAGTAGATCTTACATACAACACTGAAATTTGATATTCATTTGACAGAATAAAGGAAGGAACTCAAGAATAATCTATGTGCAGATGTCTGCTCATTCTGTTTCGCCTATAAGTAACAATGAAATCTCTAGTAATAAATAGAATGGATAAAGAATTCTAAAATGTTTCTATTTTCCTGCAGAGCACATTCTACCCTGATATGATGCTAAACCTATACCTTAGCCTATGTAAAGAGAGACAAAATAGTAGAGTGGTAGCTTAGCACTTATCAAATGAATAAGCAAATCAAATGCATATCTCTAATAGTCAAACAGTTATACAGACTCTACTGTAATCTTACTTGCAAAATGCAGCTAGTATTAACATGGGTGATTTCCTTCCACGTTTTTATACATATGTCTACATATATACCTAGACATAAATACACACAAATATTGCATATATTGCAATAAACTTCCTATAGTTACATTTTTATTTTTAAAATCCCAAATTATTTGTCAGGTTTCATCTTTGGATATATATGTATGCTCTCTTCGTGGATATACAAATTAAAGTTGAAGATTTTTTGGAAGCAAACTTCAAAATTTAAAAGTTTATAGCATTTATCTTTGTGCAAAGTTTCAAAAAAGCCTTTAAACCCCTAAGTAAAAATAATATTAATTTATATTATTTTATCAAGAATATCATGCATCTCCTTCCAGTTGCAATCCCACTACGATTTCTTGTAATGCAAGGTGTTAGACAGAGAATTAAGTCCTCTCCCAAAAAGATGACCTGGTTTTATTGTTGTTATTTGTTTTCTAATCTGTTTCTTCTCCACTATTTTAAATACCACTATAAATTAAATTTTTATTTTACTCTTAAAAGTTTATGATATCCTAGTGATCTGATTGTTTATTTCTACATCAGAATCATGTTGTTTTAATTATGCGTTTTGTAAAACTTTTTACTATGTAAAAACTATTTGGTTTCTCCCTGTATAAATGTTCTTCCCTAGGTTTTAAACTTAACAAGATCTATCAATTAAATACTATATTTATTGAGCCTATTCATGTCTCAATATATTAAGCAGTAAATATATCTTTTATGTATATAACATTTTGGTTTTTCAAAGCTTGCTTTCAGTATTTTCGTCTTGAGTTCTTCACATCCCACATTTTCCACAGGGGAGAACATGTGTAATACATCTTAGACTACATGTTCAGAAACTCTTTTATGCTCAAACATCCATACCTAGTAGGTCTTCAGAGAATTTCCACTGACTGGCTCACGTTGCCTTTTGTCCTACTCGAGTAAGACAGGCTAAAAAACAATGAAAACTCCCCTTTACAGCCAGTGACTTAACATTTTGAGGGATTGAAGTATAAGAAAAAGTTTTTCTCTAATCCAAATCCAAATCTTAAAGCTCCTAAGGCTGCTAGTTCTGATGTCCCAAACTGTGATTACCCTAAATAAATGGCACGTGGGTAGGATGTCTAAGGAGCAATGAACACAGGCACCACAGTGAGTGTATTAGCTTCCTATGCCTGCTGTAACAATCACCAACTCAGTGGTTTATAACAACATGCATTTTCCTTTTAAATCACTTCCACTGGTTTCATATCTAGGGATACTCACCATGCTGAGACGCTAGGGGAAAATCCATTTCCTTCCCTTCCTTCCTTTCTCTAGAGCTGCGTTCTTTACATGCCTTAGCACCTTCCTTCCTCATCCATCTTCAAAGCCAACCATGAACCATCCTGTTCCCAGCATCTCATTGGCTGAAGAATACTTGTGAGAGCATTTAGGGCTCACCCTACATAATCTCTATTTTTTGCCAAATCCTGAACTTACATCAGTAAAGTCCTTTCTACCACATAAAAGTTTGAAACATAGATATCTTGGAGGTCATTATTCAGCCTGCCGTACTGAGTGATTCCAGGCCATCTGAAGACTGCATTGCTTCCTAAAGAGGTAAACTTGTCAGGGAGATACTTGTTTATTCACTCATAGACTGGGATTTGAATAGGTACTGAGGTTACACACATTACCTTCAAAGGGCTTCACAATTTTGTGTCATCATTGCAAGTTGTGTCTACATCTGGAGCAGTGGGATTCCCTAACAATGCTATTTATGTAAATTTCTCCAATTCTTTTAGTGTTAAGGATCTATCCTTTCCTTTTCTTATTCTTACCTATCTGAGACTTGCTCTCCTAGAACTTCCATTCTAGTTGCCAGAGAATGATACAGGCGCGCGCGTGCACACACACACACACACACACACACACACACACACACTTAACCAAATAAATGAAAGCTGTGATTGAAAAACATGATAAATGTTTATTTTTTTAAATGACAATGAAAGACACATCACCATTGATATCACTCAAAAGACAATCCCTAACTTTGAACACACATATTCCATTTTACTTGCCACTCTCTAAAACACTTTTGGAAGTTCGTTTTCATGCCTTTAGTTGTGCTGTCATGACTGCTTTGATGTCCTGAACCCAT
Organism: Fukomys damarensis; assembly: GCF_012274545.1. Classification (NCBI taxonomy): domain Eukaryota; kingdom Metazoa; phylum Chordata; class Mammalia; order Rodentia; family Bathyergidae; genus Fukomys; species Fukomys damarensis. The sequence continues at coordinate 13,904,357 of NW_022900943.1, read as the reverse complement.
TCAAAATGTTACCTTTCACGGCCATTTTGACTTTGGGGAAGAGCCAGAAGTCACACAGCAACAGATCTGGTGGGTAAGGTGGGCGAGGACGCACTGTCACATTTTTACCAGCTTGCTTTTCCATTGTATGGCACTTGGCAGCAACACTCACCATATCGTTTATTATACCTCATAATGACACTCACAAAAGAGGACTTCTAGAACTGCCCAAGAAAATGGCAAGGATGGTGAGATAACTATATTCAAAGTGAGGGAAGCATTTTTAGGGGAGTTTGGCAATCAATGTGTCCTTCACTAAGATAAATTTTTTAAAAAATTTGAACTACTCTCCATATATTTTGATCACACAGTATATGCGCATAAAGTATGTATTAAGAGCTATGTCTTTTAAAACTAAGGTAATAGAAACCAAAAATGACAGAGCAGAGTTACTGATAATGTACTACTTTACATAGGGTTGTCAGAAGCAGCTCCTATGGTCAGAATATAATTCATTAAGGAAAGACTATTAAGGTGCAAGTCAAATGGTGGCTAAGGGAAGAATATTCTAGGCCAAGGAAATAGCTTGTACTTCAATGTGTTCCTACGTTTAAGGGATGGTAAAAAGATCAATATAGCTTCACCATCTGTAATATTCCACGTGAAGTGGATTGGGATATACCATCCCAAACTATGCCACATAGGCATAGCGATTATTTTTAGCTGAATCAACTGAGAATACACACACACACACACACAAACACACACACACACACACACACACACACACACACACACACACACGCACACATGAGTTTTCTGCCTAAAAGCTCAGTCTAAATTTCCTGTTTTAAGGATAACAAAGATACCTCTACTTTCCCTCTACTGGGATGTGGGGAGTGACACTTTCCATTAGACATGGAAAGCCAGGACCGTGTTGAGTTTGGATAACCAGGACTTACTAAAATATCCTACCTTCCATTAGTTCTCTCCATGACTTTCCCATAACTGACTGACTCTAGGAGCACAGGGTTCCTTTACTTTATCAAGTCTCTTTTCTGCAAGGTATTACCCGTTGCTAACATGATATAGAAGCCCTTGAGTCCATTCACTTCTTTGGGTTACTTCTTTTCTTTTAAGCCCCTGTTGATGCGTAAAAATTTAAATCAATCCTTTTAATGTTCCCTTCTTCAGCCTAATTCACAGGCCCTAGGCACTGAACCTGAGAAGGTAACTATGATATTTTTCCTCTTATGCTTTATTATTATTATTTTCCTGAGATAATTCCTATTGATTATTTAATATATGATAAACAACATTCTAACTACAGTAACAAAACTAATTTCCTCCAACAAATGGCAAACTAAGATAAGAAGAGGTTAAAGCAAGGCTGAGCTAGGATTTGAGTCCAAGCAATTTGGTTCCAGAGCCTGTCTACAATGCATGGTTTCCTACCATTTCCATAGACATCAGCACTTTTGTCTTTCCCAGGAATGCTTTCCTCCATTAGATCATTCTTAAGACTCAGCTTGTGTCCATCTAAAAATTCCCTTGAGATTTTCTCCCAACTCCTGTCTCCTATTTCTCTGCAATCGGACAGCATTTGGCCCTATTCATTAAGTCTAAGTGGCTATTATTTCCATATGTGATCTTATCTCTCCAAGGGAACATATGTTCCCTACACCAGGACCATATCACACACTTTTGTGCCATGCAAAGGTATTGGCACATAAAGTGCTCAAGACTTAATTATAGACTAACGACTACTTTTCCTCAGTTTGAAGATGCACGCTTATATTTAACATGTTGGAAACCAGTCATTCCACTGGTAGCGTGTCAAAGTTAATTGGCAGTGTTATTTTTTTCCCCTTCTTCACAGCCTCATAGATTTGATAAAATATAGTAATTAAAAATCTTGATCTTGACCCTTTCTTGGTGCCTTGGTGTTAGGGGAATTTACTCAGCATAGCGGGATGGAGAGGATGTGGCCTTGTTCTTTTCTGACCACACCAGCACCACAGCAAAAAGCTCTTCAATGCTACTTTTCTGCACTCCGTAAAATCCCACTTATTAGATTACATAGGTAGTGAGAAACTCAGGACCTTTGTAAAAAGCACTAAAGGCCCGCATTACCAACCATAAGAACAGGAGCCTGCCGTTCAGTGGAGAATGTTTCTGAAGTACACAGATAATGTCATCTACAATTTACTTTCTCTGCTGAAAAAATAAACTTATGCAGGAAACGTTTTGAAACCAAGTAAATAAGAGATGCTCGTAATTTCTTGCAAGACTGATTAAAAATAGGAACTCTGTAATCAAGAAAGTGTCTCATCTGGCAGCTGTAAGGCCATAACTGAGGAAGCTGAAATCACTGGCAGCTGCAGAAAGCCCATGTGTGGCAGGTGTTCACACATGCCCTTTAGGGGAAAAGTCTACATTTCAGAGATGTCCTTGGGCAAATACGTTACTTTAAAAAAAATTGCTTTTGGTGCTGAGGAGCAAACCCAATACTTTGCCCATACTCAGCATGGCTTCCAACACTGAGCTACACCCCAAGCCTAAATTACTTCTTAATAATAAAAGATAACTGTCAAAGAATTACTTAATTTCTCTTTGCATTTTCATCCCCACCTAAAGTCCAATACTTCTGTGCCGTTCATGTTCTCCAAGGTGATTCTAACTCGTTGTACCCAACAAAAAGACAAATATTCCCCTAGAGAAGGCTGCAAATAAACATTAGAGTTTTACTCTCTCCTCCTTTTGTACACCAGAAGGATCACAACTGATGCAGATGTTAGCTCTGTTACAAATATTTATGGTTGTTCTTTTTTTTTTCCTCCTCAATCACAGGCCCATGATTTGGATCTTCAAAGCAATGTACAAGGTTTAAGCTAAACAGTTCTCATCCAAATCTATGGGAGGCACACAGCAAGAATCCTGTAATATCTCAGAGGATTGATTTCTTTTTAAGTTCTTTTATAAGAAGCCTTCATGAAGGGATTTATAAGAACTAAAGATTATTTAGTGATAACAGATAAGAAACAGTTGCTGGAAGTATAAAAGGCATCCTTAGTCTCACCAAAAGAATTCCTTATAAATAATATCATTATGGCAAAAAGAATACCAAATGAACTTAATCATTAGCTTCTACCTGAAGGACTCTGCCAAATTTGCTTCCCCTTGCTACTTTGGCTATTGTGTTCAGCGAGACTCTGTCAGAGATATAAACAGAGCGTAGAGGAGAGCATGATTAATCCCAAGACTTGTGCACTGGCAAGTGGACAGGAAGAACTGCTGGTGCCCCTTTTATCTTCCTCTTCTCCCCACACTTGCACCAGAGGAGCCTCCTCATCCATGGATTTTTGGCCAGTGGGAGTCAAATGGAGGCTGATGGAGGAGGGCTCCAGAGCAAGGTTCTTTCAACCAAAGCTGGGATCAAATAATGCTTCTGGATCAAATCAGCACAGTCTTTGAATGAGCTTTCTCATTGAAAGAGAAAGAATTGTAGCTCAATCATGCACCACATTTTTCAGGCAAGGAATCTGAAGCCAAATGAATGCTTCTAGGGATTCAAAAATGTACATATATACACAGCTTTATATATGAATCTTCATAAAATTTCAATCACTCAAAAAGTTCGTGACCTAAATCAATTGAATAGGAGAATTAAACATTAACCAGAATTCCCCTAGTTAAATTTCTATGACTGGAGTATTTTGTGTTTTTTTTTTAACTAATCAACTCTTTTCTGTGTGTTGTTATTCAGTATAATATTAGAGTGACAATATTTGAATCTTTCTTTTGATAACTTGGAATTTTCTAGTTCCTTAGGTTTATCTTTTAAAATATCAGGTCTATTTCTATAGAAACAAGAGATTAGAAGATAAACAGACACTGCAAAATGCCCTGGAAATTGTTTAAAAATCCTTGGCTTGAATTCTTGAAATGTCATCCCATCCTAAAGGAAGGAAATTCCAGTTAGCTAAAAGTCTTAGCTAAAACAGGCACTGAATACTTATAATTCCATGCTCTTCCACTCACCCAAGTCTTGCCCACACAAGACTATAGTTTACAATTTTAACTCAGGATATTGAAAGAGACGGCATTCCCATAATCATTAAAGGGTTAAATGGAAAGAAAATTACTGCAATCTGCTTCAGTCAAGTCTGTGACAATGTAACCCCTTCCAGATAATTGCTATGGTGTGGAATGACAAAGTGCTTTGGTGTTTTTACCAGTGAGGCCAATGTTGGATGAAGACCCTCTGTTGCTGCTTGGGAGGACTGGAATGCTTGTGGGATGGAGGCAGGTTGGCCAGCTCACGTAGAGATTCAGGGAGAGAACTGAGTGCCAAAGCCATTTGTTTTGTTACCTCCCCACCAGAAAAGGGATGCTTCCTTAAAGGAACACTCACTACTTGATATATCCTAAGATGGATACGTAACTTTTAAAGACTTCCTAGGCAGTTAGAGTGGCCTCTGACAAGAATTACTCACTTTAAGTGAAGATTTACATATGGATTTATCAGGGAAAGGGAAACATCAAATATCCAGGGGAAGATTGAAAGAACCAATACTGCCAAAGAAATTCTCTTCAAGCCCTCAGGGCATAGGCAAAAATACATGTAACACACCATTCTAGAAAATTCCATCTAAAGCCACAGCTCTGGGTTCCCTACCATTTTTTCGTAGTCTAGCTGCTCCAAGGAAGGACAAGAGTTGATAGACTTGGTACAGTGTGGCAGTCCAGCCGTCACAACAATAAACAGCCTGAGTTGGGGAGTGAGGATTAAGAAAAGAAAGAACACTCAAGCCTGAGTGGAGACCAAGAGAAGTCTGCTTAATTTTACAGAAACAGCCCTTTTTAAAGGCACATCAACAGAAAGCACCAGGCAATTATCTTTATCTGAATCTCCTGACTCCTACAGAGAACATCAGATCTTTGGCTATCTCTTTGAGTTCCTCCCATCACAGGGTCAAACAACAAACAAGCTTAACAAGAAGAGTCCTTGAAAAGGAACAAATGTTACATAGATTGTATCAATGCCTTAATTGTAGAGGAAGAAGTTATTTTTCAAATGTCAACCACCAATGGGCCATGACTGGCCCCCACATTTCCCCCTTTTTATTATATTTAGAGCAGGGACTTTCCCAGCTCAGCAGAAAGACTGTGCCTGTCTTAGGTGAGAAATGTTCAGAGAAATCCCTTACCCATCATCAAGCCATGAGAAGTTTAATACTCATGCTCTGTCTTAGGTTGGATATTTCTCCACAATTCTCCTGCCTATCTTTGACAACCAGCCTCTGCAGGGGTTATACTATAGGTTGTTGAGGCTTAATATGTAATTGGAGGTGATTGTTCATTAAAGAAGCTAAGAGCTTTCTCTACCTCTATCAACATTTGTAATCCCTGATCCTCATACCAAGACTCGTTAATTTTTACAGGCATCATTACAAAGGGAGGTTGTCTCAAAACCTTCACAGAAAGAAAGGAAGTCATCACTTCTGAGAATATACATTTGGTCAATTTACAATTAAAACAGATGATATTATATTCATTATCAGTTTCATAAACAATCTCTATATCTATTAATAACATATAAGGAGCATTAACCCAAGACATTATTCTCTTTTTCTGCCTTTGTAATTGTACTTCTCCAAAAGCAGCAGCAAGCTTTCATATATTAGCCTGAGGGAATCCTGTATCTGTCCACCAAAGTCCTCCCAATAGACTGAGAGCAGTAGAATTCCTTTGGGACCAATCCATGAACTTTCAGAATGTGCCATTAAACTGTCGTTCCTGAGGCATAGTCACATAACATTTTTTACATAAAACTGTATTATTACTCTCCCTTGTCTCTTCCTCACACAGGGGAAGGGATTGCAGGGGCTCACCAGTTCCATTTTGTCCTTTTTTTTTTTCCTGGCTATCAGGAGCTGACTGGCTAACCAAGGCCATGCAGACTGCACACTGATTGTTTTGCTTTGTTTTTTTTTATAGAAAATATTATATTTTGAAGATAACCATCATAAACATGTTACAATATTCAGCCCTTTGATGACAACCAATGTAAACATTTTTAACAACATATTTAACAAGGCATATCTTTTTATAAGGCTATGAAAATTATTTGGGAGGCTCCCATTAGTGAACAAAGATCAGAATAAATTTTCTGAGCAGCTGCTTCTTTATTTACCAACAGGAGTGTACCCAAAGTTAAAAGTTTATATTTAACTATCTTTTAAGTTTTTTATTTAATCCTATAAAGCCAGGTTGTAGAAATCAACAATCTATTTGTATTTGACATCATTTTGATAAAAAACATAATCGGACACTTTTGAAGACTTAGACAGACAAACATAAGACAATTTAAACTAGAGTGCACTCAGATGGTTTTGGCCAATTGAATTATAAAATCTTTTTGTTATGACTAGTCAACATTTTTGCAGGTCAAAATTAACAGAGATCTCTTGTAGAATTAGGGTTAAATGAATGAAAGCTCTTTTTGACTGTAAATGTAAAGCTTTTATAACAGACTTAAAACCAACAAGCAAGCATAAATAAATCATTTCCATACACCTTCTCTACATACTTAGGCCTTCTGGTCTTGTATATCTTTCTTTACCTGTTTCTAACAAGACGAACATACAAAAATCTTTCATGTCAAAAGTATGACTCTTACTTATAGCTTTCCTAATATTTTTCTGTCTCATTTACTATTTTCCTTCTATAACAAACTTCAGCTTGAAATGTCTTTTTTCTGTTCTCAGATTGTTACATCTTAAAATTTTACTGGCTGCCAATAGAACAGTATTAACCTTGAGTTTTTTTTAGAAAAGAGCAAGTTAACCCTATAATTGCAGTTCAAGAATTTGCAATGCACAAGAAGTGTTACCAAAACTAAATAGTTCTCATTAGCTGCTGATTGTCACAGAGCAGAAGTTTCAGCAACTCCTAGGCTGGGTTGTTTTTAAATCTATTACTTAGTGATGTGGAGTCCAAGGTCAGCTGCAGTCCAATGGACCTCTTGGAAATGGTCTAAAATCAAGGTTAGAGGGTAGACAAGCTCCCTCTGATTTTATCAGAAAATTCAATATAAGTAAACAGACAAACAAGGGAACAAAAGAGACATAAGACCAAGGCTTATGAAAACCAAACCGAAAGTAGAACCAGAGGTCCCGCAAATGGTTCCCTCTAGATTCTCCTTCTGAAACCAGAAGGATGATGTCTTGACCAAGGGGGTTTGGGACATATCCCAGCCCCTGAGGCAGGGAGTCCATTAGCATGTCTGCCTGGATCTCTGGGCCTCCAAAATGATCCAGATCACAGTTTCCCAACAAACAATTATCAGACATTAACAGGAAGAGAAGGACACAGAAGCAAAAAAAAAGAACAAACAAACAAAAAAAAGTACTCACCAATCCTTTTATAAAGTTTAAGTGCTCAATACAGTAGGAGTCCTCTAGGGTCCTCCAGGGGCAGCATTGATCTCCAGCAAGCATCCCATAATTAGCACTTAACCCTCTCTGTGTCCTATTTAATTTTGCTGCTTTTTGACATTATTTTCCAATTTCAAACTGTCACAAAAGGAAATCCCCCCTCCCCAACACCAGGCAAGCTTTAGCCATTTGTTTTCAATCAAAAGGAGGTAAAGCATCAGTTGCCAGAGAATCAAGCATTGCTAAAGTAAAAGGGGCTGTTGGTCCACACTGGGCACAAGTCATTTCAATTCTTTTAATTGTTTAAAAGGAATTGGAGCATGCTGACGAATGGGGTTTTCCCGAGCATCTCGAGCCTCAAAGACTGGACAGATAAGGGAAAATCCAGATAAATCTTTCTAAATATTTAAAGCTTGTTGTAATCCTTGTTGAACAGGGGACAAAAGAGGTTGAGAATTGATCGTAACAAGTTTTTAACTTTCAAGGGGCCCTGAAGCTAGAGCAACCAAAGAGGGCTCTCTTCTTCTTATTATTATTCTTTTTTTTTTTTTAATGTCTGAGATCCAAACTATCTTGGATGAGAGTCCATAAGCCAAAAGCATCCACAGGTACTTTACCAGGCCCATGTGTGGCACAATAATCTTGTAATCGCTTTCCTACCTTACTCCAAATTTTCGGATCAACTGTGCCCTCCTCAGGAAACAATGGAGAAACTATTTCTACAAATTCTAAAAATTTACACAGCTGTTGGTGCCCGACTCTAGCACCATGGACACGCAATAAATCTTTAAGCATATGTACAAAAGGCATGTGACTATTGCCGGCTCCCATTTTTAATATTTACAAGAAAACTCACTGCTCCTTACCTTTTCGTTGAGGCCTAGTTCTTCTCTGCAGTGTCCTTCACTGGATCCCTCCATACTCAGGTCCCTGTTCGGGCGCGTGGTGGTCCAGCCGTCACAACACGAAACAGCCTGAGTTGGGGAGTGACGATTAAGAAAGGAAAGTACACTCGAGCCTGAGTGGAGACCAAGAGAAGTCTGCTTAATTTTACAGAAACAGCCCTTTTTAGGCACATCAATGGGGAGTGACGATTAAGAAAGGAAAGTACACTCGAGCCTGAGTGGAGACCAAGAGAAGTCTGCTTAATTTTACAGAAACAGCCCTTTTTAAAGGCACATCAACAGGAAGCACCAAGCAATTATCTTTATCCGAATCTCCTGACTCCTACAGAGAACATCAGCTCTTTGGCTATCTCTTTGAGTTCCTCCCATCGCAGGGTCAAACAACAAACAAGCTTAACAAGCAGAATCCTTGAAAAGGAACAAATGTTACGTAGGTTGTACCCATGCCTTAACTGTAGAGGAAGAAGTTATTTTTCAAATGTCAAACACCTGTGGGCCATGACTGGCCCGCACAGTACAGAAAATAAATAAGAGAAAAATAAGTGGCCCTCCTTATTTTCTATATTCCCTTTATACTCAGAACCTCGCACAACTGAGTGAAGTTTCCCTTTTTATCCCAGGAGTAAACACACGCCAGGGCTTTCCCTGTCTGTCTCATCATACTCCTTTCCTCATTCCTTTTCATCTATGTTTGTTTCTAGCCTTACTGAGGATACTAAATCAAGGTCTAATTTATTTCCCCGTTCTTGTGGTGTGCAGTGACTTAAAAGCACCCTTTTGAATAAAAAAAATTTGCAATTCAGATGATACTGCTTTCAAAGAGAAAAGAGGAAAAGATGTAAGGCTATAAGGAATTTCTGTGAAATCATCACATCGATACAGAACATTCTGTTTTCAAATGTGTAAAGATGAGGAATGGAAAGTAAGTAGCCCAAGGGGCAGGTTTTGCATTGATTCACTTATTGTCACCTCTCTTTTATGAAAATGGAGCCCGCCCTTCAAACACTTTTCCTTTGCTAGATGATACACTGTTTTGTTTGTTTGAGGTTTTATTGTCAATTTTTTATGGACATAATGTAAAATTTGTCACTTTAAAATATACAGTTTTTTCTTATATAGTCACAAAGTTATGCAACATGTATCATTATATCACTACATAGATTAGAAACCTGTTAGACTGTCCATGGCCACTACCCTTCCTTCCCTCCTCCCCAGGCAACCACTACTCTACTGTCTGTCACCGTAGATTGATTATTTGTATAATATGCCACTTTTTACTGTCTCTGGCTTCTTCCACTTAAGGTTTTCAAGTTTCATCCATGTGGCATGTATCAGCACTTCCTTCTTTTGTTTGAATAACACTCCATTGTATAGACATACCACTTTTGTCTACATCTTTATTCATATTTTTATTTATTCAGTTGATGCACAGTGGAGTTGTTTCCACTTTAAGTCTATAATAAATGGTGCAATGAATGTTCATGTACTTGTTCTTGCCCAAACATTTGTTTTCAGTTTTCTTTGGTTTATAACTAGGAGTAGAACTTTGGGTCATATAGTAATCGCATCCTTAATTTTTTGAAGAACTGCCAAACTTTCCCACAGTAGCTACATCATCTTATATAGAAATGTATATGCGTTTCTGTTTTAGTCAGCTGCAACTGCTATAACAAATTACCACAGAGTGGTTGGCTTAAGTAAGAATATACATTCTTTTTGGGTGCATACAGGTCATTCTTCAAAAAGCAGATGCACATTGAGACTGTACTCCTAAGTGAAATTAGGACACCCATGTGTAAGTATCAAGTAGTTTCTCTGGTGTGAAAATCTAAAAGCATAAATAAGGATCAAAATGTATAATTGATGTTGTGTAGTAGGAAGAAAAGTTTTGAAGGAATAGGGGAAATGGGAGGGGTAGGGGAAAGGTAAGAAGGGAAAAGAGAAAATATGAGAAAAGGAAAAAAAAAGAAACAAAATCTTTGAAATAAGTATGGTGGAGGGGTGAAGAGAGGTAGGGGAATGGGGAAAAAATAAGAACCAAGATAACGTTATGTAAAGGTACAAGATCCCAATGATGAATGTAACTGTATTGTATACCTAAGTTGCACCAATAAACTTAATGGGAAAAAAAGAGAAATATTTCTTCCTCACAGATGTGGAAACTAAAAGTCAAGATCAAGGGTCCCAGGATGGTGAGGGTCTAGTGAAATCCCTCTTTCAGGTTACAAACTGCTGACAGGTATCTTCACATGCCAGAATAAGTGAAGTACAGAGAAATCTCATACATATTTGGGTCAACTTTCAAACTTTCTATTACTATTGCATTGGTCTATCATAATCCACTGGCCTATAGTAGTTTGTCTCTTCATATACTAGTGCCACACTGTTTTAACTATAGGAGCTTTATGCTATGTTCCAATGTCTAGTCATGCTAGTCCTCCCCAGTAAGTGCTCTTTTTAAGTGGTTTGTGTGTGTGTGTGTGTATGTGTGTGTGTGTGTGTGTGCGTGATTCTTGCACCATTTCTTCCATTTAAAATTTAGAATCAATTCATCTACATAATAACTTCTTGGAGTTTTGTTTGTTGTTGAAGTTGCATTGAATTTATAAATTAATAGAGGGAAAATGAACATCTTTTTAATGTTGTCATCCTAACCAAGAACAGGAAATGGGTTTCCAACTGTTGAAGCCTGTGTTTGTGTCTTTCAGTAATTCACAATTATTCTCATATAGGTTTTACCCACTTCTGGTTAAATGTATTCATAAATAATCTTTACTGCTGGTTTTAAATAATTACTATCCATACATATCCATTTCATAGCCTCCTTCCTCATGATTTTATTGAGTTGGTTTTATCATTGCTTTTATAGGTTATTCAAAGTGTAGTATTATATCTAAAAATAGAGATAGTTTTACTGCTTCTTTCTCCATTCTTATACCTTTAGTTGATCTTTCTTATTCAGTAGCACAAACTTATTTAGAACAATATTTAATTCTTGCCTTGTTGCTGATATAATGAAAACACTTCTAGTGTTTCCTTATTAAATAGAATACTAGCACTAGGACTAAATTTATATTTTATCATGTTGAGAAATAATCCCTTAATTTCTACCTTTCTAGTTGTTCTTACTATGAATGTGTGATGGATTTAGTCAAAGCCCTTTTTAAGCATTGATAGAGATAAATGTAGAATTTTTCTTAGATTAATATATTATGTAAATAGATATCTTCATGTTAAACCCACCTTGCATTCCTTGAATATACTGTACTTGGTCACAACATATTGTATTTAATGTAGTTTGGGGGTTTGTTTGTTAATATTGTGTTTGTTAGTTTTAACTTTGTCATACCTCTATATAGACTCCATTCAATAAGATTTCTTCAGAATTCAAGCAAGGATGAACTTTTTGTTTAGAATTTTTGTGTGAATATTCATAGATGGTATTTTTCTGTCCCTTTCTTTGTGCAGTCTTTAATACGTGTATCAGTTTTATGCTTCCTTCATAAAAGAACTTAGGAATTGTTTCTTTTTCAATACTTTAGAATAATTCCTAGAACACTGGGGACAATCTGGTCTTTAAAGATTTGCTAGAAATCCTTTGTGAAGCCAACTGGGGATGATAACTTTTTTTTTTTTTTTCCATACCAGGGGTAGAACTCAGGACCTTGCATTTCAAGGCAGACAGCAGCACCATTGAGCTAAATCCTCAGCCCTGGGCATGATAAATTTTTGGTGGGAGCTAGCTCCTTATTAATTCTATTTCTTTTGTAGAATTGGTCTGTTTAAGCTTTTTTACGATAGTGAAATTAAATGTGATAATCTAGATTTTCCTAAGAAATTTTCCATTCAATCTAGGCTTTCAAATTTCTTTGCATAGAAATCTGTAAAGTATTTTAATTTTTTAGATAAAGTTTTTAACTTTTTCTGCTTGAATAGTTATATCCCCCTTGTCATTTCTTAGTCATCATGTTTGTGCATAATCTGTCTTATCTTGAGCAACTTAACTAGTGTTTCATCTGTTTTGCTAAATTTTTTTTTAATTACAGTTTTGTTTTAGGAGTTGGACCTGTTGTTTCTCTCTTCCTTGCACACTCTACCTCAGCCCTGCAAGGTACGGCTCATCCTTATATATACTATCTCTATATTCTTTACAGTTCTCCCTACCTCTCACTAGCTAATTTTTCATTACCCCAATCTCTTTTTGTAAATAATTATTTATATTAAATTTTTCCATTCAAGTCACTGTGTGGTTTCTATCTGACTGATTCAATTGATATCTCTGGTATTTGTTCTTTATTTTTTTCCCACCTGCTTAGCTACCTGCTCCCTGTAGCCTCCATTTTATCAGATCTGGGTTACTATAATACCTTCCAATTTCATTTTGATCTACAAGTCTCCAGTTATAGTCCCTCTCTAGTCTACCCTTCATAATTTCCTCAGATCACTCTAATGGAAATGTTATGAATCAAATCATGTCACTCCCCAATGTAAAAACTCTCAGTGCGTACATCACCTTAAATATGAAGTCTAAACTTTTCAGCATAGAACAATTCTTTATGGTCTCTAGTTACTTCTTAACTATCCAACCAAAAGTCTTATCCTTATCTTCTCTCCCTTCCATTTGCATTTTAGGTACAACACATAATTTGAAGTTTCTTGAACAATTGGGTTATTTCACTTTCCTCTTATAACCATTGTTAAACAACTCCCCCGATGAAATTCTATCTGTCTCCTGCCTATGTGATAATCATCTCATTCCTCAAGATTGAATTCAAGAATTTATCTTCATGGCTTTTGACCTATCTTCATCTCAGGGAATGGAAAATTTCTCAAAGACAAGAATCATGCGTTGTCTTGAGTTTTCAATTATGCCCCAAATTGGTACTAAATAAATATTTGTTGAATGGATGGATAGATTTTTTTTTATTAATTGAGTTTATTGGTACATTTCAGGTATACAGTACAATTACATTCACTATTGGGATCTTGTACCTTTACATGACAGGTCTTGGTTCTCATTTTGGATGGATAGATTTTTTTTTATTAATTGAGTTTATTGGTACATTTCAGGTATACAGTACAATTACATTCACTATTGGGATCTTGTACCTTTACATGACAGGTCTTGGTTCTCATTTTGGATGGATAGATTTTTATAAATTTATTTGTGCTTGATCCAGTGCTGAGAGGGTGAGTGAGATACAAGAAAGCTAGGTATCTGAGAAACAGATAAGTCTTATGAGAAGCAAGAGGACACTTATTCTAAGGCTTTACTGTTCACCATAAGGTGACCTGATATAGGCATAGAGTTTGCGGTGTTGAGGATGATTCCTGGCTTCTCCATTTTATAAGTTGGATATCCTTGCACAAGCCATTCTGAGCACAATACTTCAACTACAAAACAGCTGTAATATCATAATTTCCCATGTGATTTAGGATCCCAAAAAGAAATAGTAAGGGTACTCAGCTTGGAATTTAAAGAGAGAGAGGTCATTACTGGTGTCCTTATACAGGTATGGAAAGAACTAAGGAAACTAGCAAGGAGTGTCAGGGCATTTGGAAACTAGCAACAAGGAGAGACTGTTTCCAACTCATCATCAAGGGGCAGTGGAGAAAGCAGTGTTCGGAATCTGATGAGAACCAAGGCTCTAGAGAAAGGGCTTCAGTGAGGGTGTAGATGTAGGAATTCGGTTATTGACAGAATAAATTACAGGTATCACAGTAGCAGAGGAAGAAATCTCCTGACACCTATCTTTTCTACACTCTGATCTGTTACTGGTGCTTCCCTTCAGCTGAACATTAGTAGAAGCAAGAATCTAGGGAGCCTGGGAAAGTGTGAAGAGTTAGCGCCATCCTCCTCCACCTTCAGAGCACGGTAGAGAAGGGTAGAGGACAGAATGGGGGAACGCAAGCAGCAGACCAACCTCATTTTTTGTGGGAAATAAAATGCAGGTGAAAAATGATATACGTTGTAAATATATACAAAAAGATTATTTCTCAAATTTAACACCAACAGAAAACTCAAATATTCAGGAGCTAATTATTTTCTAGGACACATGTATGAGAAAAATATGGGACCCCTTTTTGCCTCCTGTCTGTGGCTGGGTCGCTCTTTCAGTTAGAGCCTGGTGGTGTGGCCCGATTCAGAAGCGCAGGCACATGAGTACAGTGTCACATAGACACAGGCTGTGGTCCAGGCTTTGGCCTAATGCGCTGACGTTATTACGAGGAAGCCTGAGCATGCCCATTGCCACCGGCCCCCCACAATTTGTAGCAGAGTGTGTCCTGCTATAGTTGTATTCTAAAGGTGAAATATTTGGGCAGTACAAACAATCTTTTGCAATGTGTTTAAAAACTTTGAAGGAATTGCTGGTAATTACTTTAAAACAATGGTTTCCAATGTTTTTAAAAGCTTTGAAGGAACTGTTGGTAATTACTTAAAAATCATCCAACTACCAACTTCCGTAATCCCTGAAATAAACAATGCTTCACAGAGGGTGTCGGCATGCAATTCAAAGGATGACTAAGAAACACTCCAAAGTACTCCTCCAAAAAAAGGCGGAGTACTCTGCCCACTGGCCCCACAATTTTAATGTGAAATTCTCACGTTAGCGACCCTCCTTTGGGTTATCTTCAATAGTGTCAGCAGTCGCAACTTAATATGCACATGGGTTCTTAGGCTTATTTATATCTCTGTGTGCAGCAATGTGTTTGCATTTATAAAGTCAATCAGATCATTGTTCATTCAATCAAAGCAGAGTTGGACTTCCATATCTGCAAGTTCCACAGCCTCAGATTCAACCAGTTCTGGACTGAAAATACTTGGAAAAAATATTGCATCTGTACTGAATATCTACAGGCTTTTCTTATCATTATTGTCTCAACAGTGCAGTATGATTACTCACACAGCATTTATATTGGAACAAGTATTATAAGTAATTTAGAGATGATTTAAAGTATATAGGAGGCTATGTGTAGGTTATATGCAAATACTATTCCACTTAGTATAAGAGACTTGAATATCCTTGTATTTTGGTATCTCAGGACCAATCTCCCATAGATACCAAGGGATGGTTATATTTAACAAAAACCTACTCTGCAGCAGTCACTATATCGGTTACATTTACACAAACCAAAAGCAGCACAGTGGTGTACTACAGGCTATTTAGAGATGGGGGAAGAGGGAAGAGAACTCACAAAATGTCCACAGCTACAGACCTTCTGAGAGAGGACCTGACATTGTGTACCTGGTTAGCATATAGAGGTGAAGGGAGAGAGTTGTGGGGAATTGGGGTTAAGATAAATGGTCAAAGAGATATGACCGACAACATTATATAAATCATAAGGATACAATTACAGAAGCATTTATTATGTGTCCAATAGAATGCAAATATGTTAGAGATTTCTTTCTCTCTAATGCTTTCCTTACATGGTGGATATTGTAATACTCATTCTTTTGAGAATTAGAAAGGACGTGATTCATTCATGTTTACACAGCTGATAAACAGCAAAGTCAGGAATCACTTTCAACTCTGCCTCTCGAGTCTACACTCTGTCCACTCTGTAGCGCCATCTTTTTTGTGAGTTTGAATTAGTAAAATATCTTCTTTGCTTAAAATTTAGCTATTTTTAAAATTGCTTGGGTGTTAATTGCCTCTTTAGATGAGAAAATACTAAAGGGGATTTCTCAGTGTTGCCCTCATCAGTTTTGTTTTCTGAGGAAAAACTAAGACACACTAATAGATTACTCAACAAATGTTTGGTGAATGAACAGCTCTGTAATTAAGCAGTTAGAAGTCATGCAACATTTTATAATACATAAAACACAAGAAGATGTCTCAATTTCTCCCTGAGAGTCATTTCCCATTAAATCCCAATTTTCCACTTGATGAACTGCAGAACCTCCCAATATCAACAGAGATTAGGCAGTGCTTCCTTGCCAAGCTGAGATTTTCCTTGCTTACTGACAAGAAGCAGACTATAACAAGTTGAGGTTGGACGAAATAAAGGACCTATAAATGAGCAACTTTGCCCAGTGACCTTCTGGCTTCCTTGGCTTGGCACATTCCGTGGAGAAATAAAACAGGGCAGAGAAGATGACCCGAGAGTTTCAGGAAGTCCTGTCCCCTTTCTTGGAAGTTGTCAACAAGATCAGTTCCCAAGGATGCCCTGGCTTTCTCTTAATTGCTCATGGCCAGGCTCAGAGCCATGAATCTCTGCAGGATAGGTTTGTAGACAAACAAATGTTTCTTTTCAGCTACCTTTGTGAAGGTCACCAGGATCAGGCTCACACGGACCACAACAGGCGAGGAACAAAAAGCCTAAGATGGCTCCTTCTGGGGAGGCGGCTGCTCCCAGCCTTGCTGTTGGTTCCCAAGATATGGCTGATGTCACTCAGTGGTAAGTGTCTGCTCACTGTGAAAGTATTAGAAAAAGAGAGAAAATAGTTTTCCCAAACAAAATTAGCAAAACCTCAAGGAACCTCCACATCATGGTAAAGGATTTGCATCTTGCTGGCTTGAGACACCATTTCCACGTCAACTCTGTGAAAAGCAACAAATAGATCTAGGTCAGCATAGCCTATGTCTTCCTACCACCAAAACACCATAGGAAATGTGCTTTGGTTCTTGCATGACCAAGAGTAGGACAAATAAGAAGCCGGGGTACTCCTACCCAAGTTACTTGCTTCGAAGGCCTTCTGCCTGCATCTCTACAGTCTCCTGTGGAGCTGAGCATCTCCCTTCTCTCTAATTACCACTGGACACTAAGTGCCCACTCTGTGTCCTGCTTGTACCCAGTCATCTGGGCTGCTGGGCTCCAGGATCAGCACCTCCTTCTTTTATCCTTCCAGTCCTGATAGTAAGCATTGCCGTGCTTCTCGTGGTTGCCTCACTATCTTCTTTGGCTCTTTGGGTCCTTCATCACCTGCCATACCAGTTCCCTGAGGAAATTCAATCTGTTGTCAGCCCTCAAACTGCTTCCGCTTTTCCTGCCTAGAACCTGATTTATAGCTATAAATTCTTCCCTTAATCGAGACTACTACCTCAGGAGACAAGATCTCAACCCATTTTCAAGTCACACTTCTAAAATCAATATTCCTCCCTCTCTACCTGCTCACCAGCTAGAATGTGGATTCATCTCAGGAATGTGAGAAACTGGAGTTGCACTAAGATGGCTCTCAAAGAGCATCTGCTGGACCAATTAGTCTCTCCAGCATGTTGTGTTTTCTGGGTTTCCTACATTCTTATAGCCAGCTTTTGACCAGGAAGGAGGTGGCCCCATTCTGGGTTCCTCATACCGCTGTGACCTCAGATAACAGAAGAGCTTAATATACTATAGAATACCCTATTAACAAAAGTTATTTTAGACCATATGTGCTGTGATTTAAATATGGATGGTGCCTTTAGACTTAGGCAGAAGTTTAATCACAATGGTATTAAGAGAGTGGATATGTAATTCAGCTATAGTATTTAGAGGTGGGGCCTTTGAGAAGTGATTAGAATAAAATAAAGTGGTTGGAGTGGAGTCCCCATGACTGGATCTTGGTGACTTTATAAGAAGAGAGAGGGAGATCACACATACAAGTGTGCTCTTTTTGCCTCTTGCCACATGAGGCTCTGTGAGAACTTTTCAGTGAGAAAGCCATCATTAGGTCAGCACCATGGACTGCAACTCTGGAATCCTAAGTCAAAATAAACCTTGTTTCTTTATAAGTAGCTTGTCTTAGATATTTTATTATAGTAACAAAAAATTAACTAGTAGAACACATTGGAACACTGTTTAAACACACCAAAGATATCAAATTAATTTAACAACAACAAAAATAATGGTTCACACGATTGAAAAATCCAGAGGAAGTACAAGTTTTTGATACACCTGGGTTTCAGGAGTCTGCTACCTCTCTTCCCATCATTCTGATTTGGTTTCCTTTATGATAGCTTATTTTCAAACTCTTCTCTGTGGTTGCAGAAGGTCCTGTCTTTTTTAGTGCCACATTGCACAGGATTATAGTATCATTAGTCTCAGAATCACAGGCACTTTCATTCTGAGTGTGTCACTATCACTCCTTAAGAAAGAACTTTGCTTGGTGGCCTTCCTGGACCAATTGCTGTGTTCTCAGGGATCTGAGATGCATAAAATACCCAATGACTCAGTCAACTCAGTCACATGTAGGAGAGGAAACAGTCTCTTGGCTGAAAAGGAGTACAAGTGACAACAGTCGTGTAATACTGCAAGGCAGCCCAGTATGAAGGAAAATGTGTCCACCTGGAGTTAGATGTCTGGAATTCCAACCATCGTTAGTTAATTGTGAAAGGCTAAAGTGTTTTGATTTTCCCAGCACTTGTCTCTTACCTTGTAAAATTTGTAAATTGGACTTGGAAGAATATTTGTTAACATTTTAACCACACAACTATTCAAGAAAAAAAAAATTACCCCAGGGATAGAACTCAGGACCTTGCACTTGTGCCAGGCAGGTTAAGTTCCACTGAGCTACATCCTTGGCTCTCAAGAAAATTCTTATGCAAAAACAGATGAAACTTTACCAAAGCTTGTTGGAGAGGCAAGGGAGGACTTGGGGCCTCTGTTGATGGGATGTCTTTTCTTTTCTTTTGTTTGTTTGTTTTTTGTTTTTTGTTTTTTTTTTAGAAAGGGTCTCACTATGTAGTTGACACTGACCTAGAACTCACTATGTAGCCCAGGCTGGTCTCAAACTCACAGCAATCTTCCTGCCTCAGCCTCCCAAGGGCTGGGATTACAGGCATGTGCCACCATACCCAATTGATGGGATTTCTTGAAACTCCTATCCCTCTCAGTGGGGCTACTTGAAACTCCCAAGGATCTTGGAACAGTTTGAGAAACCCTAAATTAGTTGATCTATAGAGCTTCAGATTCCAGCTTGAACTTTGGGGAATTCTGTGTAGATTGTCCAACCCTCTTTAATCTAATTTTTCTCACTTTCCCTCTATTTAGTTTTTGGCCAAAAGCATGGTCTTTGGCTATGTGTGAGAGGCCACTTAGGAAAAATAATCATTTATTCAAATACCCAGCCAATTTACCTTGGCTTGTAGAGAGCTTGTTTTTCCTGAGGGGAGGGAATAAATTTCCCAAACCCACTTTCAAGTTGTGACTAGAAAAGGTGAGTGTACAAGTGAGGAAAAGTAGGCAGCGGAAGTTGCCAAAGCTGAGCTGAGCTGGAAGCTGTGAATTCAAATAACCTCCAGATCCCCTGATAGTGTCCCCACCTTGGCACTTAGGGTCGAGTGCACACTCTGAAACAGATGGTAGCAGAGGATGCTGTGGGTTTTGGCTTTGCAGCTTGTGAAAACTTGCTCTTGAGGAGACACTTTCAGCTCCAGTATGCATGTCTTTGTAATAGAGCAGTGGGCAAGAGGAGGGAAAGAGGAGGCACAGGGGCTTCTGACTTCGTTCTTTGATACAGGCAGCACCATGAGTGAGAAGTCGGGGCTGCAGAGATTTCAAAGGAGGCATGATCTTTGATTTTCTTCTTTCATGTGGCTGTTTATGCAGAAAATATCCAGAGAGAAGCTAATAGGCATCAGATACACTTTGGAGGGCATGAAAATAAACAGAGTAATGGTGGTCTCTGGCTTGTGGGATCTTGGAATCAAATAGGGAAGGCAGCCAAATGAGTGCGTGAGATTGTATGGGGAGGTTGGTGTGTAGCTGCTGGTGTCTTATGATTGCATCACCTGCTAAAGATATTAATATCCCTGCTCTGTGACACTTGAGAAGTATGACCAGATATATGTGAATACTCCACGGTAGTAGCACAGAGAAGCGAAATAACTCTGGGTTTGTTGAAGAGACTTTACAGAGGTGGTAGCACTGGGTCTGTGTCCTAAAGGAAGAGCAGGACATCAGAGAAGTGGGAGAGGAAGAACAGAGGGGGTTCTAGAGGACAGAGGAGTGGGACTATGTCCTGTGGCCCTGACATTTGTGCAGAGGTTGACAGAGAAATATGTGGTGTGGTGTACTGAGCATGCTCACAGAGAGACACCGATGAGGCTGTAGTGGACTGCAGCAGGCTTGTAAACTGTCTAAGAGCCCAGCCTTGATCTTGTGAGTAGTTTAGAGCCACTGAATGTGACATGATCAGGCCAGTGTTCGAGAAGTTTCCTTAAGCACAAAAATAGGAAATTCAAGGACCAACCAAAATCGCTTGTGCCAATGTGGCTGAACTGGCTCAGTTTTCTTTCTGTCTAATTAAAGTCAACATTTATTGAGCATTTACTGGTGCCAAGCCTTTGCAAAGTGCTTTCTCTCATGCAATCCTCAACACATTCCTGGCTTTTTTTCCCCACCATCAAGTTAAAGATGAGAAGACTGAAGCTTAAGAAAAGCAATATTTTGATCCCTTAGGAGGCAGCGTGAGGAGAAACAGAGCAGCACAGAGGCTGGTATGGAGGGAAGGATATTCGGTGAGTGTTTCCTGTGTACCCGACTCCACGGGATGAGCTCTATGGTCACTTTTCACAAAATGGTGGTTGATGTCACTTGTATTTTTTCCTGTTGCTCAGACCAAAATCTCTGGAGGCCTTTATCCTACTCCCTTAGAACGTTCTCCATATACCAGCCTCAGTGATTCGTGTCACATGACCCAAAATGGCTCCTCAAAACCCTACAATGATGGAACAGTTTAGAAGATGCAGAAATAACTTCCAGACACTCAGCCACCTTATCTTTGACAAAGGAGCCAAACATCTTCACTGGAGGAAAGATAGCCTTTTTAATAAATGGTTCTTGAAAAACTGGGTTTCAACTTGCCAAAGATTAAAACTAGACTTTTATCTCTCACTATGCACTAAACAAAAATCAAAATGGATTAAAGATCTAAATATTAAAAGAGAAACGCTAAACCAGCTGAAAGAGAGGTTAGGTAGAACTCTTGAAGACATCGGTGTAGGAAAAGATTTTATGAACAAAACCTCGGTTGCCCATGAACTAGTCCAAAAAATCCACAAGTGGGATCTCTTCTTATTAAAAAGCTTCTGCACAGCAAGAGAAACCACCAACAGTGTGATCAGACAATCCACAATGTGGGAAAATATTTTCACCAGCTGTTCCTCAGACAACAGTCTACTCTCCAGAACTATAAAGAACTTTAAAGAAAAAAAATCAGACCTCCCAAATTTAAAAACCCAATCCAAAATGGATCTGAAATGGGCATCTGAAATGAACAGATATTTCTCATACAAAGAAGTAGAAATAACAAATAAAAATATGAAAAAATGTTTGACATCACTGTTCATTCAAGAGATGCAAATGAAAACAATGCTGAGATTCCACCTCACCCCAGAAAGAATGGCTGCTATCATCAAATCAATCAATAACAAACTCTGGCAGTGGTGAAAGAGAAACCCTTCTCCACTGCTGCTGGGAGTGTAGACTGGTGCAACCACTGTGGAAATCAGTACAGAGATACCTCAGAGAACTAGGATTAGAGGTCTCATTTGATCTAGCCTTTCCTCTGCTAGGTATCTTCTCCAAAGAATTAAAAGAATCATACCACAGTGATATATGTGTACCCATGTACATAGCAGCCCAATTTGTGATAGCTAAAACTTGGAAATAGCCCAATTGCCCACTAACAGGAGTCTGGATAAAGAAAATGTGTTGTTTTTTAAATGGAGAACTACTCATCCATAAAGACCAAGAAACTAGAGATATTTATAGCTAAATGATGCACATTGAGGCCATACTCTTAAGTGAAATAAATAGGACACACATGTATAAATACTGAATAGTTTGTTTAGTGTGAGCAACTAAAAGCGTAACTAAGGACTAAAAGGTATAATAGATAATGTGAAATAGGAAGAAAAGTACCAAAGGGGAAGCATGAGGGGTAGGGAAAGGAAAGAAGGGAATGGAATTAATATGAGAAAATGAAAAATGGAAACAGTCTTTGTAGATAGGGAGGAGTGGAGGGATTGAAGGGAGGGCGGGGGAATGGGGAAAAAATAAGAACCAAGATGTAAAGGTGCAAATTCCCAATGATGAATGTCATTATATTGCATACCTAAAATGTACTCAATAAAATGAATTTTAAAATTAAAAATTTTAAAAAATCCTATCATGACTTCTCGTGTCAAAAAAGTTAACCCCACACCTCCGTTACCCCGGAAATCCTCTTTATCTCTCTCTTTATTGCTCACTCGACTCTGGCCCACTGTCCTCCATCCTCCTACCTCTTCCTCAGACTCACCAGCTGTGCTTCTGCCTCAGGACCTTGCTCAACCTCTTCCTCATGCCTAGCATGTGCGCTCTTGCTCCACCTGTCTTCGCGTTTCAGTCGCTTGTTTTCAGATCTTAGCCCTGGAAAGTAGCGCTGAGCACCCTGATCAGTGCTGCATCCCCCTCTCCCATCATACTCTGAAGCTACCCAGGCCCTGAGCTAATCTGTGTCTTTCTATATAGCAGTGACTGCTTTATAATATAGTACATATTTTCTTCCTTTTTATATTTGTTGTCTTTTCTTGCTAGCATGAGTTCCATGAAAGCAGATAGACTTGTCTGTTTCATTATTAATTCCAAGGAGTCAGATCAGTGCTGAGTGCAGAGCAGACACTCAGTGCATGCTTATTGAACTCAAGAGACAAGGATTGTCCAAATAAATGGCAGAATCAGCGTTTGGACTTAGGGCTGCCCCAGAGGAAGTCCTGGCTCTTGTCATCACGGGTGAACGGGCAAGGAAAACCAGCTGACATCCTGATGGCAAACAGCACCAAAGGTGAGGTTTTCACTTGCACTAGCACAGGACAATATGGTGGCAGCTGTTGCAGCAAAGGAGACAGTGAGCTTTCTTCAGAGCCATTTTGTTGCTGTTCCTTTTTAAAATTTTAAATAATACAACTCATAGCTGAAAAGACATCCTGCTTGCCTGTGTGTGTTTAAGGACATTGGCCTACACATCTGAGAACCTTACCTCACTTAGCAGGCATCTAACAATGACAGCATTATTGGACACAGACTAATTATCTGGCAGGAAAGGGAGCCAGGGAGATGGATGGGTACAGAGCGCATCTGACAGGAGGAGATGTTGGTCATTCACAGATACCATTCAGAAGGAGGAGTAGCCAACAGGGGCTGCCCAGGAAGCACACTGTAGAAACTGTTAATTTCCTGTGATCCTGCTGAACCTGGGAGGTGAGGCTGGGTTTGCAGGAAAGAGAATCAGAATTAACCAGTGCTTCCAGATTCCCGGGAATGGCCGCCCAGGGCCTAGGAGCTGGACCGGTTTAGCTGTTTGTCTATACTCCAGGCTTTTCCTGGTTAACAATGAAGACTGTCGCTGAGTATTGAGAGTATGTTATTGCCATGAGGGCACCATGTAGAAGAAAAGCTGAATTGAGAGGACGAAGGAAACAAATAAAAAGACAAGGCTTGTGTGTAACAAAAGACAGCTGGTCTTTACCTAGCCGAGGCAGGCAGGATTTTCCTTAACTCTCTGCTTATTGTAAACATGAAGGCTTAGCTGTAGCTGAGGAATGCTTTGCCAAGGCTCACAGGCTCTTCTGAGGGCTTTCTTCAGGAATGAATCACACCTTCTAATGCAGCGATGTATTCATTAAACTGTAGAGCCCTTGAGCCTTCCGTGCTCAGAGGAGGGAAGGAGTTTCCTCCTGCTTTTTTCCAAATTACAAGCATCATTATAAGGCAAGATGCTGTTGGATAAGCTGCCACCACACCAGAAACTAAATCTGTTTTGTACAGGAGTCGAGTCCATTGATTACCTCCTCCCCCAAAACCTTCGGATTTACTAGATGGACAACTACTGGTATCAAAATGCTATCATCTGGGAAATTTATTTTTCTATAAAATAGCTGCTTTATAATGGTTTCTTTTACACAAGAAACACCCAAATCTTCTTCATCTGTTTGTATTCTTTTCCCCACCTGGACTGGTAGACAAAGAAGTAGTCTACTAAGTCTTAGCCTGCATTTGTTTTCCATGCTTGTCAGAGGTCCTATTTGACTTATACCTATTTGCCACCTGAAATTTGCATCCTCTGAGTCATAAACACTCTTTATATGATACCTTCCTGGCCTTTTCAAATTTCTTCATTATGAATTGTGTGTTCTTCAGTCTACAATGGGGTTGGGTGGATATCCATCCTCCTCGCTGGTGGTTTTCACGCTGCAGTTCTGCAGTTTCCATCTGATCCCTCTGAGAGCTTGGTGAAGTATGGACAGTTGAGCCCTGTCCTCAGGGTTTCTGATTCAAGCAGTCTGGAGTAGGGCTTGAAAGGTTGTATTTCTGACAAGTTCCCAGGTAATGTTCATGTTGCTGGTTGCATGATCTCATTTTTGCATACCTCTGTTGGATGCTTCATACTTTGAAGCAAAAGGAGGAAAATAAATGGACTTAGAAGTGAGCCCAGCTGGAGTTAGCAACGTCAAGCAGCAGCAGGAGGATGAGCTAGGAGCTAAGCAAGGCCTGTCTGTGAAGGTGCGTGAGAGTGTACTTCATGCTCCTCGTGGCTCTGTGAAAGATCATTCTTCATTAAGAAAGACATCAGTTGGTGAAGTGACCCAAATCAGTTCGGAGTCTTTCATGAAGACTGACAAGAAGAAAATAATAGAAAATCAGCCCTAATAAGCATAAGCAAAGACAGTACTTACTGGCTCATATCAATGAAAAGTCTAAAGATGGTCAGGATTTAACCTAGTAAAGACTTATTAATGTAAAAACAAGATTTGGTAAAGGACTCAGACACAAAATAGATCCCAGCAGGCCCACGATGGCCCCACTTGGATCACAGGATCCCTACACTCCACCTTGTCGGCTGGAGAGGGGCATAGGTGAAGTAGTTGTCCAAATCATGCCACATCACAGCTGTTCTTGTGAGATGGGACAGAGGACTATGATGGACACCTTCACAAGGATTATACATCTGGAGTTGAGGAGAAACTATTTGTCAAGGAAGAGAAGGAAAAAGGTCTGTGGGCAACCAACAGAAGGGGTTGCCCTGACTATCACCAAATGTAAACTTGTCCCTAATCCTCAGATAACAACTAAGGGTCATTTAAAGCAACTCTCATCTTGTACTTACTACATATCTACCTGTGTTAGGTCTTGCTTGCTTATATATAGAAAAATGGTACAAGATCCCAATCTTTCATTGTCCAAGTCATTGCTGTATAGACACATGTAAAAATAAGTCAAGCATTATGAGATTAGAGATGTGAAGGTTTGATATCCCTCATTTAAAATGCTTTGGCTAGAAGTGCTTCTGATTTTGCAGTTTGAAATATTTGCATAAATGTAAAGTAGGGTCTTGTAGATGACATCCAAGTCTAAATATAAAATTTGTATATGTTTCATATACAACCTGTGCACATAGACTGGAAGTAATTTCATACAATGTTTTTAGTGCCCCTGCATTTTAAATGGGGCCTGTCACATGAAATCAGGTGCAGAATTTTCCAGGCGTGGCGTTATGTCAGTGGTCAAAAAGCATTTCTGATTTTGGATCATTTCAGAATATGGATTTGTGGATTAGGTATACTCAATATATAATAGAAGAATTTGAAAAGTAGTGTGGGGGAAGGAGAAAGAAAAGGATGGAGTCTGTTGGGAAAGATGTATCTGGGTGAAATTTGTGCAGAAGCAAAGTTTAGGGGAGCCCTTAAAGGCAGTATCAGAAGTTTCCAAGTGGACAAGATGACTTCCAGAGAAGCTGCGCCAACTAAATTAATCACTGAGCTTAGTAGTTAAGTGATTTAACCAAAGTAGCCCAGCTAGAGCGTGGCAGCACTGGGCTCAGAACTCAGACTTGGCCATCTTAGGAGTGCTCCTTACTTTCCTGCATATAAATTCCTTATCAAAGCTCAAAGAAAAATACTGAGACCTGTCCTGGTTTCCAGTAGGTATAATCTAGAGTCACTGATCCGACCACAGTTATTATGTGGCCAGGGCATTACAAACTCATTAGCTTTGAAGAATGATGAGTAGGAAGTACTCTGGTAAATTGTAAATTGATATATACATTGTTGGAACCGATCTGTTTCAGAAAAACAGAAGTGACCACCATAGGCCCACATGGTACATCCAGTAAGTAATGGAGCTTGAAATACATTCTGATAAATTGATGAGGTCTGACTTTAAGACCAGCTATTTCCTTGTTGCAGCTGTGAGTCATGGTAAGGGCAGGGTTCTTATGTTTCTATCAGAAAGCAAAAATTTCTGGGAGGAGCACTCTGTTCTACTTGCACAAGCTGAAGGGCAGACATGCAGAACGAACAGATAGCTCAGAGCATGAAAGATGACTATTGTGATCCACTGGGCTGAGCCAGCTGCTGTGACTTAGCTTTTTTCCCATGGAAGTCAAATTGAAGACTCTTCTGAGTTCCTGAGCAGAGGCTCAGAAGCCCCTTGCAAAGCCAGCCCAGGTAGAGCTTGGCTGGGTGGGTCTGCTGGGTTAGATAGGCATGAGGTACAGGTGGTCCAGAGAGTGGGAGTGAGTGGGGAGGACAGCAGCAGGGGTGGCCTAGCTCTTCCTGATAGGGAGGTGTGCGACTCACTGCCCCCTTTTCTACTGCCTGCCTTGCGAAGCCATCCTGACTGCAAAACTGTAGTGCTTTGCCACAAATAGACAGAGTACAGCAGGTGGGCCCTAGTTTTGAGCTGAGCATAGGTCTGGCCTCAGCTGCAGCAAGGCAATGTGCTCTGAGCAGGAGTGTCAGAATTGGATGGGCATCATCTTTCAAGAAAGAAGAGGCCACTAGAGACAAAACCATCGTGCCTTTGTAGCTAGCTGATCGTAGAGAACACATCCTCCCCAATGTCTCAGTGTAATGTTCTGTCATAAGACAGAAAAAATCAAAATTGACCCTTGCCAAGAATGGGCGGAAACTATCAAAAACACAGTAAGCCAGCCACATAAAATGTAAACTAAATTGCAACTATATGCAGTGTGATAAAAATTCTAAACTTTCATCACCACAGAAAATAAAAACAAAGCCTATGAGGGCCACCTCATGAAGAGACCTAACTCATCCATATCTGAGGATTTTGTCAGTCCTTCTTACTTACCTGTTTTGAAAACATACACATTTTTTTCACACTATGGCTACGTTACCAGCGTGCAACATGTTGGAGAACTCAGAGCCATTTCCTGTAAGAGATAGGGTTACCCAGTAATGTTTGTTTGATTATTTTTTGTGCTTTTGTAGTCAGACTCTCCAGAGTATGAATCCTGGCTGTGTGGCTTTGGGCAAGTTGTTTAACCTCTGTGAAGTACAATTCAGGTGTCTTAGGAAATGATGATTACAAAACAGTATCTACAAATTGCTGAGCATAGCTTTAGAGCATAGCAAGTGCCCCAAATAGTAGCTACTTTTTAATATTATTTTTCATTAGGAAAGTACAGATTAATATCACACGGACAGATTGCTGCATAGTGACTAGAGAAGCTACAGTAAAAAGACTGTCAATAATACCAAGGGCTATCAAGGATATGGAAAAAATGGGACCCTCAGTCACTGCTGGTGAAAATGTGGAGTGGACACAATCGTGCTGGTTAAGTTTAATTGTGTCAGTTTCACTGGCTTGGGAGCCCCTGGGAGCTTAGTAAAGCACACTTTTGGGTGCATGTGGTAGGTCACAGAGATTTGATCTTGGGTTCTATATCTGGTCTCTTGTCCTTTCCTTTCTGGCGCTGTTTCCCTGCTCTGCTACCTGGCCATGAGGTGAGCAGCTTTCCTCTGCCGAACCCCTCTACCATGATGTTCTTGCCTTGGAGCCAGCTGACCATTTGCTGAGTCACCTGAGCCAAATTAAATCTCTCCTTTAAGTTGTGGAATTTGGATATTGTCATGGTTTATACATATAGGTCCCCCAAAAGCCTCATGTGGTCATAGGTGAGCTATGGGTGGTGATTAGGCCTGTTAGGAGTTAGAGTCTGGTCAAAAGAGATGGGTCACTGTGGGCACAACCCAGATAGGTTTCTCTCTCTCCCTGGCTCCTCTTCTTGCCTCTCTACTTCCCTACCACCATACCTTGATCAGCTGTCCTCTGCCATGCCATCCTGGCTTAGGACTAGCTGACTGTGGCTTGAAACATGAGCCTCTCCTTTAAATTTTGGGTGTTGGGCATTTTTTCCCTGTGATGAGAAAAGTGACTAAGGTAGGTGCTGTGTCCCAGTGACCGGGAAGCTGACTAATATAACATTGGAAGATGAAATGCTGTTTATTGAAAAGTTAGTTATTATATAATCCAGGAATTTTGCTCTTATAAATATACTAAAGAGGAATGTAAATATATTTCCACCCAAAGATATGTATACTAATGTTCACAGCAATGTCATTCAAAAGAGTCTGAATCTGAAATACCCACCAACTGCAAAACAGAAAAACAAAATGTGATATATCCATACAGTTGGATACTGTTCAACAAAAAGAAGAAATATGATACAACGCTGATCCATGTAAACAATGTTATGAGAGGTGAAGGAAACCAGATCAAAAGACTACATGGGTGTGATTATATATACAAATGTCCACAGAAGACGAATTGATAGAGATAGAAAGCAGATCCATGGAAGTCTAGGTTTTGAGACATCCAGAGAGGGGAGTAAGCACTGACTTCAATCTGGCAAGAAAGACCTTGATTGTGGCAGTGGCTCTGCCATTCTTTCATACACATTTTTAAATAATTGAATCTATAATGACAAAAGGTGAATTTTATGCTATATAAATTAGAACCCAGTAAAGCTGTCCTGAGAATCCCAGTGTCCAATCTTCCTTCCAGATCCATTATATAAGAACCTATGTGATTGTGACCTGGGCATTAGTAGTTTTTAAAGTTCTCTAGATAGTCCAATGGGTAGCTAGTGAGACCCCTGAAGTATTTGAATTGCATCTTTGAAACTCACTAGATATATGTTTTAGAGCATATTATTTGAAGGGAAGAATAGGATAAAATAATATCTTCCTCACCAACTTGTTTTTTTGTTTTGTTTTTGGTATCAGGAATCGAACTCAGGTCCTTGTGCTTGTGAGGCCTCACCAAATTGGTTTAAGGCTAAAATGAGATAATAAATCTAAAAGAATTATGAGTAGTGTCAGATGTTACACGATGTTAGATTCCCTAGGATCAACAGAGTTCAGAAGAGAGAAGACAGTTCTATGATATGAGCTCAAGACCTGGAAACTACAAGTTTGACAAGAGGCCCTGAGAACCAGGCACTCAAACCAGGGAGCCCTCTGAGGCTAATTTGTAAGATTGCTTTGACCCATCCTAGTCTGAGACTATATAATAATCTCTTAAAGAGCACTTCAATAAGTCCAGGATTTCAACACTAAAAGATAGCCACCCATCCAAAAGCTTTCTTTAAATTAAAAATAGCTGGATGTCACTAGTAATTTGGGGTTGTTGTACACCTGGAGGTGTGGTCACATGGTTGAGGTCTTGAAAGCTCAAAACTTTCAAGTCAATCTCAGCTTTTATCAAGGTACTCAGAATACCTTGTACCAATTAGAATGTGTTCAGTTGCAAATAACAGAATAACTAAGTTTTAATGTCATGAATCATGGTCATTTAAAAAAATTTCATCAGATAAGTGGGCATTTCAGGTTTGTTTTAGAAATTCAGTGGTGTCTTCAAGGACCAAAGCTCTTTGCATTCTGCATTCATTCATCTCCAGTATGTAGGGAGCACCTTTCTGAAAAGTCAGAAAATGATTGCCAGGTCTCCAAGCAACTCATTCTCACATGATAGCATCCCAAGCACAAAGCTGGAAGTTAGTTACAAAAAATCTTTTCTTATATATGAATGAAAATCCTTTCCAAGAAGTCCCAAGAGGCCTTTTCTTTATATTACCTTAGCTGAAAAGTCAAATGCTCACCGTGCTAGCAAGGGAGGAGGAAGGGATCATCGGGAGGAACCCAAGAGCATCTGCCAGGTTACTTGTTTTCATATGGTGTTTTATAGCTGTGCATATGTAGCAGAAAGTATCCTTAATTGCTAGCAACAGAAAATGTCCGCGGTTAATTTAACCAGAAAATGACTTTATTCACAGGATTTTGACTAATTCCAAGCTGTCAAGATGTCCGAAGAATGAAGCTTGAGTTCAAGCCACCAGAAATACATCCAAAATCACACTTGAAA
Source organism: Fukomys damarensis (assembly GCF_012274545.1). Taxonomy (NCBI): domain Eukaryota; kingdom Metazoa; phylum Chordata; class Mammalia; order Rodentia; family Bathyergidae; genus Fukomys; species Fukomys damarensis. The sequence goes on along the minus strand of NW_022900943.1, from coordinate 13,873,906 downwards.
TCCGTTCTTATAAAGAAGCCTTCCTCCTGTCAGACACCACACACTCAAGCTCCAGACTGTACCATTGCTATTTCTCTGAAGAGAATTTGATCTTGGTTTCACCATTACTCCCAAGACTATTGAAGAGTGGGCATGCTCCCTGACCTGTGGTTCTTGAGTCACTAGGTCCCCATTGTACATGTACTGTGAGTGCTTCTGATTGGTGTATCCTAGGTCATATGATTTTGCCTGACTGCAAGGAAGTGTGGGAAGGTGAGTAGCTGACATCTTTTGCTACTTGCTATAGGAGGTCCTTTTCATTAAGACGCATCAAGTGAGAAAATTCTCACCTTTGATAGAGGCTTAGATGCTAGGGAGCTACTACTGACATACACTACAATTGTAATCTCATTTAATTCTCATGGTTTTCTGCAAGTTATCCTCATTGCAAGGAAAAGGAAACTGAAATTTAGAGATTCTAAATCCAAAAATGTGTGCTATACAGAAATACAGAAGTCAGCAAAGTTAGATGTCCAAGAATATTTGCTGTGCATAATTATAGTAAATTGATTAAAAAAAAACATATTTCTATCATTAGGTATTTTTAAAGTAAATCATGATATATGTATAATATGTGACACTGTATAACCTTCTACAAAACAAGGTAGATTTCTATGTGCGAACCAAAGAAGATGTTCAGGCTATTTGTGTGTGTGTGTGTGTGTGTGTGTGTGTGTGTGTGTGTGTGTGTATTTTTTTTCCTCATTGAGTTTATTGATACATTTTAGGGATACAGTACAGTTACATTCATTGTTGGGATCTTGTACCTTTACATGACAGGCTTGGTTCTCATTTTTTCCCCTTGTCCCTGCCCTCCCTTCACCCCCCTCCCCTTCCCCTTTACGAGCACTTCATTTCCATTTTTTCATTTTCCCATATTTTTTCTTTTCCCTTATTAGCTTTCCAGGCTATATTGTTAAGTGGAAAAAGAAGTTCCAAAATGATATGTACAGTTTCAGGAAATTCCAGTTTTATGCACACATAGGTATGGTTTTATTGTCACTATTCACCAAACTATACAATATAATAACTGTGTAACATTTATATGGTATCAGGTTTTATAAACCATATAGAGATCAAAGAATACAGGAAAATGTACAATGCTTATATATACAGACTGTATCATTTTTATACATTCATGGATTTTGGTGTCCATGTGAAGCTCTGGAATCAGTCCTTGGTGGATACCAAGGTTATTGTCACTATTCACCAAACTATACAATATAATAACTGTGTAACATTTATATGGTATCAGGTTTTATAAACCATATAGAGATCAAAGAATACAGGAAAATGTACAATGCTTATATATACAGACTGTATCATTTTTATACATTCATGGATTTTGGTGTCCATGTGAAGCTCTGGAATCAGTCCTTGGTGGATACCAAGGAACAAGTGTAACAGTTTACAACACACATGCAAGCATGTGTACACGCACACACACACACACACACAGATGGCTATGCGTCACCATGGTTCTTTCACATGAACTCTAACTTTTAAATTTATTTATGATTTTAATGTGTTATAATTTTATTATTTGCAATACCTGAATCTTTTACAAAAATATGCATTATGTTGTAATCAGCAAAACATTCATTAGAAGCAATTTTAATTTAGCCAAACCAATAAGCAATCAAGGTAAGTCATCCCTAAATCATTCATAAGGGCAATGGTACCATTTGTTTAGAGGATAGAAATGGGAGGCATGCTTGTATATGGCCACTTAAGGGCACTTTTGCTTCTAGGACTGAGACATTGAAATAAAAATTAACGAGTCACTCAAAAAAATGAGATCAGTGAGAGAGGGAAAGGGTAGGAAGCTCAGGTCTCCTGAAAGGCTGGGCCAGTAGTAACTGGGGCCAGAGGGTCACCTCGGGCTGAATTTGAGGTAGGTCATAGAATTACGAGAGAGTGCCAGGCAGCAGTAGAATCAGTAGCAAATGCTTGCTGTCAGATGAAAAGAGAATCTGCGGGCTAAATATGGCCACACAGAGGCCAACACAATGGGTCAGACAAGATGGGTACCACTTGGAGACTGAAAGAAAGAGGCTTCTGAAGAAGAAACTGGGGTCAGGTTGAGCAGTAGCACCAAGCTCTATTCTTAGACAACACTGATGCATGGGCAAGAAACTGCAAGCTGCATTGTGAAATGCTTCTTTCCTTTTTAATAGTAATTGTCTCTAACACTACTGTTGGTGAGAAGTATTTCTAGCTAGAGGAATCCTATGTTCCAGTACCACAAAGGATGCATATAAATATAGAAACACTGAAGGAGAGGTGGGACAGCTTAGTGGAGAAGAGCATGGCCTCGGACTTCATGATCTAGGTAGAACAGACAGAGTTGACTGTCTGACGGTTCCAGAGCAGAGTCTCTGAGTGCTTGGATTTTGGCAAATCACACTGAAAGAAATAACTCCATAACTGATGTGGATATCCTGAGCTTCAAGTGAGGAAGCTGGAGTACATCATATTCTATCACAAGAATTCTCAGGCTTTTTCTATGGAAGAAAAGAAAGAATGTGTTCAATGAACCAGACTCCGGTTTGTGCTGTAAGACCTACTGATGTGTATGAATGGAGAAAATGCAAGCAAGTGACATGGTTAATTAGCCAGAATGCCTGACTCACACTGAACACAGGAGGGCAACTGAGGAAGGAGACCCTGTCTGAAGGGTTCACCACATTGTTATCTTCCCTTTCATTCATGTGATGAGGCTTGCTGTTGGCAACTTGCTGCACACTGCCTGCCACATGTGTGCTGTCAGTGAAGGTATCACAAATAAATGGCGAGAACTTGGACTGCAGAGCAGAGTTCTAGAAAGACCATTTGAGCTAATTAACTAGGTTTGTCCCCCCACACACACTGGGACAACCTTTCAATAATGTCCCTGAATCCCCTTGGTCAGCTCTCATGACTTTAGTGTCCAGCGTGCAGAACAATCTAGTATATACCACATATGTTGGTTTCTTTTTTACTCTTTCTCACTTTTATTTTGCTTTGCTTTCTCATATCAAAGTGATTCTCAGCCACTAGACGTGGCTTCTCCGAGGACTTCAGATGAATGGTTTCCAGATGTGCTATTTGTAGTTTGTCCAAAATATTGTAGTTGTGGAGCAAAGACGTCACCAGTCCCTGGAGCATCATAGCACAGCAGTAGAGTACACGTTCAAGAGCCAGACTTTCAGGGACTGAATCCTGACTCTACTGCTCAGACAAGATATTTGATTTTTTTTCCCCTGGCTCAGCTTTCTCCTCTGTGAAATGGTAACAATCGCAGACCTATCTCATAGGGATGTTGTAAAGATAAAGTTGACTAATTTTCTTTTTCTATAAAAGCATGTGGTGCACGGCACTTGAGAAATAAGTATTATGATTATTGAAGAATCCTGTCAGCCACTTCTTTAGATCCTCCTAGCTTAGAGGCAGACTAGATCATCACATTTTTGAACATCATGGTAGGATATTTTGCTTTGTACATCTAGAAATTTGATAGCGTTAGTGCACATATAGCTCAGTGGACCTATGGGATTATCCCATACAGACCAAGCTCACAAACTGGCAGAAGAATTCCTTGTCCCTTTGTCTGCCACAGCAGAATTAAAACAGGCAAGAGGGCCGGACACCTATCCAAATCAACATGTCATGGTGTCCTCTCCTGGTAGGAAAATCTACGTGGGGAGTCAGAGATTCTTTCGAAGTTTACTTGGAAATGCATCTGTAACCTCATGCTGTGCAGATTTCATGCCACCATTCCCACAGTGCAAATGTTGGGTTTTACCTGCCCAAGAGAAAGAGTTCTCCAGTCCTCCTGTCAGGAGACTGTTTCTAAATAACAAGCCTAAAATGTTTTTTAGTTTCTTTTTTGCTCTGGCCCCACAGTGAATGTCCCATTATGACAACACACCCTTGTGGGATTGTGGAGGCCACGTCAAAAGCTTTAGATACACTAATACAAAACTTACTTCACCAACCATATCCTAATTAGACCCTGGGTATACCTAAAACATTTTTTGGGATTTAGATATCAGATAAGTTTCTTTCAGACTTACTTAAAACAGAGTGAAATTTCCGTTGAACAAAGAGGTAAATCTTTCAGTGTATAATAGGGCAATCTATTATATATTTTATGGGCCAACTGACGTCACTGTGCGGGGCAGGGAATTGTTTCCATTGCAGCAGCTGATAATAAACTATCTTCTAAGGGCTGTGGTTTTATTAACTACATGACTTCTACCTAAAATATTTGGTTGCAGGGTTCAGACAAGTGAACATGGTGCTAGTGATAAAAGAGGAGGACCACATACCAGAGAGGTAACCGGAAGCATAGGTGTGTATTTGATGCAGATGTTTGAAATTGCTTAGTATGGTGGGGAGTGCAGTGGGATGTGAAGGGAACATGTCCGCATCTAGTTCACATGTGCTTTTCTATTTGCAACTTTCAGTGAAGTCTGTCATCCAAGTCATCAAATTTTGTCATGCAACCCTGGAAAGGGACAGAAATTTGGTATCCGCTAAGACGTGCCTGTGCCTACACAAATAAGAGGGTTGCTATAGATCTGGATTTCCTGGGGGAGAACAGAACTAAAAGTGCTGTCTTTCTTTCAGCTCTCTTGAGACCCTTTTTTCTTTGCATTGGTTCTTTTGTTTTGCTTACGCTCCTGCATTCATCTTTGCCTCCTGCTCTTCCGTTCTCATTTCTTCTCCCCTCCATTCCTTTGCTTCCTTTCTACTCCTTGCCACTTGGTTGGTGCAATGGGTGCACCCAGTGTTCCCTTCAACCAGGACAGAAGTCTCTCTCTAGCCCTGTTTTAGAAGAACAAGACGAAACTGAAGTGGACTCAAAGGAAAGAAGCAATGAAGCAGATCACCTCTGGTCCAAAATGTTAACTAAAGCTTCCACGTGTTTTATTTTCCAAGGGAAAAAACTAGTTAAGGATTCATTGGCATTCAGATATGTGATAAGGAAAGAAAAATTGCTTGGCAATCGGTGATTTGAAATCTTAGCACTCTTCTCTTTCTATTAGGATTAACTCAGAGAAGACAAAAATCCTCTGACACTACAATTTCTCCATAAATGGCACTTCTCCGTGAGCAGTTACACGTGATTTTAATTTCAAGTTCATTTCTCTGCCAACCACCCTTCCTCAACAAGAATAAGGCCAATACTTTCTGATTTTACAGACTCCCAATCTCTCCCCACTCCCCACTTCTCTCTCTTGTGTGTTATCTCTTTCCTTCCCTCTTACTTTTTTCTCTCTTGTATCTTCAGTGGATATCTAGTGTGTGTCACTATGTAATCAAAACAATCACTTTTTTTCAAGGGACCCCTAGCTGAGCCCTTCCTCCAGCGGGAAGATCCTGACCAGGGCAGCTCTTGCTGAGACGGAGCAGGCCGGATGAGCTGTGGAGCAGCAGTTCTGTCCCAGCCCTTCCTGGGCATGGTGTGGCTGCAAGTGCCCAGCTTCTTTGGGAGGCTGCCTAGTTTTTGAGCCCTGCTTCCCACCATTCCCAATAATTTCATGAGCTCAACTAATAGCTTTCCCATTAATTCCTTTTAAAATTAACGAATTCATTTGTGGCAAAGTTAATTAGAGGTGGTTTCTGTTGTTTGCAGCCAAAATTGCTGAGTGACACCTTCTCGTTCTCACTTCCAGTTTAAAAGCTCATATCTGTCTCCATCTCTGTGTCAGTTTCCCTCTCTCCGAGCAGTTTACACAAACACGACTGCAACAAGGAATAAGTGAAAAAAAAAATATTTGCAAAAAGTAAAATTAAAGTAGAAAATGTAAGAAAAGTCAGAGGTGAGTTGAGGAAATGAAATTCGTGCTATATATTTCCCTACCTTTTGGTACAAGGGGATAACAGACCTGAGTTTCACCTTCCTAGTAGTCAAAAACGATGATCAGGATACAATTTGTTACACAATTCTGTACTCATAGAAAGAAAAACAAACCAGCACTTATAGGAAGGTGTAGCTGACACTCATAAGAACAATTTCTATGGTGGGTTCTACTAATGAGGGCAAGAAGTATGACAAGGTGAACAATATCTATGTGATAATACAGTGCAGTTTCATAAAAACACAAATGAACCACAAAACTAAATGTAGCCCTTTTACCAAACCTCCAAAGATCACTTCTTTGGAGGCTGAAGCAGTACTTGCAAGTGACTGAATTCCACGGTAGTCTGGCCTAACTTAGGGCTGTATTGGAAAGAGTAAACCTTCAAGCAACTCTTCCATAGTAAAGTATATTTCTCAACTAATCCTTTGAAAGGTATTGAGGGATCTCAAATAGCAAATTATCTTCCCTGACAAGTACTTGATATGCAGCTTTTCCCTTTGTAAATGTTGTTGTTCTGTTTTCATTTGTTTTGTTTAGTTGTAAATTCACACGCTTCCACAGCTGACCGAGCTGACAGTTTCTGTGCCCTATTAAGGACCCAAGGAGGTGACACACTAGAGGGGAAATCCAACCCCACAATTATCAGAGGCGAGTCAATGGAATGCCTTGGTGAAAAACTTTTTCTTAAGCAATAAGTCAGATTGTACAACAATGTTTGTAACAATGCTATTCGTAGCAGCCAAAAGATAGAAGCAACCAAGTGTCCATCAGCAGAGCAGCTATGAGGATGATGTGTTATAAATATATGATGGAGTGTGAGCGGTGGTCAAAAGGAAGAAAATTCTGATATATGGTATAGTGGATGAACTTGGAGGATAATTTATGTCAGTTACAAAAAAATAAAGCATTGTGGGATTCCTCTGATATGAGCTTCCTAAAGTTGCCAATTGTGTGGATAGAAAGTAGAATGGTTGTTACCAGTGGCCTAGGAGGAAGGAATGCGGATCAGTGCTCATGGGGGCAGTTTCCATTTGGGGAAGTTAAAAGGTTCTAGGAGATGAAAGATGGTGGTAGTAGCCACAACAAGGTACTTACTATACTCAGAAATGGTTAACCTGATACGCTTTATGCTACGTATGTTTTATCACAATAAAAACTATGAAAAAAGTAAATTAGAAAATCCCCCCAAATGGATGCAAGACTTCAAACTTGGACAGCGTACTGCCTAGTGACAATAATTTTAATTTAAAAGCCTCTAAAAGTAGGCACTGCCAAACACCCACCTTGGCCATAAAAAAACCCAATAAATCTCCCAGGTTTAGAATGTCTAATTTTGAGCAATAAAATTTCCTGGTGAGCTCTCCAATATAAAGTTATTCCAAAACACACACTTGGGTAAATAAATTTATTGGCCCGCTGCCTTGGGTTGTTCACAATAGCCAGATGGGAACATTATCTTGTTAATCCCTTCAACAATTCAAGGTGAGTCAGGTCCATTTTGCAGATGAACAAATTAAGATTCACAAACATCAAATCACATTTTTACCAGTCTATAGCCAGTAAGCACTGGATAGGAACCGTCTCCAGTAGCAACGGTGCTCACACAGACTGGCTCCATTATCTTTTCTTACACCGGCACACCCTCAAGCAATGGAAATGCCCCCCTGCTTTGTCTTTTCTGAGTTTTATGGTTATCTGGGACTAGTATAAAACAAACAGAAAGGTTTTGCTTTTTAAATAAACATAACCTGCCCTACTTCTGCCAAAATCCTCACAGTTTATGTAGAGGATAAAGACGGACAGGAAATGTGCAAATTTTCTTCACCACTTCATTTCACTTTATTTTTTCATTAGTAAACATTAATGAAAATCTACCATGAGTTGGACTGCCCTGGGAACTGGGGATTTAAAATAATTCATAGAAAGATATTTGGTAACTTGAGTAAGAAAGAAAACCTGCTTTGAATTTCCAATTTCTGTCCTCAAGATTTTGAGCACAGAGTGGGAGACAAACTCAGCTTAGAAAAGCCCTCAGCAGGTCCTCCTCCAACAATTCCCTGCAGAAGTCCTTACTCAGTCAAGCCAGTTCTACACTCCATCCTAATTTGCTCTAGTCCTTGATAATTGCTTCCCCCCACCTCAGATAATTAGGATATGCTCAAGGAAGCAACAGTACCTGGACTCTTTGGTCTTCCAGAGAGACCCTGTCCTTGTTTGAGTTTCTTGCTACAATTCTTGTACTCTGTTTTCTCTGCTTGGACACCTCAGCTTCATCGGGGCTAGGTGCAGCCATCCCAGGGTTGGATAAAAGAGGTCTCTTCTCTCTTGTCTTGGTATCTTGTGCCTTGACAGCCCAAAGGAGTGCTTGCTGAGTGTGCTGGAAACTCAATTTATGTTGCTTTCTCATTTTTTACATTACTTCAACACAAACTGTATTTTAGGAGGTTTCGGTGGCATTTTTCAAAGTTGCACACAAGTGATTTCCATATATTCGTTAAATGTGTAATCTGAACACTGAATTTGTAACATAATGTCTCTTCCGCACCATTGGTGCCTTCAATATTTATTGACCAACTGCAAGTTGATATTATACCAACCTGATTATTTCCTCTTGGTGATCACTAAAGGCACACACTTGCAATGCGTACTCATGTCCTTTTGGTCATGTCCTTGGCCTTGTTGCTCTTCTGGCAGCAATAGTGTGCTTCTAAGTTCTGATAAGAGTTGCTGTACCAGGCCAGATTTGTGGGTAGGGTGTTCAGCAGGTGTGCAGTGCTGGGAAAAGTAATGGGAAGAAGGTTGGGAACTCAAGGTTTAAGCTATGAGTCTATCATCAATATTCTTGGGAAGGCTACATTGTTTTTCTCTGCCCCTCCCTTGTGCCATCTCTAAAATGAAACTAGTTTACTCAAAATCATCCTTTGTCTTCATTCTGTCTCTTTATTCATTCTGAGTTTCAGAGATTGGATAAGTTTTGACATGCAAATTGAAGAAAGCTACAGTTGATCTTTATTTAGCCTTGCTCTCCCCACAACAAATGCTTGCCTGGAACCATCTATTTCAACTCAGCCAACTTTTTTTTTTTTTTTTTTATTGACCACGAATGAAAAAAATCCTTTGAACTCCACCTGGATCTTTGACTTCCCCTTTCCACCCTCTACTTCCTAAACTCTCCTAGTTCTGGATCACTGCCCTTTTTCTTATAAGACATGTTCTCTGCTTTTTCTCCTGAGGAAATTAGTCTGATTCTTCCTTCAGTGTGAACTTTACCCTACTGTAAAGCAAGAACTCACCCATGGTTCTCTTAACAGATCTTTAAAATTCAAAGAAGCGATAGAAAGATAAATCTAAAGTAGATTTCTTATGATCCTTTGATATTAATCTGATATTAAGCACATGCATCCAGAAATAGACTCTCCTTTTAGAGAAAAGAGTACCTGCTATAATTGCACCACTTGCCTTGGCTGGAGGTTGCCATTTTGGAGAGCAGTGTGAGTTTTTCTTCTTCTTTTTTCCTGCCTGTGCCAATGAGGAAATGCCAGAGACCTTCCCACCCCCTCAGCCAACCTAGTACTCCCTATTCAGGTGCTTCTGCCAACTAATTAACACCTCCTTTGCAAGTTGTAAATTGGACGGCAGATGCGCATAAATGCAGAACCCAGTGGGGAGTCTCATGCTTTCTATATACATAGATTTCATGAAAGGCAGGAAGTGAAATCAAGTAAGCTGATGGGAAATACATTTTGCCAAAATGGCCACCCCCTGATTTTTAAACAAATTTATGGGCTTTTAACACAAAATAAATTTTTCATTTCTTTGGAGGAGAGGCCCATTTTGTTGTTTTTTAAACATAATCCAATGGGTTCTCAAAATTCTGGGAAAATGATTGAACAACTTTGGGAAACCCTAGAATGAAACTGGAGATGGAGGCACATTTGCATACCTACCTGGACCACTAAATGTTCTCTCTAACCCTTCAAATTCCAAGGCCTTGTTCATTAAATCTCTGCCTCTAGTCTCAACTTGCTGCAGTCTAACTTTTTTTTGTTGCCAGAGTTTGTCTACAAATCAAATACTATCCTGTTATTTACAGGTTTACAATTGTTTTCTGCTCCCTGGATCTCATCACACATTCTTCACTATTTAGAGAAAGTTCACAGCCCCTCAAGATCTCTCATTTACCTTTTTCTCCTGAGAGCCTTTCACTGACTAACACTACAAAGGCTGAATTATTTTTAGTTGCTTGCATAGGTGATTGTCCCTCATATCTTTAGATTCCAGATCTATCCCTGTCCCATTCTTACCCGGGAAGACATAATTTCTGTCTTCACCAAAGAGCTTGGAAATAATTTTTAATTGACCTGAAATTCAATTCAGTTCAGTTCAATTCAACAAAGCCCACTGAGTGCATTTTCTATGCCGAACATCATGCTATACACAGGCAATGCATGATAAGGAGTCATACAGTCTCTCCAAGAAGTAAACAAGGTAGTGGAGGATGGAGGACATCCATAAGTAACTGTAATACACTGGTTCTTCTAAAGGAAATGCTCAAAGGCCTATGGGAGCATAGAATGTTTTAAGAATGGTGGCTAGGGTTGGCCAGGATAAGTATGTTGGGGAAAAGTTTCAGAATGGAGGTAGACATTGGAATGAATCTACTGTGGTTTTGTGGTCATTTTGCTTGGGTTCTTGCTCTCTCTTATATGGTGGGAAGTCATCTGCTGAAGAGAGGAGGACAACAACACAGAGATGGATAAACCAAATCACACAGGATGGACCTAGAGTGCTGAAGACATCAAGTAGTGTGTATATTGGAAGATGTGAAGAAATAATCTTCACAGCATGTCAGATCATTTAAGTTCCCTTTAAATACTACTTGTCTTCCTGAGGGAAAATGTCTTATTTTCTTTTTGCAGATATACACATTCAATACATACTTTTTGCTGGGGGGTGTGTACCAGGGATTGAACTCGGGTCCTTGCACTTGCAAGGCAGGCCACCGAACCGCTGAGCTGAACCTCTGGCCCCACATTCAATATATTTTAAAAATTACTAAACATAGTCTATTATTTGTGCAAGAAAAATTGTAAGGATTTGCATGCTACTGCTGAAGAAATTTTAATCAAAATTTCAGAATACTTCAATACTGTGCATGATTAATGGAATAGGCTAGAGGCAGCAAATATGAGAGGGAATATATATGTCCCCACTTCCCTTTACTTAGAAGCAAGTGGTAACCATAACCACTGTGTCCAAGGCGACAGTCTTTCAGTGGGTATGGTCCAAATCTTTGTAGCTCATAAAGGTTGGTTTGACCTGTGCTGTCCTCTTCTTGATCAGGTGCTGGTCTTGGTCTCCATTTGCTTCTCTAGGTGTAGACCCATATTAGAAGTGCCACCATCCTTGGGAGCTCGTGAGAAATATAGAACATCAGGGCCCGCCCAGACCTGCTGAAGGAGAATGAGCTAAGAGCCTCATACAATTTAAATGCACATTAAAGTCTAACAATACTAACTTACTTCACAGAATTTCTACAAGGGGTCTCACTTTTGACGTCTGGCTTGAAGAACAAAGAAAATGCCTGGCCAAGCCCTTCATCATGGGCACACACGCATGTGAAGCCTCAGCTCCAAGGGAGGTGCCCCACATTGTGTTTACTTGCATTTCCTCCCACATCACATATGTGCATCTCATACAATCTGAGAAGTAAATCAATAGAAAATGTTTTGCCCACTAAAACTTCTGCCCTGGCTCTTCTCCAACACACACACACACACACACACACACACACACACACACACACACATACACACACACACACACTGTTACAAATATCGCTTTCAAATAGCAATTATTAAGCCACTCAGCAGAGAAAGAGGCATTCCTCAAAGAGGTAAAGAGGTCAATGATGACTCAGTAGAATAAAGAAAAAATTAAATTACTATACATGAATTGTAATTAGTGTGGAAGCTTACCTAGCTTTTCATTTTTAAATATTTCTTTTAGATGTTACCCACTAGAGAAATGGAATAGCCCAACTACCTCTCATTTACCCACGACCCCTTCCTCCCCAGAGGAAAATAGACAGTGACCAGCACAAGACCCAATGTTATGCAAGTTCTGAATTTTATTTAGATACCAAAGGTGAGATAGCCTAATGAATTTTCAGGAAATTTTATTTCCTCTCTTTCTCAAAGTCCCTCCACTGAGTCTTTCTTCTTGAATCAGTTTTATGATTTTGAAAAGGAAGATTAAATGCTGCTTGTCTAACTGAGAGAAAGGAGGCCAGAGTTACACTTAGAGGAATCTATACATACTCAATAGATATTTGTTAGACTTCGAATGAAATGCTTAAATAGAAGTACCCTCGAGGGCTGCCTGAACTGGGTGCTACCTATGTGAGCAGTGGGAGTCCTCTCATTGCCCCTCAAAGGAGTGCTGACTACACGAAGATACTGCAGCAATCAAAATAAGAGTGTAGACCTGAAGGATTCAGAATAGAAAGCAAGACCACTATAGCACCACAGGCACAAAGCCTGCATTTGTACAGGTGCCTGAGAGAACTAGAAACTTCTGTTGAGATATTTAGAAAAAGATGGAGTCCTCGAAGTTTTTATTTGAATGCAGTCAGAGACAATGACCAACATCTGAATCAAGAAGCGAACACCACACTACAGAACAGCCTGCAGGACTCCAAAGATGTGCGCCACACCCACAGAGGGGTACACCCTTAGCTCCCTGGTTCATGTCTTCACTTACTTATTTATAAGGAAAAAATAGAGACTTCAATGTACCCCTCTTTATATTTTTTGCCACCTGGGTCTATCAATATGTGACTAATTAGCCGGGTGTGTGGCGCACTCCTGTAATCCCAGCACTTGGGAGGCTGAGGCAGGAGGATTGCTGTGAGTTGGAGACCAGCCTGGGCTATATAGTGAGTTCCAGGCCAGTCTCAACTACAGAGTGAGACCCTGTCTTAAAGAAGCAAAACAAAAAAAATGTGACTCATTTCATAGAATTGTTATTACAGATTGTATGTTTACTCTTTCTTAAAAAGCCCATTTCTCATGTGTCATAGTGTTCTGAGTTTAAAAAACCTGTCTGGTCTCATGTGGAGGAATGTGGCCTGTGTGAACTGTACGTGAAACAAACTCTGCCAACCACAACATGTAGCATCTGGCCTTTACCCCTTAAAAATATCTTTCTATTGTTGGTGGGAGTGCAGACAGGTGCAACCACTATGGAAATCAATATGGAGATACTTCAAAGAGCTTGGACTGGAGGTTCCATTTGACCCAGCCATCCCTCTGCTGGATATCTTTCCAAAAGAACTAAAAGAATCATATCACAGAGAAGTATGCACACTCGTGTTTATAGTGGCACAGTTTGTAATAGCTAAATCTTGGAAATAGCCCATTTGCCCATCCGTTGGAAACTGGATAAAGAAGATGTGGTTTTTCTATAAAATGGAATATTACTCAGCCATAAAGAACGAGAAAATAGATTCATTCATAGGAAAATGGATACATATTGAAGATATACTCCTAAGTTAAATAAATAATGTACACATGTGTAAACACCAAATAGTTTCCCTGGTGTGAATAATCTGCAATAATACATAAGATCCTAATAAGATTACTGACATTTAGAAATGGGAAGAAAGGAGCTAAAGGTGTCGGGAAGGTGGGATGGGTAGAGGAAGGGTAATAAGGGAAAAGAAAAAAATGTGAGAGAATGAAAAGATGAAAATAAAGTGTTTGTAGATGGGGAGGGGAGGAGGTGGTGAAGGGAGGGCAGAGGTAAGGGGAAAAAAATGAGAATCAAGACTTGCCATGTAGAGGTACAAGATCCCAACAATGAATGTAACTGTACTGTATCCCTAAAATGTACCAATAAACTCAATTAAAGCTGAAAAAAAATCTTTCTAACAAAATGTATTTTTGTTTAGCCATGCTTCCTGCTATCCAAATACAGGTAGTCTTTGAATTCAGTATTTACCAGCTATATGAATCTATTTTTAAAAAATGAACTGGGGTAAGACAGCTCTGTTCTGCTGAAAACAACAGAGTTTTGCAATGCTCAAGTTTGAGAATAACCTACTGCCAATCACAGGGATAGAGACAAGAAAATGGAAAACAGGGGACAGAGGCTAAAGCACAAATGTGAATTCTCATTGTGTGCTCTGCTTCAGAGGGACTAAGGTGGGGAAAGTGACGTACCTATTTCAATTCGTGGGTGGTCTACTGAGCACGACCAGAGGCGAAGAGGCTTCTTAGAAGGCCAAAGGCCACCAGTCAGTGCCAGCTTGGGAAATTCACCTGAAGCAACTGGTTATGAACATTCATTCCATGGGGAATGAAATTCCTCTTCAGACAACAGAAGAAGAATCTCTGCAAAATGATTGCTCCTTTCTTTATAGTTTTCTGGACAATCAAGCACATAATAGTGTAGTCAATGCTATCCAACTGAGGAGTTAGATCTCACAGATGAACCCAAATTCGCAAGATCCAGGTAAGGCTCTGAATGTGTGCAAAACAGGAAATGTAGCCAGTCATGTTCTAGTATGTTCTATAGGGAAACTACTTCTCTAGGGATGGTTCTTCAGATTATCATTAACATTAAGTCTCACCATAGCTCTGTTTCCTTTCATAATATATATTTTTTTCTTTTACTGAATGGAGTGTTTCTTAAAAAAAAAAAGGTATCATTAAATACATACATAATACAACAGACTCCCTTTCCCATCGTTCAATTTATAGACAATAAAACATTCCCAGTATTTGTGTAGTCTCTTTTTTGTCCCTCTGAGCCCCCATATTTATCTAATTCCTCCCAAGGTACTCACTATGTTGGATTTTATTATTATAATCTCTGCTTTCTCTCCCCAACGGTTTTACCACATTTCTATGCTTAAGTGGAATTGTACTGTATGTTTTTGGGGACTTGGTTTTTTGTTTTTGTTGTTAAATAAAGTAAGCTCCTGAGACTTATTCTTGGTGTATGCAGCCATGACTTATTCCTGCTGTTGTATAGGGTTCCCCAATATGAATATTTCACAATGAATTTATCAGTTCTAGTAGTGACAATCCAATGGCTTATTTCTAGTCTTTTATTATTACAAACAATGTTGCTTTCAATATTCTTTGTCTCTTGCTCACATATGAAAGAGTTTCTCTAGGATATGAAAAGTGGAGAATTTCTGCTTTTGTAGAATTGTGCTTTTGTATATATTTAATTTTTCTAGGTACTGATAATTAATTATACTTATTTACAGACCTACCAGCAGAATATTCATGTTCTGGTTGATTCATATTCTCACCAGCTTGACATTATTTTACTTCTAGGACTTGCATCATCTAATATTTGTAAAAAGTTATCATATTTTTATCCAAATGTTTTTTTTTTTATTGAGTTTATTGGTACATTTAGGGATACAGTACAGTTACATTCATTGTTGGGATCATGTACCTTTACATGGCAAGTCTTGATTCTCATTTTTTTCCCCTTACCTCTGCCCTCCCTTCACCCCCTCCTCCCCTCCCCATCTACAAACACTTTATTTTCATCTTTTCATTCTCTCACATTTTTTTCTTTTCCCTTTTTGTTCTTCCCCTACGTATCACACCTTCCCTACATCTTTAGCTCCTTTCCTCCCATTTCTAAATGTCAGTAATCTTATTAGAATCTTATGCATTGTTGCAGAATATTCACACCAGGGAAACTTCGGTATTTACACATGTGGGACTTATTTATTTCACTTAGGAGTATATCTTCAATATGTATCCATTTTCCTATGAATGAATCTATTCTCTCGCTCTTTATGGCTGAGTAATATTCCATTTTATAGAAAAACCACAACTTCTTTATCCAGTTTCCAACGGATGGGCAAATAGGTTGTTTCCAAGATTTAGCTATTACAAACTGTGCCGCTATAAACATGGGTGCACATACTTCTCTGTGATATGATTCTTTCAGTTCTCTTGGAAAGATACCCAACAGAGGGATGGCTGGGTCAAATGGAACCTCCAGTCCTAGCTTGGACTGGAGGTTCCAAATGTTTGATTAATAATGAGGCATAGCAACTTTTTACAAGTTTCCTGCTTGTTTGTGTTTCCCTTTCTGCTAAGAGCATTTTCAAATCTGCCTGTTTCCCCTTATAGAGTTGTTGTCTTATTCATTTATGGTTCTTGTTTCGGACTACTATCATTGTGTTAGCCTCATATCCTGCAAATCATTTCTTCTCATCTGCAATTTGTCTTTTAGTTTCTTCAGTTGTCTGGCATGATGCATATTTTTAGATTGGGTGAAGTCAAATCTATCATCTTTATGGTTTGTGCTGTTTATATTTAAGAAATTCTTAAGTAGTTCATTGTGGTAAAAATATTCTGCTATATTTAAGTTTTGCCTTTCCTATTTAAATCCTGGCGAAAGTTATTTATTTGAATGTATGGTGTGAGGTAAAGATCCAGTTTAATTTTTTCAGTATGGGTAACTAATTTTCCCGGTATCATTTTATTGGGTTTTCTCCCCTGATCTGATCTGTTATAAATTGTTTCCATACATGTGTGGGTCTGTTCCCTGGCTTTTTATTCAGTTCCATCTGCTACTCTCCTTGGGATAATATCCTATTATGTTGTTGCAGTTCTTGATATTTAGGAAGGCAAATGATCATTATCCTCAACAAATTCACCTTTTCCCTCTTCTTTTTACTGTTCCTCTTTCTTTCCTTCCCCTTCTCACATTTGAATCATTTTCTTCCCTTTGCTCATCTTCTTGGTCCTGTCTTCCTTTTTTACTCCTCTTCCTCCTTTTTCTCTCTCTTCTACTTTCCTCTTATCCTTCTCCTCATTTTTCTTTAAATCGCTCGCTGTTCTTGCCTTTTTTACCAAGTTAAGCTCTCTTTCCTTAATATATACATCTAAACTTGTTAGGATTTAAAAATTCAGATTGTGTTTAATATATAAATAAATTTTGAGATAGAAGATAGCTTTTTGATATTGTCTTACAGTTCACAGAAATTTAGTATTTATTTCTACTTATTTAGATTTTTTTCAATTACTTTAAAGAAAAATGTATTGTTTTCTCCATTAAGATTTTTCTATATTTAGTTAGATTTATTCCTAATGGTATTTAAAAATATCACTGTAAAATATCTTATAAAATGACATTTTCTAATTATTTGTGTTGGTTAGTGGAAATATAACAAACTTATTTATACTGATTTTGAATCCAGAAACACTGATAAATGTTTTAATTCTGATTTTATGTATATTATGTTAGGTTTTCTAAAATGGTCATATCATTTGAAAATAATGAAATTAATTTTTTAGTCTTTGAGTTAAACTCTATAGCTTAAAACACCCACCACCACTGAGCATCAGACACCCATATTCATTACATCCTTTTTGCAGCATGTTAGTCCTACTTTCCTTTCCCCTATACAAACCTATCTTAATGTGTCTGAGAGCACAGGCACATATGTACACCCACACACATACATTTTGCATTTATATAGATAAAATTTTATTTATGGTTTGTTATTGCTTTCTCACTATCTCAGTGACTTTTTTTGTCACTCAGACACAATACCTGACATCTACAACATAAAGGAGGAAAGGTTTACTTTGGTTCACATTTTAGTCCATGATCAGCCGGCTCCAAGGCAGGAGGGCATGGAAGAGGGGCATGTAAGAGGAGAGCTGCTCAGGAAATGACAGACAGGAATTAAAGAGAGAAGGGAGGAGTTGGAGATCGAAATAAACCCCTCAAAGCCACATTCTAGGTGATCTGTCTCTTCTGACTAGACCTCACCTTCCAAGAGCAAGCCAGTATACTGCCCCCAAAATCTAATACCAAGGCAAAAGAAAAACCCAGCAGTGCAAACATTAAATTCTATAGCTTCATGTTCAGTATCCAGGGAAATACATGCCGAGATTTGAATTTTCAGTAGCTTGAGTGGTCTCACCCTGTGGCATTTCTGGTGGTCTCCTCATGTCTCTCTCTCTCTCTCTCTTGGGTTTGCTTTGCTTATTGCTTGCAGATTTCCTCAGAGGTTCTACATTTTTTGGCTTCTCCAACTTCTTGGGGTCTTCAGTGAATTTTCAGTTTCACTATCACAGTGTTTCATGCACTGCCTTCTCGAGGGCACACTGCCTGGCTGTGCAGACTTCTGAAATCTGGCCAGAAGCCTCCATAACCCCACAACTCTTCTTTTCTGCATGACTGTAAATCTAGCACTGAATGAATGATGCCAACATCTGCAAACACCTTGAGCAGGAGCTAGGCTCCCCTGTATCATGGCTACAGAGGTCTTCAAGTACCTGGATGGCTGAGCAGTATGAACAGAATCTTAGGTAACAAGTTCCCTAGGCATGCAGTGTTCTAGATCATGGTATCCTGGGGCTTTCTTTTCAAAGAAAAGTGTTTCATTTTTGCAGTTTTGATCCTGCAAAAGGCAAGGTCTTGCTGATTCCACTTATGCCCTCAAGGTATTTTTCCTATTGTCTAAATACAAGTACTTGGCTTTTAAAAAATACTATTCTTTTTAGCAACCAAGCTCTCTTTTGTTCCCTCTTTGCAGGTGCTTTCTTTCTGGAAAAAAAATTGGTTTTTGCTCCTGATTTTCAGTGTAATCCTGGCTAAAAGTCCCCAACAATATCCATGCCACAACTTGAACACTGAGGTGCCTTGAAATTTTCTCTCTCTGATTAGTCCACTACACTTAATCTTGACCTCCTGCAAAGTTTCAGGACATGAATAAAGTGTAGACAAATATTCTGACAAAGCATAGCATGCAAAGGCTGGATTCCAACTAGCAATGCAGTCCTTGTTTCCAATGAAACTTTCTGAGCCTAGCCACTACCACCTACCCTTTAATCAGAATTCTGACTTTCTGAGCTCTGACCAGAATTTCCCATCAGGCTTGCCTCATATAATTTTAGGGCTACTTCTCCAGCTGGCATCTCCAAATCTTCCCAGAGTCTTCCCATAGACCAGTTTCAAAGGCTTCTGAATCACATGGACAGATAGCATCAGAGCTATGGTCCATTCTTGTTATCAAAATCTATCTTATTCATTTTCTCACTGAGACTAATACTCAACACTCACAACTTAAGGGAAGAGTGGTTTACTTTGGTTCATATTTCAGTCCTTAGATAGATGGCTCTAAGGTAAGATGGGATGGTCAAAGGGATGTTAGAGGAGAGCTGCTCATGCCATGGTATAAAGGAAGCAGAGAGGGAAGGGAAGAACTGAGGAGGGAGACAAACCCTTCTATGCCATCCCCCTGGTAACCTGTGTCCTCTGACCAGACCCCATCTTCCAACAGCAAACCAGTTATACTGCCTCCATAATTGAATCACTTTCAAAATATGTGAGACTTTAAGGGCCATTTTAGATCTAAACCATAGCACTTGCTTTTTCATTCATAATTAATTTTTAAAGATTTCTTTATTTATTGTGTGCATATTTAGATTTGTGGATTTTCTTTTTTCATTAAATCACCTCTGTTAGACACTCCT
Source organism: Fukomys damarensis (assembly GCF_012274545.1). Classification (NCBI taxonomy): domain Eukaryota; kingdom Metazoa; phylum Chordata; class Mammalia; order Rodentia; family Bathyergidae; genus Fukomys; species Fukomys damarensis. The sequence continues at coordinate 13,854,495 of NW_022900943.1, read as the reverse complement.
ACTCTTGCTAGTGCCCAGTTTTGCAGCTCTTCCCGAATATGGGATAATTCTCTTTCCCAGCCTCTTGAAAGTTAAGCATGATATTATTCATTTCTTTAGACAATGGTGTGAGACTGGAACTATGTCATTTCCAGATGAAATAATAGAGAATCCAAGTGCAATTTCACCCTCTCTCAGTCATAGAAATTGTAAAATAATGTGATGTGAAGTTTTCATAAGATTAAAGCAACCATAAAATATCCTCATAAATGTCTAGTTTTATAAAATTTTATAAAATTCTTAAATATAAACTCAAAAATAAAATGAATTCTCTGCTTGTGTGGCATATAATTTCATACATATAAGCATAAGCTTGTCTATGTGACACATCTGATAAATTTGCACATATTATTCTGATTTATCTATCAATTTTGATTTCTGAAAGTGATCTATTAAAATCAGCAACTAACACTACTTATCTGTTCAGTTTTGTTAGCTGTTGTTTAGTATATTAATCTGTATTGTTAGGTGTGTATACTTTTATGATCAATACATTTTAAAAATTAGTTTCTTATACTTATATGTATAGTCTTCTGTTCCTTAAATTATATTTTTAAAAATTAGAATTGCTACCTTATTTTTCCCTTAATTAATAGTTTCTTGTTTTTTTTAATCAATTTATCTTAGGTCCTTTTATTTCCACTGAACTCATCTGGTATTACACAGTAAGGTCTCTTTTATTAATCTAATCTGAGAATGTATATCTTTTAAGTGGTGAACTTAATACATTCTTATCTAATATTGTCATAATATATTTTTGTTACCTTTATATTTCTCAACTATATGCTTTCTTTGGCCTTTCTCTATGTTTTTTCTTTGTGGCCTTAAATACACTATTTAAGGTTGGCTAAGGGCTTATTGATTTTATTTATTCTTTTGAAAAACCAGCCCTTTGATTCATTGATTTTTTTGTATCATTCTCTTAGTCTTCATTGCATTGATTTCTGCTCTCATCTTTATAATTTCTTCCCTTGTATGAGCTTGAGTTTTTCTTGCTCTTCTTTTTCTAGGAGCTTAAGATTCCTTATTTGGTTGTTTATTTGAGCTCTCTCTGTTTTCCTAGTGTGGGCATTCACTGCTATGAATTTTCCAAGTAGATCTGCTTTCATTATGTCCCATAGATTTCTGTATGTTGTAATGGCATTATCATTTATTTGTAAAAACTGACTAATTTCTTCTTTAATTTCCTCTGTGACAATTGATTATTCAAGATAGCATTGTTCAGTTTCCATGTGTTTGTGAAGTTCTTGCAGTTTTGTATGCTATTGATCTCCAGCTTAATTGCACTATGGTCTGATAATATACACGGGAAAACTTCAGTTCCTTTGCATTTATTTCAACCTGTTTTATGAACTAGTATGTGGTCTATTTTGGAGAATGACCCATGTTCAGGTGAAAAGAATGTATATTCTGATTTTGTGGGGTGGAACACTCTGTAGATATCTATTAAGTCCATTTGTTCAAAAGCTTGGTTCAGTTCTAGTATTTATTTCATTGTTGATTTTTTTGTCTAGAAGATCTATTTGTGATAGTTGGGTATTTAGTTCCCCCAGTACAATTACATTAGTGCTTATTTGTTTTTCATGTCCCTTATTATTTGTTTTGTACAGTTGGGGTCATTAATATTTGGTGCATATATATTCATGATTTTCATCTCTTCCTCTTGGATTGTTCCCTTTACAAGGATGTACTGGCCTTCTTTGTCTCTCTTAATTAGCTTTGGTTTGAAATTTACTTTGTCTGCAAATATGATAGCTACCTCTGCTTTTTTCTGGACTCCTGTCACATGGAGAGCTATTTTCCATCCTTTTACTCTCAGTCTATGAATTTCTTTGTGTATTAAGTGGGTTTCTTGTATATAGCATATTGTTGGATTTTGCTTCTCAATCAATTCTGCCAACTTGTTCCTTTTGATTGGTGAATTGAGGTTATAACATTGATGATAATAACTGCTATATGTTGGCTTATCATTGTCATGATATTGTCCTGGGTTTGGCTCTTGTAAAATTTTCCCCCTCTCCCTTTAATTTCTTGCCTTGCCTAATTGATTTGCTCTGTTGGGCCTCATAGTATCTTCATTGTCTTTCTCTAGGATATTCTTTAGAATTATTTGGAGTGCTCATTTAGCATTCATGAAGTTTCTCAGCGTTCTTTGTCATGGAAGTTTCTTATTTCCCCATTCATTTTAAAAGAGAGTCTGGCCGGATACATCAGTCTCAATCATTGGAGGTTGTTTTCCTTTAGGGCTTGAAATACCTCACAACAGGCTCTCCTTGACCTGAGGATTTGGGATGAAAGCTCTACTGTGATTCTGATGGGCTTTCCTTTGCATGTGATTTGTTCCTTTTCTCTAACTGCTTGTAGTATTTTGTTCTTCTTTTGGATATCTAGGATCTTGACTATTACATCGCTAGGTGTAGCCATGGCTAGTTCGTGTCCTATATGCCTCACTTATCTGTATGTCAAATTCTTCCCCTCTGGGAAGTTTTCTGCCATTAATTTGGTGAACAGCTTTTTTTGTGTCATTTGTACTTTCTCCTGCTACTGCATGGATTCCTATCAGCCTTATGTTATTCTTCTTTGCATCATCTAGGAGTGCTTGGATCAATTTCTCATGATCCCTTACTCTTTTTAAGAGATCTCTCTTTTCATGGTCACTGCATGCAGTCCTATCTTTTATATCTGAAATTTTATCTTCACATTCATTCATTCTACTGCAAATGCTTTCAATAGAGTTTTTAATCTCCTGGATATGTTTGAATTTGTTTCATGGATTCCATTTCTTTTCTTTGTTGGACATTCAGGTTTCCATTTCTTCCTATGCTAAGCATTCAACCCATGGCTCCTATCATGGTCCTGAATTTATCTATTTTTTTTTGTCTGTTTCTGTTATAAAGTCTCTAATCATGTCTTTCATTGTGCTCACCATCTCTGTTGTTATCTGGGAAATTATTTGTTTTGAATTTTTCTAGAGCCTGATTGATCTGTTTTATTACTTACTTCCTGTGCTATGAGTTCAGGGTGTCCTGGTGGTTGATTGTCAGACTTTGCCACCTTGTTTCCACTGGAATTTGCCATTGGTAAACTGGAAGTCTGTATTTGTGCCTTGCTTAAGTGTTTTCTCATTTTTATTTTTGTTGTTGGTGCTGTCATTGGTTTAATTCCTGGGTTAGTACTTTGATCTTCCTGATATAGCTGTTTTAAGGTTTTGAGTTGCTAATGACTCAGAGATACTCTCATTTTCATAATATCAGAAAGAACAACTCATTAAATCAATCACAACCCTTTAGCCCAATTGATACAATCAGCAACACAATAGCATCAAGCACATCATAGAAATTGACAATTTGTGGTAATTATTAATTTATCACCTTTAACCATGTGAATTAAATGAAAATCTAGGACCAGCCCAAAATATGTTTATAGTGAATAAACTCTTCAATATAGCACCTTTACTCTTCAGGATGGGGAATTAGAAGGATTTGGGAGGAGAGGAATAGATAGAAGGATAGGAGAAGGTTTCAAGTGAAGCCAGAGGATGCAGGATGATCATGCAAACTCTAGGAAACTATTGAAGACCAGAGGGAAAAACAAAGTGCAAGAACAAAGAAAATAATAGAACAACTTAACAGTAATAGGAAAGTTATAAATTGTATTTACTTTCCTTTGAAACTAATGACAATCGAGAAAGGAAAAAAAGAGAAGAAAAGAAAAAGAAAGAAGAAATCCAAATAGGGCAGGAACAGGAACAAAAAGGGAGATGAAGAACAATGTGGGGGAGTAAGAGATTGAGTGGGAAGAAGAAGAAAGAAAAAAAGAAGAATTTAAAGAATGGGAAAAAATAAAATGTTAGAATAATTAATTTAAGAAGAAAAGAAAAGAAAAAAAATGTGGAGGGTTTCCTTCAGGGTATGTCTCTGCTGTCATAATGGATAACATGGGCAGCAATGTGCAGAGCTAAGTCAATTAGTGTCAGCTAGCCAGCGGCAGGTTCCTGAGATTCGGGCTGAATTGTGGCTGCAAGTCCCAAGTTGAGCTCCCTGACCTCCTGCAGGGTTGAACTCTGCAAGGCTCTACTGCAGGTTCCAGCTGCTCTGCCCCTTCTGAAGATAGTCCAAGTTCTGATGGAAGGTGGTGAGCCCTTCAACTTACCAACTATGGAGGTCTGATGTGCCTTTACTGCAGTTGTTCACTTCCATTCTGTCTTCTGGAGCTCAGTACAATGGCCTTTATGACCGACTGTGCCTCTGCAGTGTGGATCTGGATATTGGCATAACCAGGAGGCCTGAGAGCACAGGGGGAGGTGCTGCAGTGGCACCTGTGGGGCTGGACAGTCCTCACAGTTCTGCTCTGGTGAAGGCCCAGGGCGCTGGGGGTGTGGAGAAGCCGTTTAGCTCCCCGCATTGGCTGGCCAGTCTCTAACTGTCATCTTATCCTCTGGGATCAACCTTTCTCACAGCTTAGTTGCCTCCCTCCTATGCTATCCCATCCTCCCCTCTTGTTCTGGTTAACACTGATTTCAACATCCTCAAGCATTTCTCAGGGTTTCAGATTTTACTGCTTTGCAAGCCACATTTCCCTCTTGCTTGAGTTTCCACAGATTTGATTTAGAGGAGAGAAATACTGAGCCTGTGGTAATCTACTAAAGCAGGAATGGAAGCCTTTCTTTCTGCCCCCACTGTGCTGAGCAGGATCTCTAGCACATCTCACTGAAGTGCAGAGAGGATGCTTTCCTTATCCCTGTGTACAGGGGTGCTGAGACATTGCTGTAATTCAGTATGGGAGCAATTCATGTCAGTATCTTGGATTTCCAGAAAAGACAAACAACAATTAAAGAGAAAATTTTGTCTGTGATTTAATCCAAGAACTTGGGCTCACAGTAGTAAAATTCAGAATGACACCCGTCTTCCCAGAGATCAAGTGTAAAAGTTCAATGGAATCCTGTTGAATGTGATAGGCATGGAGGTAGGAATTTAAAAGGTCATTGTTGAGAGCATATACAATCCCTGAGATGTTAATAAATAGTTCTTTTATACTAAAAAAGAGGGGAATGCCAGGGTGGTTATATAGCCAGAAATGATCAGTCAAAGGGATTTTATTGAAAGTTTTGGGCGGCAGAAACTGCACACAAAGGCCACATCTGTCACTCCTATCCTTTAAACCCAAAGAGTTTTCGGCCCCTCATTTTGTGCTCCCTAAACTGATGGATCTTCAGAAAGAATGCAGCTTCTAGAAAGAATGCATGTCAATCATGTACACAGGTTAGGGAGAGACCAAGGGCTGTGATGCTGTGCAGTTGGCCTTAATGGTGAAACCCATAGGCAAAAACATGAATATGAGTTCCCAGCTGTCTGAACTCAGAGTAAATGCAGCAGCAAAAGGTAGCAGTAATAAAGGCCCAGGAGCAGGTCTACTCAGTGATAGCTCAGTTGAGTCTGGCCTTGACAGGGTCCCACTGATGATGGTTCATTATCCATTTACTGTATTGGTGTGTGGTAATCTGGAATTATTGGGCTCTCTTGACAAAGTCTCAATTCTGGCTTCCGGAATGGCCCAATTTGTTTTTGGCGGTTGTAGAATCCCTCCTTTGGAATGCTGGGAATTGAACCCAGGGTGTCCCACATGCTAGCAAAAGGCTTTAACATTGAGCCACACCGGTAGCCTAGACTAAATTACCTGGGCTGACCTCGAACTCATGATCCTCCTGTCTCAGCTTCCCAAGTAGCTGAGATTTCAGCTATGTGCCATTATGCCTGGCTGTGCATACATATGCCAGGCTCACAGAGACCCTGATCTCTAGCTGCCTCATTCATTATGGTTGTAACTGTAACTAATATCCTAAGCACTAAGGATGATTGGTTAGACCAGAGCTGGGTGCCTGAGCTAAGATAGCAACTTCAGAACTCTTTATTTGTAGATTGAAGTCCAGATTGATAGGCTATATATCCATATCTATGTTTGTCTATTTCTGTCTATTTATCTAAATACACAGGGAGCTGGCTGATTTACTCCTTTTCCCCTTTTTAGGTTTCTAAGTCTGTGAGTACAAGACAGGCATCATTTTCCGGTTATGTAGGTCAGAAAAGTAGAGGAGGCAAGTCTGCAGAGACAGAAAAACAGTACCATGCCGCAGTGAGGAGAACAGAGGAAAAGAGAGCTTTCATTTCCATCCCTGATGTCCCATTGCATTTATATCCTGTGTAATTTCAATAACTTTCTCTCCTCAAACTAAGTTACTTGCAAACACAGAGTTGTTGCTTATTCTTGATGTGGCTGTGCATATTTTCTTTATCATCCTCTGATCTTCCAGTACCCTGCTCTTCGCACTAGTCCTGAGACTGAGCCCAGGAGTAACGAGGCTAAGGGAGGAAGACCTGGCACATCCTGTGCAGTTTGGTCTCTTGTAAGTGGACGCTCCCCTGACTGCAGAATCACTGTGGCTCCCATGCTTCAAAAGGCCATGCTCTCTGTCTTTAGAGCTCTCCTGGAATCTTTCCCAGGTGGGACAGAAGGCTGACTTGTCACAGGTCACTTCCTGGATCCATCATCTTGGTGAATCAGTAATAGTCCTGAATACCAGGCAGAATGGCTCTGGCTATAAAGTCCCTCATGGCCTGGGGAGGTGAGTGACAATAGTCTCATAGCAAACCTTTCAGTAGAAATGGGTGGGCTGTGGAGGAAAATGACCCAAGAGAGAAATTATAGATACTAGAGAAAATGTTGGGACAGGAAGCCAAGTAACAGCACGATTGCTTGTCTGAGCAGTACTGATCACTCACTTCAACTCCTTGAATTTTACAGATGAGAAAGGGAAACCAATACTAATAAAGAGGTCACCATATGACAGGAACATGAATCCCTGGAGAACATTGTCATTCAGTTGTAATCTTCGGTGAACAGATAAAACACTTGGGGTTCAGAGTCGTCACATCATTTGCTGATGTGGTGGAGATGGAATAAATCCTGGGACCGTCTCACTCTAGAATTCAAGCTCTAGGCAAGAGTGACTTGGTAAGGTCATCATCCAACCAGTGCCTGGACTCTAGGACTCCAGATCAGCCTCTTTATATTTCACCACGCTGCCCCTGCCCCTGGTGCAGCTGTGTGGCTACAGCAGCACTCACTCTGTGCAACTTGGTCAGAGCCAAGGGAGGCAGCCTGAGGACTGCAGCAAAGGGCAGAACAGACCAAGAGTCCAGGTTTGCCTCTCCCATGGACTATGAGCGAGTGTTCAAATACAAGCTCAGCACGGTCAAGTTCTAGGAGGCACAGGGAGAGAGGAAGTGAATACAGAGGAAAAACAGGAGCCCAGATTTCATGTCCCGGTGTCTTGTTAATTGGCTGTTCCTTGGACAAGCCACTGCCTTAGTATTTCAGTTATGCTGCGGTATTAGGGGGAGACACCTGCACTGTCAGCAACTGAGCCGGCCATTGGGGCCTAAAGCACAAATGATTCTTCCACCATGGGTCTTTGACCTCAGATATAAATTCTGTCTGGGGACAGGAATCTAGCCTTTTGCACATCTAAGTAGGAGTGAGCATTCAGTACATGTAGGGATAAGAGAGGAGATGACTTGGAGTTGATGATGGAACACCTAGCTGTGACCATAGCTGAGCAGCACAGATGTGCCCTACAGGACCTGAGAGAGGCCCTTAGCTTAACATGCATGCACATCTGCAGGACAAGGAGGGGCATCCCACAGAACATGTCTTCAGGATAATGGGTCACACTGCATGTCTGGGCCACACAGAAGGCTGAGCTGTACAGATGGATATTCTAGGTACAATGTGTGGAGTCAAGGTATACAGATGTTCACTGTCGGCTGTGGTGCATAACCAAGTCAGGAAGCACTTGGGTTAGAAAGAGCAATGCACTGTTTTGTTTTAAAAAGTATTAGACTACAACAAATGTAGTCAAAACACCATTTGCTGTCTGGAAATGATCAAGGTATTTGTTGAGTCCTGGTACTCTGACAACTTTAATATTTCACGGACTTTATGATCCTCACTGTGCATCTTCTTTCCTGGTATTTGGGGATACTGACTCTAAGAATTTTCTCAGGACTGCCTATAGTATTTACAGGGCCAAGGGGAGGGTTCTGCAGATGGTGGCCTGCACACTTATAGATTTAAATACTTTAAAATGTCAAAGGAAGCTAACAGAAACCTGTTAAATAAAAATATGTGCTCCCCTCTTAACAAGTATATTTTCACAACTTGAAAGGCTAAGTATTTTAGTCAACTTTCCATTAGTGTGAAGATACCACCCAAGAGTACCAGATTAATAGAGGAAGGATTGGTTTGGACTCATGGTTTCAGAAGTTTCAGTCTATGGTTGGTTGGCTCCAATGCTCTTGGGTCTGGTGGAAGGCAGAACACTGAGCCAGGAGTGCATGGTGGAGCAAGGCTGTTCTGCTCATGGTTACCAGGAAGTGAAGCATGCATCAGTAGATCTACCTCCTGAAGGTTTGTGATAGCACTACAGGCTGCTAATCAAGTACTCAACATTAAACCTTGGGGAGACATTTAAGATCTGGTCTATTTTACCAGGTTTGATTTGGGATGATCAGAGACTCCTTGGATTTCATGGCCAGAATGCGGTGCCACCAGGACATCCTGTGCCCATCCCTTTTCTTTAAATGCCTGAGTCCATTTTCAGCCATGAAGAATTGGTCTCAAAGCAGTGTAGCTTAACTTGCTTCTTGGGCTACCAAGCATAAAAATGTCAGAAAACATCTGAACCAAAGCCTGCACTTTTTCCTGATGCCTCCCACAGGGAAGAAAAGCAGTGGACTGCCTCTACCCGCCACCAAAAGAAGAGACCCGCTCCCCCATGCAAACTCTCCACTGGTTCTAGAGAGGAGTACACTGGTCTTACTTAGGAGGACACTGTGTGTGTATATGCTTGACAGACCCTGCAGGGGAAAGAATGAAGCTGAATTCCCTCAATAAAAGCGTGTGTTGTGTTATGTGTGTGTGCCAGTGTGTTCTTTATTGCAAACTGGGAAACATAACGATGAGGCAACCTGTGTGTTCCTCCAATGCCCAACAGCTTGGCTATTTCCATAAAGATGGAAATCTTCTACTGGGTGAGAGCAATCTTTGTGAGGGAGCATCAAGATCAAGAGTCTGTTTGGTTGGCACTGCAGACTGAGCGCATCCAGCGCCTACTCCACCGTCTAGCCTGTTCCCTTCTCAGGGATGACGTCAGTCAACCCCTGACACTCTCAACTCTCTCGCAGCATCTGCTTCTTGGGGGACCCAAGCGCCCCCAGACTCCAATACTTCACAGGTAACCAGAACAAACAATTGGAAATGCCAGCCCAATAGAATGTAATGCCACGAAAACAGGGCTGTTTGTGTTTTATTGTTTGCACCTAGAATAGTAACTGGCACATAGTGTTTGGTAGGGGGCCCAGTACACAACTGTTAAATGAACCAATGAAATTCAGACAAATCTCTGCATTTGCTCACAATCAGGATCAGTTGTGTTTCAAGTATACTTCTGGAATTCTCCCTTATTACCTCTTCTTTTTGCTACACTGACATCTCATCCCCTTCCTTCCTCCTTTTCTTTCCTTCAGTTCCTGAGATTTCATTAGCAGGCCCAGCGTGCTATGCTCAGAAGCCCCTTGTAGTTTCCTCCAAGCCACCCACCTCTTCCTCAGCTTCTCCGCCTCTTCTGCTTTTTCAGCAAACCAGAAGTCATTTGCAGCAATAATTTCCAACCACCAGGAGTGAATGCTGACCCTCCCTGGCCTCTACTTCCATCCTCCCCAGAGTAGGTGATGTTTACAGAGAACATTGTAAGGAGCACTGGTCTAACAAGGTGCTTTCAGAATTTTTTCAGTATCAACCAGGTGTCAGCCATCCTATTAGGTGCTCCGCCTGCATTATCTTTAAAGTTGTGGTAAAAAATGCACAATATATAATTTACCATTCTCCCCATCTTTAACTGTACAATTCAGTGGTTTTAAGTACATTCACAATTCTGTGCTAATATAATCACTCTGCCTTTAGAAAAATTTCATCTTAAGAAAAACTGTGCCTGTTACATTTTGTCAGGGTGCAGCATCACAGAATGTGCTTACACAGACCTAGATGGCAGAGTTCCGTCACTCAGTGTGGCTCCGAATACAGTAAGAGACCGGTAAACATAAAATGTATGAGGCTGCTGCCAACATAACACAGCATAGAGTTCTACAGTCTATTAAAAGAATAAGTATAAGAAGTATAATCTAAAATGATAAAATAGTAATTACATAAATATTATGAAACATTATGTACCGTACATAATTGTATGTGCTATATTTTATACAACAGACAGTTGAGTTGTTTTGTTTACACCAGCACCACCACAAAAATGTAAGCAATGCATTGTGCTATGATCTTGTGGTGGCTAAGACGTCACAAGGTGATATGTGTCTTTCAGCTCCATTACAGCCTTATGGGACCACCCTTGGACATAGGGCTTGTCATTGATCAACCATCATCATGTGGTTCATGACTGTATCTGAGTCCCTGCTTTCAATTCCTCTGAATTAAGAGTGGAACTGCTGAGTCATGTGGTAATGATATGTTTAACTTCTCAAGGAACCACTAAACTGTTTCCATAGTACTAACAAGGTGGTTTTTTGGAAAGAGGGTCCCCTGACTCACCCACTCTTGGAATCAAAATACCCTCAAGCACAGGGAAGGCTCTGAGAGGTCCTGAGACAAAGGCATTATACAACTTGGACCCCTAACTCCCCGAACTATTTAGATAGTGTGGATACCTTTTTATAGAGTAACTGAGAATAACTGGGAAAATATCATCCCCTGTGGGGTTGGGAAACAGTGCTCTGAACTTAGCAGGTCTGCCTGGAAAGGACTGTGACTCCACACTAGTGGGTATAGAATAAACATTCAGAGTGGAGACATGGGTCCACCTCCATCACTCCAATCAGTTGCTTGGGGGACTTTCCCTTGCCTATTGGCTCTGCCCATGTCCCATTCTGTGTCCTGCGTTCCCTTCTTCTGCTTCTTTGATTTTTCAAAAGTTTTATTCATCGTTGGGACTAGCTCAGATATCCACTCTCTCTTCAGGTAACTGTGACTGCTCTATTTGCCCAGGCAGGAATTGGGTGCTCTTCTTCTGCTGAGAAATTTTTTTTACCCTTAACAGCCTGTGAAACACTTTGCCTTTACTATATTAAAGGCGGTCAATTTTAGCTTGACCTGTAGAGCTTACTGAAAATGCAGATGCCTCCATCTAAGAATTCAAACTTAGTAGGTCTGTGGTATACATTGAGTGGTTCTACAGTGTGCCTTTGTAACAAGCCCCAAGCAATATTTTCAGGTAGTAATTCTAGGAATTCCTTTTAGGTCTGTGAAGATGGGCCAACTCAACTGTGTTTTACACATAGTAGACATAAAATAAAGGCTGGCTATGTGAATAAATGCACAAATGAATGAAAGAATGAGGAGCTCCAATTTCCTCCTCCAGAAATGATGAGCTTGGACAGGATGTTCTTAACTTTTTCCTGGTTAAACTTCTTTTTAAAATTTGAATTATTCTACCCCAAATACTAGGCTCTCTGGAGCTTTAATACTAGAACTGCACACAACACACAAACTCAAGCATATGAAACCCCCAATACCTGCTGAAAAGGATTTAGTTCAAGGTAGTATTTGACAAATGACTCTGAACTCAGCAATAACCATAGTTTTGAAACTACCAACTTCATTAACAAGCTAGACACATAGGTATTCACTTGTGCCCATGTGTTCTCTCCTCAAAGTGTGAGGAGCCAACAGGCAACATGGGCAGGGCCAATAGGCCTGTAAGTTTGGGAATTAGGGAGCTGGTCATTGTGGAAAGCCAGGGGGCAGGGGATGGTTGGGGTGTTCAGGAGGGTGGCCGATGAACTGTCAGGGCCAGGCTCTGCTAAAACCACTTCTCAGTGGACAAAACTCAGATCTTCACTCGTGCCGAGCACATGCTCTATACCAGAGCTATGGCCCCAGCCCTTCATGGCATCTTTGACTCACCCTGCAGGTTACAAGAGGCAGTTCCAGCTTCTCATAAGAGATGTGACCTGAGAGAAATGAAGTCTCCTATTGCTTGTAACCTCTCAGCATTTCAGAGGAATAAGGTTGACTGTGCCTGCCAAGATTCAGCAAATATTTAGTTAGCTTGGAAAGAATGGATGCTCATTTTCCAATTCTCAGATTTCTCTATGCCCAGTTCCTTTTATTAAAAACATTAAATCTGGAGATAAAGTCCAATGGTACTCCAGGCTATAGGCATTAACCTGTATCCCAGGGAGCAGAACTCAGGATCTGAACAAAGAAACACTAAATCAATAGAACTCATGAATGTCCTCTAGGAAAGGACCCAATGTGGCAGAACGAGTAGACAGGCTATCTGCAATCGAGGGGATAAGGGCTAGGGAATTTTCTTTCAATTGACAAGAGTCAGCAAACTACGGCCCACGTGCCAAATCCTGCCTGAAACCTTTTTGGTTTTGTACAGACTGTGACTTATGGATATTTTTCTACCTGGCAAATAGGGGACTTTTAAAAAAAGACTTCTATGTCATCTGAAAATGAGATGAAGTTCAGATTTGCATCCATAAATAAAAATTCCATTGGAACACAGCCACACCCATTTTTTTGCATCTCTTCTATGGCTGCTTTTGAGCTACACAGGTGGCACAGTTGAGTAGCTGAGACAGAGACCAGATAGCCTTCAAAGCCTAAAATATGTGCCATCTGGGCTCTTTGCACAAGTTTGCATACCTCAGAGTAGGGGATGAAAGATTTGGCTCTCACTGTTATTTGAACTCAACACTATAAAATACATATGCGCAGTTAGGTAATTATATAGCAAACACCTGTATAACCTAACAGTTGGACCCAGAAATAAAGCATTGTCCTCAGAAGCCCAGGAGTCCTCCGTGTGTCCTTCCTCCCTGTTGTTCTCTACACTTATCCCATGGTTGGATTTTACTTGTTTTTGAAGTGTATGCATTAACAAAGGTTACTCTTTCTCTCAGCCCCATTTGTGAGACTCAGCTCTGAGTTAGTGTGTGGTTGTAGTTCTGTCATTGCCTTTCTGCACGTCACTCCTGATGTTACTTCGGTGTGAGGCTCACTGATATCTCTTGTACTGTTGGTGAACAGCTGGGTCATTTCCACTTTGGGACAATTACTGAGTAACAGTGCCATGAACATCTTATATCTGAGCCATCACTGACTTCAGTTTCTTCGGAGAAGTGGATTTCTGGGATACAGGGAAGGTACACCTTCAACTCTCCTGCTTAATGCCAAAGAGGTTGGACCAAATCACATTCCTGCCAGCAGCCTCCTCTGGGAAGCCGAGGAGTTCTTCAAGTTTTGTCAGTCAGTGCTGTTTCCACCTCTATCTCCAGAATCTCTCTGAGCCAAGCTCTCTGGCTTCTGGAGACAGCGGAGGAAGCCAGCCAGGTGAGACCATCCTGACCCGACCCCTCCCTGTAGACAGAGGAAGGCAGCTCAGCACAGCCAGGGTGTGAGGCGCGGACACCGGAAAGGAAACTGTCCTTTCTTCTTCCACTGGGAGAGGACTATAAAGGTCAGGGAACCGGCCCCTGGCAAGCTGAGGCTTGAGTCTTTCTCTGTAGGGTTTTAGGAAAATGGGTGTTGGGTGCTGGAAAAGCTCCCTCCTATAACTGCTAGCTCGCTGTCACCCCAGCACCTGGGGCACACACACCAGTGGCATTTCTAAAGCATGATGTAGCACCAGCCTAAAAAGGCACAAATAAACCCTGAACCCTAGCACACATTTATCCAGTTTGTGAAGCAGATTAATAGAATAACCAATAAAACATGTACAAAAGCTTTAATTAAATCTGATGAAATAAAGCTTCATGTTTTATTTATGGACACTCCCAACATGTAAAGGATTCGGGGAGACATTCATTTTTACTGCCATTTCGTCCTCATATCTATAATTAAATCCAGGCTGCGGCTCTGGCCCAAAGCAATGAGGCATTTTAAAGCTGGCCTTGGACCCCCTCCCCCATCTGCTTTTAATTATAATTACCATCCCCAATACATAGGAGGCTGAGGGCAAAACAAAACAAAATAATCAAACAAACAAACAAACAATGGTTGCTGCCATTGTGTCTTAAAGCAACATGCTGAAGGAGGATTTCAGGCAGCAGGGCGTATCCTGTAGTTCCAGTTTTATTCTGTACCAAGTGCACAATCCCTTCATTTTACTTTGACATAAAAAAAAAAAAACTTCATGAAACAAGACAAAATAACTTATGATTATATGAAACATAACTGTGACAAATCACAAAACTATACATATTAATAGAAAAAAGTGTACCTAATTCTTTAAAAGATTTATGACAATAAGCACCAGATGTGCCTCTAGAGTAAAATGGGCCCCATATCCAGTATGATCTATGCAGTTCATTTCTCTACGTGAGTGTATATAAGTATGTACAAAAGCCTGTGTGATTTATGGAAAACAGATTTCCACCCCCCCAAATGCTTTATGTCAGCAACATTACACAGGATGCTTTGCTGTCTGTACAAAATAAATCTCTTCTTTTTTTACACTCACCATTTCTCCAATGAGTTTTTCTTCACCCATGGCAAAAGAAAAAAAATTAACTGAAGAAATTCCACATTTGCCAACAGAAAGTGCCATTAAGAAATGCTGCTATAAAATGACATGGTAAAACAGTCAAACGAAACACCAACCAATTAAACTGAGCAGTTACAGTCACCACTCCCAATACTTCAAGGCAACTGGACAGTCCAGCTTCTCCGATGGGAGAGCTAACAGTTGTCCCTGTCCAAAACTGCTATTAGTGTGTTAGTGTGCACGACAGCTAGCAATTTTAAAACTGAACAAAACCCAACACACTGCTATCAGTGGAAACTTTGCTGTAATCTGCTAATGTCCTCTTTTTCCATTTTAGGATCACCTATGTTATTTGGGAGACAAGGGTAGAGAGAGCTACCTCAGAGGACCAGTAAATATTTAAATAATATTTAAATGCTGATCAGAGGCTAAATTACAACTGACATTTTGATGTAGTCTCTTTAGTGAATTAAGACAATGTAGCAAATTAAATGCTCCCAGGCATACTAATTTATATTTTAATGTAACAGGGTATTTGTCTTTGGGCTGTGCATTTCCACAAGCACCAGGTTTTTTTGTTGTTTTTTGTTTGTTTGTTTTTAAAGGGGAATGATAATCTGTTCAGCTGTTTATGAAAATGGCTACATATCAAGACTAAAAAGGTCAGGAAATGACAGGAAATGATCTTTTGAAGTTTCAGGAATACTGCTACAAAATAGTAAGATACATAAATCTTCTGCAATGCAAAAGTGTAAGCAAGGGACAAATTTGAAGTTCGGGAGACATTCTGGATCCTAAGGACAGCTTTTGGGGTCTGGAGGAACGTGACTGCATCCTGTTCTGAGCTCCTAATCACAAACCTGTGGCCATCAGGCAGCACTGAGGGGCTGTGAGGGGCTCCCTCTGACAACAGCATCGTCCCTCAGGGGCTGAGCCTTGAAATCCTGCTGAGGAAAGAGGTGCTGGAGGTGCTGCTGCCCCTGGCTCCTCCGTGGATCTCTCCAGGACAGGGCCAGGGGAGGCTGGAAGGAACAGGGTCACTGTGAGACTAGAGCCTGGCTCACAAGCATCTCCACGTAACCAGAGAGGAGAGGACATGCACGGCTCCTGTGGCTCAGCTTCCGGCTTTGTTCTCCTTCCTCCTCCCACTTTCTCTGTACAGCCACAGGCAGGGCTGACAACATCAACTGCAATCCTAACCGTGCCTCTTCATTTATTTTCTCCTCATCACACCAATGAAATGTATTCTGAGTTGCTTGTAACAGTGTCAGTGGTTAAGAATGGATAGACAGTCTCTGAAGACAGAGTCTTCCTTTCTTTCTAGAGTGTGACAGAGGACACTTAATGAATGCTACTAAGCCGGTGCTGGCACGTGTCCTTGCTTAGGAAAAGTAACACAACCCGGAATGCCTGCAAGAATGGTGGGGTTTTACATGCAGTCTCAGAGCTCACTTGTCAGAGAAGCCTGATGTGCATCCTTCTGTAAAGCAGAGCAGATTTGTATAATGTGGTTAATTCAAATCTTTTGCAGACTTGGAAAGTTGCACTACAGCTTTCCTTAGCACACAGCCCACTAGCAAGACAAGCTAGATTGACCAAGTGTGCTATAAAAATGCATGCAATCTACACTTGGCTCCTCACTCCCTTCATTTTACTGCACACTGAATGAACATGGGAATTAGGTGGAACACTTCTGATTTTGGAGCCAGACTAGAAGGACCCATCTGTCACGAAGCAAACTGTCACGGGACCCCAAGTCTGACACCAAGCTGTTTAGTTGTCTTACTGGAGATTGTAATTATCTCATTTTGATAAATAGCATTGTTTTACTATTGTTCAGAAAACATTCTTAAAGAGAGAAAAATAAACTCTGAAATATAAATGTACCAGAATGTTGGAACTGATTAAGTTTTTGGGGCCTGGCCAATTTTTATACTTTATGCCCTAGAACACAAGACCTTTTTACTTGTCAATAGAAATGACTTCCTCTTCAGGCTTGATATACAATGGCCAAGTGCTCTGTGAATAATTTCAGGCCTTCAAACAAGCTTCAGGAAAAAAAGGTTGTGTTCTTCAGCCCACCTTCTGGGAACCACTCCCTCTCCCCTCCTAAGAGCTGAGAGCAGGGTATGATGGGATATGGCTGGCATGTCTGAAACAGGTCAAGAAGAGGCTGAGAAGGAAGCATTCCTAACATTCCAGAGGTAGGGCCAACCCGAGCCACAGCTGTGACAAAGTGTATATATAGTAAGGATGACTAAAACGATCATGCTTTCCACCCAAAGAACAAAACTTTAAGTGTTATTGTTTTCCTCTTAAAGCAAATGTAAGTAACAAGTCTCTAAAATTAAAAAATGACGTAGAAAACCTCTTGTCAGCGGGGAAACGCTGACTACAATTGGTTAGCGTGACAACACCTAAGAGAAGAGGGAAAAACCAGGAATTTCTGAGAGCTGAGACCACACTACGCTTTAGACGTGGATTTCCCTCATTATTCTTGGCTCTGCAACACCTGGAGTTAGAGGCAGCTCACTGTGCCTCTGCTAACTGGGCTCTTCCCTCATTGGAGTTTCCAGCAAAGGCCATACCCAAACCACATTTTCATATGCACATCCTCTCAACTGGTGTCCTTTGAGGGTTGACAGCCAGGAAGTAACAGGTATCCAGCAAAGTGAGACTCTAACTTCCCTTTGAAAAAAAAAAGACAGTCATGCTGGTCAATTGGTCCAACACATCCAGCAAGAAAAAGGAGCAAGTGCAAACACTGCTGCAAGCCAGCTCTGATCATCCAGTCCTGCTTTCCCAAGACAAAGGGACCCTGCAAGCTCCGCTGATTCGGTTCACACCCTTCTTCATGCAGCCTGTGATGGTCCAAAAACAAAAGGCAGCAAGCAACTAAAGCGCTCTGGGTGTGCAGCCGAGGTCAGTGGAGCTCTCAGCCTTCAGTATAGACGGAGGAAAGCTGGCTAGGACAGCGGTCCATGGCGCTGATCTGTAAGAATGTGGTGTCCTCAGGCCCACTGCGAAGAGACTCCCCAAAGAGGCTTGAGGAAGTTGAAGGCAAGTCATACACTGGAAGAGAAAGAACACAGAAAGTCAGAAAGTAGCCCTCACATCTACCGGTATGCAGTGCACCAAGCGCTGGCCCTTAGGCAGGTCTTGTGCTCAGGGAACCCAGTGGGCAGGAGGCTGACTCAGCACGAAGCACCAAAACTCCAGCTTAGTACGAGTAAGAGAAAAGTATTTTAAGGAGGGATGAAAGAGGCCTCAAAAAGGAGGTGACAGCAATCATGAAACGGAACAGGATTATAAAAGAAATGCAGAGGTTGGGAAAGCATAATTTAGAAGGTGTCAACAGTACAAAGACAGAGAGGGAGGGGCATGTGGGGCCAAGTGTGCCGGCAAAGGTCAGGAGAAGAACACACAGGAAGAAAGCACACGGGCAGGTCTGGGAAGTCAGATCGGTCCTAAGGCAAGGGGGCTTCAACGTGATGTTGGCAAGAAAAGTTTATTCTCTGCTCAACTGGAAACTGCTTAGCGTACTTGAGGAGTAATGCGGTCTATTTCAGCCCTTAGGTTTGGAAAGCAATGCGCAGGGTAGCATGGAGGACAGAGTGTTAAAGGTGAGGTGGAGAGGCAAGGAGGCCACTGCGATCATTTGGGAGACACATGATGGCGCCTGGAGCAGGTCAGGGAGGCAGGGCTGAAGAAGGGCTGAGGAGGAAGGGATTAGAGAAGATCAACGGATTCGCTACAGTTCCACGCCAGGTCAAGGCTAGTCCAGGCCAGTCGTGGGAAACCTATCTGGCCCTGCTGGCCAGTGGGCCTGAGTTTCTAAGTCACAGACACCCACGTACCTGCAACGCCTGAGTGAGTCGAGAAAGCTCTGTGGAACACATCAAAGCCAGCCTGGCCCATGGATGTGGGGACTAGGCAGTCCTCGAAGGAAGGGACCACACTGCAGGAGCTGCCAGGGGGCACAGTTCTCTGGGATTCTGGGTAATGTGGGGGGCAGAATGTCTGCAGCTGTCCATAAAATCCTGAAATGCAAATATGACATTAACCTTTTGCGAGGCACAAGATTGTTCTAAATGAGCTAGAATCTCACTCGGCCTGGGTTCTTATAGCAAAATGCCTTTAGCCCTTAACATCACCTTTACAATCTTCCAGACAAGCATCTGAAATGCACTACTTGGGCAGAAGCTCTTTGACCTTAGAGGGATTTCAGAGCTTGTTGGCTTATCACATTTTTAGTTTTCTAATACCTGAAGCAAAAGGGGCTTAACCTTCACTGGACTCCCCAGAGGGTCCTAGACATCAAAGACAACCGTCAGGGAACTTTCCTACCCCAGGCACTACCAACAGGCTTTGAATGCATCTCCTTTAATTCCTTTATTCAACGTTCTTTTCTGTTTTTACATTAAGTGGGGAAAAGCCCCCCAGAGTGCTCTTAGTAAGGGCTGTTGAAATCATAAAACAATATAAATATATCCACCTATTTACCTGACTTTACAACTGATGCATTCAAACACATATCTTTTTTATTTTAAATACATGGTACAGTGTCCAGAGCTGGATGTACTGCATTGTTGACTTTTGTAGTAAATGGGAAAATGGTAAGTGAATAATGAAAAATGATAAAATATTTCTTAGTACTTGGAAAAAAAATCAAGTTTTTTTATAATCTGATTTAATCTATACCCTTCCATTTTTTTTCCTCATTCAGTGACGCTTTCCTCGGTGGCCTATGTGGTCCTTTTATGATTCTCCCACATTTCCTTGATTCTTTATCTTTTCCTTCTTTCTCCACACTTCATAACTCTCAATCAACAGATTGTTTTCCCGGAGCATCACGTGATTTTAAAAATACAATGCTGGGCTTTTACTTCCACACTTTGGTGGAGAGAAAGCTCTGCTGCCTCCTGATGCTACATTGCACTGTGTCTGCTTCTTCCACCGTGGGGCATGGACATCACTGTCCCCTTCTCAAGGCCACTGGGAAGAGAGAGTCACTGAATGAGGAGGTCCATCCACAACGTTTTAAAATCCTTCAGAAATGTCAGTTATTACTGATTTCACTGTTCTGTGTTTGATGGAGAAAACAAGAGGATTAATAGAGGACATGCCCCAGGATTCCTTCCACAAATATTAAATCATGGAAAACACAGAACCAATTATTTGGACTTTTGATCCCTGGCCTTGCATGTCTTCCTCCTCGAGAGCTGCTGCTTCTTACAACTGGAAGCCTTTAGGCCTGATTAGAGGACAGTGACCCACTTATCAACAGGGGAGGTGCCATTTGGGTTGATGAGGGTTCGGTCTCCCCACCTCCCCAGTCTCTCTCGTACTGGGGTTTTTAACCCAGGGTCATCTCGCTGACCTACATCCATAGCCATGCCTTTTTATTTTTTACTTTGAGAGAAGGTCTACCTAAGTCACTAAGTTGCCCAGGCTGGGCTCAAACTTATGATCCTCCTGTCTGGGCTTCTCAAAGTGCTGGGCTTTTTCTTTAATTAAAACAAGGGCATGCTGACACAACCAACCTACCACCCTTACAACTCTTCTTGTTTCTCATTAGGACCCTCAAGGTAGCCTGTGTGGTGCTTGGATCACCCCTGGCTGGTAGGATCATTTCACAGATGCTATGAACACACCACAGCAAGGGTGCGTAACCGCTTCTAAAGACTTAAAGCAGCCCTTCAGGAATTTATGACCCCAAGAGAGATCAAATGCAGATCTATGCACAGAGCATGCTCACAGTCGAAAACAAAATCATAATATTCTTTATATGTCTACAACAGTACACTTTACATAGAATGAACAGAAAAAATATTCCCACACAAGTTTTGGGGCAAGATTAAAGGCGTGTTAGCAAGATTAAAGGTGTAAGAAAACACCTCAGAGAATGGAAAAACTTTAGCGCTTCTCTTTCCGATTCCTCCAAAGCTTGTGCATGATTTCAATGGGCAGACAGGCAAAAGATCCAAACATTCCACTCATAAATACTTTCACAACTGATCAGCCAATATGAATGAACTGTTCACTTTCAAGCTATCAAAGAAATAAAGATCAAACAATAAAAGGCCATATTCTACGCATTACATGAGCAAAATTGTTAAGACATCATTCTTAGTGCTACAGTGCGAATGGTGAAGAAGGTAGTTCTTTACAGTGCAGCAGACATTGTGAAAAGTGTACTCTTTTTCCAATTCTTTGGGAAACCATTTGACTACCTGTGCCCAGGAGTACATTTAACAGGAGTTCATATTCCTGGATTTGGGATTTTACTCCTGAGAAAGCATTTTAAACATATATTCTAAACAACACAAGAAATTTTGCATAGTGACAGTCATGTCAGAGCTAATGACTGGAACATGAAACTAGGGGGCCCAAATGGCCCACGACAAGAAAATGGTTAAAGAAAGAGCAGTACCCAAACATAATGGAACACTAAACAGCCATTACAACATGTATAAGACTATTTAACAACATGGAAAAATCATTATAAGTTTCACTTGTTTTTTTAAAAAAAGCAAGATACAAAATTGAATATAAGATTGTAAACATACTGTAGAATATATATGGGTTTTTGTTAGTCCCCATCTGCAGTCCATGATGATTACACTCACTGTGGGGAACTGGTACACGTACGCAATACACCTCAGCTGGTAACCTAGTAGGGAGGGCTTCTTTCAACAAAATTTGAAAGCATCTAAGAATTAAGCATTTTTGGCCAATGAAGGGGCACCATAGACTCATTTATAAACAGACAACAGACTGGGGGTAGGTATTTTGCGTGTCTAAAATATTGATCGATATCTAGAATGTACAAAGAAGATTTTGCAAATCAGTAAGAAAAATGAAGGCTTTGCAGTTGGGAAAAGGACAGGGAATAGGGACAGTTTACAAAAGAGTAAACTAAAAGGTCAAAGGCTAATCAAGAGATGCTCAAATCCACTAGTATCAGAGAGATGTAAATTAAAACAAAAACGAGACATCACGGCTGGACTGGGGGAACAGCAAGTGGGAAACACCGGGGATGAGGATGTGGGCACCAGAATCATCAAACTGCCAGGGACAGTGCTGGGTCAAGCTGCAGACACCATGAGGCAGTGATCCCAGGGCCTGGTGCACAGCTCAGAGAAATGCTTAAGGGGGTGCGAAAGAGGCACATACAAGGATGCTCACTGCGTTTCTGCGGAGGTGACCTGGAGACAAGTTGGGGGTCCGCCCCTGCAGGAGTGGGCAGGGGAAATGTGTGGGGGACCAACTCATTATTCTCTTCTGTCCAGACTTTCTCAGTTTTAGCTCTGAAAGTCTGTGTCCCAGGAACCCTCGAAGTCCCTGGCAACCCTGGATGGCTGCTCACCAGGCGGAGGTGTCCCACAGAGCACTGCACAACACCAACGGAACTTAAATATTTCCTGTATCAAAAAACTTAATATAAAGGCTAGAATTTGTAATGGGAAGCTTATGTTAAGGATTAAAAATGAAAAAAACCCACATTTATAGTTGTCTGAATATTTTTAATGGTGTTTATATTCTTACAGATTTTACTAGTGGTGAAGAGAAAGTAATCTGGAATCAGATTTCCCACGTTTAGATTCCAAGTATATATCAACTATGTAGTTGTGGTAAATTATTGAGTACCTTAGTCTCACTTTACTGAGACTAACTCATGGGACTAACAGTAGTAAAGGCATCTCACTGTGTTATTATGAAGATTAAAAGAGTTAATAGTTTCATATTCCAGAATTTGGTAATACAATTATATAACACATTTACATATTTTACTAATATATGTTTGCTGAATAAGTAAAAGGAAAATTTTCATTAATAGTGTAATTTTCAAAAATAGGGTAAGCTTTATAAGAAAAATACAAAATTTCAAAACAACAAGTCAGTCTTTCAACAATAATCCAGCATAAGAACGGACACAGCAGCAGGCATGTGGCGCACTCATGGTGTGGAATTAAAATTTCATTATATTTAAAAAAAATATATTACACTTCAAGAAAACAAAACATTCTGGAACATTCTTGGCCTCTTGGAGACCCGAGCTATGTATCTCTTTTCCACGGTTCCTGCATCCTGAACTGAAACCCTTTTTGATTTCTTCATTTACTCTAGTTGGGACACAAAAGAGCACAAGTCTGGCTGGTTTGAAGGAGCCAGAAATTGGAGCTCTGTGGTCTGGGGAGTCCCTTGGACTGACCTTGACTTTGGGTACCTGTGGTCAGACTCATGTAAGTATGGTGTATTCATCAAGAAGAAAACAATATGAACCATCACGGTGGTTCTATTAGAATGTAATGCCTCCTCCCTGAGTAAAACAGACAGTATTTGCTCTGTGTAGCTTTACACTACTTCTGTTCAATTTTCTTACCCATAAATTCCCTGGTAGCACTCCTCAGTGTAACATTATCCTTCTGAGAAGAGGAGACATTTTTCAGCAAACTCCCACAACTCCCCAAACAGGAAAAATGATCATTCTGAAACAATGATAGAGACATTCACCGGCCTTCTGTGAAAACCAATTCACTCTTTCTTTTCTATCTTCTCCCTTATTTCTAAGAGGGAGCAGAAATGTCATATGACTCCACTCTCTTGTATGGGTGTTGTGATTTGTATGTCTAAAAGCTTTGTGATGTGGGAAAATAGGTAATATGCTAAAAAAGTTAACATGCTGAGCTCCTTTCTCTCAGTCAGCATCTCAGCAAATAAGACAAGTGAATGATAATTCCTGCCTTTGGGGTATCTTGGCTGATGTGAGAAACTGTTAAGACCAGACTGCCCCTGCAAGAATGTTTTATCACTCTAACAGCCAACCCAAGAAAAGAAAATCTTCTTTACTAAATCCCTCCCTCCATGTAACCAGTTAATAAGGATGCTAAATACACTAGTGTGGATGGTTGTCGTCACTCAAATAAAAGTTTTCATATTCTCCCATCCCAGTGCTATTCCCATAAAGCTAATGAAATTAAAAAAAAAATTCCATTAGGATCTTGCCACACACACACAAGCCTAGAGAAAGCCTAACTCGTTCTTTAATGAATGGCTCCTATATTCCAGTGGCTGGATTTCACGTAGAAAATTTGGAAAGAACACTATTTCTCAGACCCACAGCAAAACGAGGCAAGATGTTAACACATTCCATGAGCATAAAACCTAAAAGTAATGGCAAGGTCAGCCAATCTCTCCATCCGTTCTTCAGTGGACGCTTTCAAGGGATGGTTAGGGTACTACTGGAGAGACCGAAGAAATGGACGATAACACCTTGTCCTTTACTGCTCAGGACACAGTTGGATCAAGACCATTTACATTTACTAATAGCACACAAATGTATACTGACCTAAGTTAGCAATAAATATCAGGTGTCACATTAGGTTACAAATTTATCCCTTTTCTCTTTTAGAAGTCATTGTATTTCCAAGAATGGAAGAGGGAAGGAATTTGCAAATAAAGTAGTTCTACATAAACTGCAGTTCCCGAAGATCAATAAGACTCATTCCCTATACTCCATTTGGGGAAGTCTCTCCCTTCTAAAAACAAACTTGGGTTCTAATTATAAAAATATATCTGGAGCTAATTATAACAACTAGAAAATGTAGACTAATAAAGAGTGGAAAATTATCTTTTATTTCCATGATTTAGAAATGGCCAGACATTCAAGACTGAAATTATACTTATTGGATAAAATATGATTACATATTTGTATGCTTTTTATCAAATCTAATGTATTATATATTTCATCCCCTTTTCTTTCCTCATATTATGAGATTTTTTGCACATCACCACAATTTATCCTCAAAAAGCTTTTCTCCTTACTTTGTCATGTAAGCTCACTGATGCATCTGTAATAATGAATAGGTAAGCCTGGGAGTTCAGCTTCTGACACTGCTGGTGAAAATAAAGCAGCCCACGAAGGTGGGTGCGGATTTCCTTCCCGAGAGGAAACGGAAGGCGCAGAAGGAAGGAACCACATGACAAAGCAGGAACGCTGGAAGGTGATCTCTACCTGATCCGACAGAACTTTCCTTGACAGAAACGTTCTTTATCTGCACCGTCCAATACAGCAGTAGCTACGTGTGGTTTACCAAGCACTTTAAATGTGACTAGTGTGCCTACAGAATCTGCAGGATTTATTTTTATATTTTTTTCATTTTAATTAGTTCGAATTTAAAAGCCATATGAGGCCCCTGGCTACTGTCTGAGATAGTAATAACTGAGGCAATCTGCATTCCTAGATTTAGAGGAACCAGTTTCAGGAATGTTGCCAATTAAATTCCTGAAAGAAAAATACATGATCCACTAAGAGTTGAAATAAAGGCCTGATAGATGCTTTTAAAATTCTGGACCTTTAAGACAGCAAATACTAGACTATTACATCTATCTATCTATTCCTTACAAATTTACCACCTCGGTCTTTGTGGAAAGAGCCAGAATATAAATATATCAGTAAGTAAATAATGGTCACTCAGCTACCACCACTCAAGAAGCTATATATTATCGCAGGCTAAGCTGCCAGGGCATTCAATCCTCTGGCTTATTCTGGAAGAACCAACAGCTGGAAATGTGTTGCCCATATTCTGCACTTTAGATCATGGGTTTAACGCACTAATCACACCGAAAGTGACAGTGTCACAGGCAGCCATTTTTGGTGCCACGTGGTGGTAGAGTGAAATGCCAATGGAGAAGGCTCCCCCAGCTCCGTCCACACGTGGATGGAGGTTAGGGCCACTGGCCCCACTGCTTGTGAAGCTGCTATCGCAGGATGAGTACTTAGTAAGTTTGTTTGTGTAGCAGACAGTTTGGCAGAATAAAATTCTTGTTCTCCTTTACGGGAGAACACACAAATTTTGGGTGCCAGGGAAAGTTCTGGGTGGACAACACTCTCAACTGAACTGAGACTGGTGCTCTTTAGTGTTGATCATGAGGACAACTCATCCTGAGCACCCCACCTCCAGACCTCAAGAAAGTGGCAGAACTACTTCCTCCACAAGGCGTGGCCTGAGCAGGGTTGGAAGGATCTTCTGTGAGGCTCCCTGGAAGCACAGTTGAGAACACTTGCTCCCTAAGATCCCTTGACAGCTTCAAATGGGAGAACCTTCAACTCCTGTGTGGACTGCACTATATCAATTCAGGGGTTCAGGCCAAGTACCGTAGTTTTTCAACTACTACCCAAGTCTCAGGAGTCAACTCTTCTTTGGATTTTTCTGGAGAAACGTTTACTGATGTATATGCCTGCCATTGCTGTTTTATTTTTATAAAATTGGTGTGTTAACAGTGTCCAATCATAAGGCAACCACAAAGAAAAAAGAGGACAGAGAGAGATCACTCAATATAAAGGACTGGATGTGTTCCTCACATGTTATATCACACCCTATAAATAGTACCTTTCCTTTTTCTTTTCCTAGTCTTCTAATAACACATGTTTCAAATTTCTATGCGTTTATGCACTTGAAAACCATTTTACTAAGTATCTGCTTAAGTGCTGGGGACACACAGAAGAATAAAACACATTCTGTGCCTTCTTGGGGCTATACTTTAGTGGAAGAAAACACGATAAATATGTTAGTGAGAAACTGAATAATATAATTCCATACTACATATGATAACACAAAGAAAATTTTGTTAAAGAGATACACAGAGATGGAATTCTGTTCCTCATAATGCATTTAAGACAGGAAGAACAGAACATAACTGTTATTGTTTGGGTCCCCTCAAAGAGTCATTTGATCATAAGGCTTTTCCAGAGATGGCTGAGATCTAGTGTATGACACTGGGATTCAAAGCACGTGATTACTAAATTAGTCCACTGATTGGTTTGGCACCACCCTAATCCCAGTAGCCTGGATAAGATAAAAGGGGCAGAAAGACACTGTTAAGGTCTCTTGTGCTTTGCTATCTTTGGTGTGCTGCGAACTGTTCTCCTCTGCCATGTGCCATCCAGCCAGCCTATTACAGACTGAAGTCTCTACAAACTGTGAGCTAAATAAACCTTTTCACCTTTCAACTTCGGGTGTTGGGTATTTTGTCTCAGCAATCAGAAAAGTAACTAAGACAATAACAAATAAAGAAGCTTTCTCTACGGTTGCCTTTGTCTGACCTTACCCTGTAATGGCAGGTATATGTAATTGGGCAGACCAACACTGGAAAAGAGAAATTCCTATCATGTTGCCTGAGTAGCAAAAGGAGATATCTGTGGCAAACACACTGTTGGGAGACACTTGGTTTCTTGGTGATACAGTTGTCTGCTACCCAAGTAGAAGGCAGGTTACATATTTAGAAGTTTACAACTATTTTTCTACAAAGGTTATAATTTGTGGGTTATTTTCAGTAATGTAGAGTTTTGGCCTTAGTCATATGATTACCCCATGTGCTGTGATGTGGATGACCCAAGCAATGAGTGGGCAGGGTCAAATCAGAGCCCGGGAGACAGGGACAGAGACTCTACTCTCAGCTTTTTGGAAGACTTCTCCAACATTTTATGTTTCTATATAGATTTCTTTACTCTCTGGGGATCTTTGTCTGCCCTGCTTTGACAAGTACTGCAACACCTCTTATAAACCAAGAAATGGAACAGAAAGAAGTGTTACAAGGGAAAACCCCCATCTTCCACAGAATTTTGCTATGAACCTAAAATTCGTATTAAAAATAAAGCCTATTGAAAATGGGTGTCATACATGCCTGTACACTGTATGTCTTTCTACTGGGTGCGTTCCTCATTAAAATGTATGTTCCATGAAGGTGAAGACCCACAGCACGCAACATAGCACCTGGCATATAGTAACCACTCAATATATACTTGTTCAATAAATGACTGACAGGAAACTTTGGGTATTTTAATTACGAGGTAAATGACAGGATTTTACTGGTATCTTTTTTCTCACTATAAATCATCATACTTAAAAGACACTGGAAGCTCTGGCCAACACATTTCTACATCTTGCTCTTGCTATGAAAATCCTTTGGTTTCACTGAAGGGTTACAAGACAGAGTCAGAGGGCAGAGCAGAGGAGGGTTTCTGAATGCAAGGAATTCTGCTGCCAGGTGAATTGAGCAGGCAAAGGAAAACAGGGGACAAGGGTAACAGCCAGGTGTAAGAAGGACTCCTGCTTAAAATTTCTCTTCCATTACTCTGGAGGTGGGAAATTTACTTGGGTCCATAACTTCTTGCCAGTGGTTCAAGCACTCCCTGCCTAGGGGGAAGGAAGCTCACAATCACTAATTACAGACTCCAAATCACCTCATTCCACCACTCTAAGAGAGTTTCTGAGTGTTATAATTTTGACTAGGAAGAGAGGGACGGAGAAGGAGAAAGGAGTCAAACGTTCTCATATTCCTCGGCTCCCTTCATTCCTTTGCCTATCTGTGGATGCTCTTACTTTCTGGGTCCTTTTGTAATCCAAGATAGAAGCCAATGAGAAACAAAGGGGGAAGACATAGTAAAGTCCCTGGGCGAGCTCCTAACAGCCACGAGAATATAGTCTTTGGAGTAATATCTTCTCAGCCTGACTCTGTGCATTCCAACTCTGCTCGGAGAAAGGCCCAGGGTGTTAAGGTGCTGCATACATGGTTCCCCAGTCTTAGGACACCTTATAGATTCCTTTTTAAGTAGCCACCTGATGTTTCTTTCTTGAAAGTAGGTGATTCAAACAAATGTTCCCATTTTACAGACAA
This sequence comes from Fukomys damarensis, assembly GCF_012274545.1. NCBI lineage: Eukaryota > Metazoa > Chordata > Mammalia > Rodentia > Bathyergidae > Fukomys > Fukomys damarensis. Next base: position 13,826,153 of record NW_022900943.1, on the reverse strand, counting down.
AGAGATGGAAGCAGAGAACTACTGAAAGCCTTGTCATCATAATGGAAACTTCATTTATATGACATCATGTGAATAAAAGTCCAACCGTTTTATTGTTTCTAAATATCCATATAATCAGAATTAATTACGGAACTGACCTTCCTAAAACAGTCAGCAGAACTAAAACAACAACTATACAGTTGCCCATTCCAAGTCAAAATCTCCCTCGCACAGGCATTTTTTGGGGAAACTTGGTCAGTGTGACACTAGCCACTCAGAATTCTGCTCTCAGGAAGGAAAGGACGATCTAATATTCATGTGCTCTGTGGCGTGCATTGTCCTAAGATTTACAAAGAGAACCTTCATCTTTACAACACCTTTTTAGTTAAGCAGTGTTGTTCCCAGTTTATGGACAAGGAAACAGGAGTTATAATCCAACTTCTCCAAATCATCACAGCTGCTACGTTTCCGAACCGGGATTCATGCCTTGGTCTGTTTGCTGATGTAGTTCAGGAAAACTACTGGGGTGGAAGCTCATGGCCCAGGTGAATTTCAAAATCTTAGCATTTTTTTGTTGAGATCTTTTGTTGCCAAATTACAGGCAAAGTTACTCAGACTAGGTGTACATTTTAGAAAGTACTTTCTTTGGGCAAAAAGTACTGAATTAATTAGTAACGTTGATCAAATCATCTAATCATTGAAAAATGCTAAAAACCCTCATGAATAGGAGCAGACATTTCGGGAATTTCTTAGGCCACTTTTCCTATTTAGCCAGTATTTTATTTCTATCCATTACATGAAAAATATGGATCTAAACTGGATTCCCAGCTGATCTGTTAACCAAATGCATATCTTTAGATAAATTCTTTTCCTTCTTGAGCCTCATTTTCTTTGAACATAATACCTATTTTATAAGGTTGTGGAAATTATGTATGACAATATTCATAAAAGCATTTATTGCATTCCCTGGCCCCTTAGTCTGCAGTAAAGACGAACAGTTCTACTACAAAGAAACTGGCTCAGAAAGGTTTAGAGGTTCTGTGTAAAAAGCACAGGCAGTTCTTAAGCAATTTTCCTTACACAACCCACCACCCTTAAGTGTAAAACAATGAACCCCTAGTAATGAAATCTCCACACTCCATAACATCATCCAGGACTTCTCCTGAGCTACAGCCTAAGCTCCCTTCCCAGAGGAGGTACAGAAACTGACTCTCTGCTTTAATACACAGTCTATAAATGGGGAGCTCCAGCAACAGCTCACAGGCTGTGTTAGGAAGACAGATTTTTCTTCGTGTGGAGAACTGAACCAGCTTGCAAAGCACTGGAGCTATTTACGACTGACATTTAAGCAACTATTCTACTAAGAAAGTGGAAGATAATGGAAATATTAACCCTTAAGATTCTAGTTGGGCACCTTTCTACTGAGGGAAGCCTATGCCAGTGGTATAAAAGTTGATGATCAGAGCAACCGCCTCGTCCCTGTGCCCTGGACAGATGGACTGCAGCACGAGGGCTCCTAGCTGGAAAAGTGCACTCAGTTACAGCAAGTGGAGCTGGCTCCCTCTGTAGCTGCAGCTGCCGCTTGCAGGCCACGGGGAACTGAGCTCTAAACACTCCAGGGCTCACTCGATTTGTGTCTCCACAGCAACTCCCCTATCTGTGGCAGGCGCATGACACCCCGATCACTGGGGGCTACACGATCACTGGGGGCTTGGGCTGCTCTTACTTATCTCCAGAGGGGAGGGGAGAGAGGCTACTGGTATCTGCAGAGTTCAAATAAGGGCATGGGAGTGGGCAGAGTGTGCTACTGAAAGGGACAATAAGGAAACTGGAAAAAGCACAGCGAGAAGGAAAGCATGTGTAAAACACCCTTGGTTAAAATATGTAATCAATTTTCACTTAAAAATCCCTAAACCACCCAAAACTTTAGTGTGTGATGGCCTATGGTTTCCAAATCCTCAGAATGATAAGCTGCCAAAGTAAACTAATTGCAATGTGTCTCAGTAATTGCCATGTGTAGATATATACAGTTAGAGTAAAATGGTTCAGTGAATCCTGATGGTGAGAATGCACATTTAGAAATTACACAGAGAGTCTTAAAACCCAGAAGACCGAGGAGGAGTCTGAGATGGATTCGAATGCCAGCTTTGATGCACACTGGCTGTGTGGTCTTGAGGAAACCATAGTCTCTCTGTGTTATTTTCCCATCACTAGGACAAAATACCTGACAGCTGTAACATAATGGAGAGGTTTAATCAGCCTACCCTTTTAGAGGATTTCATGGTCACCTGGCTCAAGGCAAAACTGGCATAGCAGGAGGGCCAGGTGGAGGAAAGCTGCTCAATCCAAGGAAACCAGGAAGCAGGGAGAGAGGAAAGAGCAGGGACAGCTATCCTTCAAGGACAGACCTCAGTGACCTACCTCCACCTACCTCCTTACAGCACACTCAACTACGGACGCAACAACTCATTAGTACAGCATCTCATGGTCCAGTTACCTTCCAAAAGCCTTACTTTGAACACATGAGACATTTTAGATATAAACCATAACAGCACATAATTTCTTATTCACAAAAGAGAGCAATAATACTCAGGTAGAAGCAGCATCTTCAAAGTAGGACGAAAAAGCACAGAGAACCAATGGAAAGGATTCATGACCAGCTGAGTATGAGCTGGACCCCCACTCTAACACCTGCTTACTATACCCAAAGACTCAAAAATCCTGGATGTAAGTGGGCTGGAAATGAAGGACAAGAAGTGGGGAGCACTTGGACATTCTGTATCTGATAGTGGTGTGATGCTAACATTCTACATGGTCAGACCTGATGAGATGAGCTTGGCATTTTTTAAATGGATGAGACACCTGCTGTTCATACATGTACTCCTATCTGGGTAAGGCCGATGTGAAATAATAAATATGAAAATATTTTGTCAACCGTGAAACTCACTGAAAATCCTAGCTTTATTATGAACCTACTATTAACTATCATCCTACTTTCTCTGAGTTTAAGGTACATGTGCTTATGATTTTATCAGGTTTCATTCCACAAAGTCTAAGACCAACCTTCTGACTTAGGTATTTGGACCAAAAGAAAAGTCAAGTGTAAAAGAAACCCAAAGATTTCATTATTTGTTCTTGTCTTTCCATGTGGGTCATTTCAGTTCTCTATGCTTTCAGGTTGTGCAGGATTTGAGGTATTTCAGGAGGAAAGAAAAGAAAAAGGAAGTTGGGAAGTAGTCACCTCCTCAGTCACAGGTAAATTACTTCCTTTGGATTTTGGCTGATTGGGGAACTATGGTGAGTCGCCCAGCATCCTGAATTTAGGGTCTAGGCAAGTGGTTCTTCATAATGTGGGTACCATCAGCTCCATTCTGCCAGGTTTTTTAGACTTTCCTGGGGTCTCAGGAAGAGATTAGAAGTTCTGGAGGAAGGGCCCAGAATTTGGTGTGTTTAAAAAGATATTTGTCACACCAAAGTTTAAGAGGATTTAAAAACAGTGTGACATGATTTACCTGAAACTTTTTCAAATGAAATCCCAATGGAGAAAAACAGAAGGCTCCTATTTCATCAGAAATGGATGAGGGGAGCTCTTTCAAAGGGCATCTCTTCCCCAGCCCTTTCTGCTAGACCTTGGGACCCTTGAAGACAAAATGACAATGACACTTCTAAGCTGACCTTGAATTATACTCTTGGCAGACATGGGTAATGATAACTGCCCCCCCACCGTTCTGTCATATGTAAATTATTGGTCAAAGTAAAAATCACATGACCTCCTTTGAATAACCCTGAAGTCTTGGTCTTCTTGTTGATCCTGTACAGATCTTGTGGCCTAGACTTCTGCTGTCGAGCTAAGATCAACCTCCCACATTACATCCACTCTACTAAGGTGACTTCTTGCTTCACTGAATCCAACTCTGTGATTATACAATGATCCAACACTCCACCAGTGGGCCTCGTCTCATTCTTGCCAGTAATCTAATGACTTAAATTATTTTTCCTCCTGAACCTCTGCCTTAGGGTTAAATCTCTACTACATACTTTTAGGTTTCTCCAAAACCTACTGCCTAGAACATTATGTTGAAATTAAATCTGGGCTTGAGGTAAAAGAGTACAGAAACCCATATTTGTGGGCTGAGAGAGAAGAGTGGATATTGCATTTGGGAAACTTGATAAATGTCCCTGGATCTCAGGATTCCTGCTACTTCCAAGTGGCCATCAGGAAACTTGCCTTTTTATCTTGTTTTGTGGGCAGTGACTACTAATCTGAAGATCTATTTTATGATTTGCCATCTTTGTTCTATCCTTGCTAATAACCACTTTTCCCCAATGCCACTGGTGGTACCATCTTGATGAACACATCTAACCCACAAGGTCCTTCCGTTGCTGCTTAATCTCATTCTACTGTGCACACCAAACTCTTGATTTTTAGGTATGTATGACATATCTCAAAATGTGTGAAGTGCTACAGGGATCAAATAGATGACGTGATTCCATGGACCATGAGGAATACTGTCTGACTGTTGAGCTTAGAGGTTCTGCTTGCCAAGAAACACACCTACTAACTAATACTGCACACTATTTAGATAAATATATACTCAGAACAAGTAAGGGACTTGTTTGTTTTCTCTGTTTTTGTAGTTTTACCAGCCAAAACAGGACCTGGCTCTTAGCAGGAACTGAATATGTGAGATTGAATACATGAATAAATGAGTGAACAAGCACCACACTTAGAGCCCTTGGTGAAAACATTAACGGTGAGAAGGATCACAACTGAGTTCACGGATTCTGAATTATGAACCTTATATACTGCAGTTTATCCAAAGTTGAGGAAATGTAACTTCCCTTTCCATCACTGATTTTTTTTTTTAAGTGGAGAGAGAAAAACGAAGGTGATGAAAATATGATGAGCTCTGTCCAGGTGATCTAGAGAGTTTTGCTGCTGTTGAGTCATTTTTTTTCTGCTGGATGCTGGAGAGGCCACTGAACTTGAAGTCAGAAAAAAACAGCAGGAAGGAGGAGAACTGAACAACTAAATTCATCCACAGAACACCTTGTGTTCCTTTAGGAAACTATTTCAACATCACACAACTTACTCAATTATTTTTCACCCCTAAACAGGGCTTACGATGTATTTTTTTCTCCCTTCTTAAGATTATAATGAGGGTTTTATTGAGTGGTTTCTACATAGCGACCAGGCCCTTGTGTCTATAAGAGTAATTTATAAAAGATATTATAATATAAATCTAGGTACCGCCACTGGCCTCATTGGTGTTGATAAAAATGCTCTATCAATCAACCCCGATCCCAGATGCAAAGGTCTTTGATAACTACTGGACTATTCAGACTCCCTAAATAATTTTTCCATAATGACAAGGAAATCTGAGAAGTTGCTTTGGGATGTGTGATAGGAGGTTGAGTTTGGTGAAGGAATGTAGAAAGGGAGGAGTTGGCGGTTGTGCTTAAATGATTTAGAAAAATGCCTAAATGTTTTTGCTTCAACAAACTTGCCTCTTACAAGGTCTAGTTCTCAAAAACTTTGCAAAAGAATGGAATGGAGGGTTTAGTCAGAACAGTCTGGTTAGGGAGGTCAAGTCCTACAATATAAAGGGCACTGGCAGTTGTTTAAGTAAACCAACAGCACATTCCAAGGGAACCGGCGTGGTTTTGCAGCATGGAGTTCAGAGAAGATGGTCTCATGGGGACAAATCAAGACACCTCTAGGGTTCTGTTTTTCTATTTTATTAAGTAGTGGTCTCACTACCAGTAACCTAGAGGTTCCTAATGCAGAGTTATTCATTTTCCCCCTTTAAGGAAGTGCCACCCACAAACCTTCACGTTTCCTTCTATACCATCCATTGTTCATCATATTTACAAAGTCTACAAATATGAGAATTACTAGACTCAGGTTTCCCTTAACAGGTTCAGCCCTGAGGAATTCAACAAGCTTCTCAAATAAAGGTTTGAGAAAAATATCTAATTGATTTTAAAGGTACTATTCACTAGAGACCAAACTTCATGAGTTTCAGGTGTAAGACAGACTATTTGCTTTTGAAAAATAGCATTACTTCCTCAGAAGAATGAAAAAGCACTAAATCTATAATGTTCATTAAATTTTTATTCATAGATGTTTTTAAGGAAAAGAGAAGTCACAATAGTCAATAAAAGGGAGATTTTTCTGGGTATTTCCTTTTCTTCTATACATTTTTAAGTTCCAATTAGGAAAACAAACTGCTATGTTCCAAGTGACATAATTTAACCAGTAGGGGCAATGAGCAGGAGGACTACTTAATAAATAATATGAAAACCTGGGCTGGAGATTTAGCTCAGTGGTTCCGCTGCCTGCCTCCCAAGTGCAAGGACCCGAGTTTGATTCCTAGTACGCCCCCAAAAGATACGAAAACCCAAGTCACAGTTCCTGCCATTTAATCCCTGTTACTACTATAACTTCCTTTAATGTTAAATGAAAATATGAAAAGTTGTTCCATCATATTACTAGCTAAAGGAAAAATTAAATTACCAACTTTTTCTGTTCAAATAGGAAACAGTTAAAACTGCATGCAGTGCGTGAGGATGGAGCACTCCAGTGCACTGCTGGTGGGGGTCTAAGTTAGTGTAGCCTTTGTAAAGACATATGTGGCAGTACCTGTCCAATTTTAAAATGTGTATGTCTATTAATCCAGCAATTTCTCTTGAGCAACATTTCCTGAGAAAGTACGCAAAGAGGTATAGATGTGTCTGTAAATTTAACATAGTGTTAGTGTTAGAAGAAGAAAATGAAAAAAAAGGACCATTAATAGGGGAATTACTTTTAAAAGATGATGACATAGTCCTGTGAAGATTATAAAATGCAGGAAAAAAGGAGTACAGCTATGTATGTTGACATGGAAAACAAAGGCATATATTTTGCAAAGTTAATGAAAGAAGTCATTAAGTAAAATACAGAATATGAGGTCACTGTATAATGAAGTATAGATGTAGACATACATGTATATATAAGTATATATATTAACATTTATCTCACTTCTATTTTAAAAGGTGTAAAAGAATGCTCACAGATCTCTATAAACAGTCATGGCCTTTGGGCAGTAGAACTAGGGTTAAGAATAAGGCTGGAACAACATAGGAACTTCATGCAAAAGAGCAGGTAAAACTCTCCTTTATAATTTAAGAAGTCAGTAAGAATTTTCAAGCTGTAGTTAAAGACTATGCTCAGAGCTTAGGAGCTCAGGTTTGTTGATTTAGTGATTAGGCTTCCAAAGTCTCCCCCAGCACAAATGTGCTTGTGAAAACACGGCACATGTTACATAACCCCTAATTAGTCACATCTCAGGAGAGAAATTGCCAGAAGAGACTGCGATGTGTCCACGGTGACAGAGAGAGGGAAACAGAATGGTACAGGAAAGGACTTTGGAGGGTGGGCAGATGGCAGATCTGAACTGGAATCCATTATGTAACCTCATGGCTGTAAATGTTTTGAAAACTAAAAATCCCTTTTGAAGCAAGGAACTTGTATCTATCTATGGGCACAGGGAATGTTTCAAAATAACCATGTCTACAGGGTGGCTACTACTCAGAATTTCAGTACCAGCCCAATCTTGAGGAGCCTCTTAAAACACATACACTCATGGAGGAGGCCCCCGCTATTAAATATATCTTCAAGTGTAAGTGAATCATTCGGTCATTCTCTTTCCTCTGGAGTGGGGTCTTGGGCAACTGGTCAATACTGGGAGCCTAAACAGGGAGTCTAGGAATAGGCAGGGTGTGCTCAGAGCAAAGAGAACCCCTCAGAGCTTGACTGAAAGGCCCAATTTTGGTCAATGGCGGCCCCCACCAATCCTTCTAAGAAACCATGACCAAATGTCCTTTTCCTACTCTTCCTCTTCTTTTTCTTTATTCATATTTAATCAGCAAGCATTTATTAAGCACTTACTGTGTGCAAAGCACAACGTGAGCTTACACTTCTTTTCCTGAGGAACTTATGACTTATCAGTTGTCAGCTGACTTAGTCATCTTAGTATCCTTATCGATGCAGCATGGCACATTCATCTAGTGGGTTTCCTGTGTGTGTGCATGCGCACGCACACCTGTGGCCACACACTTCTGAGTTCGGATGCTTCAATGTTCAGATTACACATGAAGATGTCCCATGGTTCCATAACCAATCACTCAAACGGCTCTCTGTTTAACATGACCATCTGAAACCCATGAATCCCAGCCATTAAAATGCTTCCTGTAACCCACATACACACCTAAATTTAACTTGTTTTTTCAAATTAGCACACTGTCAGAATTTTTCAAGTATTACTTATGCAAAACTGTTCTTGGGGTAATTCTGTAGTAATTAAGTATATGAGAGTAATTAAGGGTTTCTGTGAATCTAATCATCAATCTGTAGTGCTATATAGACATTAATAACATCAGAGCTGATACTGAGAATTATTCTTGATTATGACTGCTGCTGCTAACATCCGAGTAGCATGAAGAGTACACTCACTGGCTCCTTTTTTGTGCACATGTCACAACTTTCTTAGCAGTCTATGACACTGCTGATTTGCACCAATTATATATGTCTTCCTGAGACTTCAAGGAATTGTGACACACTCAAGTTCTAAGCAACAGTATTTCTAGGCTTAAGAGCTTTAGGTATCTCGCAAGCTCACATATACACTTGTGACTAAATTTCCTGTGGAAAAATTCGTGTTTACTGTCTTTAAAAGTTGCCTTTAAAAAATAACCTTTAATAAATTCCCAGCAATGAGATCAGTCATGGCAATAAACCAAATGGCTCTTCTACTGCACAGTCACCGTGAGCAAACAGCCAACAGGAGGAAGAAGTTACTTAAACTCATACCTGCCACCTCATTTCCATTTCAATATCAATGCTCTGTGATTTCTATAGTTTGAAGGATGCTTTGGTTCTCCAGTAGGACAAGCCATTAACAATGTGTTTTGTTCTTAGAGGCCTGCTGGTGGCTGGAAACCCTTTGTTTCCCCATACAGTTAATGTGAATTGCGTTGACAAGCTTACAGCTCCATACCGAGGTGGGAAAATGCCACCATTGTCTGGGAGCTGACTGGCCTGCTTCATTGGGGCCCACGGGCAGGGCATGCTTTAAATTATGAGAAAGACAGCTTACAAACCACAGGACCTGCGACCCACAGAGAAGGCTCCCACTTTCCACTGCTGCTGCGCTGATATCAAACAGGAGGTTGCCTCATGGTGTTTTCCTAATGAAATCTAAGAACTGGACCATGGATGATGGAAACCTTTGTGTTAGCAACTGGAAATTTCTGAGGAGTGAAAATAAATGCAAGTAGCAGCAGAAAGCCAAGAGAAAGGAGGAGAGGGGCATAATAGGGCAACATGCTCAAAATAGATCAGATAGGTAATAGTGGTCCCATTTCATAGATAAAACTACATCGGCTGGAATTTGGCAGACTTGCAGTGTGCCTGTCCACACTGCAGCATTAAGAGCTTTGGTTTACACTAATGTGTCCATCTGCTGGTCTCTCTTGCATCTGAGAGTGCTCATGTGATTAAGACTAGGGCTACTTGTCATTCGCCCTTCACTGTCTTCTCTGCCTAAACCTAAGACTAGACTGGTAGAACCTCAGTATTCCCACTGTGACCAGGAGGATGAGGCTCCCTACTAAACAACAGGACAGAAGATGGCAGGGGATCTAGACGATGTTGACTTGGGGTGGTGCTCTTCATCCGGTATGGTTCCCTGTTAAGACTTCTTGTCATGCAAGCAGAGCAAACCTGTACATAGGGGCTGTTGCTACAACAATAATAAAATTCTGGAAAGTCTTAATGCTTTGCACAGATTTTTATAGTAACAGGGTCTTTGGTAAACTAGGACTGAAACAGACCACTCACTCTATGCAACCTTTTAAATATAACGGCAACAAAACATTCAAGAGGGAATTCTGGCAGCCAGGACAGCCAGTTCAGTGCAGCGGTAGGTCTTGGGCGGTCATTAAAAATGCACCAAACATGTTGGCTTGAAGGTACTGAGACAAGAGGTGTAACACAGCCCAGCTCAAAGCGGGGAGGGGTGTGGGCTGCCAGGAGCTGAGGACTGCACAAGGCTGGGTGTGTGCCTCTTTCCAGAGGGAGCTCCCGGGGTTGTGCCGATTTCACATTTTATTAAAACAGAGCTGAAGGGCTCCTGCCTGTGTAGCCGTGAAGCCAAAGATTTTAAAATTTTCTACTTCTCTTGCTATTCCGGGTCTCCTTGCCAAAAAATACCTTTGTGTTTATAAACACAATTCCATATTATTCTGATATCATCCTCTGATTTACTAGTTGCATCTGAGTGAGCGGAACTCTGTTTAATTCATTTGTTTAGATGTTCACACATGCAGCCCAATATAGCCATGACAGTTAGAGCTTCATTTTTCTGCTGTCACCCTTCCATTCTCTCTACTGAGCTCTCCCTGACTTTCATAAAACACCAGCCTGACTTCTGTGGGCAGCATTGCAGCATATACGGCACAGAGTCCCTTTGTGGGCTGGCCTTGCCAGTTCCATCGTTCTCACTCCAGTGAAAGTCTTAACCTGTGTACTGTGGCCACACACAACCTCCCTGTGGCTCTCCTCTCTGTGTGCCCTTACTCACTTGTGTTATTCCCCATGCCTTTGCTTCCCCTGCCTGGACTGCTTTTCCCCACTCAGCCTGCCCAGTGTACTACTTATCTTCAGAACTCTTGTTGTGTCACCTCTATAAACTTTTCTCTAACACCTTCCTCTGAATTCACCAGGGGCCTATTACACCTTCTAGTACCACATGTACTGTGGTGCACTGATGAAATGATTTTCACGTTTGCCTGGCATGTATTAGGTGACCAGGCAACATTTGTGAAATTGCACTTGGCCCCCCACTTGATGGGCTTCAAAGCAGGAATATTGTGAAAATGCTGTTCTAGGAATTTCATGGCAACTGAACAATCTGGAGTGAACAGGGCATTTAAAAAGAAATTATTTGGTACCATAACAAAACGTACAAATGCCAACTCTCAGGCAACTAATCCAGGCAAAATTCTGAAGCTTGCTTGGGCAAGAAAATTGTTTTAGCAAAGAAGAAACACACACACACACACACACACACACACACACACACAGAAGGAAGAAGCTTAGATGACTGGAAAGAGTACCCTTGCTTGCATTTAAAATAAACGACTAAAATGTACTAAGAAGTTGCCTTAGAGATAGCACCCAAATAGAGACACATAAATGCTACAAACATTTAAACATTCAAAAGAAAGGACATCTTACCCATCTTACTAATGAAGGCAGTATAGATGGAAGAAGCAGGTGCAGAATAAATAGAATGGAGGTGAGCAAACTTGGAAAAATGCTGTAATACTTTCACGTATTTTCTTTCACAAAACATATCTTAATGAAAATTTACCTAGAGCACAGGCTGTCTAAGCTCAGTATCACATGATTGAGAAACTCAGTGGACTTCATTCTGCTCCTCACCAGCAAGACCAACGCCCCTCTGCATCCTAACCTGCTATGGCTCTATGTAAGGGATCAGCATCTACCTATAAGCATCCGCCCTTCCCTATGGAAACACAGAAGTATATATTTATTTCAGCACGCGTTCAACTTAGAAACACTGATTACGAATGCAGCGTGGAAATGTGGACCTCTGGTTAAAGGTTCCTGTGTACTTCCTCCAGGCAGGCGATGTCTACACATTTCATACTCTTGTACTTCTCAGTTCCCACCTCTAAAGATACAAGGATGACATTTCTCCCTGACCTCTACCCACTGCAGGGAGGATAGAGGAGATGGGTTGGGGCCGATTATTAAACCCCAGATGTTCTGAAACAGAGAACAAACACTCATGGCAACTATCATGGTATAAACCCTGTTGCTGTTTAGGATTTAAAATTTAAGTTTTATTAGGAATGGGCTTTCTGGACACCGGGATGCTGTGGAACTCGACGCAGCAAACCCATCCAACGAAAGGAAAACAAGACACAGCCACTCAGCACAATTCGTTAACAAGATCTCCCTGACTCCCAGCCCTCTAACACTCACTGGAAAAAATGAATCTTGTCCTTTTTCTAAAGAAGTGTTTGTGCCTAGAAAGTTCCACAGAAACATTTCAGAGAAACACTTGAAGAGGGAGTAAGGCTACATCCTTCCCTACCCCTTACCCACAAACATTCTCTTTACAAGCTCATCACAGATCTTCTTGCCTGACTTCCTGGAGAAAGTCATAATTTCCTAATTTGCCTAACTATCCTGAATGTAATTTAAGGCTGATATTAGCAGTTTCTTGTTAGCCTTGAGAATTTTTACGAATTTAAAAAAGTGAAAGTTAAAAAAAAATGTCTCCACAACTTCAGCTTGATAGCATATTCATTAACTAAAAAGGAAAAAGGTGAAAGAAAAAAAAGAGTACTTTGCCCATATGATAGAGCAGATCTGTTTTCTCAGTCCTCCTGTTTCATTATTCATTTGTTGAATGAGAAAGTGACTTTAGTTGGGAAATAATTTCTTGAATGTGTACTTTGCACCAAGTATTATGCATGCCCTGAGGCAACATACAAACAAGATCCCTGTTCTCAAAGATTCCAATAAAGAAAAGGGAGTGCAAGGAAGAGAATTAAATCAGCACCTACTCTGCACCAAGTGGGAGGTTCTTATCAAATTTTCCTAATAACCCTTAAAGGCAGTAGATGAAACTCTCCCACTATGAACTGAGCCTCAATAATTTATCCAGAATCAGAGTTCAGAGTGGCCCAATTCCAAAATTTCCTTCAAACAGTTTTTAGAAAGTTGGGGGAAAAAAAAAAAGAAGAAAAAAAAATCACCCATGATCCCACTACCCTGATACAAAGCTATTAATATCTTAGCAAATTTCTTTCAAATTTTTGACATGAAAGTTCATTTTTAAATTTTTAAAAGTTTATTTCAGTTATAATTAAAGTAGATCGTACTGTGTTTCCCTGGAACTATGACATCACTGACTGTGAAATGCTCCATTATTCTATATAACACCAGAAATGAATTCGTTACCAGTTATATGACGCCACTGACTGTGAGATGTGTTAAAGCATCAAGGTAAAACAGTCTTAGAGCCAGTGACCTACTCTGTACTCTGAAGGTCTCGTATTCCGGCTGTCCACCTCCTACCCAGACGGCACAGGGGCTTCTGCCCAGGGGCCTGAGTCTCCTTCACACTGGACACAGCACTTGAGATTGCTGGGGGGTAGTGGCTGCAGAAAGAAGGGGGCTATACCTATCTCCCTCACATATACCTTGCCTTGTGTGTACAGCAGGCACTCAAGATCTAGGTTGAGCAAGTACATAACCAAAGCTTGAGAAGAAATGTATACACAGAAGATGGTAAAAATTACCTTAAGTCTGAAGAATGGTAGAGTGTAAATTTTGTTGGGGAGCAGAGGCTTTGTATGGCTACAATAGATAGATAGGAAATAGGGGAGATGGATGAGCTTTAAGCCAGAGCTGATGGCCCTCCCTGGCTTTCCGGTGCTTTCTCAAATTTCCTACAGGCAACCACTGTCTTTACATTACCTCCTCTTTGCCACTCAGGCTTCTCCTTTCAGGCTCTTATCCAAGTCTAGCTCCGCAACATTGCTGATCTGCCATCTTGGGAAATTATCCGCACTTAAGTTTGAACACCGCTTTAGATCGGATTGGAACACCACTCACTAATTTCAAATAATAACTCATAGAAAAAAAAAGTTCAGGTATTGGCAAAAGGCAGCTGGAGGAGCTGTATTTTTCAGAAGGCGCTGAAATGCTTAGTCTAAATAGACCACAGCCCTTCTGCTTGTGTAGAAGATCCAACTGCCCTAGGAAGCACAAAGGCTTTCAGTTCGAGTCCATAGGATTTGGCATTTCAACTTCCTGTGGAAGTCTAGCAGGATATGTACCTGATTGACTTAAATAAAGAAAAGAAAGCAAGCCAGACTTAGCTATTCATGAATATTGCTTATTAAAAACAAGATAGGCACATTTTAAAAACTATTGTGATTTCTTATGGTTCATTACCTCCTTTTCTTCTTCTATGTACCCAACAAGAACCTATGTCTTTGCTACAGTAGGTGAAGAACTATATTAAGTTCCATACAGGAATTCTGATCTCAGAAAAGTGTATCCACGTATAGGGAAGATACATTTATTCACAGATAAGCAAATGATAAGGCACACAGAGCAAAATACAGGTTGAGACGCAGAGTTCAGAGTGAAAGAGATGACATCAATTGGGGGACCAGGGACAGCTTCAGAGAGGTGGTATCACAGCCTTGAAGAATGACAGGATCTGGCTTATGAGAATGGGGATAAAGACCCAGGGTAGGAGGCACACATGGACACAAAAACTCCAGTGGTCCCTGTCACATGGGCTGATTGTTTAGGAATGGGATGATGTCACTGAGGCCTATCCTTGAGGTGCCAGAGCACCAGATCCACCACCTGATAATCACCTGGAGCTAACCAGTGAGGGCGTTCTGAGTCACAGGGCCAAAGCTAGGGAAATAATACAGGAGTTCACCTCAGAATGAAGTGTGAAATTTTAAAGGGAAACTAAAAGCTTCAAAGTGGGACTATAACAAAACATCTGACACCCACAACTGGTAATAACAAAGACGCTTGATTAAAATCAACAGCACCATTGTTGGAAACCCAAGGGGCTGCCAGTTCCCTGCTCACCATGGACGTGGATTCCATTTGGCTGAAAAGAAGAGCTTGTCTCTGTCTGATAGGACTTCAGGTGCGGACCTGAGGGCTGCTGGCTGTGAGGAGGCTGTGTTCTCTGCAATACGGACGAAGGTGCCGGAACTCTCCCGGGGCTGATGTGGTGAGGAGATGGAGCAGAAGGAGCGAACCTGAAAAAACAGTAATAAAAGGCAATATGAGGGGTATAAAAGAACAGGGGCAAAGTCTATGCTCCAGAGCCGATTTTAACACCTCAGTCTGGCTGTACATGAGTGTGACAAGAGGCCCTTCGAAAACTTTTCAGGATCCTTCTCTTTTTCTTTTAACTGCTGAGTTCTTAATTGAGATATTGAGGGAATAAAAGACAACAAAGGAAAACCTAGACACAGTTTGGGTTTGTCAAGCTCCTTAAAATGCATTTCAAACACATTGGGTTTGGTAAAATTCAAAGCACATATTTTGCCAGGCCCTATTTCTGCTAATTTTGAAATCCGCTAACATTTTAGGGGAAATTTGATCCGTATGTTTCTGAATCATTTACACTTAGCTCATAAACATTTTATTTTGTAAGACATATCTGCGCTCCAAGAAGTGTTACAAATCCTTATTATGACCCCTTCTAATCCTATTCTTTTCAAACAATGCGTTTCTTTTGCCAATAATAAATTAACTTAGACCTCAAAGGCCAAGTGTGGCTTGAAAGAAACCCAAACCCAAGAAGACTGCATGGGTTCCGTGCTTGGCAAAGAACATTCCTGAGGGGCAGCAGGAGCACAATGCAGGGTATCTTTTGCAGGACCATGTGCCAATCACAAGACTATTGCTTTCTGTCGGGGGGAGTCTGGCAGTGTTTAAACAAAGCGGAATGGCCAAATAACCTGGGAAAATAAACGGATGCCTGGACACTGATCTGCGTGTAAGGGAGAAATGTCAGGATCTGACTTACTAGATTTAAAGGGACACTGTATTCTTTCTAGCACTGAAGGGCAAGTGTACTTGTGACAACAATGTTAAGGCTGGGCAACATACAAAGAGAAACAAAACCATGCTCAATCTACCAGGCCGCTAGTGGGCAAATACTGAAGAGGAAGGAGTAGAAAGTCTATTGATGTGGTGAAATGAAATGGCAAAATAATTTTCAGGAAAAATCATATGAGCAGTGAATTGTTTAGTCCCGTCCTCTCACAAAGCTATTAAGCTGGGATTTGTTTTACACTAATGCATATAGGTCAGAAACTGTTTATATCATTTATTTCACAGGAACAACTAAATCCCCTTAGCTTGGCTTTTGTATGTAGCCCTACATGATGAAAAGGGAAGACAAGCCAGCCAAGTTAATAAAGTAATTTCAAACATTCTGAGCCACAATATCTAAGATGGCAGCACTTCAACATTTGTGTCACAGCTATGAGGAGGTGCAGGAAAAATTCCGGGGTCTTTTTGTGCTTCCTGCAAGGTGTGTCAGGGCTGTGTAACACAGATGTAGGAATCAACAAGGGGGATCCTGGGCCCGTCAACCTCTCGAAGTCAGGGGAGGCTTAAGCAAACCACATGTGGTAGGATCCCTATTAATTCATTATTTTCATTTTCACTGCGCTGAGAGAGAACAGTAACTGAGTGCCCAGTGCTGGGTAAATATATACTTTTCTAGGTACATCATCTTAATTCGAATTATCCTGAAAAGATGTGCCAAACGGCCCCGAGAGAAAACATGGAAAACAAATCCCGACACTGCCCTGAGAACATCCAGTAAAACACATACGCCAGGATTCCTCATATGGAGGTGATTTTCTGGGAAACGTGTCCTTCATGTGTCTCACGAGTTGCTCTGAGTTGTGGGGGAGGAATGAGGAATGGGGAATCGTGGCCTTTAGGGGCTGAAGGAATCCACACTGTCACCCAATCCTGGAATCTCTTAGACCTTCAAAGGTCTCCAGGGATGCAGACGGGGAGGACAGCAAGGCGGCCCAGACACCATCACACTGCCATCTCTGCTGTCTCCGTTTACCTCCCCACTCCCCTGCTAAGTTTGGAAAAGGAGCAAGAACCTTTGATTGCTCTTTAATTCTATTTCCTCATTTGAGAGGAAAAGATGAAGCACGCTCTAGATAGTTTTCTGGTCTTTTCTTCCAGCAGCTCTGCTGTCTTTTTCCTCCTGCTGAGGACTAAAAGGGTGAGGAGACACACAGACCCATAATTGGAAGTATTTAGAAGGCAGGACCCTGATACAATTCATTCGATGGAAGAGAGCAATTTTGTTTTACAATCCCCCACCCCCACAGCACAATAGATCTGACTCATAAATAGGGATTCCATTAGCCAAGAGTAAAAAGGTGCACAAAGAAAAAGAAGGCAAAAATTCTCAGAATTCTAAAATCTTAATAAACATATATTCTCTATGCTCATTATAAATTATTCTTAATTTGCCATTCACCCAACATCCAAACTCTGACCACACTTCCTTGGCTAACAAACATAATGACACTTAATGAAGGAAAACAATGTGGTAGGCACATATCAAATTTTAGCACTGCTATCTCAAACTCAGGGGAATAAAATGTCATGCTTTCCACCAACTCTACATGTTGCTTTTCACTCATTTTCTGTTATTCAACTAAATGAGATTATATGATACAAATTTCACATAATTTGAAGACATAACGTCACCTCAAATAAAGTATTAATAATGAGTTACATATAAATTATTCTAAGTAAAATAAAATGTACACATAAAATAGGCTTTGATTTGGAAGGAAAGAATACAAAAATTTTAATTTTTATACATCTATAGAAATGAAATGTGAGAAGAAATGATCACAGTTATCTACACATTGGTAGGAACAAGGGAATAAAAATTCATTACTAAAAAGGCCAGGATAAGAAGCGTGTATATAAATAGAACTGATTTTCAAGCACAGCAGTTAGAATCAATTTTGTTACTGTCTAAAAATACTGGGTAATATTTTATTGAAAAATCTCCTACAACCTCTCTATTAATTTAACTTTTATAGACTTGGTTACTTGTTAACCAGCTCATTGTAAGAATAGAAACAGTAAATAAAAATCAGAGATGGGGGACAGAAGAGGAACACTGAAGGTGACAGAGTCTTACTGCTAACAGCAAGGCTCCTGGGAGGATCCAGAAACAATCACTGACAACTTTGAGCAAGAGTGATACCAGAGAAAAGATTAAAAAACCCAAATAAACTCAATAAACTAAGTGCTTTGAGGTCATTCAGTACAAAACCCACAGCTAACAAACAGAAAGCATGCAAAAGTTACTAAGCAACATAAACCCTCCTCACTATGACTAAAAGGGAGGGCTCAGAACCCCATTTTAAGTATCTGCACTTACTTTACAACTCTATATGTGTAGTGTCAATCTCCCCCCTTGGTGGGGTGGTACCTGGGATTGAAATCAGGACTTTGCAGTTGCCAGGCAGGGGCGGTGCCACTGAGCTACATCCCCAGTGGCCCGGTACTGTCAATCTTTGGTATCAAAATGAAAATGAACATGCTCTGAATATTCTACCCTCCAAATAAGTTGAGTGAAGTTTTAAAAAAATCAAAATAAGTTGAATCAATTTTCTTGATGCTAAAATAAACAAAAATTGCAATGCCAAGGATAAGCTACAGTTATTCACAACTTTTTTCTTATGGAATATCTCGTTCTCCAACTACCTCAGGCCGTGGTGGCATCGCTCTGAGCTACAGTGTGTACAAGAACCAAAAGAAAGAGCTTCAGAAATCACTTCTAGGCCCAGCCCCATCCCTCACTGCATGTGGACGTTTCTGAGATTTTATCCACACAGCCTGCTAGCCTCTTCTGAAAGTCTTTTTTTTTTAGGTCCTTGAAATAGACAACTGCTGTGTAAATAGGCACATAACAGACTAGGAAAAAAACAAAACAAAACAAAACCCACTGCTTACCAGAAACATCACACCAAAGCAAACCAGAGAACTGAGTCAAGCATTTCCACTCGGTGGTGGTGAAGTCCGTGTAACCCTCACATGAGCAATGGCTTCCTGAGACAAAGAGAGCGAGTGGGCACGGGGACAGGTTTAAAAGTCTCACAAAGATTCTCTTGGGGAGGGGAGACATAAAAGATTTCTGCAGATATTTGCTTTTATACCCCTTAGAAAATGGTTCCTTGGGAGAATCTCTTGAGCATGCGTCTTCCCCTCAAAGCCCCCCTCCTCTGTTTTCCCTGCCACACCATCCTCTGCTACCATCTCACTCCTCAGCCTTGAAGTGGGATGGGCCAGAATCAAAGTGCTCAGTTTTTCCTGGAAGCGCAGTGCTCCATCCCAGACTGTTAC
Source organism: Fukomys damarensis (assembly GCF_012274545.1). NCBI lineage: Eukaryota > Metazoa > Chordata > Mammalia > Rodentia > Bathyergidae > Fukomys > Fukomys damarensis. The sequence goes on along the minus strand of NW_022900943.1, from coordinate 13,807,153 downwards.
AAAACAGCAGGTCACAACAGGAATGAATACACTGCTAAGGTTCACGTGCACAACACATGCAAATGCTAGGAGGATCAGGCGAATGCAAAGGCAGAAAGATGAACCGGACAGAACTCGACCCACCTGGGCTCTAACTTGAACTAGCTGGATAATTTTGAATAAATTTCCTAACGTCTCCAAGCTTCAATTCCAAGTGCAAAGTAAAGAGATCCAAACTCTTTCCAGAGATTAAAGTGTGAGAAAACCTTTATTTATTCAAGAGATATTTATTGAGCTCTGACTAGGTTTTTGACACTATTCTAAGTTCTAGGAATAGAGCAATGAAGGCCACATTTCTGTCCTTTTAGAATTTATATTTTAGTGAGGGGAGGCAGGCAATGAACTTACTTCAGTAGGAAAGCTATGGGCTAGAAGAAATGAGTGCTACAAAGTATGTTTCTCCATAAAAAAAAGAGGTAAAGGGTTGGGGTGGATTATAAAGAATTTTACACTGGAGATTAGGGAGATCAAAGCATTTAAGGAATGTCTGGCAATTTCAGGTGATCGATACATATTTATGAAATGACTGATCTAAACAGAACTGCTTAAGAGCTGTGTAAGATTGTGGTTCCAGTACTACATTAAAATACCTAGGGTTCTTACAATTTAAAAAGAAAGGATTATTTTTCTGCCTTGACTTCTTAGATAGGGGAACTAAGTCTCAAGGAAAATAAAATATTTGCTCATCTGGCTAATTTTCCATTACCAGGAGCAGTGTCTTGTTTTTAGGTAAGTGTCTAATTTCTTGATACTGTGTTCCTAGATGGAGGGTATTAGGGTTCACAAACTGATAAAGTCATAGAATGGAATTTTCTAGCTGGAAAGGTACTTAAGAGTATAACTCTTTTTGGATGAGAACAGAAGAGGTCCTGAGAGGTGAAATGTCACAAAGCAGTTCTGGAGATATCAATTTATCCCAGCGAGGTAAGAAAGACCTCTTGTTTGTAATACGAAGCAAGCCAGGAGGGGTGGGACAAGTGAGGAACAGAAGAGGACTCCTGAGATTTTCACTCTCCTCATGGGTTGGTGGGAAGGTGGATCACAAACTTACTACCAGTTCATTCTGGTGAACTTGTTCAATTCTGAGCTGGAGTTCTCCATGCCCAAGACGAGTGTAAACTTTAGTGTAATTGGAAAGCTCTTTTCAGGCAGGGCACTTTCCCCTATCTATAAACCCCAAACATTTCTACATGAACTTACAGGTTTATTTCTTTAAACAAAATGTACTAATAGACTATGCTACATGTCAAGCACATGTCTAAAATATTTATTGCTTTCTTTATTTGTGCTAAGTACACAAGCAGTTCTAGCCAGCCATGTGGGACTGTTTTTTTTTTTTTTTTTAAATCACTGCTCTAGGTGTAACACTTGAAAAATAAAGAACTTACATGTTTACATGACCATTTAGATTAAATGTTGATATGTGTTTTGTATAGCCCTGCTCTATCTTCCACCAGGCCTTTCGACCTCCAAAAGAAGGAAGAATACTTTAGAACAGCTTGTTGCATTATATTCACACAAAAAATATTATTGATTTGCTGCCAGAGAGTAGAAATAATAGGATACAAACTGGTCTATGATAGATTTGGGGAGGAATTTTTTTATTTCCCCAAAGAATTGTGGGGCATCATCTGTGGTAGTTTTAAAATTCATCTTTGAAAACTAATCAATGAAAAATGGCTTTAGCAGTTGGCCGACTGTGGAGGAGGGAGAAAGGAATCCTTTTCAAAACATAAAAAGAAAAGCACAGTTAAGGATTTCACATTTGATTTAACATCTAAAAAAACCCCCCAATGATAATACCCCACTTTGTATAGCCAGACAGCACTCCATTTTAGTAGACTTTAGTGGTCTTTATAACGATTTATGAATCACTTCATGAATTCCTGGCTGACTCATCTGGTGACTATAGTATCTACTTATACTTCCCTTCTGTCTCACAAAAGAGACACTTGGACTCCGTTCAATCCAGATTTGTCCCCAAATGAATCACAGCACGTTACTGGGGGAACTGCAAATTGAATTCGGCTTTTGAGACAATCAAGACCAGCTTTCAGTAATGAAGAAACGGCCGCTGGGCAGTGTGGGTAAGGAAACACTGTCCATCTGGGCAGGACCAAAGCTGGCCAACAGCTACGCACTTGTCCGTGGACATGGTGCCCAAGGAGCCGAGGAGCCGAATCTGCACTTTGGAAAAGCTTAGTGTTTCCGAATCCTTATGAGAGGCTGGGTTAACATTAACTGCAAATAATTTTTGAGGTTGGATGAGATCAAGACTCAAGAATGATCACCTTAGGGACAGGATAAAGTGGGGAATGTGAAGGTGGCATTGGTGAAACAAGTAGCAAGGGTTTTTAACTGATGACTCAAATAAATATTAGAATGAGCAAGTGTTCTGGAAATAGAAAGAACAGTGTTCTGGAGGAAAGTGACTCCATTTGGGTACAGGGAGAAAGCTGTCTGTCAAGAAAACAAAGTAAGCAAAGCCCAAGGCAAAGAAGTGTATTTTTTTTTCTGCTGAGTGCTGCCATGGGGCCCAGGGTATTGCTGTCTCCTGGTAGAAATAAAAAGAGGACTATGTATGGGGTGTGTAAGAAAGATGAGTTATACAGGAGTAAGGGCTGGAGTTTTCTGGAAAATCCTCATTGCAGAATAGGCTGTGACTCAGTTGCTTGTCTACTTCAGAATCTCACGTGACAAGGAGAAAGAGAAGAAGAGTCTGATTTTTGCCCATTTCTCCTTTCAAAAAAGAACCAACGAGTAGAAAGTTCACCCACGGCTTCTTAGACATTCGATATAAAAATTCTGCTGTTAAACAAAATGTTTCTGCAGTGATATCATCCCCGGGGCCACTATGAGGAGGCCAAATGAAGGGGACTGACTCAGGTCCTGGTGCAAATGGAAGATTCTCTTGTTCAGCAAGGTGTCAGACACAGCGTTCATTCTGCTTTGCAACAGAATGGACTGGATGAAAGAAAAACATTTATAACAGAGTTTAATGAGAAGGCCAGATGAAAAATGAGAGTAAAAGTGTTATTTTTGGCTATGCTTTAGAAAAAAAAAAGGCAATTTCGGTTTCAAAATGCAAATATAAGTCCCTTGAAGACACCAAAAGAACTTTGAGAACTTCAAATGCAGTTTTTCTGCCAAGTATGGCCAGGTGCTTTTGTAAGCCACTGCCAAATAGCTTTAAAAGTCACTGAAATCCATAAATTTTAAATGAAGCTTACTGGGTGGTGGTTTGGTCAGTAATGACATGCTATTTAGATGTGCTTTTATTTTCATCTTTAGGATGTCAGGTTACTAGTGCAGTAATCACAAAGGAATTTTCTGCATCTTCTCTTGAAGATAAAACAACACTTGTTGATTAGAGAAATGAACTGGAGGAAGGAGCATATATTTTAAAATTTTGCAATAAGGAAGGGCTCTCCAGTCTTCTAAATGGAAACAGAATTAACCCTTTGGTAACTGCCACCATCCTGCATCTCCAGTACCTTGTGTAGCAATAGGAAAAGGTAACTATTTAACAAATGTTGGTCACTGCTGTGAAAGAACTACTCTGTAGAGCATATCACTAATTCCACAGACTCAGCTCCCCACTTAATTCTAATTCCTGTGCCTAGGTACACGTAGTATTTGCTGAACTGGCCCAAATGTTTCTTTCAATACAGTATTGGTTCAGAAACCATAATTTCTGTTTCTGTGGGGAGAATATCTATTCAAAAGAATGATCTTAATCATTTACTCCAAGGACAAAGATGACTAAAACAGGGAAATTTTTTTTTCTCCTTATAACTAAACAGAAAAGTAATCAAAGAATTTCTCAGAAAAAGAAGCAGAGTCATTCAAAGAACCTTGGCTCTTGGTTTCTGTTCACCTACACAGATAGTCTCCTCATCAGTAAACAAATGTTCTTCACTTGTGAAAAGATAGTCTCTAGGCAGGTAAGTCTCTGAATATCTGTGCTTAGGAGAAGAAAAGACCCTGGTGACTTGTAGATCATACTGTGAAAACAGTAAGTAGAGGCTGTCCTTAGAGCAGCTGTTCTACCTCAGAGCAGAGACACTCTGTGAGGTCTCGACTCAAGCTGGAATGGAGGCTGGCCTTTTGCTTTGGGAATTCCGGCTCCATATGACCTGCTGGAGAAAATAACACACTGAAATGTTTGAATAGTACTGTGGCTTAGAAGCAGTATCACACGACCATTGCTTCATTCTAATGCTGTGAGGTGGAAGCTGTAGGTAAAGAAATTCTGCTTTGTCTCAAGCCTTCCTTCTTACTGTCGTGACTCACTTTCCTGACTGAAAACCCAAGGGGACTAAGCAAACATCATCTCGGGCTTAACAGAAGGTAGATTTGTTTGGAGTGTGGGAACAAAAAAAAAGATGGCAGATTTGACATCCAAGGGCCAAATGACTTCCTTGGAACGTACAAAAATATATTTTCTTTTACGGGCATTATAATACTTGGTTTTGGATGTGTGACTGTAATTAAGCTAAAATGAAGAACCAATTTATTTAAAAAGTAAAAGACATGGAAAATACTCTGATGTGAACAAACACCGGAACCCAAAGCAAGCTGTTTGCTTGGTAAAGTGTACATGGAGGCTACCATCACTGCCACCTGCCCACCCACATGGTGGCTCAGGGAAAATGCGGAGGTAGAAAAACAACAATTGTGTGCTAGAGGTTCCTATCACCTTTTCCAGACTTGACAAAGGAATCATAGCAGTGTTCGTCCCTTCCACCCATACCACTCATTCTACAAAATTCCTCAGACCCCCCCAAAGCACTCCTGAGAGACTAAGGGATGGGAGCAAGTAATTGTCAGCTATATATAGTTTCTGCTCTACTCTCCAGTGTAGGAGAATAAAAGCAAATCAGTGAAAAAAGTTTAATTTCAGGGAGTGATAAGTTGATGAAAAACACAGTCCAGTTAAAGAGCAGAGTAAAGCTGGACAAGCAAAGTTTTAAAGTCGTGAAGAAAAGATGCACACAAAGAAATTGGCACAGATGTGAGAAGTGACAGCACAAGTCACATTTGTTCTGGTGGAAGTACCTTTAGGTTTTGGGAACAGCAAGCACAAAGGCCTGGAAGCAAGATGAGCTCTTGTCCTTAACCATTAAGAGGGCTCATGTGGCTGGCACAGAGTAGCCATGGCCATACCACAGAAGCCCATGTGCACTACAAACTAGAGTTTGTGTTTATTCCAAGTATGATGGAGAAGAGTCTGAGAAGGAAAGAGATACTCTGATTTACATTTTAAAGGAAAGTTCTTGTGGTAGACAGCAAAAGCCCAGGGAGTGCTGATGGAGGCACGAAGGCAAGATCAAATATACAAGAAACCAGCTAGAGACGTGTTACAGATGAGAAGGGAGGGGATAATGGCTTAAACTCAGGTGGAGGAATGGTATTGAGTAGGCTTGACATATATTATGAAGGACCTACAGATTAATTAGATGTGAAAATATCTAGAGAAAATGGAGAGACAAAGTTGGTTTCCACCCTTTTTTATGTTTTTAATAGTAGCTGAAGACAACTATGTAGACTTAATTCTTCATCTTCCTTTATTATCAAGAAACATACTAGGATCTGAAAATTATGCTTATAGCAGTTTGTAATCAGAGACATATCAGAGAAGACTACAGGAAGCCAGTTTACCATGCTTTTTGCTTAATTCATTCACTCATTTATTCATTTACTCATTCCAGTAGAGCCATTCACAATGGCCAGGTTGGTGAAAAGAAAGTAACTAGTATCACTAATTTTCTTGTATGTGTATGTGCAACTCTTGGGGGGAAGTCAGTGGGATGCATTAAACATCAGTGAGGTAAGCATCTCCATGCAAGTAAAGTTTATTCCAAAAGCTAATGACCCAACTTGTATTCACCAGAAGAGAGATGAAGCATGTTGCAGTCACAGACTTTCAATATTTAAGAAGTTTGAAAACTGGTAGGCCAATCTCCCCAAGAACAAATATCAGGAACTTTTCATGGATTTAAGAAAAGCAAAGTAGGAATAAGCCACATACCTTTTCAAATTACTCAAATCTTTAATCACCATTTTCAAGGATAAGGTATGGGAGTTTCCTGTCTGTGCCCTGCTTCCAGCATTCACATTAGAAAAGCTTTTTACTATATTCATTAAATCTCTAGTGTGTGTGCACATGTGCATGTGCGTAATTTTGTTTTGGGAGAGGGAGTGGATCTTGGATCCCACTTCTGAAATGTTGGGAGAAGATACCTTGCTAGAAAGAAACTAACTCCTTCATGGAATGCTAAATGAAAACAAGTTCGATTTAAGCAGCCCAGAGAGAAAGGCTGGGCCTTGGGGTCATATGACATAAGATGAGTACCATGGCAACCGACTCTACTCTGTTTGTAAGCAGGAAGGCTGATTTTTTTTAAAGGTATTTGTTTCTCATACTTGTATTTTGACTATGACTTTTCTCAAGTGATCAAGGCTGACAAACTTCTTGTCTCTGTTTGCCTGTTGCCCTCTAGGTGAGGTATGTTTCTATGTACACAGCAGTGTGTGTGTGACGTATATCTAGGGGCCCCTCAGTGTGACACTCACCAAGTAAACTCCAGCACGTGACAATGCACAGCTATGTGGACAATTGCGTCATACCCAAATCTTCCTTGGAAGACAAGTGAGGTCATGTTATGGCTGATATCAGCACTCTGAGTTCCATGTTTGTCACTTTGTTTCTAAGATAAGTTGTAAATTATTTTGACACACAAGTGACTCTTCAAAGCCCTAATAGGCACTGACTACATAAAATACAAGTCTATAATTGAAAGGGACAAAATTATCTTTTCAAATTCTACTAAAAAGGAAAATGACACAGAATCCACAGTGCTACCTCACCAGTCCAGGAAATATAAAGGACAAAGCCTTTGGCTGATTAAGGACCAAATGAACCACGTTTCCATTCCTTATCCTTTCTTCTGTGGTACAGAATGCATTCTCAACCCCATGCGGGTGCACACCAGGCACACCTGAAATGTATGCCAGTGTCACAGTGGTTCCTTTAATGGTCAAATATAGAAATTCTTGTTCTCATGATGAGGCCTAAAATCCCCAATGTGGCTGATGAAGTTACTCTCACAAATACACACTCAACTCCACCTTTGCTTGCTCTCTTTCTTCCTGTCTTGCACACAACCTTTTTGCTCACCATCTCCTTACCTACTGACTGTCCATTTTTGGGTTGACATTTCTCCCTCTATTCCTTCTTCCCTAATTTTGGGCCACATGTATTACCCCTGCATAAGACTCCGAATCGCCATTGCCTACTGCCTTGGTTGTCTCCCAGTAGAAAGAATGCTCTGACATGACCTGCTCCTGTTAATCCCGTTTACCACTGTGTGGTCAGGATCCAGCACACTGCCTGTGACATAAACACCAGTTAAGCAAAAGACATGATAAACCAGTGAACATCTAATGTTGGGATTCACATGTGCGCGCATGTGCGTGTGTGTGTCTGTAAGGCTGTGGAAAAGCTGAGCTGGTGGAAATGATCAAGCCTGTGGATGCTCAAGAAATGCTAGGGAAGAAAGAACAGCAAAGTAGCAGGTCTAATTTTGAGTTGCTCAGATACTAGACAGGCAAATGAGAGAGAATGGTATCAGGTTTATGCTATTAGGACCACAAGAAAGCACTCCAGAAAATACCAGTAATGGATGGTGGCAAGGGACTCCTAAAAATGTGTGAACATATTCATTAGAACAATTAGGTATGGTATTAAAGTGTGCAGGTTACACAAGATGGTGGAAACATTGAGAATTAAGGCCTGCCCTTCTTATAAACAAATCAGTCCCTGTTTGGGAACTTCCCACCTAGACAGTGTATGTTGACAGTGACTTCCTCTTTCCTAGGCATTTCCCTCATTGGTCTGGATCCCTTGTTAAACCTTCCTCAGCATCTAACAAGGCATAGTTCAGAAAAAGGCACCCTGGAGGTTCTGAGGAAATTCAAGGTTCCTTCCCTCCAAAAGCAAACAACCCCATTAACAAGATAATGTCTGGTAAATTCATGAAACAGATAATAAGAACCTAGGGATTAACAGGGGCATCTGTCTTTGAAGGCCGGGAGATGCAGGAGAGGCTTCCCGGGTGGAAAATTAAACTGAGCTCCCAAGGCTGGTAATATCTGGCCAAGGGCAGGAAAAGTAGGGAAGGCTTTGGATAAGAGTTAAAGTTTAAATTAAGAAGCAGACACATGCATGCTAAGTCAGGAGTAGTGAGCAGGCTGGCTTGACTAAAAATGAGAAACCACAGAATTGCAAAGCCATTAAACTGAAAATGGCTGTTGTCTTTCACCAGTAGCATCTACGCAGGCAACATTAATGTTTCCAGTGATGAATTTAAAAATGGTACCCACAAAAGTCAGTCCTGGATAGCTGAGAGGCATAGAAAGACCATAAGTATATAAAAGTCTAGCAACATCACAACTAAAGTAATGCATTCTAAGGTAAAAACAGGAAGGATTATCAATACTTGATAGGCACTCAATAAATAGGCATTCTCTATTTGATAAAGGTACTTTACTTTTTTCCCCCAAACAATTACTCTAACATATTTTTCTGCTGATTCAGATGAGGGTGGTGTTATGGCTCAAGTCTAGGTGTCTTCCTTATGTGCTCACAGGTGAGTGATTTGGGAGGTGACTGGATCATAGGTGGATTGGTCCCTGATGAGTTTACAGGTGGTGTGATGTCGGTAGGCAAGTCTGGTGGGAAGAGGTGGGTCACTGGGTGTGGTCTAGAACAGGAGACATCCTTCCTTTTCCCTTCATCCCTCTCTGCTTTTTGTCCCCCATGCCATGGGCTGTTTTCTTCTCTGCTGTGCTCCTCTGCCAGGGAACCAGCTAACTATGGACTGAAACCTCTGCAAACTGTAAGTCAAAATAAACCTCTCCTCTTTAACTTAGTGTCAGGCATTCTACCCCAGGAACAATAAAGTAATTAAGACACTTATATACTCTGCACTGTTGTATGTGGTTGTGTACTCTGTAATGAGACCGTATATCCATAGCTGAATAGAAGAGGAGCCATGTTAGAGTTACTCAGGGAAAATCATCTAAAAACACAGATAACTGGAAGAAAGGGAGGGACATAGATCTGGATGCCAATATCCTTTCTTCTCCATCTTCTTTGGCACAGAAGCGGGGCTCCTAGGAAAATCTCTGTAAGTCAGTACACTGAGCTCAGTCCACGGTTCCTTACGCTCTGTCACCTACTGTGCAGAGCACACTGTATCAGTGGCCTTCAGGCAGATGACATCTTTCAAACAAGATGAGCAACACAAACCTAGCTGACTTATTACTGGGATGGCAAAGATTTCCCCATTTCAAAACAGAATGCCCATCAATATTTCTGTTTTCACTGGTCTAACAGATGCATATGAAACCCAGTGAATTAACATTTCCAAAGCTGCCAAGTTCCTCTCATGGGAAGCCATAAACATAAAGCCCCACTGACTGGTGTGTTGGATGTGACACACAGTAAAGTGCCACTTCCCATAACAAGTTTAAATCCGCACTAGGTGATGCAGCATGGTTCTGCTGAAGTCACTGAAATAATATGTCAGGTAGATAACATTTCAAAATAAAAATGGAAGCTTGCCAAACTAAGAGAACTTCCATTTATTTTATTTTCTGATGGTACAGATCAAAGGACCCAATGCTAAGCAGGCAGATGTTGTGGACCTTTCCTGACTTCTGACAATGACTCATCACATTTTATTAACCAGCTACGGCTAAGCAAATGATGAATCAATGCCTGCAAAGCAGGAAAAGATGCCCGTGTTCCACTAAAAAGCGCAAAGTGTGATAAACCCATTTCCGTTAAGAAAACTGCTGGAGTTTTTATTGGGGGATTTCCCAGGCAAAGAGAAGCAAAGATATATAAACCAAAAGCGGAAGGTAAGCACATTTCCTCTTAGTGTTTTTTTCCTGGTCACTAATGCAAATAACCCAGGGCTGTTTCATGTCATTCTCCTCTCCAGACTGATGGGAAGGGATAACCTAGTACACTGGCACCCACCTGCTCCAGCAGGGCTGGCGAAGTGTCAGGTCACACATTCTATGGGAAGAATATAGCAGCAACCAGAGACACGCAAATTTCCCCTTCATCCACCCATTCGCGTAAAACACTACCTTCCTTCTCCACTCCCCTTCTTCATTTCAATGATTATTTACATTATCAACCCCTGTGACCATTTAACAACATCTTCTTGCTTCCAAACCTAGATCCCTCTGCCACGGCAAGGAAGCCTGTCTGTCTATCTACAAGTACCTGTACATGTATTATAATATGTCTGCTTCACACCACAAAACATGGCAAGTGCTTTAACCACTTTGGTTCATTTAATCCTAATTCTCTGTGAGGTGCCAAATAAGTTTTTAAAAATCTAAGGGACATCACACAGCTATATGTACTCCATCCCCAAATATGACAATAGGACAAATCTAAACCATGGAACATTGTAAAAATAAATGTCCTAAGTTCATCATAAATCACCGATGATGTGAAAGATAACAGTAATAACTTCATGAGATTCAAGGAGACTAAAAAGAAAAGAGAATTAAATGCATTATGGAATTCTTGTTAGAATGCCAATTCATCAAAAGGGGAAAAACATCAGCAGTAAAGGACATTATTTACAAATTTGGGGAAATTTGAATATTGATTATTAGATAATAGTACTGTGTCAGTGTTAAGTATCCTGAGTGTGATTGCTTATATTGGGTTTATCTAGGAGAATATCCTTCTCAGAAAAGCTCTACTGAATAATTATGGACAGAGCTCAATGACACCTGCAATTACCTTTCAAGTGGGAAAGAAATAACAGATAAGCAAGCAAAGGACCTTCAGAGAAAGAGAGAAACAAATGGGAGGGGAGCAGAGAGAGAGACAGGCAGAGGGAGAGAGACAGAGACACTAGAGACAGAAACGGAGAGACAGAGAGAGAGAGAGAGAGAGAAGGCAGACACAGAGCAAATGGCAAAATGCTAGTAATAGGTAAATATGCATGCAGTTTGCAATATGGGTATTCTTTGTACTATTCTTAAAATTTTAAGAAAGATTTAAAAATACACACAATTGCAAAGAAAATTAAGTGTTAAAAAAAACCAAAGTCCAAGCAACAGGAGTCATTAAGGAGCTGGTGCACAAACAAGGAGCCAGTCTTAGAGCTCTGATGAAACCGTCAAGTAACTGGTCTGCCAAGGTGGCAGTTTCCTGCTCCAGTACTGGCTAAAATCTTCTCCTGCACATATTCTTTCAAAGGATGTGAGTCAAGAGGCATCACAATGATGACTTTCTCCTTTCACTCATGTAGGTAAGGAGAAGCAGGGGAGAAAAAGAGGTTCACACTGATCCCAGCAAACTTCACTACCATGTAGGGTACAACTCTCAGTCAGGTAGAATGGAATGAGATGGAGCCCATGGCTAACAGTATTTTCAAGCTAAGCAGAAATATAAAATGCTGAAATAAGCACATCTCAAGGACTCCTGCAGCAGCCTCACCCTGCTTTCCACAATCTCCCCTTCCAACCACACTTCCTTTATTATCTTGTCCTGAGTCCCTTCTCTATAATGTCAACCTGAGTGTGTCTTCTAACAGAAAGCCTATAATGGTTTTTTGCTTCAAGGAGGATAGAGGGGAAATTCCTCAGCATCAAATAATATGGTTCCACACAAGCCAGTCTACTACCACCTGATCCTACTGGCTTTATGCACCATGATGCCACTGTCCTGAGCTACAGACATCTGCTGTGACAGTGGCCTCACCTCTTGCATATATTCTTCTTGTTATCTAGAAAATATTTAGTCTTCCCTTGAGGCCTGCATCACTGTGTCTTTCACTCACTGAACAGACAGACTCTTATTTGGTTTGTGGTCCATGAAAGCATACCGGAGACTGATGGGGGGAAGCAAAACTATGAGAAGGATCCCCCAAAACTCCTGGAACCAGCAGAGAATTCGGAAATAAAGCTATTTTGAAGATCACAGTTTGAACCCCCGCCCCAAAACCCTACATGAGGATGACAATAATATAAAGTTTTCAGTGCATCTCCCCTTTCTCATCACCCATATAAAACCTCATGCCCTTTTATGTGTGGCTCCCAAGCTGCTATAGCTCAGATCTACATAGGACCACAGGCCGGTGTTAAAGGCCCTGGCTACCAGCCTGTGGTTGCGATTAGGAGGTGGTAAAACCCTTAAGACACAGAACCTAGGGGAAGGATGTCAGGACCTTGCTTTGCTATCTGGTCACCATTAGTTGAACAGGTTCTTCCGCCACAGTCTCCTGCTATGACGTACTGTGTTGCCACAAGCCCAAAGCAATAGGGTTCAGTGACCGTGGGTTAAAACCCTTAAACCATGGGCTAGTGAACCTTTCTTCCTTGTAGTTTGGTTATTCATGTGTTTTGTCACAGCAATGGAAAGCTGGCTAACACACGAGGTCATACTACTATCTATGTGACCGTAACCAAGGTACCTTTTACATCTTGAAAGCATCTCGACCTGTGCATATTAATACCTGAAAACTGAATCCCTGAAACAAAATGAGGAAAATGGGAAAGACAGGGACATTCTAATTCATTTTTCCAGCACCTGACACTTCAGCTGGCTATTGCCAGTACCATTTCATTTGTTTTCCCACAGAAAAATATAATAGTGAGATATTTCGTCCACGTGCTTTATGTATGTTACTTTTAAAATGTCACCTTTGGGTAACTCAACCCACCAACAGATTATTAATAAAATTCAGCAACTGTCAAAGCTCTTCTCTGTGGAAGGAGGTTTGGCAGCGACACCTATTACGAGAGAGAGACAGATGGCCTTACCTCTCAGCTCCTGTGTCCACAGCTGTGAGCGGAGGTAACTGCGAGGAGGGGTTGTGGGGGCTCCCCTGTACATTATGTCCTGGAGAAGGGTGACGGACAAGATGTGGGGGTGGCCCGGCCCCAGCAGCTGTTCCAGTTCGGCTCGAGTGATTGCTGGAGAAAATGGGAGCTGAAAGCAAAGAAGAAGCATGAGACTGCACCCCAACAGAAACCCCCATTTTCTAAACACCAAGGCTGACAGCAAGCATATTTCAAGAGCTTGTTTGTTTTTCCCTGGGTGGCTTTCAGGGAACCTTCTTTCCTTCTTGGATATACATAGCTTGTATTTTTCTGGCGGATCATGCTCTGCAGCTCCTGGGCCTTTCCTGCCATCTCAGGAGCTCACATTCAGTTCCAAGTTGACATTCATGGCCTGGCTCCGTGGTGCTGCAGTGTCCTGCCAACTCCCTGTCTGGACAATGTATAATTAGTCAAGCTTGCACTGTTCACATTGACGCGAAGGTTTCTGTATTCACACATTTAGTCACAGAGGATGAGAGTCAGGTGACAGAATATTTGGGTAGGTGCCTGGCAGGGCACAAGGCAGGCCTTCTTGTACTTTGCATGGGTCAGGACAGGCTCTTTCTGTTGCTGATAAATCAAAGTAATGAGATCAGTGCTTCCCTGATCCGACCACCAGCACAGAATCCTATACCTTTTAACTTCAGAGTCTAACTAGACCCAGGCACTTCTCTGATATGAATATACTTTGTCTTCATCAAAAGTAAGTCCTCTCCCAAGACCGCAAAATAGGAAAAAGGGGGCTGAAATGCAGCTCCAGGACCTTCCCCCACCATCGCCTGTTATGACACAGATTGTGAGTTAGAGCCCCACCCATGGGGGCAGACTTGCCTTTGAGAGCTGTATGTGACCTCAAACTTGAGTATGTGCCCATGTAGATCAGCTAATTGGTGCAATGTCAGGGAAGAACCTGGAGCTTGTCACTCTCAGAGTCTATCAGAAAGGCTTTCGGCGTCGGGACCTGCTCAGCAGACATCTCATTACTGTGCAATCATACCAGCATCATTATGCAGACTCTCTTTAACTCCCTTCTCTGTACAAAGCCATGTACAAAGAACAGAATCTCTGTTCTTTTTGAACTTACTCTACTCGTATCAAAGAATAAATGAATTTTTTTAAACTAAGAGAATTCAAGTTCGAGATTAAGAAAGAGAAGTCATATTATCAAAAAGATTTGAGGGTTTAAAAGTTCAGGGAGTTGTATTTTTAGACCAGTAACACTTTCCTCCACCCTCTCTAGGATAGACTTAAGACCCTGGATGACCCAGCCCCCAAAAGCTTAATCCAATGGAAGGAGAGTTCAAGTACTTAAAGGAACATGTGAAGAGGCAGAATTACCATCTTCCCGCTCAAAAAGCTACTGACAGGGGTGTGATCTAATTTGAAGGGTTTATTTCTGGTAAACCATCATTGTGTCAGGTTAATGCGTGTCCTCAGAAGCCTGCATCCTTCACAGCCCTCCCAGGCCTTGAGAGGCAGCGAGGTCAGAAAGTGCTTACCCGCTCAGAAAGGCATCGTCAACTTTCTGGTGTGTGTGTGTGTGTGTGTGTGTGTGTGTGTGTGTGTGTGTGTGTGTGTGTGTGTGTGTGTGTGTGTGTGTGTGTGTGTGTGTGTGTGTGTGTGTGTGTGTGTGTGTGTGTGTGTGTGTGTGTGTGTGTGTGTGTGTGCAGGCGCATGTGTGCATGCGTGTGCCTCCATAAAAGTTGCACATTTGCAAACTCGCTAGCGTCACCTTATGAATCACTACCCTCATTTATGCTCTGCTAGCTCAGGGAACTACAATTCCGCTTGTATTCCAAATAATAATTTTACCCAGGGGAGAAGGCTGTTTAGAGCGACTGTGGCAGGAGTTTTAATATTGGCGTTTGTCAGCATGGAGCTTGGCGTTTTATATACTATTCCAAAAACTAATGGAATAATGAGAGGTCACAAAGACACTGTGAAAACCCAGCTAACTTTTTTCCTTCTTTAGTGTAGAAATGTTAGCTCTCTTACTTATTTTGTTGCAGTTGCTGAATGCACCCATCACTTATTTTCCCCTGGAGGTATTTTTTTATATATTTGTTTGTGTTTATCACAAGGGAAGCATTGCCCTTGCTGTTTACAAACCAGTGTGCAACAGGGAAACTTGATGTGCACACTTTACGCTTTACTGTATAGCTCAAAAGAAAATATGTTGCTTTCCAGAGGTCTGTATTAGCTACTGAAGTTACATTTAGCACTAGCTACAATAAAGTAGGCTGGGAAATTTGGGATATATAGCCTGCCACTCACTGAAAGTACTGGCTGAGCCCTGTCATTCCCCTTAACTTGCCTCTATTTCATAATAAATAGAATGAGAATAGAAAAATATTACAATGCAGTAGAAAGCTTATAGTACAATGTTTTCACAGAGCACTTGGCGGGCAGAGTCCAGGGCAAGCCTGTTGTCACCTGTGACCTAAATAATGACAAAAACTTGGAGGAAACAATGAGACACAAGGATAACTTTCAGTATTCTTCTGATCCCCTTCTTACATACCATCCTTAAAATGAACAATTCTCTGGAGTGTGACAGCTTATGGCTTCAACAGGATTGTCCCTGGCCTCTACCAAAGACCTATAGCCCTCAAAAACTGCCATGGCATAGGAAATGATTCTCCTATCTACATTAACTTCTAGGAAGTCAACAACCTTATTATACCATGTACCCAGGATACAATTACTACAGTCTAGTGATATTATTTTATTCATTCTAAAACAATATTCCTGCACCAGGCAGGTGCTAATCTCTACTAATGCTATAAATCTGAGTATCTGCTGGCTTCTTACAGACCTGCCTTTCATAACATATGCTTACTGATAAATGCTCAGACTTTGCCAAGTCTGAGATTTAACCTCAAGAGGAAAATCTCCATGTTACAGTAAAATTGTGCAGTCCCCTTGCAAAAGGAAAAATTTCCTTCCATACACACGCAAAAATGATTTTTCTCAACTCAACCAATTGGGCACACAATGTGGCCTGTGGATCAAAGGATAAGGAAGAGAACAGATCCCTCTAGAATACAGGGCAATATTAACAAAACTGTTGTGATCAAATCAACTGGCACATACAAGCTGCCCATGGGTCTGGTCTTCATTGTCTGTGTCACCTTGGGGGTCAGTGCCACGCTCAAAGCTGGACTAGGGCTTTTAAGTGAACTTCCAGACATGGCTGATGACTGGCAGCTGGAACAACTGATTAGGCACGGCCAAGGAACATATTATATTGGAAGCCCTTATTGCTTTTGTGATTAAGAGATGGCAGACTCCCCAAGGAAATAAAAGCCTGTTCTGGTGATGAATACGTGAGCCTTGCCCACAGAAGAGGACCGCGAGCAACCCTCCCTGCTGTTTCAGTCTCTCTCCCTCTTCCTCTCCTTCCTCCCCCAACTCTCAGACCTAACTCACTACAGTCCCCCACTCTGGCTCCTTTAGTGGTAGGAGGAGATGACTCAGTGGCCTTCAGAGCTTTGAGAAAGCAGCATGTGTTGATCTACATGGCCCTCGGACGCCACCTCATCAGCTACCAAGACCAGGACATTCTAGGCTGGAGTCTTTAACTGGCTCAGGTTAATTAGGGTTAACAGGCAGCTCTCTGTCTTCCTAATGAAAACTATCAATCTATATTTCTAATGCGGGTAGACAGGAACCCTTGGGGATACTTCATCTGTGATATATTCACTGTATAAATGAAGGGAGGCAAGAAGTGTTAAAAGTGTCCCCAGATGAAGATTGCTTGGGTCAGACCAATCCCCAGAGCTGAGGAGAGCACTGCTGGGTGACTCTTGATTGTCAGAGGACAAGGATGAAGACCTCCCTGTCAGGCTGAGATAGATATACTAAAACAGCCAACACGCTTTCTTGTACAGATTGTTTAGGCTTTAGTCATCAAATCCAAGAAATCACCAGAGTACGATGAATATTGATTCACAAGGTACCAAGGGCAAAGAGTGTAACTTGTAACAAGCTCGAGGAGTAGACGCTAGATTTATCTCAGCAGCATTTCATCTGCTCGTTGCCCCACAGCGGGGATCCACATTTATGACATGCTGAGTACTTGTAATACCAAGAACTTCAAATATTTCTCCAGTTTTCTGGTAAGAATTTGAGGCCTAATGTAGTTTCTGGTTAGGCCACCTGGTGTAGGTCACATTGCGGGTAAACAATAAAGCTGGAAATCAAACCAGGAAGCCAGATTTCAGATCAAATGTCTATAACCACCATTCATGAATGTCTGTGATAAACCAGGATGCTGAACACTCTGCGCAGGGTGGTAAGGCTGCCGGGACTTCAGAGACACAAGGGCAGCATGAACCATTATACTGCCACTGAGAAGGTGGGAAATGTCCCATTCTCTCTCCACTCACCCTAAAATGCACCTTAGCACTGATGAGAGAAATTTTACAGTCCTGAAATTTAATTCAGGCAAGAAATTAACTGAATTGCTTGGTTTGGAAAACAAACAGCTGGTAGGAAATGTGCTTTTTCCCAAATAAAGATTTCAGATGATTGTCAGAGGCATATTGATTCAATAGTAGGGAAGGAAGGCGGGCCTGGAGGGGTTATTCGTGAGCAATCAGCTATACGCGCCCTTTACCACAGCAAGTACAACATCCTGGGCTGAAAGGCTATCGTCTGTCAATAATGTACCAAGTAGAGATTTACTGTGCAGATCTGAAGCCACTGAGCTGCTTTGTAAATTTCCATTTGGAGTCACTTATAGTTGCTGAAACGCCACAGTACTCCCTGGCTTGTTCTTATGGAAAAAGGAGAAAGAGTCACATCCACAGGCTGTGAATTCACTTATAATGAGCATCAGAGTAGTACTGGGATCCTGAGAAATGACATTAATGACAGCAGTGGGAGGGCTGCCTCCTCATGGCTCAGGCAGTATCTCCAGGGTCATGGTAGAGAGGGCCAGCTAATCAATGGAACCAAGGTACACTGGCTATCACAGAAACGTTAGAAATTACTAGAGAACCCTTCTGAATGGCGAGCTCAATCGTATCTTTCTGTCTCTTTCCTGGAGGAGAATTTTGGACTTGGGAAGAGTCCAGGGGACAGCTGAACTGTAGTACAAATGTTAGCTTCTTTGGCCTCATCAGCAACCCCTGAGCATGTCAGGGTGGTTAACAGCACCAAGCACACACATTGTGAGTCCGAGGGACCTGGGTCGGAAGCGTAGTCTCAATGATTGGGCAAGTCATTAATCAAGTCTGGGTTTTTTCATCTTGAATAAGGACCACACCTCATGGGATTGTGAAAAGTAGTACACAATGTATTTAAAAACACAGCGTCTGAACTATGGTTATGTACAGAGAAACCACTGCATTATTTGGCCACCTATATTCTGTGACTGTCACCATTTTTAATAGGATTAGGGAAATACAAAGGTACCTTTTTGCTTTAAAACAGTAAACTTCCATAAAGGAAAGTAAGAATCCATACAGTAAACTGCGGACTAGACTCCTTTGAAAATGCAGTTATACATCATAATCAACTTTCCATTGTTCAATTTTTGTATACACTTTGCTATGAAGTGTTTGGGGCCTGCAAAAGAATCCTCATCGAGTGAAAATGTTGTACTTTATTTTGAAAGAGTAGTACACACCTTTGAGTTACAACCCATAATGCATTTCAGTTTAAAAGAAACAAGTCATTTTCACGCATGACTGGCACTTTGTTGAGCAGAGAAAAAGCTCTGGTACTAAAATGTCAACACAATTGTCCCTCTTAAAGCTTAGTTTACCTTGAAGTATTTTTACATTGTCGGCACTTCTTTTTGTTTGTTTTTCCAAGAGGATAAAGATCCAGATGTGGTTAATTTTCAGAATTCAAAGAAAGACCTCACTGCAGGCATTCTGAAGAAAATGACTAATATTCAGGGTAACGAGAATTTGGGGCCCCAATGGCAATTATTTAGGCCCTGACACCTTCTGCCGTTCTTTGCATTTCACGTGAGAGCAATTTAATTTAATTGTCATTTGAGGGAAATTGTTCTCTCAATCTAAATTCATAAACCATATAGTTTTCCAGCAAGGAAAATGCCCCACCAGGGTCATTTGGAAGGTTGTATTTGACACTGCAGTTAAATAGAGAACAGGAGAAATGCCCCAGCTAATTCTTGCCTTGTTGAGACTGAGAAGAGCCTAGTTTTCTTTTTTTCTTTTCTCCTGAGGTCCTGGGATTTCTCCCCGCTTCCCCAGCCTCTCCATTAGGAAGGGCATCATTCCACATTCTACCTGTATTAGGAAAAAGTAGCTTCTTAAGGGTTTGCACATTCACCCCTCTAATCTTTGCCTTTTCCTTGCGGCTTGAATAATTTTAATACTGCCAGTCACTAAAAATCTGCTCTTCCTGCCTCTCCCCCTGGCTCCTTGTCTTTGCAATGTGGAGTATCATTATCCAGCAGCCCTGATAAGAGGATAATGAAACAATCCCTTCTCAACCAGATCGGCTGGCTGTCAGAGTAAAATGACACCACCCGTACATCCTTGACATGCTACCCTGAGCTAATTGATGGCAAACAATGGCAACTGTCTCCTGTGCACTAAGACAAAGAAAACATACTTGTGTCGCCTGATGGGAGAGCTACCTGGCAACGGATAAACAAATCTGCTAGGGAGACACTGTATTAAGGTAAGTGAGGGCACAGCTCTGAAGAACATGCCTATTAACTTTGAGCTTAAGAGTGCTGCTGTTCGCCGGGGAACAGAAATAAATAAGGTAAAATGAGAATTTATTGATGTCTGTATAGTTACATGAATATTCAGGCTCTCTTGCAAACAGATATTCCCCATGAGCTCCAAACTTCTGTGTAGGCTGCCCAATTACACTTCCACATCACGCAACGGATTTATAGACAGCAAAGAAGTTAAGTTACCAGTGTTTGGAAGAGGATGCATGCGTATGTGCCTTTCTGGAACACACTGCGATACAACTAGAAGATAATGGCTGATGTCATCCACACAAATGCCAAAGATTACCCTCAAACATTCTAAAATACCAGGTGTAATTAACTCTGTGTTCAGAAAAGCTCCTGAAACATCTGTATTTTAGAACAAAAACCCTTTGTCCCAAGTAGAATGGCAGTTTCGGGAGTTCTCTCTACTTCTTTGGGACCAACATTTCAAGCAACCCTCTTAGATCTTTCCAGATAATGCATAACCTCTTGTCTAACCTCAAATCTCATATGCCTTATTCTTTTTTCCTTCTTCCTCCCAATCTTCCTACTTACTCATCCTCAGAGAGTTTGCTAAGGAGAAAGTCAGTAACATAATCTGAACACTCTAACTGCCACATAGGAAATCACTGGTTCCTCGTGGTCTAGGTGTTACGTTAACCTCCATCTGGGAGTGGGAGCACAGAAAGCAAGTAGAAGGCATAGTCATGGATAATTTCTCATGGGATTCTTCAAAAATTCCCATCTCCTTGGAAGTAAAGTCAACTTGGCCATTAAAAACAAAGCTTTAGTAAAACATACTGGGGTCAATAATTCCTCATTATTCATTCCTTGACTGTCTGCTCCTGTACCACAGTGACCATAAAAAGATGTCCCTTCTCTTTCATTGAAATTTTTAACCTAATATTCTTCCAGCCAATTCAAGGGCTGATCCACTGCAGTGGATTAACTAATGGTCAACTTATAATGCCCAGCTGAACTGAATCAGCACAGTCTGGGTATGAAAAATCCACCATCGCTGTCAATGGCATAAAAAGAAAACTGGAGGGGAAGATTGTGGGGTGTTATTTTCTAGGAGCACCTTGCTGCTAGAGATGGGTTTCCTAATGCAAACTTGGCTATTCTGGTTGGAGTTCAGGGATTTCCTGTTGCTGGGAATGGTTGCTGTCTCATCACTTGTGGCTCTAGTGTAGATCTCCCCAATCCAGTGGCTCAAATCCTTCACCCCACTGGCCTTTGGGCCTTCCTGGTACAGATTCTTGATATGAACAAGCATGAATTATTGCCACGGACTCTAGGCCACGGGCTGTACTCACAGAGCACATTGCCTTGGATTCTAGGCCTTCAGCTAGACTTGTGTAGGCCACTGCTGAGAGATTTATACCCTTGTCTGGATTTTCTGTGTCTCTAGTATGCAGCTAACCTCTTGCACTCCTCTGCATTTGACTTTTTGGGTAAATATCATAAAATAATCCAATAAATTATGAGTCTGGATTAAATGTGTTCCCTCGCCAAAACCCTGACTACAACATTCACCAACTCCGAACTCTCATGGAACCTCTTTCTTTGCTAGGTCTGTCAAATGGAGTAACAACAGTCATTTTGGGTATCTGTGGTGTAACACAGAGTCAAATTGTTCAATTATTACTAGCACAAAGTAAAACTATACAGCTAGTCAAGGTGATTTTGTTACAACTCCAGGGAATACTCTTCCTTTTTCACTTATTGCAGAAGCTCTTCTCTTTCACCTTCAGGGCTTAGTGTTGTCTCCTAGTTATATTCTCAAGATAGACACTGGTAAGTCATTCCCATGGCACCAAGAATTTATGTCCAATACACAACCTTCTCCAATGTACTTTTATCTAAAAGTTTAATCTGAAGGATAAAGGTTTCAGTTTTCAATTATATCAACTTCAAACACTTTTTGCTTATAGTCAGTGTATTCTGAGGAAGCAAGCATCTTCCCTATTGGAATTCAGGTAGGTCCCTGCAGTTTGATATTGCAACTTTTGCTTTTTATTCTGAGCATGAATTTACATGTCTACAAGAGGCCCTGATTTTAGAAAACATGGTCCTTGATAATCAAAGTTTCTAAACACTTTGTTTTTTAGGAAAAACAAACAGGCAGAGTAAAGGGATCTCTCTGCCAGCCTTCGGCTCATCACTAGAACAGAGCCTGCCTGTCCTCTGGCAGCCTCTTCCTCAGGGCAATCCATGGCCCAGGCTGCCTCTGAGGATGTCTTTCTGCAGCCTGATGACTTACTATTAATTATTGGATCTGAGAGACACCTATTTTGGGGTTCCAAAGATTGCAACAGCAAGAACCAGGAGTGTTGGGCAGTGTGAATGTGATGAAGATACTACAAAGCAAACTACTCTGCTGTTCTCATTACTGGGCCATTACTAAAGCCCATGGGTTAGAAGAATACTAAAATACTTAATAAATCTAAACTATTATGGGGATCAGCAAAACCTGTATTACATAAACATAATATGGTCTCCTTTTTTATTAATTTGTTTGAGTTAATTCACTTTACAGCTACCTTGATTTCAGTTATCTGTTGATGAATGTCCCAGAAGTAAGACTATGGCATGAGCTGGCAAATCCTTTTTTGGAAAGGGCCAGATAGCAAATATTTTAGGCTTTGCAGACAAGAGACAATGTTCACAATTCTTCAAGAAATTATTTTCATCCAAGGCTAATAGCTTTTAAAAACATTTTTTGTATTTAAAAATTTTAAGGCAATCCTTAGTTCTTGAGCCACACAAAAACAGGAATCAGGCCAGATTTGGCCTGCCGGTACAGTTTGAGGATCCCCAGGGTAACAAATTGCCTATTGTAGGTTAACTACTAAAAACCATATTGAAAAGACTAGATAACTGTTTTAACAATATGAAAACTAAAAATTGAGGTAAGCAAATTGTCTTAGTTACTTACATTAAAGGAGGAAAATTTTATTAAACTTACAGTCTGTAGAGGTTTCAGTCCATAATTGGCTGGCTCTAAGGTAAGGTGCCATCACGGCAAAGCAGGAAGCAGCAAGCAACAAAGCAGCAACAACAGCAGAAAGCAGTAACAGCTGCTCCCTTTCTATTCCTTTCTATTCCTTTCTATTCCTTTCTATTCCTTTCTATTCCCTTTCTATTCCTTTCTATGTCCTTTATATTCCATGCAGGCTACCTGACTTTACAGTGGATGGCACTCACACACAGGGTGGGACACTCTTAATCCCAGCAGTACACATCCTAGATCCAAGCCATAATACAAATTGTGAAGAACAGTTTTCTAGACACCTTGAAGTATATTTTGAGATAAATGACAGAGCCTAGAAGAGCATCTACAAGATGATATCAGCAGTGCTGAGATGACGACTATATACAAATGATCTGGTCTGGGCCATAAATCCAGTTTCTTCTTTGGTCCACCTGCCTCACCCTCACAGATTTACTGTTCATTAAACTAATGTTTCAAGCAGAGCCAGTGACACTCTAATGCTGACTCTGAAGTACACTTCTACTTTTCATGGCAACAGAAAAGAAAGTCTAATTTACAGATCTCAAAATAGAGCTTTGAAATGTGGAAGGTCCAAGTCCTCATCCTGATGTGACTTCTTGGACTCTTTATATCAAGACATCTACTTCTGAACCCTAGATGGCAGCACCCAGCATGAAAGGAATGACTACAAGTGATTCTACTGCCTGTCACAGACATCAACCTGGTTTACATGTAATTCTCTAAGCTCTTAAGCCAAAAGGAAGGAAAGAAAGAAAGGAATGTAAATTGAGTATCTGCCAGTTGCCAGGGAGTATGCTGAACTCATTCATGCTATCTCAATTAATTCTCACAACAGCCCTATGGGATTATGGTTCTCACCACCATTTTATAGAATAGAAAATTAACTTCCCCAAACTAAACACCCAGGGAGTGAAGAGTCAGGATTGGACTTTAAATTTAGTCCCACATTCTTTCTGCCATACCACACTGTGTCTACAAACCAAAATCAAACAAATAAACAAAAACAAATGAGTGCATTATTTTTTGAATGCCCAGATCCTAGTAATTATCCAAAAAGAATTTTGACATGAATTTGTGAACACTAGCCAAATGATGAGTTTCTGATTCCACTTTCTCTTTAGAGATTCACAGTAGATTTCCTTAATTTAAAAAATGTAATGTGAACTACTGGGCAAAGCACTGCAATATAAAATGTAAAGAGCTATATTTAAGTTTTCTTTTATTCTACAGAATGATGCTAATTAAAATTTCAATTTCTTTAGGCTTTCATTTTTTTCTCATTTCTAAAAAAATGAAGGTGGTAGGTAATTTATGGCACCTGTTCTCTATGTGCTTTACAGAACTATGATGTAATTTTCCTAGTATATGGATAAAAGCAACAATAATTAAAAGTAATAGATGCTGAACACTTACTGCGTTGTAAGAACACTCTATGTTATTTAATCCAGTAATTGAGCTCAATAAGAGGGAAATTTGATTTAGAGGAAGTATTTTCACGTGTAAATGTCACGTTTCAGCACAGAGTGAGTACACAGATGATCAGAAGGACTGTAGAGAACAGAGGCATTAGTGACTTAGTATGACTTACGAAAAGAGACATAAAATACTGCCCATGTCTAGCAGAAGCAAAACAAAACGAAACATATATCACCAAACTGCCTTAGTGCTCTAGAACGATGGATCCTAGATCTTTTCTTTCCTCTTACAAAATTTTTTAGGGCAGATAATACATTGCACTTTTTATGAAGTACATACATTCCAGTGAAATGTTTGATACACATCCCTGTGCACCAGCCTGTGGAGCAAATTCCGAAGAATGCTGATGAGAACTTATTCTTTTTCTTTGAATAGTGAAATAGTTTACTTTCTGCAACCACTCTCTCCTGGAAGGCAGAATCAAAGACTCTCTCTACAGCCCCAGGGAAAAGGTTCCAATGAAGCTTATAAAACCTTGGCGTCTTTAGATGTGCATAGGTGTTGTCAATAGAAACTCCCGGGTAAGACTCGACTCTGAAACCTAAAGCAGAGCAGATGCCAGACATAAATAGCTAAGTTCTCTGAAAGCAAATGGGACTGGAGCCCAAGGAGCAAGCCCAGAAGCAGAGAGCGCTGAAGTGAGGCAGGGGCAGCCTTGAAACTGAGGGAGGAAAACAAGACCTCAAGGAGCAGCTGAAACTTCTGACGAATCAATGCAGGCTGTTTAAGTAGCGTTAAAGGTTCAAGTCATGGCCAGGGCACCTGAACAAGGCAGATCAGTTTCTGACTATATTAACGTAGATACTGTAAAGGCCATTCTCTGAGATAGTGCTGTTGGTTGCGCTGGAGTAAGTAAATTCCCCAATACTGTCTCTATTAAGTGTCTGCAATACACTTACTTATTACTGTAAAGTATGACAAGTAAAATCCAAGGTAATTCTGTAATGCCCTTCAATTTAGAGTATTATGTTGTCCTCGACATACTAATATAAAAATGGACTTTCACCATGACTACAAATACTATGAAAATATCTAGTTTCTCTTTATTCTTAGAGAGATCACTTCTTATGTCTTTGTTTTCTTGAAAGGTACATTAAATTGAAACAAATTCAGAGCCTTAGGTCTACAGGTCTGGTCCATAATTTCCTAATGACAAAAAGTATTAGCTTCTCACATTCTTATTTCAGAAATTGTATTCTCAATTTTTAGTCCTGCCATCCATCTGCTACTGAAGACTTGTTTGGGGTACACCTCAAAGCAGATCACACCTTCCCTTCTCATGTTCCATTTGCACACTGGCAGCATAACATTAAATGAGGGGGGAAAAAAGGAAATACTAGCATCAAGATAACTAAAACTTTCACCGTAAGAAATAACTCTATGGCTGTCCAGCCTCACTACTTTCTTTTCCTCCTCTTCAATGAGGTGTGAACAGTTTTGCTTGCCTATAATACCTGTACAGCAAAAATTTGTATGTAATGTAAAAATGAAGAATTCAGCTTAATCTTGCATGAAACACTAATATGAATACAATGTAATAAGTACACAATGAAGCACCAATTAAGCAGTTTGCAAACGTATAAAATATTAATATTAGTTCATATATGCAAATGTGCCCTCTGCGAGGAACCAACATTTTAATTTTTTAAAAATTGGGAGTGTTTATACAATCTCTTAATCAAAATAAAAGCAGTACCACTGTAACACTGGCACGGAATGGCAAGTACGACATTCATGTATAGGCTGGCCATAGTGAGCAACAGAAATATGCATTACAGAACCAATTTTTTGGGGGGAGGTGCACAGGGGATTGAACTCAGAACCTTGCGCTTGCAAGATAGGCATTGGAACCACTGAGCTAAATCCCCGGCCCTATAGAACCAATTTTTATTCTAACTCCTCTAGTCAGAATTTAGACCATGTGTTGCTAGAAGTCACATTCCCACATTTTAAGAATCATAGTGATGATTTCAAGTCATGGTCCCTGCATAACAGGACTCAGGGTCATAGAGAACTTGATAAAATAGAAATGTAAATCCTTACAACTCACTGGGACCTGCTGAGTCAGGCACTGTGAGGGCAGGGCCCAGAGAACTGCATTCACAAGGCTTCCGTACAATATGGCGTTCACTGCAAGATTGGCTCTGGCCTAGGAAGGGCTACATCCACAGGTTAAACTTCCCAGTGATGACAGCAGAGAAGGATGAGCCTCCTACCCTCACAGATTCTCCAGGTCAAAGCAGTGGACAGACCACAAAAGCAAGAACTGCTACAAAAAAAGAGTACAAGATTCTGACAACAGTTCAAGGCGTCACCGTAAGACATCACAAAAATGTTTTTGTCAGATGTTCCCTTTAAATCCCTTTCACGCCCCACATCTCCACTTCCTTCTGTCCACTGTCAATTCCAAAGTCGCTTTGTCAACTTTTCACCTTTGTGATTTCCAAGCAAAGCAGTGCTTCTGGAGATAATCCAAGTAATAACTATGAATTTTATAAAGCTCTCTTTTAAAATAATTTTATAAAGATCACGCTGTTTTATCTTCACAACTCTGCTGTGAAATTCAATCTATGGGACAATCAGTGTGTCAACTTAGAACCCCCTAATAAAAGTCCCTAAATTAACAACCACTTTTTGAGAACAGACTATATGAGGCACTTTTACAGAAAATTATTTCTAACACTTACAACTCTGCAAAATGTCCAAAGACAGCAAATATACTCTATTTAAGAATGTGGAAAATGTACTAAAACATATACCCTAAAATTTCACTAAAATTAAGCACTATTTCATAAAGAAGGTTAAATCCTACATAGATTGAACACAGTGCTATTTATTACAAAAACTGATGCTACTGTACAGAGAATCCCTCATCTCCCAGGAATGAGAGCAGAGAGAACACATGACTTTGACAATTTCTACTCTAAAAAGAAGCTTTCTACTTTCCTTCTATATTTCTGCATAACATATGGACAGAATACCTATTTTTTCTGAAAAAGCTAAAGTTACATTCAAAATTTGGACAATGTAACAAGATTTGAAAGCTCTAAATGTAAGTATTATTTAAACCCCAATAGAAGTGGTACCAGTAAAACTGTCTCACTCTCCTAGGTTTCTCTTGCTCCAGCTGCATCAGCTGCTCACTTGTAGGTAGTTTCTGTGCAACTCACGCATCTCGACCAAATTTTCCTCTTTGATGTCTTCATGGTTTAGGTCATTTGCAAAGGTCCGTGTCTTACTTATCCACAGTAGAGCTTTGTTTTGGAGAAAGTTGTAATTTTTGTGACCACCCAAGGGACAGATCATCTTCCGCAGAGCATTCTTTATTAGTGAGGGAATCAAACAGGTTAATGTCCATGATGTTGCAGAGGTTACTAAATTTTGGCTTATCTGCTTCATTAGCTCATCACAGGAGCTCACCAGAAGATCTATACAATTGCTAAGCCTTCGAAACAACATTCACATCTCCACCTACTGGCTGTGAAATAATCTCTTAGGTCATCAGACAAATCACTTGAATTTACAAGCTGGACTCATCAGGCTTTATCTATCTGGGGCAGAGAATGTCAGGATGAAAGGGCAGAAAGTGTAAGTGAGCCGGCCTCCAGGCTTGCTCATCACTGCCCTGACTGTCCCATTAGATCACAACACTGCTCTTGGGTTAGCTTGGGAGCCAGCCTGGGGAGCCCTGGAATTTTCGGGACAGTGGAAAGGTAAGCATGTCAATTTACAATCATCCTCAGCATAGCCTCAAGTTATATTTGGCTGCTTTAACCAGGGACACTGCTTTCTTGCTCAGAAATCAAAGTCTTTTCAGGCAATCCATTCCAATCAAGCTCTGTCTTATCAACCTGAAAAGTTTGTTTCAATAAGAGAAGCCAACACTCCAGGAGATGTGCAAGATTTGTATGCATCAGAACCACCCTCTTTCCTGTCCATCTTAATGCTGTGCAAACTGTCCCTCTCCTGAAATCTTGTAAATCACGATCTGATAGCCACTAAAAATTTCCATTTAAAACCATGATGTTTTCTGAGAGATCATAAGGTACAAGGCCGTATTTAACTGCTTCCTATCCTATGGCTACATTACTTAATGAATTTCCATCAAAATATTTTTGTGATAAAGCAATTCACTAATGTTTAAAATGCTATGTGCTTGATATTTTTATTCCTTTCCCCTATGCCTACCTCTTCTTCTTCCCCTTTGGACCTTTCCTTCCTATTTCACATTATCTATTATACACTTTGATCTTTAGTTACACTCTCAGTTTTTCACACCAGAGAAACCATTCTGTATTTACAAATGCATGTCCTATTTATATCACTTAAGAGCATGGCCTTGTGCTTGATAATTTTTAAACAATTATCTTTTCTTGACTTTGTAGTAACACAATACAAAGAGAATAATTCCAAGTATTTTAACATTTAGCCAAGTTTTAATCTCATCAAATTGTCTCAACAGTTGAAATTTTACATTTAACTAACTAACAAACAGTTTTCTCATGTACTCTGGGCTTTTATCAAAATGCTTTTTTTCATGGATCTTTAGCCAGGTCTGCAGCTAATATGTGCATATGCACTTTCTACAAGTGCATTTCTAGAACCTTAAAAGGAAGGCTTAAGATATTTGTTTCACAGTTTTTCTCCTGCATGGCTTTGCCTCTGGGCTTGTTGTTTACTTGGCAAAATAAAAGGCACAACCCATTGTTTTAAAAAAGTCAGATGCCAAGAAAGTAAAATAGGATTTAAGGACTAAGGAAGCAGAGAGAGTAAATGTTCACAGTTATAAGCTGCCTGGAGAAGTAAAATTCCAGGAACAAAATTCAAGAAGATAGCCACTTGCCAGTTAAAAGTGTTCTCAGAGTCACAGAAAATGTAGGTCAACCTGAAGATGCTCTGCTGACAGCTGTGGGAACTTATGGTTCCTCGCCAGTCATGGGAGCTGCCATAGCTCCAGGCTCAAAGTCAAGAGCTCAAGATCTTTTTGAAGACTAAATATAGAAAAGCATCATGGACAAAAAGTAGAAAATGACTAGAAATGATAAAGCCATTTCAAACTGAACCTTCAAACTCCAAAACTTTAAAGACACAAAAAGACACACCGGAGCACAGATTAGAACAAATAGGACTGCTCTGAAATGAACCACATGCTGTATTTGCATTCAGCAAAGGCACCGGTGTTCCCACAGACACAGATATCAGGGCTTCCAAACCCATCCTGAGAGGTGTGAGTACAAGACTGGAATGTGCTTTTGAAGCATAAGTGTCAACTTCATTGGCTCGGGAGCTGCCTGGGGGAAGAGTAAAACTCACTTCTGGCTGTGTCTGCATGGGTCAGGCAGGCTTGACTTTGGGGGTCACCCTTTCCTCTCTGACACTGTTCACTGCTCTGCTTCTTTGCTGCCATAAGTTGAGCCATTTTCTTTTGCCATGCTCTTCCACCATGATGTTTCTTCTTTGAAGCCAGCTGACCATGGACTGAAACCTCTGAAACCATGAGCAAATAAAAACCCTTTCTCCTTTAATCTGTGTATGTCCTAGTGATTAAAAACTGATTAAGGTATGTCCCACCACTGGAAACTATCCTGGATGCTGGTTCATTTTTCAATCACTTCTGACTGGCTTTAACCCTTCATTGTTGGGTCTAGGCCTTTAGTCTGATAAGATTTCTAGATCGAGGAATAGGACAATGTTTGTAAGTTGTTTAATCTGATTATCTATTTAATAGGCTGGAATAAAAATTCATTTCTCAACTATCACATAAAACAAGACACAGAAACAAAAGCTAGTTTTGCTTTACACATGTATGTATATCTCATACCAAATGTTTACAGATATGTGGGTAACACTGTCCAATAGCATATGTGGTATTTGTATATCTGTCTGTATGTATAACCTCTCTCAAGAGTTGCTCAGTCCTTTGCATGAGTTTTAACTTCATCTCACTGGGCCTCAAAAAGTAGACCCTAGGTTGCCTCTAAGAACCCAAAGCAACTGTTAAAGTTCTACTGGCAATGGGCCGTCATTAAGGACATCTTGATGACTGATACTCTGGAAATGAAGGCTTAATGTCCTTTTCCCCTATATTTGGGGACCATCAGAGAACTTTCAGGTTTAAAAATCTGTATAAGCGTGTCCTTCACCTACTCCACTATGATGCATTAGTAAATAGTTCTTTACTTTTTATAGCTGATTAGAATTTCCAAATGGGGAGGCAGCCTTCTGTGAAGCCTGGCTCTGGAATCAGATGAGACTGGAAGTAAGATTTGCAGTTCACAACAAATATAAAATTCCCATTGTAGGAAATGTGAAGCCAGTGAGACTTTATTTGCATACTCATCACATAACAGTGAGTAGAGCTAATAATTAATGTTTATATGTCACCATTATAGAGTAAAAAATGCACAAAAGCTAGGCTGAGAAAGTAGAAGAAAAATGACTTCCTTGTTGCATACTAATCCTTTCTTATTTTTCACTGAATACATGTACTTTTACAAATACAGAGTTATTTCTTATTCAAACCCACTTAGAAGAAAGGTGGTCTGGGAATGCCATTCCCTTCCCCTTCCCTAATGGTAAGCAAACATTAATAAGTATTCTTACAAGTGGGTTTTCTGATGGGAAATTTATGTAGAGACCTGGGGCTTCCTTTAAAATGCAAAGATGACAATGACTGTTCCATTAAGAAATGCACATGCAGCCTGCTACCTGCTTAAGGGAGAAACATTTCCTCTAAGCCTGTATCAAGTTAGTAAATTTAAGATACCTGGGAGGATTGGGCACAATGGACTTTTGGCAGAAGTCCACAACTAAAGATGCGAATGCAGAATTTTACTTTGTTCCTTTATCAGAGGGGGGAAAAACCAAACTAAAACAAAACAGGCTTTGCCAAACCCAGCTCACAAATCACGTGAAAAAGAGAGCAATTTTTCAGCTAACTGATAAAGTAAAATGCAAGTGATCTTAGAAGAATTTTCTTCATATAAGCTTCCCCTTTAACCAGAGAGAACAAAAGGGCAGTGGTGGGACTGATTCTTCCTTTGCTGTTCTTACCTGTGTAGAGGTCTGGCCCCGGCCCTGGGGACCGTCCCAGGGTGGTATCAGCAGCAGTGTCTCTCGGGGAAGCGGCCGGCTGGAGGGGCTGCACAGCGAGGCAATCTGTGAGCAGGTCTGGGTGGAGCTCTGTGCTGGACCGCAGCTGAGAGAAGGAGAAAACGAGAGATGGAGAAGGAAAGCTGGTCCTGGGGACCCTTGCCTGGAAAGGCCTCAGGCCCTAAGGTTCAGTGCAATCAATGCACACATGTTTATCAAGTGGCCACTACGGGGAAGGCACAAGCTTAACACGGTGCCAATAAAAGGGTCAGTTCTGCAATCCTTGTGACACCTGGCAGGCGCTTCAGGAAAAATGTGGCTACAGAAAGATTTGACTTTAGTCTCTGATATTTTCATTTCTGGGAACCCAACTTCCTATCATATTTCCATTTATTTGCTTTGTATCTTATCAGAACTTGTAGTGATAACTAAAACAAACGCAAATAGGTTTAGTACATATTGCAAAGTGCTTTTAGAATAGAGAGATACTGTCATGAAATATCTTAGAGATTATTAAGAAATGTCCATTGAGATTTGACTCCTACAGGTTGACCATGAGAGGAAAATATTCAAGTTAAATTTTAAAATATTACAAAGCATGGTTATAAAATGACCTGATATCCTTAACAGCAACAAAAACCTAATAATAGGTTACATTAAAACAAATGAAAGCATTTTCAGTATTAATTTAAAGATATGTAAGAAAATTAATTACAAATTAAAGAGTCACAAGTTTAAAAAATCAGGCCATAAAAATGTTAGAATAAAGTGTAGTAGAAAAGTGATGGCTGTATGAACAAAAAATTTTAAGTGAAATTTGAATGGAAAAAGTTACAATGGAAAATTTATTGACATACAAATATTAACATGCTTACTAAAAACAATGCTTAAACCCACCTAAAAAATATATTTGTTACAATATTGTAAATTGTTGCCATCTTTGGTGTTTAAAGAAAACATGTTAATTGATTGTATAAAGCCAACATTAAACCTTTGGATAGAGGACTGAAATATACTTATTCAACAAATACCAATTAAGTGTCCCATACTCCCCTTGATCCAAGAGATAACCGACTGCCTTCATGAACTTATACTGTTTAAGAGGAAGCAGACAATGAACAAGTATAATATATACATCAGAAAATTCTCAATGCTTTCAAAACTTTCCAGGCGGTACCAGGACTTGCAATTGAAATAATTTGATTCAAGAACTCGTCTTAGGGAAACAATCAGAAATGTAAAGTAAAAAGAACATTATTTATAGCGATAACAAAAAATGAGGAAATGTTACCTAAATGTCCACAATTAAGGCCAGTAAATAATCCTACATCCATGTGGTGGAATAACATGCAGCCATTAAAATGATGTTCATAAAGACAAGACACAAAATTCTACATAGAAAAATTTTACAATTACATAAAAACACGTAGACAAAATAAACAAATATAATTCCATTTTAAATTGATTTTGTTCTCAGCTACACTATTATAAATTTCCTCTGAATTTTAAAAATCCTTCCATTTGCTTTCTACATAGTTTACATTTCAATGATGTACCAGAGTCGACAGTCAATAATGTAACAATATCAAGTGTGCACTTCTTTCCAAAATTTTCTCTGCAATGACATCACACCGATAGCCTGAAGTCGGTCATGGTGAGGATATTTATACCGTGGAAATTAACAACTGCTACAAAATGGGGCTATTTCATTTTTAGCACTGGTTGATCAACCTTACCAGAATACTATTCCTGGTGACTGTTAACTGCACTGATCAGAAAGAAACACGTGCACGTTGCTCTGCTTTGGTTGTGGTTCATTGTACAAAGGCTCACATGACAGAAGTGTGGTTCCTAGTGTGAAAGGATGAGAGGTGGCGGGACCTTTGGTGGGGTCACTTGGAGATGGTTAGGTCACTGAGGGTTTTGCCCTCAGAAGGGATTAATGTAATTTCACGGGACTCTGAGTTAGTTCTCAAGATAGTGAGCTGTTACACAACAGTGAGTCTACAAACAGTGTTACAAAACAGTGAGCCTGTTACAAAGCAGAGGACCCTGCTTTCTGTCTAACCAAGTGATATTTTCCTTCTAGCATATGCTTCAATTATGAAACAATGCATCAAGTGATTCTACCAGAGAGGCTTTGCCATGCTGTTTGCACTTTTAGCCTCCAAAACTATGAACTAAATAAAATTCTTTTCTTATAAGGTGTCCAGGCTCAGGTACTTTGTTATAGCAATGAAAAATAGGCTGACACACACACACACACACACACACACACACACATGTATACATATTTACTGTATTTAGAAAGCAGTTATTGCTTAGATCACAAAAAATTTCATAAAGAGACAAACATATGTCAGATCTCAGTTCCAGAATATCAAAATGGGTGTGTGATCATAAGTATAGAGAAATAGCATTTAGCACACATAGCAAAGGAGACAATTAAATTAATTACGATTTCTTCAGCGTGGGCACACTGTTTTCTCTGACCAAGATTTTCTGTATTGATGCTTAACCCTTTTAGAGCCTTTGTAAGGTATGTTTGTTATTTTGGTTACTAAACTAACACATGCCACTAAAGAAAACTGGGGGAAAAAAAATCAAGGCTTAGAATGAGTTCCGGTGATCATTCTTAATTTATCTTCCATCATTAAAACGTGATCTGGGGTCCACATGTTCTACTAAGAGGAGACATGACTGTTTCTCTGCTTTCTATTAAAAGCCACTCTAGGGTTTTACAGTTATCAGTACCAGTGAGGTCTTTCCAAGGAATTTCATGGCCATGGTTAATCCTGGCATCAAAAGCAGGCAATTCTTCCTTAGCTTTGACAAGAATTCATGTTTTCTAAGAATACAATTCCATAAGACTTTTTGGTAAGACTTAATTTGGTTTTCTCTGGAATTAGGCATGGTTCTAGAAAGTGCTTCTTAAATTGAACAAGCCTTGAGGGACTTATTCGAAATTTCCAAAGGAGGGCCTTGCCTTGTGCATAGATACTCAGTAATAATATGGAAATCAAATTTCCCTCAGTCATTGGATCAGAAAAGGGCCTTCCAGAATATTTAAGGCTCTTAAATATTCTCTAGTGTAGGAATTATCTAATAGGTGAGGCATGAAGCACAAAGCAAAATTTCCTGGGAGGTATGTCTTGTAATAAAATAGTTTATATCTGAAATAAGAAGCCAAAGTATTTATATAAAACAATTACATAATGCATATTCAACAACATCTTCTTAGTTGCTAAGGATATATGAATAAGGCAGAGGGAAACTGTTCCATGGCATTAACTGTAGTTCTGCAAATAGACATATATCAAAATCACCTAGAGGGCATTTCAAAGTTCGTAGGTAGTGGTACTTTCATCCAGTTTTAAAACCACTGCAAGATTAGTTACTTTCTCATTGCTCTGGCACAGTATACAACACCCACGATGTAAAGGAGGACAGGTTTAACTTGGCTCGTGGTTTCAGTCAATTCAGTCCATGGTTGGCTGGCTCCAGGGCAGAAATGGTACAGCAATAAAGCAGAAGAGCTGCTCACTCTATGACAGTCATTTGAGAATTAAATAAAACAGAAATTCCCCAATTCCAGAAGACTGAAAACTAGCTTTGCTACATACTGGCTGTGTGGCCTTCAGGAAACCACAGTCTATTTCTAGTAGTCATTTTCCCATCACGGGTACCAAATACCTGACACCTGCAACATAGAGGAAGAGAGTCTTAATTGGCTTACCCTTTCAGAGGGTTCAATCCATAGTCAGCTGGCTCAAGAAGGCAAAAAATGACATAATAGGAGGGCCTGGCTGAGGAAAGTTGCTCAATGCATGGCAGTAAGGAACCAGTGAGAGAAGAAGGAGCCAGGGACAACAACATACCCTTCAAGGCTATGTCCTCAGTGACCCACCTCAAACCAGGCCCCACCCAACCAAAGCTATGAACTCATCAATGGGTTAATCCACAGATGAGTACAGCACCCCAACGATCCACTTACTTTCCAAAAGCCCCAACTCTGAACACATGAGACACAGGGGGACATTGCAGATCTAAACCATAACACACCAGTCTCAAGGAGTTCTGACGAGAAGAGCTAATATTATTCTGGCTATGGGGCAAGGGAATGAACTGTGGACACGGGAAGATGAAAAATTCTTCACTGTAGGAACTGCGATCTTGTCATCATCTTATTTTCTCTGGTTAGCTGTGGTTACTAAAAATCTTTCTGAAGCATAGACTTCAGGCTTCCAGTTAGCAGGTGTTAGGAAAAGCCACTTGAAGAAGATGAGGACAAGTGGTAGGGAAGTTTTCAAGTCACCAGACTTGCAGATATTGGAAAAGTTAGTTTAAACCTACGGAAGGATGTGCCGTGTTTTGTATTTTGTCACAAAACATCTCAACAATTAGTCTCCTTGGGATATATGGACTTTAAAAGTTTACTGTCATCTCCTGTGGAAGATAACCACTAATCCTTGGGTTGTATCTATTAACCAGTCATTATAAAAAGATTCTTAAATTCCCACATAGGCATTTGGCCATCTCACTTTAAAACTCATAATAAAATGATTATATGAGATTCATTTCCTTAGAACAACTTGGATGCATATTCTTTCACAGAGATGAAAAGGTTAAAAATTTAATCAAGTTTAATGCTTCTTCTTAGGAAAGGGCAAAGAACCTGCCTTTTATGGATCCTTTACTGCTTTTTGCAGAAGAAGTGGTATTTAAACCCAATGATCATAAATTCATCTAAATGGTTACTGTGGTGCACTGACAAAGTGAACGGTGCCTGGGGAACTGTTCCACTCTGCTATCCTAACTGGATCCTTTGGGCTCCAGAGCAGCCCCACCCTTGCTAAGCCTTCTCATTAATCCACTGAAAAATTTTTCTCTGTCCACAGCCATATTTCAGGCACTGTTCTAGGCACCTGAAATACAACAACCATCAAACTATCAAAACAGACAAAGATTTCCCCCCGAGGAGTTTACATTCTAGAGAGGGATATCATTATGGATAAAATAGAAGGTAGCAAATGCCCTGCAAGAAGGAAAATAAGAGTAAGACGGTTTCCCAGTGCTGGGAAGAACTGTGGCCTCCGTGAGAAGATAGACTTGAGTACTTATCTAAGGAACTGGAGAACTGTCTAAGTTCAGATGGAGAGCAAGAGCGCTCTGGGAGAAGGGAGCTGCAGGGAGGCCCACACGACCGGAGAAGGGTGTGAGGTGGAAGAGAAATAGGAAACGAGGCGTGAGTGGGACTGGGCGAGGCATACGGGACCTGCAGCCCTTGAGAAGGACTTCGGTTTTGTCTTAGCGTCGTAGGGAACCCTTGTGTGGTCCACCACTGGCCTCCTGGGAGGCTCAGCTCACCGACCACTTCGTTAACAGTGTCCTGGCACGATGTCTCACCCTTTCCTGAGTGTCCCTGTGAGCTACGGGGAAGGGCAGCATTACGGCCAGGCAACGTGTAGGTGGAGCTATTGTCTACATCTGCTGACCTTCAGGAAAAGAGATTATCCCTATAATCTGAGTGGGCCTCATCCCAATCAGTAAAAGGCCCGAAGAGCAAAAACATTTTCACTGAAAGAGAAGAAACTGTCTCTGGCCTGAAATTGTTTCTGGACTGAAAAAAAGAAGGAGCAGGATTGCAGCATCAGCTCTTGCCTGAGATTTTCCAGCTTTCCAGCCTGCCCTACAGATTTCTGACTTGCCAGGGCCACAATCACACAAAAGCTCCTCCCCCCCTACACACACACACACACACACACACACACACACACACACACACCATATACCGCAATATACATGTACTGGTTTTGTTTCTCCAAGAAACCCTGACTGATACAGATACTACAATACTCTATAAAATTCATACCATACCCGTGATTTGGTCAAGAAGGAAAGATCACTGTGCAAAGGAATCATGCAGAAAAGCTCTAGATGCATGCAGTCAGCAGGATACTATTTATTTTTGTTTGTTTGTTTGAGACAGGGTCTCACTATGTAGTTGAGACTGATCTGGCATTCACTATGTAGCCCAGGCTGGTCTCGAAATCACAGGGATCCTCCTGCCTCAGCCTCCCCAGTGTTGAGATGACAGGCGTGTGCCACCATGCCCAGCTCAGGACACACTTTTAAAGACTGCATTACAACACAATAAACACACTGGATCCTTGTAATGCGCTCCATACTTTGCCTCCCTACAACTCTGTGAGGTACAAGCTATTTGATCTCCATTTTAGAGATGAGACAGCTATAATTATGTAGCTAGGGAATGTCAAGCCTGGATTCAGGTATGTTCAATCCAGTCAGGCTCTTAGATGTTACGTGAAAATGGCACAAGAAATAAGTTGTGCAAGGAATGGTGGCAGATGTCCATAATCCCAGCTCTTAAGGAGGCTGAGTCAGGAGAATCACAAATTCAAGCCCAGCCTGTGTGACAATGAGACTGTGAATTAAAAAAAATAAATAAAAATGGGAGGCACGTAGTGTACTACAAAAGCCCTGGGGGGGGGGAGAGAGAGAGAGAGAGAGAAAGAGAGAGAGAATATGAATCCAGCTCCAACTTTCCCTGATCCCTCA
The DNA here is from genome assembly GCF_012274545.1 of Fukomys damarensis. NCBI lineage: Eukaryota > Metazoa > Chordata > Mammalia > Rodentia > Bathyergidae > Fukomys > Fukomys damarensis. Next base: position 13,769,330 of record NW_022900943.1, on the reverse strand, counting down.
CCTTTGGTAGGGCACAGGCTCTCACACACTTTCCTTTCCTCTTAGGACTCTAGCATGTTCTATCACTGAAAACCTGGTCTGAGAGAGGAAAGAACAAAGGGCTTGCAGTGTCTCTGGAAATGTCCCTAGTATATTGCATTGCTCCTATGTGTATTCTGATACCTTATCCATTAGGGTAAGGGGTTTTTAGGGGGCTAGAAATAGAGGAAACAAAACAGAATAGGCCACTCCGCTTGGTCCTCCTTGCCCCTCCCCTAAAGTCTGTCACCTAGTTTGATACTGGCTCACTAACATGTGGATCTGCAGTTGGTAAGACTAAAGCGTGGCACTGGGCATGCCCTGCCGTTTAGTGGTCCCAGGGTCTACCTGACAACTTGTGATCCTGAAATGAGATCCTCTTGACACAGGAACATCCCTGCTACCCCTCCTTAGACAGACCACCTCCATCTTCTGTTTGAATTCCAACTCCCTGGGGCTCCTTTCCCCTTCATATTCATGTGCTGACGTTTTCTTTGGTCCTCACTTTCTCTCTAGAGAGCTGAACAGTGTCCGGGGACAGTACTCACACCTGCATACTTCCCGCATGCCATTCTGGGTGTGGAGGTCAGGGAAGCCCTCTGTGAGGATGGGACATTATGAGCTGAGACCCGAATGAAGCAAAGAAGCAGACATGCAGCCAGAATCTTTGACGCAGAAGGAAAAAGTTGACAGTTTCTAAAAACAGTCAACAAAGAGGAACAGCGAGGGAGCAAGAAAGGTGTAGGACTCAGGGTTGGAGAAAAGGCCAGGAGTCAACAAGGTAAGCCTTCAGGCAGATGGAGACTTAGTATCCGATTTCTTTGTGGTAATAATCCAGTGGGAGGTAATGCACGGGAAAGCAAATGGTTTGGCTTATGCTATAAAAGAATTGCTCTGATTACTGTGTGGAAACAGACAAAAATATCTTAGAAGAGTTATTAAAATGCTAGACAATAGATGCTGATGTGAAAGGTATAGCTAAATTAGATACGGGCTGTGAGAAGAAAGGAATCTAGGACGGATCCCAACTTCTAGCCCAAGGAACATCAGAGGAGACCAACAAGACCAGAGAAGGACCAGGTTGGAGGCATATCGACAGCTTGGAGAGCTCAGCTCTGAGATGACTCCTGGACACGCAGGTGCCTGCATACGAGTGGGTCATCCACAGAGCCACCAGGTGGACCACTAAGAGAAAGGCCTCCAGGCGTTCTTCCCTGTGCGGCCCATCCTGGGATTTAGCATTTATCATGTTGTACCCAAGAAATAAATATCTTTGTGAGCTGGTTAGCACCCCTGTCCCCAAAGGGTAAGACATCAGGAGCCTCCCTACTGTGATCTCGCTATATCCCTTGAGCGGGTTTTCCTCCAGGTCTCCACAGAGCCTGTTTGCCTGCAAATGTCCCCCTTTGTACTGTCATTCTTCCTGCTGGTAGTGGCCTTTCCCAGGTCACCATGAAGTCTCCCCAACCAAGACAGGTCACACTGGGCCTCCCAGGGCACAAGAACCACAAAGCCTGCTGTCAGCGTTCCTGTGACTGGACACGTATACGGGCTTTGTTTCTTGCTGTCAAGTCTGCTCAACTGTGTGGTACAGTGCACAAGGACCTGGCTGGCAGAGCCTTAAGCTTTTCAAACCCACAGCACTAGGCAGTATGGTATCAGCATAGTGATAAATTATTCAATCACTAGCTGTTAACCAGATTTGTAAGAATGAGCCACAATGCTTTGTCTACAGAGTGATAATCTCTACTGATGTCTAAAGCAGACAACACAGTCATCTCTTAATTTTCAGATCAAACTGAGCAGAAATGCGGTGGATATAGATTGTGGACGGCCTGATAAGATCTCCTCTGAACCTTGCACTTAGCAATGAGCTGCCCCTCGGCAGCTCCTGTGTACCAGGTGATCACAACAACGACTAAACAGTGGGACAAACTCCCTTGTGAGCTATGTGCCAGAACTCCCTGTGGGATGGTGCTAAGGTAGGGAGCACCTGAATCAGCAACCTCCACTACCTTCTTCCCCTCTCCTGGTACTTTCTGAGGAGTGCACAGAGTATACCTGAATCCACGGTACATAGTTTCTGGGGCGCTCAACTTAGGAAACTTTCTGAACTTGGTGTGGTTTGGTTTAGCACTGCCCAGAGCCAATCAGTAGCATTTAAAAGAATGCATGGATGGATGCATTTCTCTTCTGTACCTGCTCTGCTCACACAGAGATAAGTGTATTAGTCAGCTTATTATTATTATGCCAACGAACACAAGGCATGAGGCTATTAACTTATATACGAAACAGGTTTACTTCATTTCATTCATTCAGTTCAACATTGACTCTTGCTTTGCACCTCTAGCAAGGGTGATGCAGGAGTATGTAGCAAAACAAACTTTTCACTCCAAGAGCCAAGAAGCAAAGGAAAATCCAGGACCAGGATTCACAGTTTCCTTTGAGGTCTCACCATGGTGAGCAAAAGAGCTCTCATTAGGCCCTATCTGCTAAGGCTTTCCCCATTTCCCATCAATGCCATACTAGGGACCAAGACTTTCACACACGAAACTTTGAGGAACGCTCATTCAGACCATATCAATATGTAACTACATATTTCATGAAAGTGGGGTGTTCTGGGCCATCGTGGATAATATTAAAGACACAGTTGTGAAGACTATTTAAAAACATAACCCCAAATTACAGAACAATCAGCACCATTCAAAGGGGCTTCAGCTATCACTGTATCCAAACTTCTCTCTTACACATACTCAACCTCCTTTACAGCAATCCCAGTGGATGGCACTTAAGAATCGGTTGCTTCATACCCTATAGCAGTGATGGCAAATCTTTCACAGCTTTCAATGATAATAAGCAGTCCACTGCAGCACATATGCCTTAGGTTCAGCACCACTGCCCTACAGTAAGGGGCAACGAGCTTCACGGGCAGCTCACTTCAATTTCTGACAGTTCCAATTGCCAAAAGCCTTCATATATGAAAATGCATGTAGCTCTCAGAAACTGTTAAGATTGCTTATAACCAGGTATTTATAAATCTGCAGCCAGGTTCATGGATGTACTAGGAAGACAGAAGATAGTTATGAGTTTTGGAAACCAATCTGTGAGTCTTTGAGTGTTAGTGATCCTATCTTCAATCAACCACCTGAAGGCTTAATTTCTCAGCCTACCTAAGTGCAAGTAAACAAACTGGCTCTTTAGCTTCTGTACAATCTCCCATTAGGAAATATTTGTTCCAAATGACAGTTTTTCAACCTTAATCATGAAATTACCCATCAAGGCTTGACAAGGTTCCTGCATGAGGAAATTTGAGCTGTTTCCGTCACAATGCAGGGAATTTTCCTAATATATAACAAGGCATGGTCAACAGTGATCTGCACTTGGTGGTTGTTGTTTGAAACTATTCTGTTAATGTTTATAAGCTCTTGAAACAAGAGATGGAAATTCTACTCCCATCATTTTCTCATTTCAGAATGATTGAATAATTGTCTGAGATTAAGTGAGTCAAGTGGAAATAATTAGAAAAGGGAAAAAGGCCCAGATTCTTCAATTTTCAGCTCCATTCCATTTTATTACAAGAGCAAAAGTACTCTGTTAGTCTGAAGTCGGACATAATTCCAAAGAAAATGAGACAAAATCAAAGGCTTTTTGTTTTCTCTTTCTCCAGTGAGCACGCAGTAAGCTGGGCGAGTTTATGTTTCACCTTGTAGGGATGTCTTTGTTCTCTAGAAATCATATGCTACCAATATATGTTTCTGAAGGGAAAACAGGTAAGAATTTTCCCCCAGAGGGTTAAGGTTTATTATAAGAACATTCTTATCAAGTGTTCTCTATGACACTTCCAGCAATGTGGATCATAGGGAATTAACTCATTGCCAGAAGGCTTAAAAATAATTACAATGAATTAACCTATTATATTAATTACAATTAATTTTCAGTTGAATCTAAGGATTCCATCTCTAGGGGGTTCCTCAGCACTGACATTTATGAGGTGGCTTTGGCATCTCATAGGTAATTAATCTCCAACAATCTGCTATCAAATTTGTGTCCTTTGGGAATGACCAATTTGCAGAGAGAAAAAAAAAAGAGTAAAGGTTTAGAAAAATGGCTCTGGAAGAACCCTCTTTGGGAACATAAGCATCCAAATTGGCATCTTGAGCTTTTATACAAAGGATGCCTATTTATTTAGCAAACTCTAAAGGCCCTATATTTTATCCACAGCTGATTAATGACCACACCAAGATAGCTGACTGGATATACATGTCAGTCAGCATCTCCATAAGATACGTGAAAAATAGGTACTGATATACACCCGATGAAAAGAATGGTTATTTAGTAAAAAATGAAGGAATCTTTTCAAAGAAGAAAAGGATTTCAAGTAAAGTGGAGCTAGGGTCCAATATCCTGCCCACTGGTCCTATACCATTGCTATTCAACTGAAATCTCCATAGTGGAAAAGTTCTACACTGCACACATTGGTAGCCACCGGCCACGTGCGATTCATGAGCACTGAAGTTGTGGCTAGCACGACTGAAGAACCAAACTTTAAATTTCATTTAAAGTACATTTCAATTTATAGTACTGAGCTGCACAGTGCTGCTTCCTACCCTGGTGTTAGTTCAGCCTTTGGATGACAGGGAAGTCACTTTCTTACCACTCCTCCAGTCCCCAGAAATTTGTGCCTCAAATTGAACTATAATCCGTCTCATCCTCCCCACCCCGGGGTTTACTTCTCCAGTTGTCCCCAGCCCACAATTGTTCCCAAGTAACTTTGCTCACAGTTTAGTTTTGCAGTTTTTTTAATAGATGAGGTTTCAAAATAATGTGAAGGGTTGTGGAGAAGCTTCTTTATCAGCCTTCTTGGCAGGTTTTCTCCAAGCTGAACACTGTTAGTTTTCAACAGAGTTAAGAGGATTCTTAAGCAAGAAGAGTTGAGCCCTTTTTATTTAACTAGCTCAACTACTGTGAGACCTGCACAAATATATTCACTTTCCTGAACGCAGTTCCCTTCTGTAAAATGATGGCAATACCAGTTTCTACCTTGGTTGCTTTGAGACCTAAGTATGATCCAGGAAAGCACTTAATACCATGCTTGAAACACAATAGTCACTTATTAAAACATCAGATGCCATTTCTTCATGAAGTGTAGTATTTTAGCCACCAATAAAATAATTTTTTTTTTGGTACTGGGACTGAACTCAGGACCTTCACACTGAGCTACAATATAATTCAGCCTTAAAAAAAATTTTTTTTGAGATACGGTCTTGTTAAATAACCCAATTTTTTATAACCTTCCCTCAGTCCAGAGTGTTGGGATAATATGCACATACCACTATGTGGGGCTTAATTACTCTTTTTTTTAATTAAAATGTAAAATTGTCTTTATTCATTGGTTGTATGATGATGAATTTCTTTTTTTTTCAGCTTTAATTGAGTTTATTTGTACATTTTAGGGATACAGTACAGTTACATTCATTGTTGGGATCTTGTACCTCTACATGACAGGTCTTGGTTCGCAATTTTTCCCCTTGTCCCTGCCCTCCCTTCACCCCTCCTCTCCTCCCCTTCTACAAGCACTTAATTACTCTTAATACTAGATCTTTCTGAGATAATCCAGCCAATACCACCCAAATACTGTGAACTGAACCAGCAAGTAATACCCAGATATTAATATAGTGGACCAGCTGTCTGAGCATGTACAATAACATAACCCTTATTCTAGGTTTTTTAGATACTGTACTTTCCACTCCTTCTATTAACACAGCCTAAAATAGTCAATAGGTTTTTTTAATCCCTATTATTCATTTCCTTCCTTCCTCCCTCCTCTCCCTGCTTCCTTCTTTCCTTTCTTCAGTAAATATTTGTCAAGTCTTTACCCTGTCACTCAACTATGCCAGGTCTAAGAGATAATTTTTTTTTTTTTTTTGGTGGTACCAGGGATTAAACTTGGGACCTTGTGCTTGCAAGGCAGGCGGTGGAACCACTAAGCTAAATCCTTGGCCCCTAAAAGATAAAATGGTTCATCCAACAATAGAGAACCCTGCCCTTGTGCCACGTAGTGTGGTGTAAATAAAACTCATCAAGTAAAATTCCTGTATCTTTTCCAAATGTGATACTCTTTATCCCTGATGGCTCCAAGAGCTAACTTTTTAAAGCTCCATTAAAGTTTACTAATACAAAATCTCTTTTTAAGCTGCACTTCATTCAACTGAACTTGCTAACAGAGGCCCCCTTCAGTGCCATTTGCAAACCTGATGAAAATATTTTCTGGCACTAAGCATGGTGCTAATATCTCTGTTCCCGAGTGAGTTGTCTGTAAAAAATAGCCTGTGACCTTTGAACAGCATGACAGCATGCATAAATAAGCAATAGCTCATGTACTATATGGACTGTAAAACTTAAGAGTATGGGTTGTTCGCACTACTTGGATTTGAACTTTTATATCCTCACTTTTGAAATAACAGAAAGTCATGAAATGCTGTTCAATATTTCTTAGCTTGATTTTCCTTGTAAGATGCGGATCATCATGGCAACTAATTTACAAGGCTGTTGTTAGGGATAACATGATATAAATCGTTTCACCAACGCTTGGTTTTAATGAGGGTTAAACACTTGTTAACTTACAGTTCTATTCTTATATTTTCATTAATATTCAGTGTGGAGGCACTATAGTACTCTATAACATCCACTCTCCATTTCTTTTTTCCACCAACTAGCTTTAGAATCCCTTTTATATCATCCTTTTCTTTTTATATACAGCAGCATAGCAACATGACAACAGAAGGGTGAGAAAGTTAGGTCAAATCCAAGTCTCAGGACTGCGTAGGACCTTCTTCCGCACAGTGGGGTAACAACACTAACTCTGTGATTGTTATAGGGTAAAATGACCTGACTGAAGGGTAAATGCTAATGTTGTGTACACTCATGGTCTTTTGTCTCACATTTTTCTTAGTGTGTATTAATTATACAGAATAATGGGTTTCATTTTGGCAGATTTGTACATGCATGGTACATACCTCAATCATTCTCCCTCAAAGCTCCCCTCATTCTGCCCCAGCTTCAGTTTTCTGGGGGTCATATCCACGCTCCCTATTATCCTTCCTTATACCCTTTCCTCCTCTTTCTTTTCCTCTTGTCTATTAACAGCTATCCCTTCTGTCATCTTTTTTTTTAGATTCTACATATTAGGGAGAGCATGTGATATTCGCCTTTCTGAGTCTAGCTTATTTCACTCAACATGATATTCTCCACATCCAACCATTTTTCTGCAAATGACAAAACTGTGTTATTTTCTACAGTTGAATAATACTCCATTGTCAGTACTCCATAAAAATACCTGCATACCCAGGCTATCATTTTTTAACTTGAGAGGAAGCTGTTATATCATCGACACCAATATTGTGTCAGCAATACACTGAGGTCTTGCTTAGCCTTGGAACCAGAGTCAAAGGCCAAACTGTGTTCCAATCAAAACATGAAAAGTTTTGAATATCATTCTGGAATTATTCTATCTCAAAGAATGTAGCTAGCGTTCACTTTCTTGGAAAAGGCCAAAATTTATCAGAAACAAAATATATTTTCAGAACACTCAAGGGATGTGAATACTTCATCTAGATGCCTTGTTTACCAAAATTTGTACCATTATTCTACCTGTCATGTTGGACAGAGCTAGGGAGTTGAGTTCAAAAGGATGCTGAGATCAGAAAGGCATGCAGCTCACGTGTGCTTCTTTTTTGTACAGTTACATTTGTAAAAATACCACTTTTCTCTTAAGTCAATATTTTTCTAAAACTGACACCAAGAACCTTATTTTATTTCTGACTAGAAAATGATACATAAATGGACACAGCCAAAGGTGTGCTTCACAGACCAAACTTCATCAGGAGGTGTATTTCAAAAGCAGAAGACTAAACAAAAGGATAGGTTCTTTTTATTTATACACAAAAATATGAATATGGAATTGATCATTGTGACATCCTCCTTCACCCTTTGGGGCCAGGTCATGGAGTTGTGAAGACTGAAAGCAAGAGAGAGCTAAGCGTCTACTTCCATTATAGTTTCATAAATGCCTGTGAAACTGGCTTACTGTACTAATGTGACCAGATACATAATGTGACCCATTCAAGTGTAGCATTTTTCTTTCCAGTCAAGTATTCTCAAGCTTTAATAAAAGCAGCCAGCTCTCTTGTAATTACTTCCCCTGTCTATCTTACTAGCTCTGCATTGTCTTCCCTTGAATTGATTTCTGACTACAGCCCCTGCCTAGGCTATAAGAAGTGTAGAGAGGAACTAACTGCAGAAACAGAGGATCTCATTTTCTCTCCCTTTCATGTAAGAAAATTGGACTGATTAAAGAAGATTTAAGGCCGATTTTAATGTGCATGAGTGGACAGCTTTAAAAACGTTAACTTCTAAAAGTTGAAGGTTGTCATTTCAAGACAGCATTTGCTTTTTGCTCTCCCTTCCATCCCACTCAACAGGAGCTTAGTTTACCTGAAGTACATCACTGACGTTATCATTCCTCCAATTCGAAGTCCCTCGGTGATTTCTCTCAAATCACAACCTACAACCGGAACTCATGGGCTGTAACAAGCTGGCTTCCCCTGGCTGCGCAGCTTCCTGCTCCATGACTCAGGTTGCGGAGAGTCAAGATGTTCTTCCTTACAATCCTGTCCATTCTGAATCTGAAGTCTCACGCTGCACTTGCAACCAGACCTTCCTCTTCTCTAGTCCCCTTTGCTCTGTAATCCACTCTTGTACAACACATTGTGCAAACTCTCCAAGATACAAGTCAGTGTCACTTCTCCATGGGAGTTTTCCTACAGATGTTTCAAAACCTTTGCTTTCTTTTTAGATTCTAATAGAAATTCCTCTTCATCTTGGTGATGGCCACTTTTGGCTTTCTACATTGTATAATAGGTACTTAGAAGGGGCTGGGGATTTAGCTCAGTGGTTCTGCCACCTGCCTCAAAAACACAAGGTCCTGAGTTCTATCCTCAGTACAAAAAAGAAAGAGAGAGAGAAAGAGAGAGATAGAGAGAGAGAGAGAGAAGTAATAGTTACACATGTATCTGTATGTAGACCACCAAAGGGAAAAAAAGGTCTTTGTAAACAGATTGCCCTAGGCAGTGGATTCTGCAACACTTCTGTGTTTCTTTTCACACAGAAGGTACTCTATAAATGTTTGGGGTATGCATGAACAAATCAATGAATGAATAAAGATGAATCAATAGCTGCTAAGGATTCATTAATCCATGCTTTTCCTTTAGGGCAGGCCTCCAAGACAAATGATCAATGTAAGGAGAACAGGGTAAAGCTGTTTAAGCATGCGTAAATTATCAGTTAAGAATAAAATGGGAAATAACCCAGTGAAATCTTAAAAGAAGCCGAAAGAAAAAAAAATTAGGGAAGTTTATTTCCTTACAACAGTTCCCATTCATGCCAAATTTTACTTCATAATACTATTCCCATTTATATATTTCCTCTTGGAGTGTGCCTATGAGCAATCCTTCCAACAGGACATGTTAATTCATTACATTGATACATATTCTTTGTATCTCTCATTCATCTGGAAAGGCTAGGAACAAATCCATTTTTTACCTTGCTTTTAAAGCAAGATCCAATATCTATCATATATCTAATAAGCAGAACACAGAAATTTCAAACTCAGTGGACTTGAAATACACGTTCTAGTCCCCCTTTTGACAGAAGCCTCCATCTTCTTGGTTCCTGCTTGAATAAGTAACGAGGCCGTAACCCTGGTCACCCCGGCCACTACTCCATGCTCAGTTTTTAATACTGCTCCACAGCTTTTCCTCTCTAAGATAATTCTTCCAAATAAGAGCTTGCTCATTTTACTGATGGTCACCTCCTCCTCCTCATCCGAGGACTGTGTGAGTGATGCACCAGACCCGTGCCTTTTGGATGCATTGGTAGAATGAAGCTCCTCTCAGCTGTCACCAGAAAGGAGGCCAGGTTGGGAGAAGTGCCTCAGACTGCAGCCCAGAACAGACTGGACTCCTCCACACCTTTACATTCTGCTGAAGTCATCTTCGCATGAAAATCTACTATTTTGGGGGGGAGTGACACCATTTTACTGTTCTTCTTATCCATTCCCTCTACTGAATCCAATCCATTCACACACACACACACACACACACACACACACACACACACACACACAATCTGGGCACAGTGACACACACCTGTAATCCCTGTTCCTTGCGGGGCAGGAGGACTGCAAGTTTTCAGGCCTCCCTGGGCAACTCAGCAAGACTTTGTTTCTGATTTAGATTTTCAAAAGGGGAGGCAGGCTGGAAATATAATTCAATGTCCCCTAGGTTCAATCCTAGGACCACAAAATAGATAATAAATAAAGTAAAATAAATAACCCTACCCAAGAAATCCAGACTCAAAAGCCAAAAATCCAGGAGAAAAATGAGAAGGCTAATCAATGCTGTGAGTGGCCATTCATGGTACAACGACAGCATTTCAGAAGGAAGGCTTACACATCCTAGTCTAGCTGGTCCAGCAGAATGATGAGGAACAAGACAAGGTCAAGGCAAGGAAGCTGAACCAGAGCAACCCTGTATGTTGTACTCCATGTTGGAGAACACAATGCTAGTTTTCTTCCTCAGAAGTCCCGCCATTTACAGGTTTCAGCATATAAACTTTTCTCAGGATCTACCTGCAACTTAAAACTCAGAGGTCTGCTATGTCTAATTCCATTCTCAAATGCTCTGGACTTCATGTTGCTTATCTGTCATAATTATCAGCAACCCCTTGGGAGGATACTATTATTAGAAGTAATTCCACATTCTGACACGGCAGGAAGCTAGTATAAGTCGGAGCAACTTTAGATCTGCAAAGAGCCTACGTGCTGGAAACTTTCAGGCCACCAGAAATAAATTCATCAAAGAAAAACTCTGATATATATGTTGAGAGAAGGAAAAGTGCCAAAAAAAACCATGCTTCTGTTTCTTCCCCAGTGATGCCTCAAAGGAGAAATAGGAAGATGGAGTCACTGTAAAGTCAAACAGTATTTCAGAGGCTTTGGAGAAAGAAAATCAGGCTTTTTTATATCAGAAATTAATGAGTAGCATAAGTTTCCTAATTCATAGAGAAGATAATCGGGGGTAGAGATACCAAGACATAATAATCTGTCCTTCTAAGAATCCTGTTTTACTATCCATAGAAACTAAAGTCTGTGTTTTTCAGCAGAAACCCAAATCTGCTGACAATGGAGAGCACACGCCTTTGTAGAACCCCTGTAGTAATCAGACATCAAGAAAAGGTATAATATGAAAACAGGCGACTTAATTTTTCTATACTACTATGAAGATCAAAAGAATATCTCTATTCTACCAAGGAGACACCCCTCCCCCAGTCTTCTACCTCCCTACGGGGAACCAAGCAAATTCCTTGGTTTCTCATGTCATTACCATAGCTGAAATGATGTAACAATAACAGCAAACAGGGTGTCCCCCTGTGCCAACTCTCTAATCAGTTTCAAAGTATGTTTTGTTGGTTCTCATTGATGCCACTCAAAGGAACTGGTCACTCGTGGTCTCAAAAGTTTTACAACAAATTGTGTGATTAAATTCCTTAAACACGTCTGTCCATTACTAATCCTCTTTGGCCAACATCCCTTTCAGAGAAAAATTGCAGCGCTGCATGGTGCCTGATTTATATTTCATTTTGAAAACAGGAAGTAAAGGGATTAAAGTTAAGGATTAAAACACTTACTCTTTACTGATTTTTTTCCTTGTCCCAAATGGCTTCCTGGTTGCTATGGCTACTGTTCACTGGTCCTTAGCCCTGAATGTTTGTCTCTTCGCATTAATAAAATATTTTAAACAAGGCTTCATGAAAAACAAGGGGAGAAGTAGCTTTAAGTTCAACTGCTCTTAAAAGAAGCAGCAGAATTTTCTAAAAATGTTTTTTCTTTGTCCTTGTACTGGAAGCTTCAAAAAGGAAACTTGAACTGAAAGACAGTACAGAGGCAAATCTAAAGATGAAGAGGGCAAAATCAGAATTATTCAGCAGGAGCACAAAGAGATAACTCTGATATAGAGAGTTTGTCCTTAGCTTACAAACCAGTGTTTGTAGGAGGATTAAGGTTTCCGGGGAATTTCTCAAATGTTGTATCACCACAAAACACTTAAAAGGCAAAAATGCATGTAAGTGCAGTGTTGTAATTCCAAATTGGAATTACCAGGCAGGAAATGAAAAACTGAGATTTTTCACTACCACAAAGTTCACTTAACCCCGTCAGTGCAAACATCACCGCTTTGTATCAAAGCTGCTGGCATTTGCGCTAGCTTTGGCAGCACACATACCAAGTTGCTGATGTTCTTGTGCAGCAGTCCGTAAGAGTGTGGCCCAAGAGGCGATACCCATGGGAAGCACAGGCTGTCCAGGCCGGACATGCCTCCAGGAGCAGGGCACACAGAAGGAGCCCAGCCAGGCATCCAGAATAGAGGGCGAAGCTGACGAGCGAGCAAATACACCTCCCTCTGACACATCCCTTTAAAACACTCTACTGACACTCACTTTAGAAGAATAGTGCCTACATTTTTTAAAAGCCAAGGAAAACTGAAGAGATAGATGCACTATAGCAAACTCCATTTTAAGTTCTAATCTTAAAGCCCAATAGCAAAACAGGCTCCAATGTAACTTGTGCGGTGATTTCTAAAACACCCGCCCCCCAGCAATGCTTCCTACAATTGGATTTTTCTCTGTCTTGTCATCCAGTGGTTTCAAGTTACTGTTTTATTTCATAGGTATCTGCTGAAGTGACCTCTTCCAGGTCTGTGTATATTTATTATTTCTCGCTTCTTCCAATCCCAAACTCTTATTAAAATCACTCTTCCAATCGCTTCTAGGCCTTTTGGCTAAGATCAAGTGTAAAATCACTCTTCCAACATAATACCCACAGAGGACAGTTGCTCCTTGGAAACTGGTAATTGAAGGTACAGTGATAGATTAACAGCAGTGAGGGAACCATTGCATTATTTTTGTCATATAATGAAACATTTATACAAGGATCTTGTGGGGATAATTCTGTAATGGAAGAAAACAGTTGAAATGGTGGAAATTCTATGCATTTAAAAAGACTAGTAGTCTGGGTAATTTTAGTTGTGGGGGAGGGTTCCAATTCAAAACATTAGATAACTGCTGCTACCCATGGGCAGGGCAATTTTAGATATGTGTGGGGGTGAAAAAGTCCAAATCGAACCATTATGCAACTGATGCTACCTATAGGTGGGACTTTAGACTCTGAAACAAATGGTGGATGGAAATGGTCAGAGCAAAATACAGACTTATAAAATATAGAACATGCCTTTCAGATATCTGTGTTTCTTTTTTCTAGCTTGGGAAACCATTTTTACTTTTCTTTTGGAAACCATTTTTATTTAAGGCTATCTTGAAGATTAGGGGTATTCTAGGGCAGGGTAAGGATAGTCCTTGAACATTTGCACTCAAGAGGTACCAAACAGAACCTACTATTAAGAGGCAATTCTCGTATTATTAAGAGATCTCTGTAGTTTGTTCATGACAAAGAGGCATGAACCTTCCAAAGTAGCATCCTTCAAACATGTTTATATACCAAATAGCTGTCTCCCTCCTGATCAAAAGGCAGGCACACTATGTTCATTCTAAAAGATTTGCTTTCTAAACTGAGGATTCCCTTCCTATAACACAACCTACTGAATGTGCCTGGTCTTCTCCACATTACCTTGTGGGAACTGGGATTTAAACTAACCTAAGGAAATGATTATACTCTGTCTCCTGCTATTGCCGTGAATATCAAGCTGTCCTTTGTCTCAGACCCAAGAGGCTCAAGTCTTCTGTAGCATACATGAAACTGCAGCATGCTAATCTGTTATTTTGTGCCAAGGATAAAATTTCAAACTCTTTACATAGGGCCATCACTAGGATGTGAATGACACTGGAACATTTTTGGGGGAGGGTCGGGTCTATAAACTCAATTTGAGGTACTCCAAATCAGTATATCAGCAGCACTGTAGAGGTTCAATCTCAAGCAATTCAGCTAATGAATATCCTACAGGGCCAGCAGGAGTAATCTGCTCACTAGGCCACTCTGTTAGGACTGGGGCCTATTTATGAGTTTCCAAGATGATCTCAGAGATGAGCCTGAGAGCTTCTTGCAGTATTTAGTTGATAGATGGGGTAGAAAGAAGAGAGCACACTGAAGGAGAGAAGAAGAGCTGGCACTTAGGTAGGTCCCAGCCTAGGTCTGGGAGGCAATTGCTAGCCCAGCTACCAAGAAGGGTTCCTAGAACACTTGAGAAAGGTACTCTGAAGCATGGGGCTCCATGCTACCCAAGTGTCTCTAATAGAAGGCCACAATGATAATTACATTCTTAATGCTGCAGAATTACTGTGAAGATGAAAGGGACACAGGCACAAAAACATCCAGGAAATCATGCCACACAGGTATATGATGCTTTCTATTGTTATTTTTCCCATTTCATAACAGGACGGAGATGGGAGGTGGGGGAGATATTACAATCTACTGTGTTCCTCTGCTCATTTGTGTCATGATCTAGGGCCCTGTGTGTATCTGAGTTCTTATGACCTGGAAATTGTGTAATTTGCTCTTGGCATTTTTTTGAATAATAAAAAGAAAAACAAGATTTAAAAAATGGAAAGGAGAATAGATCATTCTTGATTGCTATTTTGAGTACACAAAAATGGGATGTGATTGCTATGTTTGCTTGTGTACAAATGAGGAAATGTCAAGGATGTTCTTTGTACTAGTGTCTCAAAATACAAATTCTATCCCCTGTCCGCATTATTTACATTCCCATACCCAGTACTTGTGTGCTAAGGTAGCCCAAAGCACTACTGTGAAACAAGAGCTTCTTGTTTATTGTGCTCAGGCAGCTTTCCACCTCTTTTCCACTCTGAGTCCATTTTCAGAGTAATATCCTGGGGGACAGAGAATGAGAAAAACGAACTCATGGCAGTGATTTGTATATCTTCCATACTTAGTGGTCTTAGGTTACAACCCTATGACTGCCTCTGACCGAAAGCAAATCAGACCTAATGCATTGTGCTCAGTGATGTCATCATTCTAATTCTTTTGATAGGTGTGGAATTCAAAGGCTGCCTGACAACAGGTTGAGCTTTGTAAGTGATCTCAAAGTGAGAAGACTTAAAATTTTATTTCAATCATTCAAGTAAAGTGCCCCTCTCATTTAGCAAAGTTGTTTCCAAGAGCAAAGAAAAAAATTATTTGATGAAACTACTTATATTCTGGAGTCCAATATTTTTTTGCTAAGTCCATTCATATCTGTGATTATTCTGTTGAATAACATAACAGCCCTGCAGAGGTATATTCTTTTAATGTTAAACTTGAAACTCAGAGAAAGTGTAAATAATTTTTTTCCAGAGTCAGAGATAACACCATTCAAGCACAGTTCCAAAGCCTTCCTTGCTCTTCTTTAAAAACAAGTCATAACCACTGACAGAAGAATGTAGTTAATTAAAATAGAAAAATGAGAAAGCTTGAGCAAAATGGTTGGAAAATAGGTTGGTCTTTGAAAGAGTGATACCAAAACAGAAGAGGAAAAAAAAATCTAAAAATCTAAGTGTATGAAAATACTGTACAGTGAGTAATATATATGTAAAAATGCACTTAGCAAATCAAGTTTCAAAAATGGCCAATACTAAGAATAATTGCAATATATAAGACAATGACCTGAGTAATATCTATCACATATAAGTTACTTCAAATCAATATAATAATTCTTCATGGAAAAGTAAGAAAAGATCATACACAGTTCATAAAATGGAAGTACAAGTGACTAATAAAATATTGAATAAATAAATTTGTAAGCAATCGAAGGAAAGGTTTTACAGCAATAATCCCTTTGTCCCTTATTCATCTATCACATACACACACACACACACACACACACACACACACACACACAAACTCACTCACCTCTCATTGGTAAAGTGTGAGAGATATATGCTGTTATATAGTCCTAACAGGGATTTTAGTAAATTGTTATACATTTTTGGGACACTGATTCAGCAATGCATTGCCTAAGAATTTATTGTACAAGCATTTGTATCATAGAACTGTTCACAAGAGTGAAAACCTTGACACAACCTAAATCTCTACAAATAGAAGACTGATTCAACAAGATGCAATATATCCAAAATGCTTCCCTTAAAATTATAGCTACTAACAAAGCAAATATAGCTACTATTCCCATAAAAAGAATAAAAGTAAAGAGACATGATAGTATGTTTCTACATGATAGAAAAAACATATGGAACAGCATACACTGATGTTAAGCCATTGTGATTCACTGATTCTGAGACATACTTTAACATCTCTGATATCAGGAAATGTGTTATGGTAATCAGTGGTGTACTGATTTTAATGTAAGTATGCCTATATATGAATTTTATCCAAATATATATCCTTACAATTTTAAAATGAGAATGGACTCCGAGAATTATGAAGTTTATAAAAACTCTATTACCTGACTTGTATTTGGCCCACAGAGAATTGTGCTGAAAAGGAAATGCTAGAAAAATACTTGCTAGGGGGACTAGCTCAGCAGTTCCCGCAGCCTGCCTTGCAAGCGCAAGGTCCCAAGTTTGATCCCTGGTAGAGAGAGAGAGAGAGAGAGAGAGAGAGAGAGAGAGAGAGAGAATTGCTAGGGATGGAGGAGAATCAGGCCCAAGATGGAAAAAAAGGAGAAAGAGGACTCTCATAGCTAAGCAGGGAATTCAAGGTTTTAAATCCACACAAACACTGATATACATTTATAAAAACACCTGTAAATGTTGTTATGCATTGAAGTATGCTTTGAAAAATTACAAATAGATAAGGCCAGAAAAATAGACAGCTATCTATGCTCCAAATTTAAAAAAGGCAAAGATGATAAAGCTCATAAATGTAACTGATGACCAGAAAGCATAAATATCATGCTTGGAAAGATTCCAGAAAGAATCACAGGTCGGTGAGCAGTAAAGAATAGAGGAAATCAGTAGGACCTAGAATGGGGTTATTGAGAACAACCAGAGCATCATTTCCTACTTAAATACCATTAGGGGAAACACACATACATAATGAGCCTAGAATTCAACAAGGTATTTAGCAGCATCTCGTGGCTGAGAAACCGGAATTATTGATAGCACAACTGGGTGTAGTCATAGCTGGTAAGATTGTTGTAAAGAATGTTGATTAACAGAAATATAGTGACCTAATTGCCTTGTCTCTTTTCACCCTAAATCCCAGTTTACTACCCACATTATGAGCATAATTACCACCCTAAATCACATATCTGACCAAAGGCCACGTTTAACATCTTAGCGGGGCATAGAAGGCCCATCAGCATCATTTCCCCAACCTTTTCAACTTCAGTGCTTGCCTCAACAGTCAGTAAATGACAATGGAGGTCTCATGTGACCCTTGCTGAATTCTATCATATGAATACAATGGATAGCTGAGAGAGCAATGAGATACATATGCTAAAAAAAATTTAAAAATCTTGGTGATAAAAAAGTTGTTGAGAGTTGGGGATATTAATGCAGTGCTTCTTCATGCTGCATAGCCAGCAAGGTCACTCTGGAAAAGGTACGTCACTCTTGGAAGACAGAACGATGATGCCATGTGGCAGACACTTCAGGAAGGTAGGATTTCTTTTATCTAATATAAAGAATATTTGGATGTATCAGACTCACTAAACAGCAACAGAAACAACAAAGATTATTGTAAAAGTCTGAAAATATAAGATCACATGAAGAGGCTTTGTTAGTACTGTTTGGGACTTTTAAAATATGAGTCTCACACTAGGCTTCAGGGTGGACTGAGTGATCCTTAGGACCCTTACTTGTAACGTGAGTGCACTACAGTCCTAGTGCTGGCACCTGACCCTGTGTAGTGCCAACACAGATATCCATCCTAAAAGGCCTCTGGAAAAAAAATACCTTTCTATTCTAGTTTTAAAAAATAGATTTATCCTTTAACAGTTAACGCAAGTGAGTGCTTTCTCAATAAATAGAGGAAACTGAGCATTTCATGTGTCACATGACACTTTAGCTACAGTTTGAAAGGAGGGCTCTGGATGGCAAGTGGGAGAATAATCTTTTGCCAAAACAGTTTGTGGAATGCCAAGACTGCAAACAGTATGTCAAGATTTAATGGATGGCTTTGCATTAGGCAGCATTAACCAATTCTGGCATGTCATCTGTAGGTCTTCTGGCTGCAGGAAAGCAGAAAAGCACCTTTTACCATCTCACTTGGCTTCCTTCCCAGTTCTAAACTTTCTCATTTCTCCAGAAGAAACTCACGAGAATAGAAGTAGCAATAATAATTTAAAAAAACTTATCCTGAGTCTGAAGGCCAAAAGAACAGAACAACATAATGTATACATAATGGTTCTGAAATGTAAAGGCACTAAATGTAGGAAAACTAAGACCTTTTCTCTATTAGCACTACCACCATGATAACTATTAAAGCATCCAAATCACAAAGATCGAATTCCAACTGATGAGCAATTTAAATGGTGCCTGCAGAAGGCCCTAAGATTTATTAGACATATTCTCTAAGTTCTCAAGGAAAATCAGGTGAACACAATTATAGTGGAGTACTTTAGTACACCATCACAAACACATCGAGACAAAGAGTCAACAAAGAAATATACTCCTAAGTGAAATAAATAAGTCACACATGCATAAATACCAAATAGTTTCTCTGGTGTGAAAAACTATAATGGTACATAAGATCTTAATGATATAACTGACAATGTGAAATAGGAAGAAAAGGGCTAAAGGTGTAGGGGAAGTGGTAAGAGTAGAGGAAAGGCAGCAAGGGAAAAGAAAAAAATGAGAAAGTGGAAATAAAGTATTTTTAAATAGAGAAGGGAGGAGAGGGTAAAGGGAGGGCAGGGATAAGGGGAAAAAATGAGAACCAAGACCTGTCATGTAAAGGTACAAGATCCCAATGATGACTGTAACTGAACTGTATACCTAAAATGTACCAATGAACTCAACGAGGAAAAAAAAGAAATACCAGAGTTGAATTGAACATTTGAACAAATGAATTTCATAGGTACTACAGAGTTTCACTCAGTAGCATGAGAATACATACTTTCAGCAGCACACACTAGCCCATTAGGCATGCTTACATAAAGTATGGAAAACAATCAAAATTATCCCATGCATATTATCTGATTATAGCGTGATAAAACTAGAAGTCAATGGCAAAAAAACCCCACAAAAATTACGTAAACACATGCAAATAAAATGATACACTCATGAATAATCAATGAATCATGGAAGAAATTAGAGAATTTCTACAATCAAATGTTAAGGCCACTACAACATACCATAATGGACACAATGAAAGCAGTGCTAAGGGAGAAGTTTATACTTATGAGTGCCTACTTCATTAAAATATAATACTCTGTCTTCCAGCATGGTGTCTTTAAATGAACTCTGAAATATATCTGCTGTGAATAATTGTTGTTATAATGAAAAAGAATGGGACCAAGTACATCGAATAATTAACTTCCTTCTGTTTTCCAAGTGAATGATCAATTTTCATTAACAAAAAGGACACTTTGAGGTTTCCCCAGACCCCATTTTCATGTAGTTAGTGTTACCTCCCAATAAAAAAACATTCGTTAAAATTTAACATAATGGATTTTAGTGACAGTCAGTCTTATGAGTCCCTTGGCTAGTCTACAGTCCCTGTCATTCAACAAAACATTCACTCTTAAAGGCACGGGCATACAGCATTTTTAAAGGTGTGCTTAATATTGTCAATTAAGTGATTTTACAATGAAGGAGATTTTTTTTTTTTTTATGTGGACAGACTTGATCCAATCAGATCAAAATCCTTAACAGCACAAGAGTAGTTTCTGTAAGGAAGAAGAAATTCTGCCTGTGTAATGTAGTTTCAGCTCCTAGCCAACAAATCTCAGAAACTAAGAACTGGTGCCATCTTTATTCTGTCTATTTACCCCTGGAATTAAATCAATCACCACTTCCGGTCCACTCACTGTTGTCACAGTTACCACTGCCTTTGTCCAATCCTCTTTTAGATCTTGTAAAAGTGAACAAAATTCTAGTCGGTACAATTGCTTCTATTCCATCTCCATTCTAAGCTTCAGTTCACCACTATACATGTGCCTCTTGTCAACATCCAGTTCTAAGATCTCTGACTACTTCAAGGGAAAAGTGCACCTCTTATCATTTTTGTATTTCCAAGCACTTTTGCAAAAATGGTAAAATAGCAAATGTCAGAAAAATAGTAAATGTCAAGTATTTGTTGAATAATTTGAGTATTTTAAAATTTTGTACCAGTAGAAGTCAGCTCTCCAGAGTATGAGGCACAGAACATTCTTATTTGGGCAAAGTTTTGAGGGGATTTTGTAACTAAAACCAAGTCAACAGGAGTTCTGTATTTCTTTTTACTCAGAGGGTCTTAAATTTCAGAGAGTGAGTGAACTCTGAAACTTCTCAGAAAAAATACATGGTGCCGAGCAGTTCTGAGAGCTCCCTAAAATCCATCCGTGCGTACAATATTCATCCATAGTCTAAGAATCCTAAGGTAATAACCCCTGGAGAGAATCAAGTATCACAGGTTCAAATTTAATTTTAATTTCCTCTGGTCTGGGTACCAGTTTTCTTTACTTTTTCTGGACCATTTGTTTGTTTGAGGGGCCAGGGATTTAGCTCAGTGGTTCTGCTGCCTGCCTCACAAACGCAAGGTCCCAAGTTCAATCCCTGGTACCAAAAGAAAAAAAAACTGGAAGATGTAAATTAGCTTTTGGGCCAAGGATTTAGCTCAGTGGTTCTGCCTCCTGCTTTGCAAGCGCAAGGTCCCAAGTTCAATCCCTGGTACCAAAAGAAAAAAAAACTGGAAGATGTAAATTAGCTTTTGGGCCAAGGATTTAGCTCAGTGGTTCTGCCTCCTGCTTTGCAAGCGCAAGGTCCCAAGTTCGATCCCTGGTACCCCCCCAAAAAAGAAAAGATCTATTTGTTTGTTTGTTTAGGCAATATCCATGTGTTCTAGTGAGACAGGCTTGCAGTGATAGTGAACTTTTTAGAGCTTTCAATAACAAACAGCCCACTGCAGCACGCATGCCAAAGGTTCTCCACCACTGGGATATAGCAATCACCGAAAGATGATTCAACCTTATAAGGACACTCAGTTCTCAAGAGGCAAAGTATTTCTAAGGACATTGTTGTTGTATTGTCAGTTACAACAGGCTGCTGTGCACTGCAGGTGTGATACAGCAGTGCTTTCCACAGAAATAGCTCTTCTCTCACAGCTATGGCCCTGTGTTTGGCTTTCAAGCTAAATGCAAAGATGGGGAAGTGGAAAAATCAGGGGAAAGTAACTTAAGCTTAGTCACGAAGCAATTCATGGCACTGCTTAAAGAAGCCCATACCTCCTCTTGATATCCAACCCAAACACTACTTTGAGACATGGCCATCTGCCCAGTATCCACCCTGAAAAGTTTTTGTAGTAGGCTTATCCAAGCCACTCTGTGAAGTCACCCTGAAAATAAATCCCCACAGCTCAGAGCCAAGATAGGAACAAATGGGGAAATACTACCCAGGATGTCAAAGACAAAGCTCAAGTGAAGCTGAAAGGGACAACAAGAGAGAATTAGTAGGTCAAACTGTTGGAGGAAGCAGTAATTCAGGTCAGGAAGATTTTGAAAGCAGAGACAAAGAGTGGACACCTGAGCAGGACAGTAGTGAGCTACATCATGATATGTCACAGGCCACTGTGTTAGGCAGCAGGACTCTGAACCAAATGTTTTTATTCCCAAATCATTTTCATTAAGAATGCAAAATATTCAGTAAAGAAAAGAAAATGCAATGCTTAAAAAGCTCTGTCAGTCAATCAATCACAAGAACAATTACCTATGAACTATTTCTATAAGATAGCTGTGTTAGGCACCGTATGACCTGAGTTGCTCATTAAAGCACCTGTCACAGTGTCCCTATTCTTTTCGTTCTTGGCCAGAGAACTTGCTAAATATCCACCTACACTTTTGCTCCAATTAAGAATGTTCAGGAAGAAAAGAAATAAAACTACCTCACTATGTATGGCAAGGCATTGTAATACAAGCCGCAGATGTCCTTGCTGCTCTTAAAAAATAAAATAGAAGACCTCTCTCCTTAATACCATTGGCAAAGGAATTCCCATGTACCATGTTCTGGAAGCACTCTCTGGATGCAAACTGATCACATTTTCCAACGGTACCAAAAGTATCTGTCTCTGTGTGTCCCCTGTTGGAATGCCACCTTCTGGAGGGCTGAGCCAAGCTTTCTGTGGTTCAAATGCCTCAGAGCTACCACAGGGCCTCGCCTCACTGCATCTGCAGAGAGTCGTGCACACTGATCATCAAAGCTGGTGTTTCTATGTGGGGAATGGAAGCCATGATTTTCACTGACCAGCATCCGGTCACTCTAGAGCCACCTTGACCAGGGGTAAGGCTGCAGAAAAGGGCAATTCAAACATACTAGGATGATGCTGGCATCTACTGCTGTCATCTTAGCGGTACCTACCAGGAGCCTTGAAAATAACTTCAAACAGGAAGGCATAGTATTTTGACTGAATCTGTGCTTTATTAAATTTTGCAGCAAATACATTTCTTTTCATTTTGAAAGTCATTTCAATGTACGTCAGCTCAACTCCTCAGTCTTTTCCAGACTACCTCACCTCCACAGACTCTCTCCACTAATATACATTCAACCCACAACTTGTTTGCTTGCTTGTGTTTATGTTTGTGTTCGACTTTGCCAATGCATATCTAGGAGGGAAGAAAACATGTCTGTCATGTGTGTGTGTGTGTGTGTGTGTGTGTGTACACATATCAGTGCCTGGCACACAGTAGGTGCTCAGTAAATATTCATCAAATGGAATAGATAAAATAAGTTGATATTGTACTTCTCAAACAATTTAAGAATGGTTTGAAGAGATGTTCTAGAAGAAAAAAAGATTGTTTTCCCTATCTAGTAACTTTTAGGTATTTTTTTTTTTTGTTGTTGTTGTTGTTGTTGTTTTTGTACTGGGAATCAAACTCAGGACCCGGCACTTGCCAGGCAGGTGTGGCACCACTGAGTTCCATCCCTGGCCCCTCATCTAGTGATGTTGAGCAATGCCTGATATTATCTTCCCTAAGAAATACTGGGATAGCCAAGACTCCGAGAACTCTTGAAAGGAAGATATCACTGAATACTATTTAATGCAATGTTTCTTAAACTTATATAACTATAAACAGCTTTTTAAAAAGAAATACCCAATATAATCCTGTGGAATGTGTTCCAATGAATACATTTTGGGAAACAGCTCTCAGTATTAAATTAGACCCCGGGCTATGGCCACAGGGGTGGCGGTATACATTTCCTTGTATTTATGAGGCCAGAGACAGACTTTCTGATGACTTATGAAAGGAACAGAAAGAAACATTGCCATTTACTGTTCATCCTCATGGACAACCTACCCCAACTCCTACAGGTGTGAAATCTCCACTCTTTCTGAGCAGCCCCCGTCACTGGGCAGCACCACGCTGCTCTCAGAACAAAGCTGGCAACCTCATCAGGTCTACTTCAAACAGGAGCTGCCAGGCGAACGGTTTCAAACCTGAATCTGTCTTACTGATGTAGGTCTAAACTGAAGGTTACGTATTTCTTTCGTTTAAATTTAATTATTTATTAGAGTACTATTTTTCTCCCCCCAAAATCCGTTTTACAAAGAAAACTGCCAGAGTCTTTCCTGAAATGAATTCCTCTCAGCTGAGGCATCGGGATATGACTTTGAAGTGCAGCTCAAGTTATCTGTCACCAAGAACTGCTAAGGTGCAGCAGTTTGTGACGCATTCAGAAACACTTTGTTCTGTTTGAACATTAGCCCTACAACAGCACCGCTCTAGCTCACTCGCATTCTAACAGTTTCTTAAATGTGGGAGGCAGGGAGTGCTGGCTCATCTTGACAGGCTGCGTCTGTGATGTGTGCCTCTTACTAATACTCCATTAGTAGTGGGAGCGGTTTTAATTTATTCCTGATGAGAAACAAGAAAGAAACAGATGATAAAGGCTGCAAAATCGGGGGAGAGTCCTCACTGTGTACCCCACCTGCCATTTAGACCACGACAGAAAACAGCTGATTGAAAAGGCCAGTGCACTTAGTCCTTAGTCCTTTTTCTACATGCCTCAGCTCAGAGAAAAAAAAAAAATAATGATTTTTTTACATACTTTTCAAGATTCCAGAGCTACACAAAGCAAGAGGAAGCTATGTGGTTGTTCCGAACATACAGGGGAGGGGAGATGGCTCTAAACACATATCGGAGTTCTTAGAAAACTGTATTAGAGAATTGCATTAAATAAGCTGCTCTAACTTAGCCAGAAAGCTATACAGAGCTGTTCTCCAAATAGCAAACACAAATAAATGTTTGACATTCACACACGTTTCAAAGACTGTGCTTGGTTTGTTACAGCCTGAATTGAGGTATAAGAGTGAAAGTCATCGAGTAGAGCAAATTAAAGGTCGATGTTTAACAAACATTTAACAGATTGTGCTCAAAGTTCAGAATCTCTCTGGAAGTGTGAAGTGGATGAAACATTCATGTCACCTCTAACTTCTGGCCAGGTTTTGCTTGCATTCACTTTTTAGAATACTCATTTTGATAACAGGCAAGAGTTGAAGGAAACACCCGTTCATGGCACTTCCAAGGTGAAAATGAAAAATTCCGATAAAGCTCACAGCCTTGAGGAAGATTTCAAGTGGCTTACTGCCTTGGTTCTCCCCTATTTCACTACACATTATCAGATGGAATTGAAGGACAGATTCTGCCTTTTGCTCTACAGGCTAAATTCTATTCTCAGTGGAGATTGTTGCTGGTAACTTGAGCATTTTTTTTTTCTTATTTATCTGTGTAGCCCTGTTTCAATGGACTCATGAAATGCAAAGTGCACAGGATGGAAGAAATTTGTACCTTGGCTGATAGAATGTGTAGGTGTGAAAGATTTATGCAAAGAGAAAATTTACTCTCTGCATGTAGTGAGCCAAACTGTCCCCATTTCTTTTCTGAAGAGTTTTTCCTTCCCTTTCTTTTTACACCTCGAATGATGTTTAACTGAGAGTCCTGGTACTTCTGTTTTCAGTAGAACCTATCAGGTACAAGAAAGGGCCACAGGCTCATGGCCAGGGCATCACTTAGGAGATCCTGGCCTTTCCTGATACACATTTTTAAAATTCATTAAGTTTATTGGTTCATTTTAGGAATACAAAATGATGACATTCATCATTGTGATCTCGTACCTTTACATGATATATCTTGGTTCTTATTTTTTTCCCCGCTCCCCTGCCCTCTCTTCCACCCCTCCACCCCTATTTACAAAAACCTTGCTTCCGTTTTTTTCCTTTTCATATTTATTTCTTTCCCTTCCCCTTTGGGCCTTGTCTTCCTATTTCGTATTATCTATTACACATTTTAATCCTCATATACATTTAAACTAACAGTTATGGATGCTTTGTTAGTGGCCCCAATTCCAGAATACGGCTTCACAAACTGGTAATGTTAAGACCAAAAATATTGTCATTTAGTATCTGGGGAGAAGTTAAAAAGTGGATTAGAGGCAGGCAGGCAGGCAGGGTATATTAAACTAGTCCATGACTAACAGGGTGTGACAGAAAAGAGTTTTATTCTTTTCAACAAAACAATTCCCTAGGGCTGGGACCATTACTCCACTGTGCCTTTATCACCTTGGAATTTTTATGGTTATTTCTGATGAATTCAAATTTTTGTAAAGGCTTTTTTGAAATGATGCCAGTTTTCAATTTTTAATTAAAGTCGTAAATAATCTTAATTCTGCCTTAAAAGGTTTATTGTTTCTTTCTTTCTTTCTTTTTATTATTGCTGCCAGGAAATATTTCAAATACCAAGACCTGATGTGAGCAAGCAATTAGAATCTCTCCAAGGTCTAGTAACAACATCGTGCCATGTAAATATAACACACTGGTATATCAGTCCAAGATTAAGAAATGTAGCTTGACTGATCTCAGGTCTATTAGCAACTGCTTTTCTGGAGGGAGTAACATTTCCTCTGTTTCTTGGACAAAGAAATTCTCATCACTTTCATTTCTACAAATTAATCCATTGCAGATTCACAAAGGGCTTTAAAAATTAAAAAGCAGGTTAAAATTTGGAAAACAGAAAGTGTAAGCTCACTAAAGGTAGGATAAAAAGCAACAAGGTCAATTTCAACCATTTGGAGGAAACAGAGTAAAAGTCATCTGAGATAAATCATCTGAGAGATGGCATCGCATTTTACATAAGACAAATTTAAGAAAGACCTGCGATGTTTGACACAGACTGTAACACTACTTGACAATACATCCCTGAGATCTAGACTGTCTGTCTAAAGTTGCTGGTAAATTGTCAATAATATTGTATTCTTAGTCTCAAGGTCTGTTTTTCTTTTCTCATTTAGTGCTTTAAAAATCTTTCACACAATCAAAACTACTCTACCTTTATACAGAGGAAGAAACACACCATATCTGAACAATAGAAATCATAAACAATTTCTGAGAATATTCATTGTTTTGTTCTTTTATCTGTCAACCCAGGAAACCTTCTTAAGTGGAACACTGTATTGTTGCTTATTTATCTACAGAGGGGATGAATACGCTTTCGTTCCAACAATTATGATTATGCTCTAAAAAGTGCTCTCCAATTTTATTGATAAATTTGATATTGCAAGCAAAGCCTGACATGTGGGACAACTTGGAGAAAGAGAATGATCATACAGTGAATACCCTTTCATCTAGGAAAGCTATTTTTTAAAAGAAATACAATTTACCACTTCAGATATTTAATATACACATGACAGAAACCATTAGCCAGTGATTCTGCTGCAAGTGCTTAACAGTATATAACAAGGGTGTACTATTTTAAGAAGAGTAAGCATTTCTTTCCAATTTTATTTGCACTATTACTTAGCAGTACTGTGCCTTTCCTTTCTGAAATCCAAGAATATATTCAGGGCAAATGATCATAGTTATCTATTTACTGGGGTTCAAACAAAACAATTTAAATACATTTCTAGAGAAAAATAGATGATTTTAACACTTGATTTACAAGCTTGGGGTGGTGCACAATTAAGTGAATCTATTAAATCTTCCCACCTGAGTATTTTTCTGACAAGGAAGAGGTCAAGTTCTTTCCATATATGAGACCTTAGCTGGCATCGTGTCAAGTTTTTCTCAAGGGAGAAAAACTTCAAGCAACAAAAACACTGAATATTTTCCAACATCAAATGTTAAATCCCATATAAACCATGAAAGAATGCAAGCTTTCTACCTAGAAACCACAGTGACCTGAAAACCCTTGCTGTGGGGTTCAATCACTTGAAACAATTTTGAATCTCAAACTATGCTTACATTTGTTATGAAGGGCTCTGAAATGAATCAGGTGCCCATCTCAATACAAATGAACCACTCAAAAAAGCCAGGGTAGTTCAACATGTTTACTGCCACGGGAGAAAAGATACAACGGTATATTAAAAAGTTTAAAAACTCAGTTAATAGGTCATACCTTGAAAGGGAGTAAGCTCCCCGTATTGAGCACAAGTGAAGATCAGTATGGCCAACCACTTGCCAGATAGGGTGAGGGTTGGAGGGCAAGGTGGGCCAACTGGCTGGTTAATCTGTAATACTTATCCCAAGTCTGAGATGATTTTTAAGAACTTTGAAAAGTGCGCTAATTCCTCACTGTTGTCAAAGTGACTTTAAATTCAATTCCTTTTTCAGGCTTGTATACACAGAACTTAACAAGAAACCTTCTTGTTCTCTACACTTAACAAGAACATTCTGTTTTTATCCTAGAGGTTCACCTACCTTTTTCATAAAGCTAAAACGATTGCAGCCAACTGATATTTGATGAAATAGTATGTCTCTCAACAAAGGGCTTTTATTGTTTTTTTTCTCAATTCAACTTTCTTACCCATTTAAACCTAATTTCCATAAAAGCCTTTTGTTACTTCCTGGTTTAAATGACTTTCACTAATTTCCTTTGATTCCACCTGTAAATGCCTTGCCCAGAAATTCTTATCTGGCTATATCAGCTATACCTAACACAGTCTTGTTATTAAGCATCTTACACTTTAAGAAGTGTAAGAGTTTCCAGTGCACTGTAGAAGCTCCACGCGCTACAGAGCAATTTAAAAGTTCTTTGTCTGGGTGGAGAATTCTCTTCTAAAATTACCTTTTTCCTTGCTTGTTGATCTTTGGAAGAATGTGCCTTCACGTGCTTTCTTAGGGAGCTTGGGTCTGTGTAGCGTTTGGTGCATCCTGGAATTTGACAAGCATAAGGTTTCTAAATAAGAAAGAAAAAAGAAAAACCAGCTGTGGTTAAATTATAGAAGCAACCAGGGAAGGTTCTACTCAAAGATTATCCAGAGCGTGAATTGTTACCAACCAACTAATGTGAAGTGCTAGGTCATACTCACACACTTTAATTAGAAAGCCCAGGAACTTTGAATCATGGTAGAGAGGACAGTAAACTCTCAAGAAACAAAGAGCTGTCCGATCCTTGATGATTTTAGACTGCACTCTAGCCACAAACCTCTTGTGGTCTTTTTTTTCATGTGGAAATTATTAGTAAGCATCTCCCATCATACTTACAGTTATGTTTCCCTGAGAACAATCTTTGGTACTGTCAGAAACTAGTAAACACATATTCTTTAAGGGTTCAGGTAAAGAAGCTGTAGAAAAGTCCAGAAAAGACTGGGTATGTTTCAGAAGAAACCTGATTCAGAAAGAGAGAGGGAGAGAATTAAGAAGGAAAAATTAGCATAAAGCAAGTGAAAGACAGTGTTGCAAATAACAGACACGTGAAAAACTGGCAAGAAGAACATTAATATTATTAGTTGCAGGGAAGTCCTGTTCTGAGCCTCAGTTAAGTGAATAAGCCCCTGGCTGAGTGTGATTCTGGCTATTCCAATCTCCATGCTCCTGAGATGTGAAGTATGGAGCCTAAGACTGAATCTGGAATTTACTTTACTTTCATATCCCTGGTGCTTGGTACATGAGAGTTAGAAATGAATGAATGAATGAATGACAACACCTCACATGCACAAAAATTTCAGCATTATTATTTCTATTACAACGACAACATTCTTGTCAAGAGGTTTGAAATCAGGACTCTTCAGTTGCAAGATCAGCCCAAACCTTCTGCTTATCCAAGAAGTGAGGTAAAAAAAATGCCCCAAGATGAACTGCATTTGTACCATGTATTCATTGTCATTGATCTACTTAGTAATTTAGTACTTCATCAGGTAAGGTAAGAGACCTGTGCCTACAGGAGGTGAAACACAAGGAGGAAAACTGAAACCTTGTCTCCAAAATAGCAATCTTGCTCTAGAGGCTTCCATACTACTGACAACCCCCTCCCCCATATTTTCTTTTATTGTTTATGTTTTACTCTTGTTTCCATGTGCATTCCTGTCATTTTGTGAGCCAACATGCATCTGGGTTATATTATTGTCTTTGCTAGAAGCAATATTTATGGTTCACTACTTTTTCCTTCCATTTTTAATTCCAAGAACAAGGTAAAATCATGCATATGTAATTTAATTTGACATACCTAGTCTGAATTCTAAGTTTATATCTGATGTGTCTGTTGATTGGCTGACTGACTGAGATCACTCAGTAGCTCTCACACTTTCAGAATGTGCTGGGCACTGCATTAGTACAGGGAGCAGAGAATGAACAGTGGATGAACCAGGTCCTCAATACTTCAATTTTTACAAAACAGTGAGTTAACTATTGGAAAGTTGATCTTTCACTTGTGTAAACAAAGATTTCTTTAACCTGAGAATCTTCTCTAAGTTTACAGAGCTTTCTGAAACTAGCCCTCCCTACACTATCTCAGCTTTAGGAGAATTACTAGCCAATATCTGTATTTGAAACACCATCATGAGCACATACGCTCATGTTTTGAGCATGAGAGGATATGTTTCATATAAAAAGGCTTTATGAATATTAACATGTTACAGAAATTGATGCCTACATAATATGTAATGTTATTGGTATTTAATTCTGAGACATTCTTGGATAAAGTTTAAATATACACTATTCCTACAAGGAGGCTTGACTCTCTGTTCTTGCCCTCTGCCCTGGGACCAGGGTGCCAACATAGCAATCTCAGGGACGGCCTAAGTAGTACTCTGTCCTGGTCATTTTATCTCAGCTTACCTAAGCTTTAAACAGAACACTTTGCTTCATTAAACTATATATTTCATTGTTTTCCATCTGTACTGATAATTACTTTCCTTGTTTAGCTATTAAAATATTAACAGAGAAATGAACTAATAAAATATTTCAGGGTTAGAATTAAGAACTCAGTAATCTTTATGGGAAAATAATTTTCCTATGTGTAAAGAACCCACCTAGTTAAGAAAGAAACCTTATCCAAAATTCTGACAGTATTTACATAAGGAATGATTAATGAAAGGGAACCAAAACCTAAATTTAAATCATAAATTCTTTAAGTGACTATAATTCACTGCTTAAAATAAGTGTTTAACTTCAGTGTGGTTTCAAAAGAATTCACCAGTTTGTTAAATTAGTAAAAATGTAAAAAGCTTGTTTGGAATGTCAAGGAAAAATGATAGTTTTAACAGATATAATCGAATCTTTTTTTTTTTTCCAAAAAATAGCTGAGTTTTAAGAACTAATGCATTGAAATGCAATCTTCAAATTATTATCTTAGGTCGTTTTTCTTAAAAGTTTTAAAAGGGATACATGCTTTTAAATTCTGAATTGATTTTTGAAAATACTTTCTGATTGATTAGTTAAAATTAGTACCAAGTAAAGGGTCCTGTAGAATTACAGCACTTATTCTTACAGCAGTTCTTTCAAGCTACAGATAACTAGCCAGAGTATAAGCAATTTCTCAACACAATCTTGTCTCATGAATGTACATTCTTCCATGATAAATTTTAATGACAATTTGGAAAATTTGTTGGAGTCAACCAAGATCATTTTAGACACAACAAAATAAGGTATTTAAACATAATTAATTTTTTTCATTTTCCTACATTAAAAAACCCACTACTCACCATTTTTACTCATTTAATATTCTATTCTATTGGTCCTAAAATCACTGAATTCAATTCAGTGAGAGCCAAAAATAGCTACCCTATGCCCATACTATTTATTCTAACTGTATTTCAGATATTTATTAGGCAAACCATCACATTAACATATATTAGGAGATAATTCTGTTTAGAAAGGTTATGTGACATATAGCTAAAATGACTTGTATCAACATGACTAATAGAGACTAATATAAAATTTAATAAATATGTCAACTACAACATCAGAAGAATCTTAAATATGTATGAGAAGGTGTGTAGAAATAACAGTATCTTTTCAAAATTCAAACTGTGGTGTAGTTTAATAATAGACATCAGAATGTTAACACTGAGAAAGTACTGTCATGAATACATTATTTGGAGGAATGTAGGATAAGAGATCTGTGATATCTATAATACATTTATCCCAATGGCTTTGTTAAGTGAAATGAAATTACATAGGTCTACCTGGTCTCATGTAAGAAAAATGGCATCAAAGCCCGAGAAATGCAAAGGAGGCCTATCAACATAATGTGAAAAATAAAAAAAAAAACAGGACTTAAACAGAAAAGGTATTTGCAAATGATCAAAATCTAGCAGCATTAAAGGAGTTAAGGGTATGATAATAAAAATCAATTGTTCTCATAGGGTTGATATCCAAGGATATGTGGCTGTTAACACAGAGGAAGCATGAAGAAACTGAACCCTTGGGAAATATTTGCTGTTTCTTCCTAGATTGCTTGAAGGTGAAAATACCAGGTGTTTCTAAAGCAAAAGGCCAGATTCACTTTCAAAAACTATATCAGCTGCAAGGTTCTTACATCAAGAAGAAAAGAACCAGAGTCAATAACTAACCAACCAAACAAAAAACACATCTCATATTACTAGAAGTAGCACACACTGCTATTTTGGGATGTCTTGACAGTTAACCACTTATTTTAATAGTCTGTATGGGTGACTGTCTGTATTAAAATCTATTACAGAACATCCTCTACATGCTTTGTGTTTTATATACAGAAGTAACTAAGTAACGTTTTACCCTAGGAAGTTCTAACATTTAGACTAATCTGTGACTACAAAAAATGAAACAGCCACACAGGGCTCCTTTGGGCACTTTTCCGAGTTCCACTGCTGCCCTTGGCACTGACCCTGTAACCTGCAGGTTACACAGCAAATACTTCTACCACCCAACTCTCAGAGGAGTACTTCTGTACACCAGGCTCTGCTGCAAGGCAGAAAGCTGGCCCCATCCTTACAGTGTCCAGGTGTGTCCTCTGGTGCTTGGCACGGTCGCTGGAGTTACTGAATGCCTTCTGACAGCCGGGATGCTGGCACAGGTATGGCTTCTCGCCTGTGTGGCTCCGCAAATGTATCTTGAGGTTCTCAAGCCGGGAAAAGGCCTTCTTGCAACCTTCAAACTGCAAAAGGAAAACAATCTTTGGTTGTTGAGAAGGACCTCGAGTGTTTGATTCGGGGTGGGTGGGGACAAAGTCTTTATACTTCGGTTAAAACAATAAACTAAAATGAAATCCAAATGGGAACAAGAATTACTGCTAAAATTATTCATATGCTTATGGGAACTGCATTTTTCTACTGAATATACATGCCACTTTCTATACTAGATTTGGGTCCCAAACTGATTTCTGTGATCACTTCTGTTAGAAAAAATTCAGTGAGCCATCTGGCTCAGTTAATAAAAATACAGTAATGTGTGTCTTAAAGATTTATTAAAAAAATTAACAAACTTTTCCACTTCCAAATTGGTCTAAACTGAAGAAACCAGGAAGGAAGAAACTTTTTGACAACTAATAAACTAACAGGAAAAATCAGAGTGATGTATGAGAGAAAAGGAGAATTGACGATGTGGGTCGAGGATGCCAAGGGCAGGTGTCCACCACATAGATATGATCAGAACTTCCTAACTATACTACAATAACTATGGCTTTTTCAACTCCCCCTGTCACCATTTTAATGTGTATGGTAATGTCAAGCTTCAAGAGATAAAGTTATAAGCATGCTTAAAAGGGAACTACAAAACAGACAACTCATTTAGTATTATTTTTCCAGTATTTTAACTTTCATTTTAAAAAAAAATTTCTATATAATTCAATGAAGACGATTAAAAATGAAAGTTTGGATGCTACCATACATTTGATTTTTGTGGTCAATAATTTTTGAAAGTAATGTTTACTTCATATTTTCTATGGGCAAAATATCAGCTACTTTATAGGATCAAAGTGATTCTCATCCTCAAATGATAGTACAATGAGGAAAATATTATTAGGAAAAGCCTATAAATGAAGCATACATTTGAGATGGAGATTTATCATTTAACGTTCCCTTTAGTGCTAAACCCAACAATATTTGTGTGACTCTGACAGATTTAATTTCATTTGAGTGCCCACTAGAAGGGAAATTGAGAAATATGAAAAAAATCTACCTAAATAAAGTGTAATATGCTTAAAGCAATCAAGAAACCTCAATTCTTAAAGAGGACTATAGGGGCAGGGAGAAGTTTAGGGAAGAATACAAATAAAGAAGGTCAGTTCAAGAAGGTTATGATTCAAAATTATCAGGAATCAGAAAGCCTTGGTGCAAAGATTTTAAGAAACTCCTTTTTTCCCTTACTTATTGCAATGTAGCTCACAAAGGATGATCCAGAGCTGGACAAGTTTTGGTGACTGGAATTTTCACCCTCAAGTAAAGAATGAACTAAGTACAAAGAATAATCAAACATGTCATAATTCCATCTATTTAAGTTGCTCAGATTTTGCACGCTGGAGTATTTTAAGAAATTTATGAAAGTTGCACTTATTTTTGATTGAGAGTTATACATGTTTCACAGACATATGTTGGTTTATTTCAATTTTGATATTTTGCTTAAAATAATTTTGGTGTTTTCCTGATTTCTATTTCACATAAAAATAAATTTAGCCTGAACGGAAAATGAATGCTGACGAAGCCAACTAGTTTTTTTCAGCGGCAAAGGGCATATAATGCCATGTCGTTAGAGGAAAAGGAGTTGAGGGGCTTATTTCTGCAGCTTTTCAAGTGTTTCTCAAGTCTCAGGATAAAAAGGATCAAAATTAACTCCTAATTCATAGCTAAGCGGTCTCTGCTGACCAAAGATCTGTTTTTAAGGTTCCCTTTGAATGACAAGTCAGAGAAAACTCCTGGAGCTCAGTTTATTTTACTTGGAATCACCTAGTGGATCACACTTAACCCTGAAATGTGCCTGTGGTTTGGATGCACTAAACCTGGAACCTGATTCCTAGCAAGGTTCTTTCCTGGGTGGATTTCATTCAGGGCCTGCTCTGCGGGCACAAACTCTGGCAGCACATACCCAGGGCAGGACAGAGCCCAGGATTCTCTCCCTCTCACAGTCTCCTTAGAGAAAAAGCTGCATTGTTTTGGCACCAGAATGGGAATGGAAAACAACTTTAGAACAGATTAATGGGCTCCTGTGAGTACCAGATAAAGCAAGACTCCTAGTTCTACACAGTGACTGGATAGGAGCTGTACTAACCCAAATGTCCACATGATCAGACGTCAATGCCATGTCTGCTAGCATTTCCCAGGTCTTCCCAGGTAAATGCTCACTCACAAGTCCTCTTAGAATTCAACGGTTATTACTAATAACAAAAGCAATAATAAAAGCCCCAAAATCTCACTGCATTTCAAGCAAATCAATAAAAATGAGTAATATCTCATTCAATCATGAACATAATCATTTAAAAATAGCAAAGGTAGAGGAAACTATGAGCGGCCAAGCTGAAAATTACAAAAACGATTGTCAGTCAAATAGGTAAAAATTCAGCTGATATCAAATGTTTCCTCTGTAATGTGAAAGGCCAGAAGATGACACAGTAGCATCACAGTATTTTCAATTTCCAGGGGGAAAACATGAGTGAAGAGTTTGATCTCAATGAATTGTACAAATGAAGGCAGGCAAAGGTAATTTCACTTATGCAAGGGCTCATTCATTCTTGTTGAAGAAATAAACCTGAAGAAACCATGATCCCAAGGCTGGTAAAAGAAGGCACTGAAGGACTGACAGTGCCTAGGTGGGCAGTCTAACAACAGCACTTCACAAACACTTGGAAAAACTTGTCATGCTGAAGATTCTGGAAGAAAAAGGAGGTGCTGTTTGCTTCTCTAATGATCTCGATGAAATTTAAAAGCAAATAATTTTATAATGAATCATTATCTTTCATTATGGGACTAATCCCATAATTCAGCACAAGAATTTCCTCTCCCTGAAGCAGCTTTTTACCTTTAGATATATAAATTCAGTTAAATGAAAATATTTCAAAAATAAACTAACACTTAGGCACGTTTACAAAAGGTTGTTACAAGAGATACCAAAATTGGATTCTTTGGGTGTTTGGCCAATAGATGGCTTTTGTCCTCCCTTTTTAGGTTTTCCAAATCTTTATTAAGTACTTCTGACCTTGTAAATGAACATTCAAATTTAGGTAAGCAAAGACCATTACAAATAATTCCCTACTTTGATCATAAGTCAAAACCTTTCACTGAAGTTCCCATAGTGCAAGATCTATCCTAAAAGCTTATTTCCAAGATGTCAACTGACTTTCTTCTCACAGTTACCAACCAATTCCTGCACAACCAAGCACTTGCTTTGTCTCAGGTCCTCTTCTTCCTGGACTGGCTGTGGAGCCATGAACGCAAACCCCAGTGACTTAGAATCACCAAGCCTGACGTGGTCTAAGATTTATAGATCACATACTGGTAGATAAGAGAAAAATAACACACAATCAAATCTTAGAGTCAACAGGGAAGTTGAAGGATAAAAAAATAGGATATACAAGAGAGACAATACTATGTGGGGAGTGGTTGAAAAGCGAGCTGTGGTCCATTGAACGTTTATTTCATACTAAACTTCTTGCTATGTGTTTTCATTGCTTTAGTGATTTCTATCTAAGTAACATTATTTATCCTCCAACAAATACTGAGTAAGTCCTATACGAACAAAATGAGTAAAATGCAAAGCTGACTCACGTGAAGGTAGAAACCAAGGTCAGTGCATATGGCTGATCAGGTTCAATACCAAAGAACCCTCAACAGTGTTGCTCAAAGACATGGTTCTTAGACCAAGAGCAGCATCAGCATCACCTGGGAATTTGTCAGAAATGCAAATTCTCTGACCTCACCTCTGTGCATGGGGCCTCTTTATGGCCAATATAAACGAGCGAATTAGAAAACGCCATTCCTACTATGATCACTGCTCATTTTCTTACAAAATCTTCTGAAAGAAGGAAAGCATTTTGCACAATCCATTCTTTTTCTAATTTGGACAAAAGCCATGGGGACTAGCATAGTAGCAGCTACCTCAGGACTGAAAGGAGTATCTCCATTCCAAGGAAGGGCAAAGTTATCTTCATTCACAAAGCAATCGAACAAAAATCCAAGAACACCAATCTCTTACTAGAAAGTCTTTAAATTCCTGACTTTAAATCTGCTACCAGGCAGAGGTCTGGTTCTAAAGTAGGCATGTCCACAGTTCTCTCAGTAGCCTCTTGACCCGTAAGACATCCCACATTTCTACTGCCCCTTCCATTCTTCTGTTGAGCAAAATCACTGAAGGGGAGCCATTTGCACATTTCAGTGGAATTACAGACATATAAGAATAGTGCATGAAACTGCAAGTGACAGAATTTTAAATCTCATGGGTTTTGAAAAGACTGCACTGCATGAAGCTTCACTTTGAGAAATATCTCTTTAACCCTGAGGCTGTTTTTAGGTAACAAACTTTAATTAGAAATTTTAAGTCACCTCAAATCTAAAGAATTTTAGGTCGCACCACTTTTCTAATTTAGAAAATTATTTCATATTTAAAGAATCACACTGGACTGCAATCATCATCTCTATATATTAGTTTGATTAGGGGTTGTTGATATTAAGTAACATTAAAACGACCTTTGAAATATTACTTTCCCTTTCTATCAGAAGCTTTTGTGTAAGGTTCTAAAAATGAAAGCCTCATTAGACACAATTAAAATGGGATTTATTCCATATGTGTAACCAATAATCAAGAGAATATTAGTCACTTCCCTAATCAGTTACTTAAGAGCAGTGAGAAGTTTGTATTCAAAGCAATAATAACACCAAACCTTCTTGGTCGGGTTTCTTTACCTTTGCTAATGTCAACAAAACCTAAACAGAAAGGAGTCTAAGATGCTGGGCACGCTTTTTAAAAAATATACATTTGATTTTGATTAAGGCTGAGTGTTTATGAGCCTTGGAGGTATACGCTTTTACAATTTCATCAGTCAAGACCAATTAATCCTATTAGTAATGGCTGCCACCATGATATGCAGCAAGAATTGGCTGATGAATTCCAGTATATGCTAGTTTGTGTCTCCGCATACAGCCCAAAGACAAGACAGATGAAAGGCATTGATGAGAAGGTCAGGGAACATTCCTAATGCCCTGGACGCAGTCAAGGCGACTTCTCCAATAAGCCCAAGAGTTAAAATCTATTTGAATCAAGTGCATGCGTTCAAAAGGTATGAATAACAGGACACTTCTGTGACTCGGAAGGAGATGGCCAAAGGGACAGCCAGGAGTCAGCTCACACCCCTGAAAAGACAGGAGAAATCTGATGCAGATGTGGAAGTGGCCCTTAGTTCTAGAAGTTTTCTTCCACAGCAGTCCTTTCCAGCTTTATGCGCCCAGGAATTCTCTAGGTATCTTGTTAAAATGCACATTTTACTTCCATAGGTCTGAGGCGGGGCCTGGGAATGTGCATTTCTAGCAAGGTGCTACTTATGCAGGCTGAATGCTCCAAGACTATATTTTGAGAAGCAAGGTTCTAGGAACCATTTGTGATCCTTATGTTTAAAATATTCAGTTTGGTAGGATTTAGGAAAGAAGAAACAAAATAGCAAAAGAACTCAAGAAAGAATAAAGAACGTGATGGCCTACAGAGTAAATAACTTCTATGATCAAAACTGTGGCAGCTTTGTCCTCAGAATGCTGGGCACTATGATCTAATCTTTAAATTCAGGTTGAGAAAGTGCAGGAAAAAAGCAGAAGAAAACTCACTTTTAAAAAAAGGACAAAGAATCAAAACAGACTTCAGGGGCACATTGGGCTGCCTGATTCTATTCCTCCTGCAGTTGACTTGTATTTGGACACAAGGCTGGTCTCTGCTTCCCCTGCATTCTAATTAGTACTAGATGTGCTCAAAAACCTTAATATTTACCACATCAGGTTGTAGAAAGTATTACATAAAGGGATAAAAGAAAATATTCAAATGTTCTGAGGCTTTTAAAAAGTATCGAGTACACATTAAGTAATAACGAATTCCTTGTGCTCCTTGTTCCATTCAGAGTAACAACTGCACACTGAGGGCAGAGCACATGTCTCTACATGTTCTTACATTGTGATTTTACTCATGTTCACAGGTGATTCACTCTCTTGACCATAAAAGAAGACTGTATCCAGGGGCCTCTGTGTTTCCCTTTGGCTGCTAAAAGGTAGTATTTGATTTTATCATATTTCAAAGGCTCTACCCAGAGTGACAGAGGCCTCACTGGAAATTGTTTAAAGTTGTGGTAGATGGAATTTCTCCTAATTTCCGAATTTATTAACTTCAGAGAAATCAATGCAACTCAGACTGAGTTTCTAAGTGTTCTAGGTATCTAAACAGATCTGCACTCACTCCTTACAACCCTCAAAATCTGACTGTTGCCCCTGAAGGGAAGAAGAGGCTATGGTACTTCAGTCTCAATGAGTCAGCCAATTTAAGTATGAGTATGTGCCACTCATCTGGTATTCTACCCAGGTTTTCTGGAACTGTTAAGAAGTGTGCAGAATTAATACAAACTCCTCTCTTTAGTGTTTTCCTAAACTGAAATAAAGAGATTTCAGTCACCGTTCTTTGTCTTGTACTAGTGTATAAAATGAATCCATTAACTGGCTCATAAATTCAACTTCCTGGCTCATTGTGCTTCTTGTTTTTGATTAATAGGAAGTCTATATAAACCAAAGGTCACCAAATTGGGCAGTATGTATGTGTTACTAATTGGATGAAAGTAATTCATTGTGATTTAATATACTGGGTCATGAGCAGCAGCTGATCTTAAAGTGTACTATAAATGAGGTGGCAAAATAAATAGGAGCTCAACCTAAAAGTGAAAACGGAAAAAGTGTTTTTGAGAAGCCACGTGACAATATGGAGAGAAATATGTTTTTTCTATGCCAACAGTGGAACCATATTAAATTTTTATGGAAATTATCAAGTGTCTGGTTTATAACAATTAAAGGGAGCTGGGGACAAATGGAACATCATCATGGGCATTATATTCACAACTGGAAAAAAAAATCCTCAACAGTGCAACAATGATATTTAAGATGTCATATGGTCCTCTCCACCTATTTAACAAATGTATGGTATCATATATTATTCATGTTGTATTAATACAAGGCCAGAAAACTACAATCTTAAGCAAATTATTATTTCTCCTGAGAGGGCAAATAATGAAAAATTGGTTGTCAAGGCATTGTGGGAACAAACAGTAAGTTTTTGTTGTTTCTTATTAACATTGATTTTATGCAATCTGTGAATATACATCCACCAGAGCACGCATACTTTAGGGGATGGCAGAGCACAATAAATGTACTTTGATTACATGCCAGTAGAGCAAATATATTTTATGAGTATATGCCAATTTTATATGCCATTTTTATGGCTATAAAATTAGTTGTGCATAAACATTCCTAAAAGCAATCAAATTATTCAATTTTCTGTGTATCTGTTTTTCTCACCATCACAGAACCAGGTTTAATTCCAACCCATATGTGTGCATGTTTAGTGCATATATACACACAAACTACATGAAAGCAGGGCTAACAAACAAAACTAATTTTTGTGTTTTCCTAACATAGAGGAAGCTAATTTTTCATTATTTACCTTTTCATGAACACAGTCATGTGTTTAATACTGTAATGTCCTAGCACTGTCTTGGGACAAGGTGAATATGCTACCTTGTATTTGTTGATGAGGCTCTTGCCTTTGCATATGCTACTCCCTGTGTATATTCTTCATAAACATAATACTTTCATAAAGTTACACAGGACACCCAATTAAAAGCAACATTCAGACATTGTGCTGCTCTATATGAATAAAAAAAAAACATTTCAAACTTTGAAGTACAAGTCAATATACCAAGCGACCAATTCTCTGTTCACCAAATGGATCCTGCACATCCAGCACTCTACTAGGCTCCGTGGATGACAACAATAAAAAAATTAGTCTCAGGCCTACCTTTAGTACATCCCAGTACATTGCAAAATGCTGGCATATAACCAGTTTGTTCAAATACCCTTGTATGATTTTTCTCTGTACTACAAATGAAGTGACTGCTGGAAGGTGGGGAAACAGAGAAGCTGGGGAAACTGTCTTGTTGGTTTTTAGGTAATAATTTTTGCTTATTTTAACACATGCCTCTTAACTAATTTATCTGAAAGGCCCAGCTCAGAAATACATTTTCAATTTTCAGAAGACCAAGATCAATGGAGTGAAAGAGAAGTAAGCAAAAGAAAAGAAAAAGCAGGAGGGAAGCGAGGAGGGAGGGAGTAGGAGGGAGACACAAAGAGGCAGAGACAGAGAAAGAAATCCATCAAAGGCAAGAGACAGGAAGAAAGTACCAGAGACCCACAGCTTAGAATTTACATCAGGCCCTGTCCTTCTATCTCCCTACCTCTCCCACTGAGAGTCTGCATGCTCTTTTGCCTTCTTGTTTTTTGCTTGCAACTCCAACTACTTGTAACATTCTACTGACCTTCAGCTTGGGGCCACCTCCTCTGGGAAGCCTTCTTTTAGGCTTTTACCAGAGCACAATGGCTCTGTCTTCATACACACTCCCCACGCTCTGCCTATTGCCCGGGCAGCACATGGAGACACACTAATTAGACTGTTTGTTTACCTCACTAGGCTGTGAGCATTACGAGGACAAGAAACTGAGTTGTATTAATCTTTTTATTGCCAGCACTACGTACAGTATTTGGCATATACTCAAGTCATTGTAGGTTATTTACTAAATAAATGCTAAATGAAATGGAGAGAATGAACTCTTTGTAAGAAAGCATATTGATTTCCTAGACTCCCTTGTGTAGTAAACTCATTAAGGCCTTTTAATTAGGTAGGGCTAGTTACTGCTCGGGATGACATCAAATGGCCAACATCGTGAAAGCTTTAATGACATACATTTACGCGTTTTAGATGTTGGATTTTAATGTCCTATAGAACTACTGTAAAATGTATATTTAATCATTTTAATACCTAACCATGTGGCAAATTCTAATAACAACATATGGTTGCATTTTTTTACGTGTGTGGATGTGATGGATTAACTTGTTTATTGATGTTCTGAGAAATGCGTAGCAATACTAATAAAATGAAGTGAACGGTTTTCCTACCACACCCTTTTCCAAATTTGAGCTAAACATACACAGATCCATTGGGAACATATTATTAGCAATAATTGAGAGCTTATAAATGTTGTCCTCTTCGTACATAAAGGAAAAGGAGCTGTTTTAAATTGCACTTTACAATGCTGAGCTAATACACTCCAAATATGCCAGGAAATAGCCTCTGATCAGAATTTCTCATACAAGAGAACAGAGATCTTTCAGACCTTGCCCTGAATTTCCCTACATATAGCAAAAAAAACAAGAAATGTCCCTTGATACCATGCCTCTGTCAAACAACCTGGAGTGGTGGTAGCGAACCTCTGGCACATGTGCTGCAGTGGGCAGTTTGTGTCAGGAACACTCTAAAAGGTTCACCATCACTGTCCTACAGCCAGCCACCCTGAAGCAGGTGCTGAGGTTCCAATCCCATGTCCCAGATGGTAACTACAGAGCTAGAGTTTATTTATATTCACAGTTCAGAGGCTATACATGGCCATGGCCTTGTTGCCAACCACCTTCTCTATTGGTAGCGGACTTGGCTGCCTAGCGATCAATGGTCTTTGACTTCGAAGATGAAAAATGCTACTGTCTGCTTTCAGTTTTATTAAGAACTGGCATGCCTGGTTTAACAGAGCTAAGTAATATATTTATTTACTGTGGTGTTTCCCAAAATGATTGCTGAATTCTGTCATCTCTTGACTGAGAAACTGTTTGTGGGGATGAAACAGAATGTATGCTAACATACATTCAGCAATACAAACCTCCAAGACAAACTGTTTAAGTCAATTTGCTTATCATATAGGCACATAGGTGCAAATATGTACATATGCACTTGTGTATGCAGCCATGGGCACACGCTTTAACACTTGCACACATATCCCACTCAGATTCTGTAATAGATGTGTGTTTAAGAGCTGTGTGCAAGGGTGTAGAAGCAAGCAGGAATTTGCCAAGAAAGAAAAGGAAATTCACACACGAAGAGAATAATTTTCCATAAATTGGCCCATAGTGAGTGCATTCCAAAAAAACGAAGTGCAAGATGCCAAATTTTTAATGGCTCTTGCTCTTCCAGATCTGGCCCTGACAAGCTTTGGAAGAGATGCAAGTGGGCAGGAAAGATGGGATTAA
Source organism: Fukomys damarensis (assembly GCF_012274545.1). NCBI lineage: Eukaryota > Metazoa > Chordata > Mammalia > Rodentia > Bathyergidae > Fukomys > Fukomys damarensis. The sequence goes on along the minus strand of NW_022900943.1, from coordinate 13,726,601 downwards.
AAATTACATCTTAAGCTTTTTTCATTTTCAAATGTAAAATTCTTACCCCTATGACAGGGGAAAAATAGGGGCAGTGATGTTTCCCTGACACTGCTTTTCTCAACAAAAATCCATCGTTTTCATTATACACTGCTTAAATATAAATACCGAACCTCTTGCCATTTGTAACTGGATATTGAAAAAAAAAAGCAGCCAATATGAAAATAACGGAACTCAAAACCCTGCATTAGCTTTGGTGGACATTACACAGGGATGATCTCAGAGTGGTGCCTCACTGTGGCTCCAAAGTCCTGGGACTGATGACCTCCTGTGACAACCCACACTGGCTCATCAGAACCACTCATGTACACTTGTTTCCAAAACGTAACCCTCCAGTTCCTTTCTCTTCAAGGTTGGGCTTTTCTGCATGACTTTCCCATCATGTTGCTTCATTCCCTCCACATGTTCCTCTTCCTTTCTCTGATTTTTAAACTGCTCTAAACTGATGCCTCTTCCTCCTGTATGCCTCCACTCATGGACAAAAAGCTGTCATTAAATGTGTTAACTCTTTTCAGTGATGACCTTTGTAGGTTTTGAGACCTACGGGATATTCAATCACTGTTGTGCACGCCCTGAACTTTCTTCCCTAAAATTATTAGGAAAATACCTCGGCTAAGAAGTGTTAACTTTAATCCCCTTGACAGACCTACTTAAATGCAACTTCCAGTCCCTGTCCATTTATTACAAGAACGATACATCTAATTTTACCCAAAGTTGTGAAGTTTTGTGTACAGATGTGTATATTCCAGCACTTCAAGTATTTTAGATTAAATGAGAATGCAGTTCTAACTCACACATGGTTGGCACTGTAATAAGTGTATGTTCTTCTTGTTTCTTGCCCTTCAAAAAAGTAAAAGCACAAATAAGATGATTTCCAAGTATGATTCTTCCTTTATCTCTTTGCCATTTTATAGAGCCAACAATGCTGGCTGGAAAGTACTTAACACATAGTAAATTCCCCCCAGCTTATCAAGAGGTCAAGGAGATAAGTAAAAAAATATTTCTTAGAAGAATCCAATTGCACTATACATTTTCTCCTTCAAAAAGCTAAAAAAAATTAATAATTTAAATTTACAAGGACCGACCACCCTAAATCATACCAATCCTTCTCACCAAAATCTGAGCCCAGAGTTAAGCCATTAGCTATGACTAGAAAGTACTGTGAGCCTTATGTTCTTGGCATAGCCTTCTTTTTAACTAACTATAATTCTCAAATTTGGGGAAAATATGGTATGCATCGCATCTGTGAGCCACTCAGAAGCATAGGCTGCTGAGAAACAAATGCAAAGTGAGGGCTGGCACAAGAGTCAACACGATAATTCCAGAAGGCACTCATGGCTGTATATTCAGCCAAACAACGAAACAGCTTACAGGATGAACTCTTCTCATTTCACTAAATATAGGGGTCCTGGAAATTACTACCAAATTACCAAGAGTGAAAAAACTTGGCCCTTATTCAATACATACATACCTACGCCTTTCTTCAAAGTAACCTAATTAATGGAAAAAAGTAAGACATTTGAGAAATTCCCATAATCTAATAGAAGCCTAATGTACACTAGGTGCTCAATGGATTTTTTTAAAATTTTGAGTTGGTTGAATATTGTTACAGAATTTCTAATTCCATTGAGGCAAAATTCCTCAAGACTGATAAAACAGGTCCTTTCACGATTCTCCACTGTTAGATAAAAGAATTCAACCTGTATCACATCAGAAGAAACCTGGCTATCCACTGTCAGCAGAACTTGGTTTAGACTCCCCTCTGAGCCCAAGACCTGCTCCTATTCAGTATCTCTATACTGAGGGCTCACAGGCACCTGAGGGTTCACATTTAAACCTTTAACAATGACCCTTATCTCAAAACAGAGTTTTCATTTCCAGTTGTCTAATCACCCAGAAATGCAACCCCAGAGCATGGAAGACATACTTAACCTCTCCCTCTTTCACATACCACCTCTAATCTTCAAGTCTTTAAGAATCTCTCAACAGAAACACTTCTTTCTATGCCCTTCTAACCCTCCCTAGACTAAGCCACCATCATCCCCGTCTGTTCTATTTCAGTGCTCTCCAAACAGGTCTCTCTGAACCAATTTTCATTCCATCCACCATCTAGGACTCATGTTACGGCCAAAGTAATCTTTGAAGACTAGAAATCTAGTCAAGTTATTCCTTTGTGTCAAATTCTTCAAAGGTTTCTTGTTGGTATTCAGAAAAAGATCACAACCTTGCTATGGCTCATACAGTCTTGATATGGCTCCCGGCCATTTCTCCAGCCCCATCCTCATCTTTCTGTCCTTCTCCTTCTTCCTCTAGATTTAGTGCATCAAAAATGCCATGCCCTTCCTCACCTCAGGGCATTTGCACATACCATTTCCTTTGCCTGAAAAATGTTTTCCTCTCATTTTGCTTGATGAAATCTTATATACCTAAATTTTAGAGCTCACTGAAATATTCTTTTCTCAGCAAACCATCCTAGTGTCCCCCAGGGTAGTTTTAGTTTCCCACACAGCTCCCATATAACATCCTCATGGAACCCTGAGCTTCATTAGGACATGAACCAGTGTGTCTCAGTGCCCCCCCCAATCCTTCTAGGCCTTAAAATCTATGCAGAATCACTGTATACTCACTCAAACAGTGCTTGTTCTAACAAACAGTGGGGAATAATAAAAGATGAGTAGAACTTAAAACACAGACCCTCAGGTCAAGACAAAAAATGCTTATGAAGTTCTTTATAATTTCTAAATGCTACGCAAATGCACATTTTTCTAGATTCCAACTGCACACACAGAAATATCTCAACTCATTTTGACAAAGTTATCCACCAGGGAGTTGAATAAATAGCTCCATGAAATACATATGGTGCAATTACATCCAGCAATAAGTGACAATAGGTCTTGCTTTATAGTGATCTAAAAATTCAAAGCCCAATTATTTTAGCTGCTCAGTAAATAATACTGAAAGGATGTGGTAGTAAAGAAACTTCAGAACATACTGTATTAGTAAACGCTAATGATGTCTTTATGATCTGCAGAGCCACTTCTTCTGAAGGAAAGAAAGCTTTTTACAAATTAAGAAAGAAAAAAAAAAAGCCATCCACGAGCGATAGCCAAGAAAAAAATGAAACCATCTTTCAAGAGCAGTATTTAGTTAAAAAAATATATGCCGGACTACAGAAAAATATGACCAGAAATATGAATGTTTGGATCTCAAAAAAATGGTCACTGCCAGCTAGCCTTTTAAAAATATATTTACAAGGAAAAAATAAGAGGAAAGGACCTGTTTCCATAGCTCCAAATTTCAGAGTGAACTGAGACTGACTTTAATGAAAGAGGTCAGTCTCCAACTTCTTCTTAGAATGCAGAAGCACTGTAAGTAACTGGCATAATTAGCAGTTCAGATATGCAAATCAAATTCAAACTTGTAATGAGATGGAAACACATTTCAACAGGAAAACAAGAAGGAAAGAAAGAAGTACAGGAAAAAGTATGCAAAAGAAAAAAATGTAACAAAAAAAAATCTACCGTAGCCTTTCTGGATAATTGGAGCTCAGCTGAAAACAAAGTAAACACAGATTCTGGACCTGGCTGATTACTGTCACTAATAAGACTCAAAAGCAAACTCAGTGAAGGACAAAGGGACAGCCCAAAGCTACCTAGCCACAGGTCCACCCAGACCATGAAAATGTGGAGGATGACAACTAATGAGGCAGATGTAGAAATGCTGCGCTGTTCACAGCTGTTTTTACACGCTGCCTGTGGTGGTTATTATTTTTCTAATTTGAACAACCGTGTAAGCTTTTGGTACTTCAAAAATAAAATCATATGGCCAATAAAAATGTTTGTTTTAGGGGCAAAAAGTTAGCTGACATCCATTACCTTCTTAGCCACCTTCCTACTGGGAAATAGTAATTGATGTCAGAACTCACACACACCTGTGGCCCAAATGAACCCGAGGCCTTCAAAGAATAGCACCACTCACTACTGGAGCTGCCTGGCACACTCTGATTTTCCAGACCAGATCTAACCAAGCTCACCTGTTGTATACCTTCTCTGCACACTGTGTTTCCCTGTCTTATTTCTTTATCCCTATGTCGCTACATAGTTATCTGCCTAGTAGCTATCTCCTGAGTTCTGAATCAATCTTCTTTGTGCCTTTGTTTCCAGGGCCTAGCACAGTGCCTGGAATCTGCTAGTAATCAAAATCTGGGACTGATGGGTAGTAATGGGCCAGATTATCCAAATGTCAGTTACTCTCTGGATCATGGATGGTTTATTCAACAATCGAAAGTCAATTACAGAGAGTTTATCAAGGAATTTTCATGTGAAGACAGCAGACAGCACCTGAAGCAATGCTGTATCAAATGGTATGTGAGGACAGTGCCTATAATCTCCTGGGGACTCCTCACAAGGCACATTACAGTTCTGCACCTCAGTCGTGGGGCGTGGATTCTACATTTCAAGAAACCTTCCAAAGGGTGCTGATGCTGCCTGTCCTCAGGTCACACTTTGTAATATTAAGATGTGAGAAGATCCAACAGAGAGCACAAATACTGACTTTCACGATGTGGATCTTGGTTAATTTGCACTTTAAAAAATCATATTGTGATTGTTGCCTAAGTGGTTTCTGGTTTAGCTGTTTACAGAGATGTCTTCTTGGAGGAGATGGGGGATAAAAGGATACTATTTCTTAGCTTTTCTCTGGGGGGATTTGAAGTTCTGCACTACACATATTCTCTGGTGAATTCTATCTCTCATCAGATCTAACCATGCTCTTATTGAGCTAAATGAAAGATTCACATGCTTCAGAGGAATTTCAACAAGAAAAATAGGCAAACAAATTTTCTACAAGACATTTTTATAATAGAATCTTCTGAGAATATATACATGCATATGTACATATATATTCACGTTCTTTGGAAAAATTAGTGCACATGCAACACTTAGGAGTTTACAATATGCAAAAGGTTCATCTTCATCTATTAGGATTTCTTTCCATTTATGTAGTCGATATCACACAGACCTTTCTTTCCAACAGCTTCCAAACCATTGTGGGAATGGACTGATGGTTATTGATATTTTGATCTTTGCACTGACTTCCACATCTCTTAATACTCAATGATTCGCTTGGAAAGTGACAGTTTGAACTGCTCCCTAAAACAATGACACAGTAATACAGATAATTTCTGAAGGCGACATCTGAGTACCTCTTTGTACAAACAGTCCTGCCTCATATACCTCAATGCAAAGAGCTGATCCATGTTTAATGAGTCTTCTATGGATTAAAAATAGTTTAAAATATTCTTCAATAACAATTCTTTTGCTAGTACTTGCTGATGGCTCTCCTAGAGGAATACTGCCAATAATGATAATTACATTTGTTCAATATGTATGTATGTGTATATATATATATATATATATATGTATACACACACACACATACACACACATATCTCCTTCTTCCACCCCTCACATACAGACAGACACAGACAAAGACACACACAGACACACACACACACACACACACACACACACAGGCATTTGCTAAAAAAAGTCAACATGTTGCTTTATGTCTCAGCACCGCAACCAACATATCAAAATCCAAATTTAGAATCCTAATTCACAATACCATTTTTTTCTTTTTCTCCCCCTCACTTGGAGTAAATTAAATTCAGCTTTTGTTGGAAGGAAATATAAAATGTGTTTCACACATATATTTAACACTAATCTGTTCTCCCTACCTTAATTATGCTTTGAATTTCTGTAGGATCTTATATTCCAAAGACTCAATTTACTTTTATAAATATTCATTGATTTCCCCCTCTCCCATCTTCATTAGTACTGCTAAAGAGTACCCTCCATTTTTCGTATGGAGAAACTGAGGCACCAGAAAAGACTCTTGGGATTGCCACATTTAGAGCTGAAAATGTAATTTGGAAGCTCCTCCGTCGAAGAGACAATGTTCTTAGAAATAATGGTATAATGCTGGTGGATTAAAGCAGAGGTAGTCTTCTCACATTCTAGGCACAGCTATATTCCTTATTTTGTCTTTAGTACAAAGTACAGAAACAGAATAGCTGCCCTGTGGTCAAAGAGAAATGATTACAGAAAAGAACAGTTGGAGAAAACAAGGCAAAAGTACTTGGATTTTAGTCAGTGGGAGTCCATCACAGCAACTAGTGGGCTGAGAATATCTTTATTTTTTTTCACCAAGTAATCCATATGCAAATTTCCTGCAGCATTCAATATGCACTTCCAAGCTCAGTAAATGTTTTCTATTCTTTTCTGCTTAGCTCTCTCAGCTTTTTCCAATTAGGCCTGTTTATTTAGAAAAAAAAAAAGAAAAGAAAATGTCTAAAGCAAGGATTAAGCTCTGTATCTTATGGAGAAAGAACGAATATTACAAATTCTTTCAGGATCTAGAGGATGCATTCTTCACTCATCCTCCCTGCTGGGATGAGTGATGAGAATAAAGTAAAAAGGGGCTGAAGCTTTTTAGTTCATTTGGTTTGTTCAGCTGAAAACATGCCTTTGACGTTCTGGAATTAAGTCCAAAATTCATGACAATTCAGACAATAGTGCACATGGAATAAGCCTGTGGTTAAAAATAAATAAATAAAAGAGAAATGTGAAAGCTCAAAAAAAAAAAAAACCCCACCTGGTGAGCAGAAATTCAGTGAAAGCCAGAGAACTCAGGACTTGGAGGGGTAAGGAGACAAGCTGAGGAGAGAGAGCACACAAGGCTGAAGTTCACAGCTATGCCAAAGGAAGGTGGCCTGGGAAACCACTGCTACTTGGGGAGATGTCACACAAGCATGGCCTCTTGGGGTGGTGGCAAGAGAGGGCAATGAACCAAAGTACTTCCATCCTCAATCACGATAGCTTTGAGCACATGTGGTGCTCTGCTCCGCCCGTGTCTTTCAGGTTTTAAATTTAAAATTGAAGTTCATTTTGTGGCTTAAAAGAAAAAGGGAGACCGTTTGGCCAAGGTTTTTCAACTTAGCTACACATAAATTCTGTTGTTTGTTTAGAGAAGCAAATCCCCCTGAACTTGAAGTCCACGGAAAACAGAATGAAGATGTCCCGGTACCTCAAGAGAATTTCCTGCCACTCCAGAGTGGTCTGCTACAAGAGGCCATTGTGTGTGAAGCTCAAAGAGATGGTATTTACAAACATGAAAGCATCCTGCCAGTGAAAGAGGGCTGATGAGGAGTGGGTAGGGCTGGCACTGAATTAAAGAACAAGAACTAACCCAAGATGTTTCTTTCTTACCTAAATAGAGCTGGTAAGAATTAAATATAAAAAGTACCAATGTGTCAGATTAAATTTTCTCTCCCAGCATTGGGAGATTCAAAATCCATATGAAAAAATAATTAATAAATTATATAGTTAAGGACAGACTTTTCACCTGGTTACTGTAAATATACCGAGCTCTTCAGATACCCATATAATGAGTTCGGTGAGGCAAGAATTTGAGCACAAAGAAGTAAAATCTAAGGGCATAAGGGTATCATTATAATCATCAAAAAGAAGTTCCCCTCTAACGGCATCTGTGGGAAAGACCAGGAACTTGAATGAAGTAGTATACACAATACACAAGAATGCAAGAGGTTAGGATCCTACTTCTGTACCCTCGATCATCAATATTTCTACTACAGTTTTTTCGGATTTAGGAAAGAAGGAAAAGGGAGGAGGAGGAGGAGCTACAGGAGCAGGAAGAACAGAAGGAATAGGAGAAGAGGTGGAGGAAGTGAAGGAGAGGGAAGATGATAAACAACAATAAGAAAAAGAAGAAAATGAGAAAGAAGACTTGTTCTTCAATGCTAGTCAAACCACCTATTTACATTGTTCATGAAAAAAAAATACTGATGTGATTACATTGCCCAATGGTCATGTATAAAAGTTAAAATCCATTCTTCCATGCACCAGTTGAAAGAAAAAAAGAACAACAAAAAAAAAACAAAATCCCACCTACAATAGCTCTTTCAATTCCAAGTTCCAAGACACAGTAATGCTCTCAAATTTCAATTCCTTAAGTCTTAAGCTTAGAGAAAAATAAACTAAACAAAAGCCTGCCAAAAATCCAAGCTGGCTATTAAAATGTTACAAGCAAGCACCATGGATTTGAGACTATAGACAGTATCCAAATCAACAGAAGTGCCCTGGACAGAAGCCTTCATATCACCATGGAACAGACTTTGATGCCCTTTATTTAATTCTGTGGAGACCCAACCTTCAAGCAGAATATATTTTAGCTGTGAAATAAAGGTATTTCCCAGAAGCCAAAGGACTTAGAGACACCACTCTGATTCTCAAGCCATTCTTCCCATAACTTACACTCAAAGTCTCAGCTTTAGGGTGAACCAAAGATATTACGTGGAGGTTTTTCTTTTGTTTAGTTTTGTTTCTCTTCTTTTGATCCCATGAACCAGTTGTACTTCTTCTCCCTTTCATTCCTCAAGTAACTTCTTCCCTGTTCCAACTCTAAAATTTCTGAACAGTAGTAATTTCTTTACAGAAAGTCTTAGGACATGAGAGAGCAGACCAGGCTTTAACGACTTTGAATATTTAGGCTTTATGTGGCTTTGTATTCTATTGCTTCACTGAAATGCTGAGCGCTCCCCCAAAAGAGCAGGCTTCTGCTTCAACTCTCGGGCACATCGATGACAGGAAGAACAATCTACACTTGCAGCCACAAGCTGTTAAGCCCCTGTATCTTCCCTGGTAAATCGTCTAAGAACTCTATCCTTGAGAACTTGCCCTGGAACTCACAGCATGGTATAGCAGTTGGAGCTAAAACCTGAAAAATCTTTACTAGGCCTCTAAGCCTCCTGCCTCCCACTGAGCAGCGGAATGGGAAGAAAGTCTCCAAGTAGTGCCATATCTGTCTATCTGTTCCTTCTTTGAAGGTGTGGCCTAGGGGTCTCAAATGGAAAAGCAGGATAAAATAATCATCAAGCAGTGGGCTGGGAGCCCTTTCAGAGAGTGTTTTACACTGCCTACACATTAAACCTGTTCTTGTTTATGCAGTAATCGATGTATTTGGATTAAATAACACTTCCCCGATTTGGCTGCCTAGCCAATTAATGTCTTTGCTTTCACCTTTATAATTAGCACACTTAAAAGAAGATTTTGAAAGTTGCTATTGAGGTATTGGGGAAAAGGCAGAGACTGTGTGTGCAGGAGGACAAAGACTCAAACTCTGAGTTGTAAGATGAATCCCGAGATGGAATTTGCATATTATAGACACGTCAACCAAGGGATTTATCAAGTTGCCCTAAGGATATACCACCAGGGCACTAATGACACAGAAAATTAGATCTTCATCCCTGAGGCAACACAAGAGAGCAGTGATTTTTAAACAGAAGCCACACTTAAAACCTTGCTATGGGGCACACATTCATGCTATGACTTTGGAAAACAGACAAAGATATCTCAGCACCAACAGACTTCTTGGTGAAATTTTAAAAATTCTCATTCCCAATCTAGCTCAGATGCAGAAAGCAAAGAGCTTGTGAATGTTTTTTCCTCTTGTTTCAAAAATTAAGCATTTACATCATCTGCTCAGGTCCACACAAAGACTTACACAGTAGATATTGCAAGACTGTGCAAAATGTTCTGCCTAAAGTGCCCATGATGCCAACCAGGCAGCCTTTGGGAATGGGAAATAAGGTCCCAAACAAAGGGATTATCATGATTAATGAATCAGACCTTTACTGCGGGAATCCTGCAGTAGGATTACACTATTAAAGTTCTTTATAGAGAGTTGATTGGTAATGGAAAACTCTTCCCGTCATTCAACCCACCCCCCCGATTTTCCACCAGAATGTTGTAACCTTGTCTTCCATTCTCTCAGCTCCTTGGAAACATATCTCAGAGGTAAATATCTGCAACTACCAAATCCCGAAATGAACAACTGGCCAATTGACAGTTTTCATGAGTCTTCATGTGCTCCTCTTCCTCCCCATGTATAATAACAATAAGGCTTTTTGAAAATGAAGGAAAGAGAAAGAAAAGACCATTTTGCTGAGCATCTAGAATACACCAGGTCATGGGGTCTGGTGCATTCACAAAAGTTTCCTAGTTTTTTAAGGGATCATGAATGAATCATTAGGCGCATTTTATTAATGAAGGAATGCATACTCAAAGACATTAAGCAGTAAAGAATAGAAGTAATGTTAGCTAGGATCAGAGTCAGACTGATATGTCTAAAAAGCTCCTCATTTTTTTCTACTCTCCTATCCCAAGAGTTCTTAGTAGGATCCGCAAGTGTAGTGCCTAATCTTATACTTGATTTAGTCATTTGTTTAATAAACATGTGTTGGGCTTTGGGGGGCTGGATCTCAGTACACGACAATGAATGTGATGTAGTTCTTGTCCTCAGGAATCTCATGCAGTATTTGGCAAAGCAGGCACGCAAACAAAGAAATGCAATATAACGTGACCTAATAAAAAACACATGACAAAGAGACTGTAAACATATGACAGTAACACAGAAAGTAACTTTCAAGGGTGTGCGAAGTCCTAGAGAACGAATAGGAGTTCAATGTGTAGAGTAGGTGCTCAAGGAAATCCAGACAGGAGAAATAGCAGGCAAGGTCTAGAAGGTGGACAAAAGACAGTGTGCTGTGAAAGGAAACAGTAAGAGAGCAGCATATCCTTGGTGACATACAGGGCATGAAGTCTGGCTTAGGCTTCAGCGAAGGCTTTGTCAAAGCCTTGAGCCCCACACTGCACTTAAATACACTGCTTTGCTTCCAGAGCACTCTATAAATGTAGGCTCTGCTGTGGTCTGCATGTTTGTGGTCCTTCCAAATGTCCAAATTCGAACCCTCGAGGTGACAGTGTTAGGATGGGGAGCCTTTGAAAACTTAGTAGATCATGAATGGCATGAGTGCCCTTAAGAGGTCTCAGAGCTATGTGGCTGCCCTTTTCCACCATGTGAGGACAGGGACAAAGTGCCATGAGGAAACGGGAAACAAGACCTCCCAGATGCCTTGATCTTCAGCCTCCAGAACAGTGAGAAACACACTTGTGTTGTTTATAACCCACCCAGCCTATGAACACTGTTAAAACGGACCCAAAAGAGAAAGGCTGGTTTAAGATGAAAGCCAGAAATGTAGCTCCTCTGATTAAAGTGTCCCACTGGCTTCTAATAGTACAGTGGTGCTCCCTTATCTGAGATTTCACCTTTCATGGTTAATTGTGGTCCAAAATATGTAAAATGGGAAATACAGAAATAATTCCTAAAATTTAAACTGCATGTCATTCTGGTGATGAAATCTCTTGCAGTCCCACTCCACCCCACTTAGGGCATGAATCATTCATTTACTTGCCTTTTAGTCACATAGGATCTGTCTCTGTTACCAGATCCACAGTCCTGGTATTGCAGTGCTTGTGTTCAAATGACTTTTTTTTTTTTTTAATTAATCACAGCCCCAAAGCACAGGAGTGAGTGAGGGTGGCAACTCAGATATGCCAAGGAGAAGATAGAAAGTTTCCTTAAAGTGAACATGTAAAAGCTCTTTACATAGTAGGAAAAAATACATAGGATATGTAGGGTTAGTTGCTACCTGCAGGTTCAGGTATCTACTGGCATTTTGAAATATCCTTCACATATAAGGGGGCACTGCTGGGCTCAGAATAAAACTGAGATTACTCTTCACAGCTCGCCAACAAGGTGCAGGTAATCTGGCTTGTCATGCCTCTGCCTTAATCCCTTCCCTCTTCCCCTCAAGGGCTCCAGCTACTCTCTCATACACATAAAGCCCTTCCCATTCCAGGGCCTTCCGTTGCAATCCTCTCCCAAACACCCTGTGCCTCGGGCCCTTCTCAGGACAATTTCTTCTCTTCATGTCTCAATTCCATTACATTCCTTCCAAGACTTCTCTGAAAACCTTCTCTTTGGTGGTTTAACTGCTATGATGAGATTCAGAAAAGGCCATGTCTTTGATTGTTTACTTATATGTATTTAAATCCATGAGCCTATCCTCCTCCATTTCTCAGACAGTGACTGTATTGGGAAACAGGGTCTTTGGCATTAGGGCGAGCCTTAATCTAATATATCAGGGGTTCTTTTAAGAAGAGGAAATGTGGACACTGTGAAGACACGCACAAAGGGAAGACGTTTTAAAATACCAGAAGAACACTGTGTGAATATGAAAACACCCATCTGCAAGTTAAGGAGAGAAGCCTAGAACAGATCCTTCCCTTGGTCTTCACAAGAGACCAACCCTACTAAAACCCTGATTTCAGACTTGTAGCCTCCAAAATTGAGACATTGAATTTCTATCAGTTATGCCATATAAATTACGATACTTTGTTACAGCAGCCCAAGCAAACTGAAAAATCTGCCACATGCCCCTATTTATCTCTTCTGTAGGACTTGCTACCACCTGGAGCCATAGGATTTATTACTTGTCTGTGAACTACCATTGACTAGAGTACAGTCTCCAGGCAGGCAAGAATCTTCTTACTTTATTCATCTTATTCCCTGGCACTCAGAATGGTCCCAGCACAAAGCAGGTTCACAATAAAATTTTTGTTGACTAAGTTAGTGAAAACGTTGTCTTTTGTGGACTGATAACTAGTAATCATTTATTTGTCATTCACTCTAACAGGTCCACACTTGGCCACAGGGCCTGCCATCCTGGGCAGATAAAGGAAAAGTAGTCCATGGCACACGAAGAGAATTTGCCAACAGTGAGGTCAGCACTGTTCACTGGTGCCTTACAAAAATTCTCCTTTTGCTCTTGGCCCAAGTTTTCCTAGGAACAAACTTTGAAAGATCCAGTTGTTTCTTTAAATGTCCTAATGTCCCTGCCAAACCAAATTCAACTGATTGAAATACAGCCTGGTGATGCTTTTGTAAGGCTAAAGAAGCGATGGCAACCTTCCACCTCTTTGCTGAATGGTGTAATTGGCTTGCCATAGAGAACTGGGGAATTTTAACACATTCCCCACTTGGCTGGGCTTACCAATTATTACCCAGCCGCTATCAGAGCCACAGACTTTTCTTCTTTGGGGTCATTAAGCTTGTCAAAACTAATTTGTCACCACAACTGCTGACCCTCATTGCTCTGACAGCAGCATAAGGATCACCCTAAATGGGTTTCTGCACTACAAGAAAGTAAACTGTTCCTAAAAACACACCGTGCTCTTGCTGTATGGCTTATCATGGCTGTCCAACCAGCAAAGATATGGAAACATTATCACATAAGTGACTCAAGTCACAAAACCCATGTACTAATCATCTTGCTTATACATAAGCAAGTAAAATGAATGCTTGAATCTTGATATGTGACAAAAATATAATCTTCTCCAGCTATGACAAAATCCGAATATATTACATGTTCTCTCCATGCAGGCACCCAGTGGAAGTCAGGTGGAATTAAATGTGCCATAAATCAAGTGTCCTTAATAAACCAGTAAGAATAACATTTTTTGAAAGTTTCTTGATTGTAAATGCGAAAATATTCCAAAATTAAGGTTGCCAACATTCAATAGGAAAAAAAGGAAACTTGCTGTGAGGAAACAGCATCCCATTCTGAAACTGTACTTTGTGGACTTCACCATGTGCTGGAGTTGGCAGGCCTAGTGAGTCTGCACAGGAATCCCAGCACAAGCAGATAAAGGTGGGAACAAGTTGATTAATTTCAAAAGAATGAGGGGCACCTTGGTGACTGCTGATAAGACACTGCAAGAAGTTCCACTAACTCCTTCAGGCTTGAGATTACTATTTAATACAGGAACCAATGAAACTTTTTTCAAATAAAACATTAATTACAATTGCAAGCCATCTTGATATAAACACAGAAAAAAGAAAACAGCATTTATCAAAGAACTTTCACTCTTTACTTCCTAAACAGATTAGGAACTAAGAGTAACTGCAACTAAGTCTTTTGGTGGCACCAGAGATTAGACACAATGACAATTTGCTTAATAAACGGAAGCTATAAGCACCTGACACCCATACTCATGACTCACTGGGTTCTTCCCCAGCAATGTTCCTCTCTTATTAAAGAGGGCACAAGCTCCGGCAAAGAAAATTAACACTATAAGTGCTCAACTGGCAAAAGGATTCAATGTCTTGAAAAACAGCCAAGTCTTTGGTTGTTTACTATATTTATTCAGACAAGTCTGTAGGCTCATAGTTGGTCTGTGAGCTCACGCCTCTTAGCTGTGTTTTGTTTGCTAGTCATTTGAGAAGATGTTACAGGATGAGGTGAAGAGCAGCAAAGAGGAGAAATTTTTTTTAAAAGAGGAATGTGAAAGCCAGAATTTCATGGGAGTCACAGATTCAGCTGAATTCTAATGATGTCACTCCATTTTCACTCTGGCAACAGGGATCCCCCACCCCCAAGCCCGGCACTTTCAGTGAGGAGTAAGCTAAAATCTTGGCAAATCACAGAGTAACAAAGTCCTGAATTGGCAGCCAAGATCTGGATGTGAATTTTAAGTTGTTTTCTCCCCAAATGCCCAAGAAGATCGGCTATGATTTCAGAAGGGGGGAAAAGAGATCTACTGATGTATAAAAAGCCACATTTCAGAGTTGCTAGTGCTAATCAATAACTGGAATTTGACAAAAGACCATGTTAGACTCAATAATGAAAAGGACACACACATAAAGGCAAGTATAATTACATGGTATAAATAAGGGAGAGGCTGCCAGAGATTGTATATTGCCAAGTGCCTCACATATTCATGTTCTTTGAAAGACTTATTTTTGTGTGTACGGAGGATGAATAAACCTCACACACACAAAAATAAGGCTCTTCTCAAACCTTTGCTCATTTCTGGAAATGAACTCTTTGAAGGTTCTGAAATGTTTGACTTTGTTTTTCATTAATTCAACATGTTCACACATCTCCTGCACTTCTGGAGCTCTGAACAAAACTGGCAGCGAGAATGTTCTGGAACACCAAGGCAAGGACAGCTCCCCAGTATGGCTGGTGCTGCTGTAAATGAGCCACCTGGTTCCGTAAAATGCTACATCCCCCACCCTGGAAGTCTCAGTTATCACTGGAAACTAATGACTTTCTAGTGCTTAGCCAAGTATGTGGCCATCTCCAAATCACTGGTGACTCAGCCAGAGTCCAAGTCAACCCAAGATCAGATAGGAAAAACATAACTGCTGAATAATGAATGCTTCATCTGTGATCTGTGATCTTAAGTTTACCAGCCACAAACAGCAAGGATAATTAAGAGTTAATGTCTGCCGAATTGCTCAGTTTTAGAAATTCAGGTAAAATGATGGACGGTGTCTCTGGCAGCCCTGAGTGACAATCTTATGGTGAGGTTAGGGTAGGGTCAGGGTTGCACCACGATGACCAAGGACATTGATTCCCAGTACAGAAAGCATAAAACATCCTTTGAAGACAGTGCCTGGAAGGGCCTTGCATGTTTATCACCCACTTAACAGTTTACCCCAAGCATCCCCTTTGTTTCCCTACTGGTTCTCCCAAGCATTGCTCCAGCAGGTGTCATTTCAACCAGTTGATCCTTCTATGGATTACATTTGATAAAATTGTCATTTTTATAATTTCTGGTTAAATGAGCTTATTAACCAAAAATTACACAATTTTTGGCCCTCTTCTATTTAAATACTTGGACTGGTGAGTTGGTTTTAAGTCACCTTTCAATTTCATTTGTGAATCTGATTGCCATGGAGCTACAATGAGCCAAATACTACTTCCCACTGGTACACTGGGAAGGTTTCTCCAATCTGTGAAGGTACACTGAACTGGTTCAGATCACACACGTTTAAAGTAGACAACTGCATTAGCATGCTAACTGTAGAAATTCCTGGTCGCTGCAGGTATTTTCCAAGCAGACACAGGCGAAGTGCTGGGCAGCAGAGTATTACTGCTGGCCCAGCCATTAGCTTCAAGGAAAGGATGTATTATGTTTATCACAGATTGATGGGACTAATTTAGAGAATCATCAGTAAATGCTATGTATCTCCTCAGCCTCTCACATAGCCTTTTGTAGACAGAAAGATAAATCTGAACCTCAGAGCAAGCTCATTTAATTTTCACCTGACAGCCAGTAATAAGAGAAGCATATCATAAAGGTTATGTTTCAATGAAAAAAACCTCTTCTTGGGAGTACAAAACACACTTGCATTAATTACATTTTCTTTGCACTGCATTTGACAAAAGGTCAAGAAATGACCCCCCTCTCACCCCAAAGAACATATGATGAGAATTCTACTTATTATCTGAAATTTTCTTTTTATAATTTCCCCAGAATTCAATCACATGCTCTGTCCTTTAATTAGTTATAACATGTAATTAAATCCAATGTTCTGAAGATGACTAGCCAAAAATATTATCAGATATAACACCAATAAATTATTCTCTATCAAATGATGCTTTTATATTTCTGAAGTTGTCTGTGTCTAGAACATACCTTGTCTCTTCTCATGCTGGAATATGTGAAGAGAACAGGAGACAGGAACACAATCTTTCCATATTTTGTCTTTACAAAAGCTATCAGGTGAAATGTTTTATAACAGAAAATGTCAAGGCCCCTGTGTTTTCAAAGTTTCCCCGTAGTAAGAGGACCTGATGGTGAGGTGATTTTTTTTTAAAACTGTGTTCTTCAACTTCAAAAGTTGTAAATAGTAAAGGATATCTTAAAGAGAAAAGAAACAGTCCCAAACTAAGAAATCTCCAGCAGGATACGGAGCTAAGGGTTTTGTTGGTTCTTTAAAGTCAAATAAAAATACTTCTATTTTAATACTAGATCTACTAAGCCTCAAAGGTGTGACACTATCATATTTTTAAAAATCAGCGAACATAAAATAAAATATTTGTAGAGTTATACAGTTTTTGTGCTTGAAAATGAAAATAATAAACTCTTAAGGTTTCTATAATGTACTCAGTAAGCATGCAAAAAATACTGGTTTTGGGGCTGGGGATTTAGCTCAGTGGTTCCACCACCTGCCTTGCAAGCACAGGGACTAGAGTTCGATTCCCACTACCAAAACAAAAGACAAACAAAACTGGTTTCCTCGTGTCCAAAGTCTTTAGTAATTCTATTGTTCTAATCCACTGGTTCAACTTTCAGTCAAATCCCCTTTCTTAATCATCAAGAGTCCAGAGAAGAACTTTGTAAGATGTGTAGAGAAAGTTAAACTGCCTTAACTTTCCAAATCCATGGGTGAGGAAGGTTGGCCAGCAGTGTGGTGGCCTGAAGAGGCTGTTTTGCGGAACAGCTGTGTTTCTAGTCTTTGCAGCAGGCAGTGAAGCTCTCAAAGACAAGCCAGGTGATAATTAAAAGCAACTCATCCTCCTCTCCCCATCTGTGCCAAGTTTTAGGATCACAGGAAATGCAGAGAATTCAGAAGTATAAAGGGTGTGAAGTATAACACAACTTCATGACAATTACGAACACTGTGTGTGTGCGTGTCATCACAGGTTTCAACCTTGCTACTGTTACACTCCACTGATTCAGTGCTTTGAGTTAAATCTCTCACTCCACAGAGGCTTTGACTACATAAAGCCAAGTGTGGTGTTTAGATCATCAACGTAAGTACCGCCTAGTGCTTGCTAGAGATCCAAATTTCAAAACCTGTTCCTTATGAATCAGAAATGACATTTTAACAGAAACTCCAGGTTTAAAACATGAAATATTGATCTTGTCTCCTTTCTTAGGCTTTAAAAGAAGAAGAAGAAGGCAGGTATCTTCACTTTTCTTGGATACTGATATATTCTCAGTGGCTAAAATATCGTCTGGCATGTACTAAGAGTTCATTATGTACATGGGTGAAGAGGAATGATAAATCTCATCACTGTTGCAATAAGGTCACAGTCTCAGAAGGCACTCTGGGAAAGGACTACTGCAATATGCAGGAGCAAGACACCTTATAAAACTAAATGCAGAAAATATTTATTGAGCAAATTCCAAGAATTCTAACACTGTAATAAATCAAACAGATGTTAGTGGGCTGAGATTGACTTTACTGAAGTAAAGCTGTTTCTCGGATGATGCTAATTGATGATATAAAAAAGATGTCACATAAACTGTTCTAAAAGTTTACTCCTTTCACCACCTTTATTAAGGTTTGACTTACATATGGTAAGACAGCCCAATGTAAAAGTGAAATTCAATGGTTCTTAGTAAGTTTACTGAGATGTACAACTCTCACCATGATCCAGTTTCAGAACATTTTTATTGTCCTAATGAGAGTTCTTATGCCCACTTACAATTCATCTTTGTTCCTCTCCTCAACTACAGACAACCTCTAATTTACCTTCTGCAAACTACTGACACTTGGAGGACTCCTCAATCAGGTACATGATTGATGGAGTATGTGCCATTCTTCTTGGGCTTTCACAAAAAAAGAACAGTAAGGATCTGTGCCAGCATTTGGCCAGCTGTCAGTTGCTGTGTGAATTCGAAAATAGTTTTCAAAATCTATTTTTCTTTAACAAGTCCCATCCTACTGAAATATCAGTGTTAGTATGTAAGAGTAACTATGCCAGCATATTTACTGTTTCATTTGTTGTGGGGCAGAAACACAGGACACATGCTTGTGTCCTCAGTTATACCCTGTCAGTACTTCAGGCTAGGATGCAGTTGTTACTGGTATGGTAAAGCTACATGAACAAACCTGGAGAGATTTCCACCTAAGACTGCTAAAAGAGAAAAATAGTATTATGAGACATACGAGTAGTCTGACCCCAATTTTTAGAGGACAAAATCACCTATGTGTGCGTTTGTATGTTTCTATAACCATAAAGAATGAGCAGAATACTAAGCATCAAATTCTTAATGCTATTTTTTAAGAGGGAGTGTAATGGGAGCAGGAAGTAAAGAAAACACTTTGTATGGTGTGGTGAGTAAACAGTGCTTGGCTGTTTGAAAAACAAACCATGAATTATATCTTTAAAAACTATAATTATGTTTTCCATTAACTAAGATTAACTTCCTTATCCACGTTTCTTCACCAAAAAGCTAAATTCTTACGGTTTTCCAAATCTGTGGGCTAAAATATGATGTGAATTCTTGAGAGCTCTCAATAATTTAAGAGTTTTTGAAACTGGATTTCAAATCCACTGCTGCTAGTGTAAGGGGAGGGCTCTGCTGATATGATTTTGTCATATAGCAGGAGCAGCACAATAGAGAGAAGGAAGCCTCACCTTCAATGGCTTCAAACTCCTTCTAACCCAATGGGGCAGTAAGTTATGGAAAATGTTCAGACTCCTGTGCCAAGGAGATCCACTCCAACAGTGCTGTTTCAAGACCCACTGTGGTTTAATAAGACCCAAAAAATTTTTTTTGGTACCAGGGATCAAACTTCAGTCCTTGCACTTGGCGAGGCAAGTGGCAGAACCACTCAGCTAAATCCCTGGCCTCCTAAATAAAATAAAATTTATCAGTAAAGCAAAAAAGGGATTTTTAAAATAGGAGTTGGCATTTTCAACTTCACAAAGTAAAATGGTAGCTATACGCACAGGAGTAAAATATATATCTATGTATAAAATGGCTTCTACAAAAATGGCTAATAAAAGTGTATCTGCAAAGATGTTTGATTAAATTATACAAATGGTATTTTAAAGCTCAATAAGTTTCTGCTCTAATTTTTTTCACAGGTAAGGCTTCTTTCTCCTTTATAAAGTTTTGTCATGTTTGTTGGTTTCATCATTATTCTTTTTAATATAAATCTTTCAAGTATTACATTCAGAGAACCACAGATATGGTATTATACAACCCAGTTAATTACTAAAACCTGGGCAGACTCACATAACCACTGTATATCAAGAAATAGAAATATTTTACCATTATTCCTAAAAAGAAAGTCAATCTTTAATTCCATGGCAGAAAATTAGAATTGCCAAATTGCCAAATGGTGTATTTAGGCAGTTACTCAATCCACTGGGGTTTAGACTGGGCTGTCTGGGTAAAATTTAAATATGAGTGAGCAACTTTAAATATGACTCCATGGAATTCCAGTGACAAAACACCCCTTAGAAAAAGTGTTGGGCTCTATCAACATGGCTTGCTGTTTTCCCACTGTGTCACAGGAGCAGCTGTCAGGACCAATGACTTGTCCGTGTTTGACTCACAGAACCAAAGCCAAACCCTTGGCTCATCTCTGGCTTCACTTTTACCCTGAAGTTTCCTTTGTCACCAAGGTGTAGTGTAATGAAATGCATATGACCTGGCAAACAGAACAATGAGCCTCACTGTTCAAAGAAGGTAAAACAGATGATTAATTTGTCAGCACAAAGTGAAGACTCAGAAGGCTGAAATATCAATCTCTTTTTCAGCCTATTATTCTTTCTCTGAATAAAAGGCTGCTTAGAATTCACATTCAGGTTAGAAATGCACAAGTTCAAAGGCGAGCAGGCCTTATGCTATACTCCCTATACCTGGGAGCAAACACCTCCAAAGAAGACAGGGCTTGGGGAAAGGATTAATAAGTACCCAGTGTTTCCACCCACAGTAGATCTTCTTTTGATCATTCAAACATCAAATGCATGTTTATCTAACTTGATCAGAACTAACAGAAAATCATCAGGGTCAATTCCATGAAAGCAGAAATCTCAGGACCGTGACATGATTGTTGCTTACAGCAAATGGCAGGCAGCTTTTGCTGTGCTGAGGCCTCCAAAAGCCCAGGACAGCCCTTGGATTCTTCTGGAGCTCTTGCCTTCTCAACAAAAAAGAATGACTGAGGATTCAGCTTGCTAGGTATGAATGAATCAAAATAACTCGGGTTCCCTGTTTTAGAGTTCTATACTTGATTTGTAAGAAGCCCCAGGTGGTTGCTTTCAGACTCACTCCTGATGACTGGGAAATTAAGCAAAGCAGCACCAATGTCCAGAAACTGAGTCTAATTCAAAAAGAAGAATCATCAGTGTACAGTTTTAAGGAAGGAAAGTAGGTGAGGAGCTTAAATTTCCCATTTGGGGACAAATTTGTGCCTTGGCTGATAGATGCTACACGGGATAAAATACATTATTCAGACTTGTGCATTCTGTATGCAAATGAGGACCATGCGCTGAGAGCCTCACAGAACCAGGATGCAAGTGCTACATGCAGAAATCTGGCACACAGTGGAATTGGAAAACAATTATTAAGGGTTTTTTTGGAGCCAGCACACACACAGAACCACCAAAATATTTGGCACAGATCCTTCTGCTTGAGTTCTGATATTTCTTAAAGAGGAGCATAAACAAGACCCTCACTGTTTCAACACCATTGGTACAGACTTGGGATTAAAATAGTTATAAATAAGATATTCTAACGATGGAGAAACTCCAAAATAATTGAACCTGACTCTTTCTACTATAAGAATATAAATAATTTTGATTTTTCTTTTATGGAAAGAATTACTTTGGTAATTATGGAACAGAGTCCATATGTAATTGTTTTCTCTTCAATTTCGGGCAACAAATACATTATTTGGAGGAGAAATGACTTGTATCAATCTAAAAGTTTTCTGTAGCCATACTATTAGAAAATTTAGAAGTAAGACAGCATCAGGGTTACAAATATGAGCAAGGATTCTCAACCAGGGGTGATGACTCTGCCCTCTAGAAAATAAGATTCATCAATGTCTGAAGACATATCTAGTCGTCACAGTGAGTGTGAGCGTGGGGGGACTACGACCACCTAGTGGGTGCAGGTCACAGATGCTACTAAAGTTACAGAACTGGCAACATCCACCCTTTATATGACCTTAGTCTTCTGGGAGAGAGAAAGAAGACAGAAGAAAGAAAGGAGTGTCATGGTTTCCATCTATCAAAGAACAAGCCATAGAAAAGTAGCCATGTTACACTTCTCACAATGGAAGAGTTATTTCAGAACCTTCCTGTCTACGTGAAGGCACTGATCACTTCTTGCCTGATGTCACACATCAGAAGGAGCCTGAGGCAGAACTCAAAATACTGTCTGTTTTAATGGTGTCACATACACAAAACACCCTAGACCAAGTCAAGGTAAAACTGGCCCAGCTTTAAAATAAAACAAAGAGCCAGGCATTGCAGGACACACCTGTGATCCCAGCACTCATAAGGCTGAGGAAGAAGATGGCCACAAGTTTGAGGTTACCCTGGGCTACACAGTGAGTTCAAGGCTTAAACATGAGGTTCTGTGAGATTCTGTGTTAAGAAAAAAAACAAAAACAAAAACAAAAAATAGTTATTACTCATTTTTATGCAGTCATCACTTACCTAAAAATGGCAAAATGGGAAAACTCTAAGGAAGCTACGTGGGGAAACTAGTAGCAGGTGTCTTAGAAGAAAGAGAAATGGAAATGAAAAGAAATGTCTTGCACCACAGAGACACAGATGATTAAAATGTGCCAAGGTTCTCCTGGCACTGTAACATCCAGGATATAAAGTTAAGTCTAAACACAATAAAGGACTCTGTGGCACACACCACAGCATGATAGGTCCGCAGCTATCTGATTAGCACACCATTACTGCTCTACTTGGTATATTCACACTTAGCCTGTAAGAAAGGGTGTATACTTTTCACTCTTCGAAAAGAAATGTCTTATATTTAAGAGACGAGGGAGCCCAGCATTAAATCCTATTACACTTTAGAAGGCTGGCCTGGTTTGATGCTCTCCTAAAGTTGGAAAGAAAGGAACTGGCTCCTATCCCACCCTTCTGAATCAGGCCAGCAGTGGCCACCGGAGGCAGCACTGGGGGTGCCGCGATTTTGAGTAGCACCTGTTTGCTAACGAGAAAACACTGGAATTTCAAAGAGGCCTATTCCTGCCATCTGCGGTATAAGTAGACATTTCTATTCAGGAAGATGTTTTAAGACACATATCACTCACATTACACACCAAGGCTCATGGTTTTTCATGTCTAGGCTACAATGCCATATACACGGACTCAGTTTCTTAGAACACTGAACCTGGAGATGGGGTATGGATCAGTGCTGATGCACCTGCCCAGCATGTGTGAGGCCCTGGGTTCCATTCCTGGCACGACAAAAGGGGGAAATAAAGGAACACTGAACTTCTCAGCTGTTTATCAAACATAAAAGAAATTCTGCTTGCAGTAGTAGTGCTGATTTTGGAAAGATGAAATTAGGTATTACCACACACACACACACACACTAACTTTGAGATTGTTATCTCTCTCAGGGTGAAATCTTTGCATACCTCAACTGTTTATTCCATTAATAAAACTTTTAACTTTCCCCACCTCATTCTATACTCTGGTTATCGGTTACCTCTGGATCCTATGAGTAGGGGGAGATGGGCAGGGTGTATCCCTGCTCAGTTTTGGAGTGCATGTTAGCTGTTTCAGGTCACAAGACCTTGGGTTGCAGATAATGATGTCCTAGATGGGGGTTCCCCAACAAAGGATAAACTTCCCCTTAGTATTTAATGCCAGCCAACTCTTACTGTATATCTGGTTTCTTCACTGAAGGCTTCTGATCTGACTGTGTATAGATTATCATGAGTCACTTCTCAGATGAACTATATTTAAGCACTCTTCCTTGTCAAATAGTATGAAATGTAGTAGGGAGGAAAAGCTTTAGGCTTGAGATCAGAGTGCTATCAGAAAATTTTCTACCTTGCTTAGCTTGCATCTTTATTACTAAATATATATGTATTTGTTTATGCCTCAAATTGTTCCAAAAACGATTTAAGACAGACTTTACCTAAAGAAAAGCAGATTTTTCATCTCTGGATTGTAGTTTATTCTTCCCAAACTATGTGCTCAATGAGTACAGGACTGTTTTCATGAATCTAGCTCCAGGAGTTGACCAAACCATAATGCATGACCCACTCTTCCACACCTCTGACAACACTTGTGAGTTGTGCCTATGTGGGGGGATCTTACAATACTTTCGGGTGCAATGATTCACTAGAAGGACCCACAGAACCCACTGAAGTTATTACATTCATGGTTATGGTCAATTACAGAAAAATACATTTTATATATTTATTGACTTTCCCATTAAGATTACTGGTACACTTTCAGTATACAATATGATGACATTCATCATTGGGATCTTGTACCTTTACATGACATATCTTGATTTTTATTTCTTCCCCACTCCTCTGTCTTCCCTTTATCCCCTCCACCTTTCCCTATTTACAAAGACTTTGTTTCCATTTTTTCCTTTTCTCATACTTTTTCTTTTCCCTTCTTTCCTATCCCCCTCCCCTCCCTCTCCTTTAGACCTTTTCCTCCTGTTTCACATTATCAACTGTACATTTTGATACTTATTTAAATGTTTAGTTTTTCACACTAGAGAAACTATTCAGTATTACACATGTGTGTCCTATTTATTTCACTTAAGAGTAAGTAAGGCCTCAATGTAAATACATTCAGCTATAAATGTCTCTAATTTCACTTTCTTTAAGGCTGAGTAGCACTCCATTTTATTTTTAAAAATATCACATCTTTTTTATCCAGTCTCCAGTTGATGGGTACTTGGGCAATAGCTATTACAAGTTTTAGCTATTACAAACTGTGCCGCTATAAACATGGGTACACATATATCACTGAGGTGTGATTCTTTTAATTCTTTGGGGAAGATACCCAGTGGAGGAATAGCTGGGTCAAATGGGGCCTCTAGTCCTAATTGTGTGAGGTATCTCCATAATGATTCCCACAGTGGTTGCACCAGTCTGCACTCCCACCAACAATGGGGAAGGGTTCCTTTCTGAAACCCCACACCACTGCCAGCATTTCTTATTGGTTGATTTCTTAATAGCAGCCATTCTTTCTGGGGTAAGACAGAATCTCAGCATTGTTTTCATTTGCATCTCTCAAATGACCAGTGATATTAACATTTTTTCATCTGTTTATTTGCTGCTTTTCCTTGGCTGAGATCTGTTCATTTCAGATGCCCATTTTTGAATTGGATCTTTGTACGGGGGGGGGGGTCTTATTTTTTCGAGTTCTTTATATATTCTAGATAGTAGACCTTTGAGGAGCAGCGAGTAAAAATTTTTTCCTACAATGTAGGTTGTCTCTTAGCTCTGTTAGTGGTTTCTCTTGCAGTTCAGAAGCTTTTTAATAAGACAAGATCCCAGTTGTATATGTACTGACTTACCTTGTCGTGTTATTTTCCTGTTCTTGGCTCTTTTATTTTTTATTCCCCCCCCCTTTAATTTCTTGCCTTGCATGATGGCTTTGCTCTATTGGGCCTCATGGAGTTGACCTTCAGTGTCTTTCTCTAGGATATTGTTTAGAATTTTTTGGAGTACTGGTTTGGTAGTCATGGAGTTTCTCAGGTGTTCTTTGTTATGGAAGTATCTTATTTCCCGGTCAATTATGAAAGATGGTTTTGCCAGGATACATCAGTCTAGGTTGGAGGTTGTTTTCTTTTAGGGCTTGAAATACCTCACTCCAGGCTCTCCTTGATTTGAAGGCTTGTGTTGAAATGTCTGCTGTGATTCTGATGGGCTGGCTTTCCTTTGTATGTGATTTATTTCCTTTTTCTAACTGCTTGTAGTATTTTGTTCTTCTGCTGGGTTTCCAGAACCTTGATCATCATATGTCTAGGTGTATATTTTTTGATCATGGCTAGTTTGAGTCCTATATGCCTCACTTATCTGTATTTCAAATCCTTTCACTCTGTTTGGAAAGTCTTCTGTCATTAATTCTGTGAATATTTTTTATGTCATATGCACTTTCTCCTGCTTTTTCATGGATTTCTATCAGTCTTATATTATTATTCTTTGCATCATCTTCTAGAGCTGCTGGTTCAATTTTTCATGGTCCCTATTTTTAAGAGATCTCTCTTTTCATGGTCACTGAATGCAATCCCGGCTTCTATATCTGATATTCTGTCTTCACATTAGCTCATTCTGCTGCGAATATTTTTAATAGTGTTTTCAATCTTCCAGATATCTGAATCTGTTTCATGAATTCCATTTTCTTCTTATGTTGGGCATTCATGGCTTCCATCATGGTCCTGAGATCATTTTTTTAAATCTGATTCTGTTCTAGAGTTTAATCATGTCTTTCATTCTCCTCACCATCTTTGTAGTTATCTGGGAAATTATTTGTTTTGAATTTTTCTAGAGCTTCATTCATCTGTTTTGTTACTTCCTGTGCTCATTCAGAGTGTCCATGTGTTTGACTGATTATCGATTTTTTTCCACCTCATTTCCCTAAGAATTTGCCTTTGCTGAGCTCAAAGTCTGGGTTTGCGCCTTGCTCAGGTGTCTTCTCACTTCTATTTTTGTTGTTGGTACTGTTTTTGGTTTAATTCCCAGTTGATACTTCAGTATTGTTCATGGTAAGTATCTTTGTTTTTAGAACAATTATGGAATGATTGCTTCTTAGAGATGTCTTCCAAATATAGCTGGTCTTTAGGTTTTGAGTCTCTAATGACTTAGGCAGTCTCATTTTCAGTGTACCAGACAGCACAACTGATTAGATCAATCACAACACCTTAGCCCAAGTGATATAATCAACAACAACAATAGCATCAAGCACAGCTTAGAAAATGATTTTTGGTAGTTATTAATCTATCACCTTTAACCATGTGAATTAAATAAAAATTGAGGACCAGCCCTCAAAAAAACACATTTTAAAATCAGTCAAAGGAAGAGGGGAGAATGAGTCTGGCCAGGTTCCAAAGGCAAACGAGTCCACTGTCCTCAGAACACATGAGTCTCACCAGGCTGATGTGTGACAATATGCAGGGAATATATTTTCATTCAGGGAATGTCACTTGAGCTTTGGTATTCAGAGTTTTTATTAGGCCTTGTTATATACCATGCTTGACTGATTGTTGCTGATATGGTTGATGTTAACCTTCAGACCAATATTAGTGACCCAAGGCCACTACTCTAAACTGCATCAGTGGTCTTCTTGGGACAACCCACACCATTCTAACATGATGCTACAGGTCCAACTTTAGATGTCGTATACCGCACTAAACAAAGATCCTCCTATCAGATATGAATATATATGAACTCCCAGAACCTGAAAATAATCTTTGGGCAAGGGCAACTTCTTTATTGAATGAATAATTTACCTGTTTTTAATTGAGCATACTAATTCTAAAATTAGACTCATGAAGGAAGAGATTTAAAAATACACATTTCATACTACTACACAGTTAAGAGGAAAATATTAGTTTTCAAATTTTATTTTTCTAAACTTTATATATTTAACTTTGTTGATGACTGCTAATCAAGTTTTTTATTGTAACCTATCTCAAGCCTTCTAGACCTATATTAGATTTCTGAAAAGGAAATGAAATTCTCACTACAATCAACAATTCATGAGCTCCACTCACTTATGATTCTTGTAAGTGTGAAAAATAAGTGGACATATGGTACAAATTCTCACTCATTTCTACTTTATTTTGCAAGTAAGATGTGTAAAGCTCTTCAAGACCTTCCTTAGCATACATGAAAACAGACTAAAGAGTTTTGGATTTACACATTTTTTTTCCCTTCTCAACATGAAATTTTATGAATTACATACAGCAGCAGGTCAGGAACTGGGATTCATAAATTAGTGAATGGCTTCTACTGTAATCAACAAATTTGATGAATACAAAGGTGCTACTGCTTAATTTCATCTTTTTTCTTCCTTATGAGTTAAGATACAGAACCTTGCTCTGATGCACAGTTAACAGTGGGATGATGTGAAGATTCTACAGAAGCTGCTAAATTATCTGGCAACACATACAATGAAAATAGTTGATTCTATAATTTTTGTTCAGTCTGAAATTTCTATTTCACAGTAATTTTGATGAAACTAAGTCAGGAAGAGAAGACAGAAAACTATCGTACAGAGAGACACAGGTGGCTTCTGCTATTTTTCTGTAAGTCAATCAACACCATTTGTGTTCTCAGAAAATCCACAGGCTCAGAAATGCAGAGGGCTGAGAGAGTATGGGGGAATTTACAATGTAACTTTTATGAGTTAAAAGAACAGCATTCATGTGTTTCTTCCACCTAGGAAGTGTTAAAGACTAGATTGCAGCTGAGGGGGAATTAAGGTCTCTATTTACACATTTCACTGTGCCTGTGAAGCTGAAAAAGAAATGAACTCACTTGCTAAAGTATGTAGCTAGCTCAGGCAATTTCATTGTCTTAGTGGGAAAATGTCCTTTTATGTCATGAGCTAGGCAGGAAGCACAAGGTATCTGTGTATGCTTATCAAAAAAAGGTATTAAGAGTTGAAAGGATTGAAAACCACTGCCCTAACTCATCTGGAAAATATTACTAACCCCACTGAGAATTCTAGTCAGTAAATACTCTACTTAGTAATTATTGCTCTGTCTATCAAGGTAGCCTTGACTTTTTGGAATACCACCTCTGGCCCTTGCTGGAACTTACCATCTTCTGGGAAGGGCACTTTATTTTGTCTTTGCATTTGCATGGTATCTTCTTAGTGAGAGCTTATTTCTTAAACCTCTCAAATAAAATGCCTGAAATAGACTATAAATTTAGATGTAAGCATTAACCTTGAGGTTTCAGTGTACTTTTCCAAACCAATCTATTTGGCTCTTTTCTGTGCCAGTTGTTGTCCATCTTGACATTCTCACAGATTCACCAGGAAAAAAATTTTTTAAAAATTATCATCCTATAAAGACCCCACAAGAAACATCAAGACATTCAAAACCTCTTCCCACTTGCACAGCCCTCATTTAAAAAGTGCACCTGTCAATAAAGCATAGCTATATTAGGGAAATGTAATCAAAACTGCTAAGGTAAATCAGATAAAAAAAAAAAAATTGACTGCTAACTCTGTGTAGGTGAAACACCATAATTCTCTGTTGCTGTCTTATGAGATCAGTAGCCAATCAGGTCCTGGCAGGAAATATGTGTATTTATAAATGTATCTGCTAATGTAAAGGTCATGCTGCTCACTGCTCAGGGAAATCAGGCACATTTGGAACCATCCCTAGAAGATTTTGGTGTTTTTTTTTTAAATATTTTGACAATTTGTGACAAATGCAATCCTGCCCCCATATGTTTTGTGCTATTTAAAGGGAAATGACACCCAGTTGTCTTCATAGCAGCACATAAATTTATGGGGATTTTTTTTTTTGCTTTTAATAATGAAGTCAGAGATGGAAGGAAGGTTACCTGCCATACATATTTAAAACAGATAAACATCTTTTTGAACTTTGTATGTCTATACTAGCCCAAGAAGCTAGGAAATCATGGAAACTTTTCTTCTAAATTGGAAGAGAAAGTAGAAAAAAACCCAGAATGACAGGAAAGTGATAGCTGATTCTTCCCATAAAATTCTGTCTTCTACCCCCCGGACTACTTTTTCTGCTCAGCAATTCCTCTTCCCTTTTCTATGCTTGGGAAGTAAAAGGACCCTCCTTGGATGTTCCCTCTGACAACCTCTGCAGAAATCTCTTATGGACTAATTTAGAACATCTCAGCAGGAAAATGTGTAAGTAATATTATAAGCCTGCAAGAGTCAGAAGTCCAGAATCAACTTCAAACACTGCATCTACTTGTATCTCAACCCATTCTTTAGTGTCAAAGGAACAACAAGGTTTCTGTACTGCATTGAGGACAGAAACTTTCCAGAAAAACAAAAACCAAAGAATAAAACCACAATCAGATGACATCTTTGGGGGAGAGTTTCTGACAAGATGGAAAGGTATGAAAATATTTTGAGAGAACTTGTTTAATTGCTCAGCAATGCCTTCCATTCAATTTAGCCCTCAAATCAGAATAACCATGACAGATGGCTCCTGCTAGTTAAAAAAAAAAAATTAGCTAAACTTTCAGATAACACAGCCTTCTGTCATGTTCTCCTACTCTGAGGTTTGTGCGGTTTGTTCAGCAGGCTCTGAACTGTGGGCTGCTAGTTGGTGACCAGCTTTCACTTGGAATCTGCAGAATTCACACCACTTGATACCGTATGCTAGCAGCTCCAGGGGGAGAGATACTGTCAGTTCAGATGACAGAAGACCTTCCCAGGACCCTCCCCCCTCCCACAGCCACACCAGATCCCGGTGTTACACACCAAGCGATGTTTCAAACATGAGGATGGAGAAAGTGCTCAGCTTATCAGGCTTGCCATCTTTTTATACCAAAAGAAACTCATATCTGATGCTATAATTACAACCCTAATGGACACACTTAATTTATTTTGGAGAACTAAAGTTGATATCCACTAGTGCTATTATTAAAAAGACTAATGAGAGCTGCTTGGTAAGAAAAGAAAAGATTTATTGAATTCCTTTTGGCACCCGGCACAGCTTAGTAATTTTGAGAGGCCATCAAAACAGCAGATATATACCCTGCTCAGATGTTCTGTATGGGATGTGAGCTGGGTTTCAGATTTTCAATAACAAATCTGTCACTCCGATTTTAATTAGACGGCTTAAAGCAGCTACATCAATAATGGCAGAATGACGGCTTAGTTCAAAGATCACAGAGATGTTACTCTGCTTTAATAGTTCTTTTATACAAGTACATATTTCAGAAGTTTGTGAGGCATTCATCTTGACTACCCCTTTCACCAAAGAGAAGAAAAAAATATTCTTAATTGAATCGAACCATGAATGCTAGCAGTCATCACCATTTCTACACCAGGCTGTTGCATCCAGCTGGTTAGGAGGTCTAATTTCACACCACACAGCAATGAAATGCTGCTAAATTTTATTTGTGAGGGTAGAACAGTAATATTTCATGACAGCAAAAGGCCAGTTGACGCCGCTGGGTGCACTCTCTGCTGGTCTAAACTTAAAGAGAGAAACGGAGGTCTCAGTGAAGTCCTGACAAATGGGGCTTTCTCATGCAAAACTTACAGAGTAAGCGCGGACTCACATGGGGAGGAAGGATGAAGCCCTTACAGGCAACTGTGAGCACACTTCAGCCTGTGGTACCGGAAAGCAGTAGATAACCTCAAAGTAAAAAACTGGGGCCAAAGGTCTTAGCCTTTTCCTGCAAGGTGGGAGTACGACAAAGGTTGTCACTATTATTTCCATTGACACTTTGTACATGAATAAAAATTTGCTGATTGCATAAATATTTATTACACAAACAAACACAGTTTTAGTATATACAAATATTATTAATACATTAGCATGTCTTCTGTGCTTGGAGGACAATGTGTGTATATACAGTCACGGGCTGTGTAACAGTGTTCCATCAATCATAGGCTGCATATGAAAACAGATATCCCTAAAGTTGTAACTGGGCTACACAGTCTTATCTTAGCCATTGTTACATTGTGGCCAACACTACTCATGTACATGTGGTAGTGCTGGTGTAAACCAACTTACTGTGCTTCCAGTATATAAAATTATAGCACAGAAAATTAGGTACAATAGCTAATATCTGATCATGATAATAAATGACTGTTACTGGCTTAGGTATTTACTGTACAGTAAGTAGTTTTTAATCACTACAGTATACTTTTTCTATTTTTTTAATAAGCGTAAGATAGTATGTAGTGTCAGTCCAGCAGCAGCTCATGCACTTTTTATTTACAGTGCCTCTTGATTGCATCCATGGACTATGCCATCTGACTGATGTCTGCCATCTTGGTTATGTAAGTGCAGCTATTAAGTTCACACAATGACAAAATCATGTAAGGAGACATTTCTTGGAACATACGCCTGTTATTAAGCAATGCATGACTGTATTTTTCTTTAAAATGAAATATCAATATACGGTAAGATTTTTTTGCTTAAACAATGGTTATTTTCCATGCAAATTTGTATCTCAAAGCCATTAACAATGATATAACAGTCCACTGTATAAATAGTCCATAAATTATTTGATCAATTTCACACTGTTGGATATTTAGAGCTGGAAATTATTTTACAGTGGCATATGTATACTATAGACATGTTAATATATAAACATGTACTATATACATATGTATATCCAGTTTTATTATTATTTTAGAATAAACTACCTTACAATAAATTCTCGGGTGGAACATCTAGGCCAAAGTGCCAGTGTTTTTAGAAAAAGATCTTACACATATGAAACCTCTGTTTTAATGCCTTAGAATGGAATGTGTTTCTTAGAAACTCTCCAGGTAAATTTGCTACTATCACTTTCACAGCATCAGGCAAACCTACAATTTCATCTCCACTTCCTCTGCAATGGAATAATAATTATTCTCTCCAGAATAATTCTTAGGACCCAATCCCTGCAACTCACTCTGTTCTGATCTCTCCTCAGTGATGTGAACAGAGCTGTATTGACTCCCATGAAAATGTCTGAAATTCTTTTTGTTAAATTTTAATACTGACTTCTGTAATATCTAAATTTCATAAATACTTAGGATGGAAATCAAGGCCCACATTCACTGTCATTTCATTGGTCTATACCAGCTCTGCCACCTTTCAGGCAGTAAGACTAGGACAGTGACTTCTCCTGTATGTGCCTCCTAAGTGTCTCCACCAAGAAGACCTCCAGGACCTCCAAGAGGCTTTCCTTTGTGTCCCCACTACCCTCCACGTATCACTCAGCACAGCACTTAACACATACTTTGGTGGTTTCCTGGCTGCCTGTCATTCCCCAACAAGACAATCACAGCATGATCCATATATATAAATTTTGGTCATTACTTACATGCCAGTCATTGAAAAACATAATTAGTGAGTATTCACATGCTCATCTATATCTTAAGAACAGAACTGTTGAGCACCCGGTTACCACTTTGGAAAATCAAGGGATCTAGCAAAGCTCCTATAGCATGTATCCCAGTGGAGAAAGGGCAGTCCACAGCCAAACGGGTCAGTGTACCATAGGGCAGATGACAGAAACAATGATGGGGTCAGATTCAGAATGGGCCAGGGACAGCCTGTTGCTGAGGAGTGAGGGGTCACTTGGAAAGGCGAACCGTGAAGAAAGGGTTGCTGGCATCTAATTAGGAGAGGCCAATCTGACTTCTTTAAAGCAGCTGGCTCCTTCCTAATGGCTTCTAACAACAGCACTCTATGTAATATGTTGTTTCATAAAAGGGGTCTGATGCTTAAAAGACAATTCGAACACAACTCTTTGTATTAAGAGCTTTGTGTTAGACATTAGATAAAGCGGCATGTGGGCATGTGCATGTGTGTGCTGGGAATTGAATCCAGGGCCATGTACATGCTAAGCAATAAAGTGACTTTTACATCAGCATAATTCCCCAAATAATGAAAAATCTGGTAAGAAATCATTAAGAACTAATATACTGAGAGGCCCACGTTCAAACCATATGTAAGTAGCAAAGCTTGGATTAAATTCTCTGTCTGCTATAACCAGAACCCACATCTCTCTACCCAATCCAGAGACACAAGCTAGACCAGCAGGCTGCCAGGTTGTTTTAATTCAAATCGGAAGGTGCTATGTAGCCCTGGTGTTGCTCCGAGTTTTTCTCACATGACTTTGCTGAGTGTTTAGACACCCTTGACAGCCAACACTACATGTAACCTAAATTGATCTTTACTTTTAAAGTTCACTGATGTGTCTCTGTATGTTCAAAGGGAGATTTTTTAAATCAGAAGGCGTTTTAATTGAGATTTATTTTCACAAAGTGTAGGTAAGCCTAATGGTAAACACAAGGTGAATGTTTTTAAAGATGTGCCTAGGAAGTACTGCTCCTGGCTGGACTGTCTACATCAGATCACCGTCTAGTTCTGCCTTCTGCTCCTCACTGCCTTTTCTTCCCTCTCTTTTTTCCTGTGCGTTTCTCCCCACTTCCAGCTGCCAGCAAGTCAGATAATTAAATGCCAAAGCAGTGACACTTGGCATTT
Organism: Fukomys damarensis; assembly: GCF_012274545.1. NCBI lineage: Eukaryota > Metazoa > Chordata > Mammalia > Rodentia > Bathyergidae > Fukomys > Fukomys damarensis. The sequence goes on along the minus strand of NW_022900943.1, from coordinate 13,692,891 downwards.
CAATGAGCGCTCTGTATTTACTACGTGGTCTCTCTCCACAGCCCTCCTGCTCAGCATGTGTGCTGGCTCGATGCGCTCTGCTGAACTGAAGCACTCCTTTGTTGCCGAGCTGGACGAACTGAAGAAAGATGAACTCAGGCAGCAGCCCAGAACTGAGAGGAGGGAGTCAGCAGATTTCCCAACCTCTGTCCTTGCCACCTCTCGGAGTTTATGTCCTCAATTCAATTAAACAAGCATTGGTTAAGACCTTAGCCCTCTGTGTCCAGCCCTCTGCTGGGACACTTTGAGGATGAATTTTGTATTAAAAGGAACACAACTTCAGGCTTTTTCATTTCAACCAGGTACTGCCAGAATATTACAGTCTACACGATTGAAAAGTCATTTCACCTTTACAGCTTGTCCAATTTTCTATGAAAGCTATTAGTCAGAACAGAAGTACACATTGGTTGCAAAAGTCTATCTTCTAAGGCAGTAGTTTAGACATTAGAAGAATGGCATCACTCAAAATGTGCCTCTTGGCCCAGTGTCACGTATTTAGGCTGTTGCTTAGCCATCACCTCTTCCTGGAGGCCCTCCCAAATCTAGGTGCTCTCATATGTATTCGGATCCAGCTGTTGTGGCACAGACCTGGACAATAGCCTATCATAAGGACCTTGTTTATGGCCACTGTTCCACTGCCTAACATAGTACACACAGCACAGCAGGAGCGCCATGCACAGTTCCAATCAAACTGCTTTGCAAATGAGACGGTAAAGTGTTTTCAAATACCTTCAGGTCATACTGTACTAAATTTGCCCCTAAAATTATCAATGATTATAAAATTCACAAGTTATTCTTACTGATTCATTCATCCATTCAAGCAACACATTATTTACTAAGCAACTATTTTCCAGACACTGTCTAAAGGACTTAGAATTCTAGTATCCTTTTTCTTCCTCCTGTAAAAAGCCTTTATTTTCTCCATTCAAGAAAGTAATTCATGGGCTATGTGCCAGAAATTGGCTCATTAGTACTCTTGGAGAAATTTCCAATTGGTGACTACATCATAATCTGAGAATGATCAAGTCACACATTACCAATGCCTTGCAGAGTATATGGCATCTACCACATACTCAATGAGTTTTTGGGAAAACATGAATAAACAAGAAACTTCAAATGCACTTGATATTACTACATTTAAGAAAATGGAGGAAAACAGCACATACCCCATGGAAACAATTTACTATGGTAATTTTATTTGGGGGCAAAATCAATAACATGCAAAAAGGCTATAAATCCTTCAGTGATATTCTACTAACCCCATACACCTCACTTTCCATTAATATTCTGCTTCTAGTCAAGAACAGTAACAGGAACCAGATTTACTGTCTGATATGAAACACACACATATACCCCCAAAATATATGAAGTGATGTTTTCAAAGCACCGGATCTCAGACAATGAAAGACAGCAATTCCCCAAAGAAAGGCAAAAATGAAGTAGGACCTATCTATTTACTGAAGAAAATTTCGAGCACATACAAGGACCCAGGAAGAACAAGGGGCCACTCAAGTCGAGAAAAACAGAGCAAAGCCCCTGCTTTAGATGGAGAAATAGACCAAGGGGTCCACCTAAGTTGAGAAAAGAGGGAAAAGGGGTTACCAAGGCAGCTAGATTTGCAGGACCAAATTGCAAAGAGTATGGAGAACATTGCCCAGGAAGACAAGATTTGCAGAGGGCCTCTTCAGGTATGCAGTAGGGGACTGGAAAGTTCATGCACGCAAGCAAATGACCTGAGCATAAGGAAAGAGCAAAAGGATGAGAGGGAACACCACTGGGCACTTGGAGAGGCTCTGTGGTACTGCTTCCTCCACCCAGCCTAGAACATCTAATTTCAAGGGGTTGGGTACAGTATTCCAGGTGGGCTTGCCTTAGTAGGAGGGAATAATTAGCTCTACACTGAGCTAACAAATCATAAGAATAAGGTCCAAAAGGATCAAATGGTTTTCAAGTGCCTTACCTATGGTTCAGAGAAAAGTCTGAAAGTATTTATGGGAATTCACCCATCAATTTCAAGAACTCAACAAAATATCAAGTTCCCAATAAAATAAAATTCACATTGTCTGGCATCCAATCAAGAGCTACCTACCAGGCAATGGACACCTCACCAAAGGAGATATACAGATGGCAAATAAATACATGAAAAAAATTCTCCACATCATATTATGCAAATTACAACAATAAGATATCATTGTACACAATTATTACAATGGTCAAAAGTCGGACCATAGTCACCCAATTCTGGAAAGGATATACAAAAGATGAATTTTCTCTCATCATTGGTGAAAAAGCAAAGTGAAACATCTACTACAGAAGATGGTTTGGGTGATTTATTTCAAAACTAAGCACATAATCAATCATTGTGCTTTTTTAGTATTTATTCAATGGATTGAAAACATTACCACCCCAAAACTTGCACATGGATGTTAGTGACATTTTTATTCATAATTGCCAAAGCCTAGAAGCAACCACAATGTCACTGAATAAATTAATGGACAAACTGTTATATATCTAGACAATGGAATATTAGCACTAACAAGAAAGGAGCTACTGAGCCACAGAAACACTTAGAGAACTTTAGATGTGTGTCACTAAGTGAAAGAAACAAAGTGAAAAGGCTGCATCCTGGAAAAGGCAAAAGCATGGAAACATTAAAAGACCAGTGTTTGACAGAGGTTTGGGAAGAGAGAATAAACAGAACACATTGGTTTTTAAGGCAAGTGCTCTACATAGTATGATAATGGTGGACAGCTGTCACTATTCATTTCTCTAAAGCCATAGAATGTACAGCATCAGGAATGAATCCTAATGTGATCTATGGACTGCAGGTGATTATTATGTGTCAAGGCAGGATCACCAATTTAAAATGTGTACCACTCTGCTGAGTAATATCGATAACGGGGAAGGCTGTGCCTGTCGTGGAGCAGGGAATAAGGGAAAAAATCTCTGAACCTTTTAATCAATTTTGCTGTGACCTAAAACTTCTTTGAAAAATAAAATCTTTTAAAAATCCTCAAACAACCAGGCATGCAGATAAGTAGGAAAATATGACCCACTACAGGAAGAAGAATCAGGCCACCTTTGATGGATGTGGTAATTGACAAAGATATCAGAATTGGTTGACAAAGCCATTAAAATATTGTTAGTCTATTCCTCAGATTCCAAAAGTTAAGAAGAGACATAGAAGATATGGAATCAATGTGAGAAAAGGAAAAAAAAAAATGGAAAGAAAGTCTTAATTAGGGAGAGGTGGAGGGGTTGACAGGAGGGAAGGCACACGGGGAAAAAATAAGAACCAAGATATATTATGTAAAGGTGCAAATTTCCAACAATGAAAGTCATTATACTGTATACCTAAAATGTACAAATAAAATTAATAAAAAATAGGGCCGGGGATGTAGCTCAGTGGTGCTGCCGCCTGCCTCGTAAATGCAAGGACCTGAGCGCAACTCCCAGTACCA
>NW_022900943.1:13679128-13689189 GCF_012274545.1 Fukomys damarensis | reverse complement strand
AAAAAAAAAAAAAAAAAAAATCAGAATCAATAAAAATAAAAAAACTTCTAGAAGTGAAAATTACAATACCCAGTAGTAAAGTTATACTGGAGAGGATTAAAGCACAGCTTAGACTTGAAGAAGCAAAGAGTAGTGAAGCTGAAATAGAGAAAGAGAAAGCATCCAAAAAGTAACAAAGAAAACAGAATTTTTAAAAAAATGAACAGAGCATCAGTGAGCCAACCCAGCCATGTGTGGCTTCTCCCCTGTTAGCTCATCTCAAGTGCACAGGACAGGTGACCCCTAATTGCTGTGATGTGACTGCCTGGCTGTGGGGGGTGTGCAGAACAGAAGGCAGTGGGGAGCCCCAAGGCAGGACGCATGTCACTGTGTTTGGACAGAGACAGTCTATGTTCATGACCTTCCCTGTACAAACAGCAGCTACGGACTGGAGCACGTGAGTGCATGTGTGAGGGTGTCCTCAGAATAAAACTTAGTCCCATGCATGTTTCTATGGGTAAAGCAAATAGAGAGTAGGAAGAACTACAGTGGAGCAGAGCGTTACTTTTACACAATAAATTCTTGTAAAAACCCAAAAAGTTTCAAATTCACTCTTCATATTCTAGTTTTGCCCAAGGCATCTAAAACCCAGCATCTAATTAAAGCTAAAATAAAATTTTTACTACAGCTGACTACCCCACACATAAAATTTTTTCCCATGAAAATAGCTTATATTAATGTAGCAATTAGCTCAACCTTGCTTCCCGACTCTTTTCCAACAGCACATGGCAGGGGCTTGGGGCCCATGGTGTAGATGCAGCAACAGCTCCAGTTGCTGGCACCAGACATTTGGCATGGACTCAGTCACCATTAATCCATTCTATTTTCAACCAAGGGATGGAACAGAACAACCAGGTCACAAAATCCAATGGCTGGAAGGGATGGCTACAGATCATCAGTCCATTCATCCTTTTTGGCTACCTAAAATTCAGTCTCCCTTCATAATTCCACCCAAATTTCTTTTGGGAGAATTAACTCATTTCCATTAGGTCTGGTATGAGCACAAGGGGAAACCCAGGAGCTGACCACTTTCTCTGGAAGATGAAGTGATCTGTTCAGCCAGGGTTTGAGCATGTTATCTATTAAAAGTTAAGCCAACATTAGATAGCCTCCCCCAGGCACTGCATTCTGAATAAGCAATTAAATTGTCAAAGAATTGGTTGGAAATTGTTCATCACAGAGCAAGTGTGCTCACCCGGAATCACTCATTTGTGAACTTAGATGCCTTGGGTTCTACTCAGTCCTGTGCATGGTACTCAAGTCCCACACTGATCCCACGAGCACCCGAATATACTCCTTTATTCACTCCACCTTTGCATGGTGGTCAATAACAATTCCTACCTCGGAAGAATATTATGAAGTAGAGTTAATGCACATAAAAAGGAAAACAAAACTTGGCCAAAAATGCTTCTGTTTGAGAACCAAATTGTTTGCAAACAAAAGCATTTGTGAACTGAGGTATCACTGTATTACTAATAATAGCAATGTATTAAGATGTATTACTACTAATAGTAATTTTGCTATTATTGTTTCCTAACATTTTATATCCTTAAGTGGGAGAATAAACCTACTGTGTGAAGGATTCAATATTATACTGTATCTTAAAGGTGTCATTAAAAGCCACACAGTTCTGTACAAATTTGGATGTTTCTCATTACAAGTCTGAAATATTTACAGAGACTTTATTACACTTTATTGACAGGATTTAGAGAATACACAGCCTTCATTATTTTCTCCAAATCTTTCACCCCAAAGAAATTCACATTGTTGTTCTAGAGCTTCTAGGGAAAGTTGCAGAGTCCCTTCTGCCCTTACCTAGTGCTGGTGTGAAATCCTGCGGCAAATTTAAAATGAAAATGTTCTCCAGGACAGCTGCTGCTAAGAGCAAATCACTTGAGCTTGTCCACACCAGTGACCTTTGAGATCCCAACACCAAGTGGAACCAGGATTCTGGGATGGTGGCTCAACTGAGGGCAGGCTGGGAAAAGGAAGAATCCAGCTCCAGTTTCAGGCTGTAGTGCAACAGGCAAAGTGGGGTACCATTCAGGTTTCTTCTCTTTCTACCCTGCCAGAGGTGGCCACTTTGGAGTCTTCTTTGAAGAAAAGCAATGTGAGAGGCTGCATTTCTAGTATGGCGAAGGTTCTACTACTACCTCTGGATTAGTGAAGGCCCTGCTGGTGTACGAGAAAAACATTATAGCTTGAGTAATGTGAAATGGGGTAGGAGATGGAGAAATGATGAACTGGCATGGAAGTAACAGGGTTCAAAGTGAGGACTACTTGGGGATTATTAAAAAGTACTTTCTTCGCACATGACATCATGAGAATAGAGGATCAGGGCTTTGCCACTCACAAGCATTCTTCCACTTTCTGCATGTCAGGGTCCTCTTCTGTCAAATAAAGCTTTTGCAATGAGCACTTCAGCCCCAATAGTTAGAAAATTAGTGGGAAACAATGACAATTTTATACATAATAGGCCACGTATTTTACCCAATGTCAATCACACTTGCAGACCTAAATTATCACAAAATCTAAAGCAACAGAATCCAAAAAATGAGGTTTTATAGCATGAAAAATCTTCAGCATAAGCCCCTACTCTGCCTACAACACCTGCCCTTGCCAATGGACATCAATGTGGATGTTTCTAAAGTGACAGGGAAGGAGACAATGGAGATCATATAACAGTTAAAGCAATCACTACACGGGAGAGAAAAGCCGAGAAAATTAAAATTTCACTTGTAAATCTGACTTTCATTAAGTGATTTCATTAGGAAAATAATGCCTGAAACTTTTAAAATAATATAAAACTCATTTTCCTTCTTAATTAAAAACCCAGACAATGTCACTTATAATTTTAAAATGCCAAGTGGATGGAGAATATGAGGGAAAGAAAGAGGAAAGGTCTATGTTTTTGAGGAATACCTGGTAGTCCAATTTATATGCCCTGAAGTTGGAGTATGTCCACTGCACTCTTGTCAATGGGATTTGCTTTCTTCAGCCGCCGCCTATATTTCACACCTCATGCTGGCCCTGGAAACTGCTTGTGACCTGTGTCATGTAAGAAGTTCAACTGTCTTTTTTTTTCTAATACCATCCTATAGAAATCTACTTTGGGGAATATCTGGAAACCAGTCCTTAGCCACCAACCATATACCCCCAACTGTAGGCCCAACATGAGTTAATTCAAATATAGAAGCTTCATGATAGAGCTTCTCTGTCTAAATCAATAAGGAAAGAACTTTAAGCTGGTACTGAGACTGAGAATCAATGAATGCTAGAGGCCTCAGACACACAAAAGGCCTGAAATATACTTCCTGCCTTTAATAATCCAATACAGAAGGTGCAAAACACTAGAAAATCAGGGGGCTGGGGAGGCTGGGTCACAGGGAAGAGACACCTCAATAGTGTAGTATTTAGGAGAAAGAATTTGCTTTTGGCGACTAACATGATGCTCAAAGAGGAAGGAGAAAGGGGAATATTTGGTCTCCATATTTTAAGTCCCAAGGTCTAACAGACGTATTATTCATAGCTGATTACATCTCCTGAAATGATTTTCAGTATCTGGTCTCTTGAAATGGGCATGCCATGCTTTCCTAGAGCGTTTGTTTCCTCTGTTGATCAAAGTTCTAGTCAAAACCTCTCTTTGACAGCTCTTCCCTCTGTTCATTCCCTTCCTCACTGCCACATAACATGTATTAACTTTCTGTGAGGACAGAAAACTGCTTGAGATCATCAACTTAGGAGGAGAAAATGTTTACGTTAGCTCAGTGCTTTGAGGTTCCTCTCCATGACCAGGCAGACTCGATGAGCTTAAGGTGCTTGGTGAAGATGCTAGATAGTGATAGTGAGAAGGGCACAGTAGAGCAAGAACTTACCTCATCAACCAGAAAGCAAAAGCAAGAAGGGTGCCAGAGTCCCATAATTTCTTTCAAGGTCACCATCCCTATGACTTCAAGACATACATGAGGTCCCACATGTTCAAGTTCCATCACCTCCCAACAGCACCTGCCTGGTGACCAGGCCTTTAACACAGGAGCCTTTGGGAGACACTCAAGATCTAATCTACAGCAGAAGGGCCTGGATACTGGCACCTCCCCTACCGATTTTATGACAACTCAATACTGCCTTTGGTTTCTTCACTGCCGTCGTAATTCTCTAAAAAACAAATGCAATTGTGCCATTTGCTGCTGAAAAATCAATGCACACATCTTCATTGCTTAAAGGAGAAAGTTTTGAGGCCAGAAGATGAAGCATTCAAGTCAATATTCCCATTCCTCCCTACTATAACCCTATCTGTAGGTTGCTGTAAATATTAGTGGGTGCCTGTCCCCTAACACATGCTTTAGTATATACTGCTCCCTCTGCAGTGAATACTTTCTGTCCACCTCTGTGCTCTGAGGATAACCTGCATATCCTCAAAGGTGCAGCTCAAAAGTCACTTCACTGGTGAAGCCGTCTCTTACATGCTGAAGCTGCCCATCATTCTTATGCCAGGTCTCACACAGATTAATCTTGACTTAAAGTACAACTGATGTAAAGGCACTTAGGCTGGACCCAGGTTTCAGATACTTGTGAAAGAAAGCCCTAAGCAAGATCCATCCTTCTGAACAGAAGATTTCAGACACCATAAAGCACATCTACTTGAATACAGTCCCCTCTCTGCCCAGAGCAAAGTGAGATAAGCCTTGTGGATGGGCTGTGGGTAATTTTACCTAAGGAGCATCACATCCTTCCTTGCCTTGAGCTCGCCTACATGGAATTATGTACAAAATCAAATAACCTTGATTGCTAATGGGAGCTAATTCAGCCCAGTCATTGCTGGAACCTTATTGGCTGGACTCCTAAATTCAGTCAGCTGCATAAGTGAGGCTGGATTTTATTGATATTTTTTTCATAGTCTTCATTTTAATATTCTATCTGAGGCTGAATTTGTGAATAATGTCATTCTTCTGCAGCATACTGTATGTCCACTCTTATGTTCACATTTCTGCAATGTGGACCACCCCCAAAACGTAAAGCATCACTGCTCTTCTCTGCGTTAGACATGACGCCCTATTATGTAAAAAAATTCTAACCATCTATCCTTCCCTGGTCTGTTAAAGAGACACACACGCAAAAACAGAAAACAAAACAAAATAAAAAACCAAAGCTGCATGTCATCAACACCATTCAAAAAAACACAAGTGAGACCATAGAATTATTAAGACTCTTGATCAGTTACCAGCACCTAGTTCCAGGGTCTAGAGGTTTACATGTGACACCAGTTGGCCAGAGCAGTGTCTCTGGACTCCGAGGAATCAGAACTGCTTTGTCTGTTGGCTCACTCAGGATGCTTGTGCTAACAGTATACCACAGGCAGATTAACTCCCAGAATCCCCTGCTATGCTGAAATGGAGACCACAGAATGTCTGGCTTCACTGTCCCCACAGACTGCAACAAGCGTGAGATGCTTCTGGGGAGCAGGCTGTGTTAAAGATGCTGCCTGACAAGTTGACGTAGAAGAGGCTATAAATATGCCACTGGTTTCCAATACTGGAAAATTCTCCCTGACATGAGAATGGTATTTCTCACTGACGCTGAGCAAAAAGCATTTCAGATTCGTTTTAGGCTGGCTGAAATCTGGATGGATCTCATAGGGAAGCTCTTTGGTATCAGCCTCCCTCTCCTTACATGCCTTCCAAGTTCCCTGCTATTTTTCTTTTGTGGCTCTTAACTCTTTTAAAGTAAATAATCTTGTACTAGCTGCCCCTCTCATGGGGCTGCAAACTCCATGCGGGCAGAGATCTTGTTTATGCTGTTCATAGCTGTACTCTCAGGTTACTAGCAGATACACAGGAGTCATTCAATAACTATCTGTGGAATGAAAAATTCTGCAAAACACCCTGGCTCTCCTCAGTCCAAACTCCTTTTGCTGCCTCTATCTTCATCTTGCCTCCATCTTGCTTCACAGACAGAATACAACTAGCTCCAGGCAACAATAGCTGTTCCCAAGATTAAGAAATGCAATTAAGAATACTTTAACCTTGCTGGCACTTTAAATACAAAATCAGCCAAGTTAGTAACAGATATCAAACCTTAAATCTTTCCATTTTAACAGGAAGAACAGTAAGTAGTGTTAGAAACATCCTCATTACTTTCGTGGTATTTATAATTTAATAGAAAAGATAAATATGAAAAATTACAATCAATAGCTACGGTCGCACTGGAAGTACTTAAATGATGCAGAAAGAACAACCATCTCAAGAAAATGGAAATGTAAGTGATATAAACATTATTGGTACAGGTGTAGATTATTAAATGTTGTTTGTCTTAAGGCAGTGTTATATTATTTTACACATTCATGCTTTAAAGGATCAGAATTGATTGTAATAAGTAAGATACAATTCCAACACTAATACTCAATTTCTTGAATTTGAAGTGGGATACAGGAATTTTTTCATCTTTACAACTTATGCCTGCTGTCCCTATTTCTTTCCAAGACCTTGCTACGGTTTGGGTGTCTTTGTCTTCTCCAGAAATGCAGAAACTAAATCCCCAATGCAACATTGTTGGAAGTTGGGGCTTAATGAGGAGCACTGAGGTCATGAGGGCACCACTCTCAAAACGCTATCTCAACAGGGCTGGCAGGAATGGGTTCACTCCTTTCCCTTCTTTCACCTCATAAGGATGAAGTCCTCCTCTCTCTTGAGGATACTGAAGCAAGGCACCATCTTGGTTGTAGACAATGAACCTGCCTGGCACCTTAATTTTGGATGTCTCAGTCTATATAAAGATGAACTATAAATATTCTTTATAAATTACCTAATCTTGAATATTCTGTTATAGATGTTTCAAACAGAGTAAGACAACCCTTCATGGTAAGGAGATGGCACCAAATTCCGCATCGATACAGAGGCTCTCTGGAGGTATGAACTCAATCTCCTTACAGCCATGACATTCTCATGTCATGCATAATCAATGTGTATTCAAAGAGCGCCTGCTCCTGGGCACCGCCTGGCATTGCTATCCTAAAGAATACCTCCTGACAAATACCTGGGTGTAACCATGCCAAGATGTACACATCTGTTACCCCAGTACTCACTCTGGAGACTGAGGCAGGAGGTTCACAAGTTCAAGCCCAGCCCAGGCAAATGAGCAAGATCCTGAGTCTCAAAATAAAGAAGAAAAAAGGTACTGCACTGGAATAAAAGAGAAGGAAAGGAAAAGATTTAGAATTGGGGAGACTGAAATTAAAGCAGTGGAAACAGAGAAAGGAGATCACAGGAGACAAGAGGGTCCTGGGGCAGGGGAGACCTTGGCAATTAGTCAGGATGAGAAATAAAGGAGATGTTTATCTCTCCTGGAAAGAGACGCTGAATATGGAGTGGGTAAGGGAGAGAGGCCTAGCTGAAGAGAGGGACAAGAAGACACAGGTAAATATTAGGAGTAGGACTTGCCACCTACAGACCCCTCAGAATATTTCAGGATACTCAACCAGGCAAAGTGGGCCCATTGTGGAATTATTTCTGGAAAGAAACCTTCCAAAGTCCCAGGTTTGACTTTTATCTATACTTTGAAAGAAAAAGATTAAAAGGAGCTATGAAAATCTCTGTCAGTCAAAGAAGTCAAAGGCTGGTGTCAGAGGCTCCTTAGGTAAAATGGGGGTGGGGGCACCAACAAGTCAAATTCTGAAGGCTGAATATTTTGCATGGCTCCCTCGTGGCTGACAGAAAGCTGTGTGAAGCCAGGGAAACTTCTGTCCTCTTCACCCGAGTGCAAGTCTGTTTCCCTAACTGTGTGAAAAAATTTTGTTGTATTCATATTTAGGGCTGGTCTGGAGTCATACCACTTACCATTTTGTCAGCTTATCGGGAAATCAGTCATTTAGGAAATCAAGAAGTCTTCAGAAATTAATCTTTATTCTCTGAAATGTCTGTTATTAATTGTTAATAGTTACATAGAGTACTTCTGAGGTGGATTTAAGTCTTTCCTGGGTCACTTCCTAGGTGACCTATAACTATCTGCAGCCCTGGGATAGCTTGGTACAGTTTGTGCATCTCCATAACACTGAACAAATAAGTAAAGAATTCAAAGCCCTCTGAATGGATGGATGGGTTGGTGGACAGATGAACAAAGGCTAGAATATGTCTTCTCTTTGCTAGCACATTCTTGCTTCTTGTGAATTTTCTAAGAGACTCTATAAGAGAATCTTGTAATTGATAAATCTAAGAACCTGAGCATATCTGGGCTGTCACGTGGTGGTATCGTTTTCTGGGACTATGGATGGCATCACAGCTGAGACTACGCATGGGACCTCTTATATCATATAACTTCAAAAATGGTCCAGAAGACCAGAACCTTTCCAGGTGGCTTCTACAAAAGGCTATTCAAAGCCTAAGGTATATCTCACAAGTTTACACTATATATGTCTGGCACATGTACCACGTATATCCTACCATGGGAGGGAGTCGAGTGACAGCTTTAATCTTATTCCACCTTAACGCCTTACTGAATTGTCTGACTTTCTTATACCTTTATGGAATGTCACATTTTAATGCCCTTGTTGTTCCTATGTAGTGCTGTTTACTTGCCAATGCAGTGAAAAGAAAAGAACGTGACATTCCCAAAATGTATTCTTTCCCATGATTTATCCTTTGTCTGTAAGCATGGAGTACCTTTACCTCACTGTTGTAGTTCTGGTTTCTTTATTCTATAGTGTTTTGTTTTGTTTTTTTAACAGAACTGCACAAATCAAAAGAGAAATCATGTGACCACACTGCTCCGTTTTAGTCTCCTTCTTTACTTCTATTAAATACAGTTTCCATCTAAGACATCTTGACATGGAGAGTCCATTTTTCCATGTCCTCCTTCTTTAGTAAAGTCATACTTACAGGTGCCAGGCTCTGAACAGCTTCTTACAGCTCCAGTCCTTTGGACTTGTAAAGATCTAATGTTTTCATACATATTACATACAGTGCTTATATGACTGACTACACTCCTCTTTAGTAAGTGGCTCGCGATAGAAAACAAAGTCTTTTTCATCTTCTTGTTGATAAAAGCTAGGGCTCTGTATAAATGCCAGAAAGATATTCTATAAATTTAATATATAAGTAAGTATGCACTAACAAATACTTAAGGTTCTTTTGATTTTGATTGGTCAGAAGGATAAGTCCAATAATAGTAATAGACAATTCACTGACTTATTTTAACTCAACGGATAGTTTCAAACTTTTCACCACAACTTTTCTCAAAAAGAGAAAGGAAACTGGTTTGCATCTCAGCTTCTTTTATTTTGCCCTTCCTATGTCAAAGGCTTTGGACAGCTCGTCAGAGTGAAGATAATAAAACGAAGGCCTAACTACTCACTACAGGTCACTATCTCTGAAAATAAAAGCAGGAATTAGAGGAAATAGAGTTAAAGTCACAGTGCAGAATATTAACGAAAGCTCTTCTTGCCAACAAAGTATTCTTTTGTATTTGGTACACTCCTTATCTATGGAGCTTAATACATGAAGAAATTGATATTCCTCCTCACTGTTTCAGTAAAAATAGACTGTCTTCTCACAAAGGAGAACATAGACAAATTCAGGGATTATTCATTGCAAGGCACTCATTCCTAGTAGGTAACTATTTGGGGCCGGAAAGCAAACGTATGGTCCCCTTTAGAATATCATCTTCGAAACTTTGATGAATGATTGAATGGATACACAACAGATACTGCTGGGTTTGCTATTTTTATGAAGAAATAATGTTAACTAGCAATCGATTCTTAAAATAATAGAAAACCTTAGTTAAAAAAGCAAAATTTAGTTTCATGGGAGAAATCTAAGATTAGGAAAGGAAAGGCTGGTTGGTATGTTAACTGTGAACAGAAGCTGGAGCCACATGTGTTAGGGACATTTCAGACAAACCCAAATGAGGGTGGTGACACAGCAATCTAATTCTATAAAAAACTACTTCTTGGGCTGGGGATTAAACTCAGTGATTCCACCACCTGCCTCGCAAGAAGAAGAGCCTGAGTTCGATCCCCAGTACCAAAAAAA
>NW_022900943.1:13660063-13678680 GCF_012274545.1 Fukomys damarensis | reverse complement strand
GTTCGATCCCCAGTACAAAAAAAAAAAAAAAAAACCAAACCTACTTCTTTATTATTCTTAGTTTCTGCCACTCCCAATTTAAATTAAAACTTTATAACACTGCTAAACTATAAACTGAGTAGTTTGCTCTACCCACATCAATTACAAATCCATTTGTGGAGAAAAAGAAGAGAAATGATCAGTCAAGCTAATTTTAAAAAATTAAGTGAGGAACTGTCAAGAATGGCTTCCCTGAAGGAAAAGGAAGTCTTCTTTGGTTAAATTATAGAATAATTTATAGAAAATTAAAAGTGCCAAATGAATTCTCAATACCTGGGGGTCCCTGGGCCCAGGCATCAGTGTTCTGCACTCCACACTGCAGGCTTGTGCTTTCTCTGACAGATGCCTGTCTTTGGCTAATGCCCTCTGTAAGCAGAGCACAGCTAAATGCGCTGGCCCAGCACTTTTATAAGAGTCCATCTTGACTGGAAACAGGGGATGTGGTAATGCTGGGGTAATGTGCTGTGGGGCTTATATGATTACTATGAATCAAACCCGAAAGGTAGACTGAAGCTTTCTTGCACTATAATAATTATTAATTCTACTCCCGATCTGCCACCTCCATTATGATCTCTCAAATATGTTTATGGACACTGTGTACAAAAAGGCAAACTTCCTTACCACCATGAGTGTTGCCACCTGATTTTTCTTCACCAGTGCCATACATACCCCAGAAATTCCCAATTAACATAAGCTATTTACTTCCCAGAGACATGAGACTGATCAATTAGTTAAGTGCTTTAAGATCAAGCCCACACATTCTGTAGAATACTGCAACTGTCCAAAAAGTTAATACTACTTGTATAGACCAGTGAAGAGCTTCAAACTGATGGGCCATTAGTAGATGTGAAGTCATCCAAATGAAAAGGCCACACACCTTATACCAGTGGCACTGTGGCCTGCGAGAGGGAAACCTAGAGGAGACTGATAGAAGGTTGCAGATAAAAACAAATAGGACCAGATCCAGTAACACACACACACACACACACACACACACACACACACACACACACACTAAAAAGCACAGAAAACTGACTTAAGCAGATGACCATAAATCAAACCTGGACGAGGTCTTGTATACCTAATACCACTTATTCAAGCCAAACTGGAACTGACTTCAATGGAATTTTGCCTCTTAATAATGGAGGATGAAATGAGGCCCAGAAATTCTTACAGAACTGTGATAGCAATACTCATAATAAAGGCATAAAAAGAAAAATATTTAAGTAAGTATACACTTTTGATTGCATATTGCAATGGACAAATGAAACCAACAAGAGACGTCCATATTCTTCAAATGACCCTGCTTTGGAATCTCTTCATCTCCATGAGATTAACACACTCTTCTCCTAACCATGGGCACTGGTAGAGGAATCCCACCCCATTTCTGCCATACGGAGATAAACCTAAACCCAGTGGTGAACTCTGGAAATCTCTTTTGCCCCTCAGGTGCACCACCTGAGGAGCCCCAGAAACATTAGCTAAATTTAGGCCAAGAAGAATAACCCCATAAGGGCTCTGAAAGTTAAACTGCCACTGGAACTACAGTCCATGAAAGTATGCAAAGCACTGGTTCCAGGCACCTATGTGCTAAAGTAGGGTGACTATCTGCTAAAATAAAAGACTGAAATAGAAACCAGAGTTGCCAAACATGACAGACAAAATGTTCAGGACATAATTTTAAAAAATCACTCCTCAATCGAGAACCAATAAAAACCACAACTTGGATGAAAAATGACAAGCAAGTAATGCCGTTACCCAAATCAGTCAGATGAGTTCCATGTTGGAATTATTTGAAAGGATATTACATCTTGCAGTGTTGGAGATGGAATCCAGGACCTTGTACAGGCCAGGCCAGTGTTCTACTACCAAGCTACAACCTCAGCCCTTGGAAAAAGATTTTAAAGCAGCTATCATAAAATAATGTTTAATAATTAATTATAATTCTTCTGAAACAATTAAAGAGACGCAGAGAAACACACAAACATAGAATATCAGCAAAGGAATGGAAGCTATAAAAAATAAGATGTTCTAGAATTTAAAAATAGATTTAAAAATTTTGTTGGGTGGGTTCAACAGTAGAGATGACAGAGGACATTATCTGTGGACTGGAGAATAGAACAATATAATTTGCCCAATTTCAACAGCAAAACAGAAAATGTACTGAAAAAAATTAACAGAGCTTCCAGGACTTTGGGACAATAAAAAAATCCAACATTTATACCATCAGAGATAAACTAAAGGGTATAAGAAGAAATACTGGCTAAAAATGTTCCAAATAGAAAAACACACTGACACAGAATTTAAAATTTGCAAACTAAAGATGGGGAGGGTCTTAAAAAGCAGCAGAAGAAAAAGGAATTCGCTACTTATATAGAAACATTAATTTAAATTATTGAGAATTTTTTCACCTTAGCTTTATTGAAACATGGCTGATAATTTAAAATGTATGCACTTAAGACACACAACTTAATGATTTGATTTCTGTGCACATTCATCTTAGTCAGTTTTCTCATCACTGAGACACAATATCCAACAACCACAATTTAAAGGATTATTCTGGTTCATGCTCATCTGGCTCCAAGTCAGGGCAGCATGGCAGAGGGACACAGCGAAGGAAGGTTGCCCACAGCATGGCAGAGGAAGCACAGAAAGTGAGAGGAGGATCTGGGAAGCAAGAAAACCCCTCCCCTACTAATCCTCCTGTGACCCCCGTCTTCTGACCAGATCCCACCTCCTAAGACCAAGTTAGCTATAAGCCCCTGTAATCCAATCACATGTAGATCTGGGGGACACTTTAGATCTAAACCTTAACAATATTGTAAAATATTTACCGTGATCAAGGTGATAGGGAATATTTTTATATGCAACCATGGAAGCCAGAAGGAAGTGTGTTCAAGATCGGAAATAAAAAGCCTGTCCACTGCAAATTTTATTCCCTTTGAAAATGAAGAAAGATAAAAACATTCTCAGATGAAGAAAAACAAAGACTATAGTGCTGGCAGACCTACCCTTAAAGATTACTAAAGGAAGTCTTCAAATTTAGAAAGGAAGTTGTAAAAAGAACATCAGAAAGGAAAAAGATACAATGAAAAAAGCAGATATAAAGGCACATGCAATAAACTAAAATTTTCTTCAGTTTTATAAATTGCATTTGATAATCAAAATAAAAACTGTAGTAATATCTGGTACTCAAGACAATTTTAAAGTTGGGAAGGTAAAGAGACCCAAATAGAGGCAAAGTTTCTATTCTTCACTTAAAATGTATACTAGAGGCATAGAAAAACAGTAACAATGAAGAATATTGTGCTAAAAGGTTTTTTTTAACTTAATTTTAAGGCTTATTATTTAGTTGTAGTAATCAAGAAAGTGGAGCATCCATGAAAGGACAGACACAGATCACAGGAAGAAAACAGAGAACTCAGAAATAGGTGCACACAATGCTCTACTAGTTTATGACAAAGGTTCCAAATCAAGTAAAGGAAGGATTGACCTTCCAACAAATGGCCGAAGTCACTGAACAATCATAAAGAAAAATTATGAATCCTGACCCAAATTTCTTACTTTATAAAAAAATCAACCCAAAATGATCACATATCCACATGTAAAACATAAAACTATGCAACTTGTTGAAATTATAGGAATCAATGTTTGGAATCTAAAATTAATCAGCTAGTTCTTAGACTAGGTAATAGAAATACAATCCATAAAAGGAAGTGTTGATAACTTTATCTTCATCAAAGTTTTTTTTCGCTCAGTCCAAACTCAAAGAGAATTAACAGGCAAGGAGACTGGGAGGAAATATTTGAAAAATCAAATATTCAACTAAGGGCTTGTACAAAGATATTTTTAAACCATCAAGACTTAATGGTAATAAAATCATCCAAATAGAAAATGGGAAAAGACATGAACAGATAGATACTTCACTAAAGATGATTTACACATGGAAAATAATTATATGAAAAGATTTTCAAAATCAATAGCCATCAGGAAAATGTAAACTAAAACATACGAGCTATTGATATATATTATAAGAATAGTTTAAAAATAATAATATCAAATGCTGGCAAGGATGTGGAAAAATTATATCAGTAATGCATTGCTGGTAGGAGAGTAAGACACTGCGGAAAACTCAAAAAACACTTGCATTTAAAACCAAACATGAAATTACCATATGACCCAGCAACTGCACTACTGGGCAATTATCCAAAGAAATGAAAATTTATGTCCACACATAAAAACATGTACACAAATATTCATAGCAGCTTTATTTGTAATACCTCAAACTGGAATCAGCCCAGATGTCTTTTCCCAGGTAAATGGTTAAACAAACTGGAAAACTTGGAATAAACATGCCATGTAATGCCACTCAGCAGTAAAAATGAATAAAATATTGACACACAAAATAACCTGGATGAATCTCCAGGCATGTAAACCAAGTGAAAAACCTCAATCCAGGGATGATACATACTGTAAGATTCCATTTATGTAAAATTTTCAGAATGAAAAAAATTAGCAAGAGAACACTTGGTGGTGCCAAGAAGGTTAGGGACAGGATGAACGGAAAGCAAGTGGGTAAGGTTATGAAAGGGAAATAGTAAAATGGCTATGATGTTGGAAATATTCAGTATCTTAACTGTGAGGAAAATATAAAAACCCACACAGGTAAGGGAAGCATGTAGAACTTATATACATGAGACACGAGAGAGAGAGAGGGAAGGAGGGAGAGAGAGAGAGAGAGAGAGAGAGAGAGAGAGAGAGAGAGAGAGAGAGAGAGAATATGATGATTTGTTTCAAGATGAGGATCCGGGTTGTGATATGATGCTATAATGCTGCCAAATTCTACTCCTGGGAAAAACTGTGCAGTGTAAACAAGCTCTAACTGTATTACTTCTTACAAGTGTATCTGAATCTATGGTAATCTCAATAAAAACTTGAATTTAAAACCTGAAGACTGGGTTCAGGGATTTAGCTCAGTGGTTCTGTCACCTGCCTCACAAGGGCCAGGTCCCGAGTTCCATCCCTGGTACCAAAAAATAATAAACAAACAAATAAATAAAACCTGAAGACTGTCACAGTGTGAACAGTGAATCCATATAGTATTCCTTCAGTGAGGTTCATTTCCAATATGGTATATGGCCACATACCAAAGTCAGCTATACAGTGTGAAAGATGTGTGGGCAAACTCCTTTAGTATGTAGGTTTCATCATTCAGTTAATCAATAATGAAAAAGGAAGGGGGAAGGAATATTTCATTCACACAGTATTAAAATCAGTCAGGAGGAAGACATCCTGCTAAACATCCCATCAGTCAATTGGCAATCAGTGATACAAAATAGGTCTTAATTTACAGAGGACAATGACATATCTGTTTTATTAACCAAACCATGTTTAGCACCTGACTCATGATGGGAATTCAGTTGAGCTGATTGGTGAGGAATAAATTCATACCTAACTTGGAGTTATACAATATTCTGGCTCAGTAGGGCAAGCAGGAATGTCCTGACATTTTAGGGATTGTGTAAGCCAGTTTTCAAAAATTCCCTCAAAAATAACGTTCTCGTTCATCTATATAGAGGAAGGAAGGAATACTTGACCTTCAA
This sequence comes from Fukomys damarensis, assembly GCF_012274545.1. NCBI lineage: Eukaryota > Metazoa > Chordata > Mammalia > Rodentia > Bathyergidae > Fukomys > Fukomys damarensis. The sequence continues at coordinate 13,673,038 of NW_022900943.1, read as the reverse complement.
GGGAGCACAGGATATAACTAATTTGAAGATGTCCATCCCTTAGGTCAACATTAATTATTGAATAACCAAACAAATCCATGTTTATTCTAACAATTAAAAATACAGTATATTTCCTACAAATAAAATTCCACGCGAATGGAATGACAAATATAAGCTCCCCCCAATCAACACTCCAAAAATTAGGTTCATCCCTGGCAGTAAGCATATCCTCAAATTTAAAAAACAAATATAATCAATAGAGGCTTTTTTGAAGTACAGAACATCAAAGTAAAATAATTTTGTTTAGCCTGAAACCAGATGGGTAGGAAAGTAAAACACTACAACCACTCTGGAAAATGGATTTCATACACAAACCAATCATAAAATTACTATTTGACACAACAGTCTGTTTCCGATATAAAAAATAGGGATATAGAACTTGACAAGGGCCTTTCTGTATCTTTAGCCCAACTACTCAAGCACAAAGAAGTTCCCAGAATATGGGCGAAAATAAAAAACCCAGCTTATGCCACCACTTGAATGGAAATGTTAATAGCAAAAAAGGAGAAATGACAGGTTAAACATCTTGTAATAGGAAGTTTGTAAACACATTTTATTGAAATATTTTACAGAGCAATGTACAAACTGCTATCCCAGTATCCATCATTGCAATGACTACTCAGTTTGATTTTTTTTTATTTTACCTCCTCTATAGCTTCTGTAATGAAATATAAAAAAAAAATCAGTAGATATCACTGGACACAAATCTGGATAGAGTTTAGTAAGTGCACAAGATAGCAGAAATAAAACAAAGTGAATCAAGTTATTAAAAAACCTGGATGCAACAGCTGAAGTTGTGATTTCACTTGAAAGCTTAATATACTGGGAACACTTAAGGGAAACTATACATATTGGTTAACTCCACTTGCTCTGTCTTCATTCGCCTTATTTCATATGGTGATCAACAGAATTACTGATACTTCCATTTCTGTTTTAATTATACTTTTACACTTCAACTGTTGCTTGAGTTTCTAATATTTTATGCAATTACTGTAAGTGGGCTGAATTTTTATGTGAGACTTTATTAGCATCTTTAAGGCCAATTACTTTTAGAAGAATTAAAATCAAATTTTATACTGTACAGTCAATGAGCAAAATAGGACTCCCCATTTAAAATGCTGCTTTAGGGCATATCTGTCTGCATGCCATCCAAAAGCAATTTTTGTGGAGGGGTCTTTATCTTAATTTTAGCTATGCAAAATGCTAAAGTTAAAAACCAAAGAGAAGAAGTTAATGAAAATGAGTTGGCTGTTTATTTTAATGATAGTTGTTTCTTTTGGGAATAGGGGCAACAAAAGAATCCTTTCCTTTTTTACAGGTTTAGCTGAGGAAAGTTTCTTTCTTTCTTTCTTCTTTTTTTTTTTGGTACTGGAGATCAAGGAGAGTTTAAAGAAGTGGCACTGCCCTCTCCTCCCATAATGAATATATAGAGGTTTTAAACCAAATCCCAACAAAAGATTTTCATAAATGGGATAGAGTTAGTAAGGCTATTAACTCAGCAGCTCAATATGAATAAATATCTTAGTTTCATTATTAAGTAGTAAATCATGTGAAAGCTAGGTGGTAGGCATATTCATTATAACTACTCTATTTTTAACAAGTTTTGTAAATTTCCATAATAAAAGCAAAAAAATTTAGCAATACATTCACTGCCTTTGTAAAGATATCATTGCTCTCTCAATGATCTTACAGTTTTAATTTAGCTGGTGTTAAAAAAAGAAAAAGTGACATCCAACAATCTTTACTTTGAGCAATTCCGATAAGGCCGAACACTTTTTATCCATTAGTAGGTACCACACAAAATCTTTACTTTGATGCGTGTGAAGATTTTCCACTTGGGAATAAAATCCTTGGGAAATCCTTGCGAAGTGTTTTCCTGTGTGACATGGAGCCAACCAGTTAAGGCTCTCGGTAAGGCCGGCTGCCAGGGTAAATCACATCTTTCCTGGCTTCACACGTGAGCCAGATGTTGGGGATTTTCTCAACTACAGGATCGTGGAGAAGGAGGTTTTTGCATTTCCTGTGTTCTCACTCCAGCTCTCAAGTTTTTGGGATTTACAGCCAGTCAGCTGTAAATCCAATGTCATGAACTGGCCTGAATATATTCTCAAGAGAATAACACACTGGCAATGCACTTCACAATGCCATTTTTCAGGTCAGGATGTGAGTGTGCTACTTCTTTCCCCAACTATTCTGAGAAAAGTCAGTGAGGCAGGTATTAGCTTTTATCTTCCGAATCCTACAATCCAAGGCAATTTATTACTATTTTAAAAGGATTATTTTCTTTTTGATGGTATTCAATTAAATTACGATTTGCCAACTGTAGATAAATACATAAGTGTGACTGTATATGTGCATTACATATGCAGTCAAGAATCCTCCATAACCCCACTATCTACATTATGGTTTGGGTCTAGATGTCCCAGGAAAGCCTCATGTGGTCATAGGTGGCTTTTTCAGAGGTGGCTGGATCGACAATGTATGATGGGGGAATTAAAGGTGTGTGACTATGAAACCATGACACAGATTGGTTTGGCACTGCCCTAATCCCAGTAGCATTGGTAAGATAAAAGGGGCAATCACCCCTTCCAAAACCTCTATAAAGAGTGAGCTAAATAAACCCTTTCCCCTTTAAGTTTGGGTGTCCCATAGTTTCACTTAGCCACAGAGAAAAGTAACTAAGACAATCCATAAAAAACCAATGTCGTTTTCACATACTTCAAGGATAAGAAATGAGTTTCCTAGGATCCTAATGAACATCTGTATACATGACCATAAACATATATTTGTACATGCATACAAGCATACAATTAAACCTCCTATTATAAGCATTTTCTTGATTCTTAAGTATTCTTAAATAATTTTATGGCTACATAACTTCATCAAACAATTATATATAATTCATTTATGTGTTTGCCCATGCTACTTCACTCACCATTTCAGGGCCCACCTCACGGCCTGACACGTGTACAGGTGCCATCTTTATGTTGAAAGGATGTAATACTGGTGAGAGAGTACAGTTTTAACACGCACACCTCGATTTGCAATTTGTTTTTCTTAACTCACTATTTGGCAAATATGTCTTCCTTTAGGTCAGACTGGGAAAATATAGTCTCAAAAATCTACCTTATAAAACCACAAGAAATAAACAACTATTTCCATAACTAGTAACACTTAAAACTATCTTCGCTTTGAATTGTTCTTACACATTCTGTCAAACAAAAACATAGTTTGTCTTTATTCATTTTATTCACTGGATCTGGCACCATGAGATTTCTGGCTCTTCCCCAATATCAATAGGACCATAAAAAATAAATGCTTTGAATCAGTTCAGAACATCACGGCAGCCATCAGAACAACTAACATTTATGAAAGAGGAATTCCAGAACTGCTTCAGAAAGCAGAAAGAACAATGGGACAAATGATTTTAAAGTGGAGCCTTCTGGGGTAATAATGGAAATATGACTTTTACTGTGATACATTGTTTTTACATTTAAAATTCACTGTGTGTTTTGATCACATCTGACAGCAAAGAAAGTATTCCGAGTATACAGCACATCTACAAATGGTTATCATTTTTTTTAAATGCATGGCTGATGTGGCGAGTGAAGAAACACAGTAGGGGCCAAAAATAAACAAAAAGGAGCAATCAGGAGGTGTCCTAATTACTTTCTCATTGCTGAATATCTGACACTCAAAGTTAAAGGAGGCAGGGTTTATTTTGGCTTACGGTTTGTAGAGGTTTCAGTCTATAGTCAGCTGGGTGAACATGGCAGAGGAGCATCACAGAGGAGAAACAATCCATGGAGTGACAAGGTAGGCAGAAGGCCCCGATCAGCAAGCAATGGCAACAGCAGAAGCAGAAGCAAGAGAGGACTGTCTTCCTTCTGTCCCTTTCATATTCCACCCAGGCTCCCCCATACCCCAGGTAGGGCACCCTTAAACCTAGCATTATTATTCCCTTAGTCCACATTTACACACCCCAATCCAGCCATCTTCAAAATTCCCCACCTATGACTATATGAGGCTTTGGGGGAACATCCAGATACAAACTATAGCATTCTACACCTGGCCTCCCGAAGACTCATGCATATCCCTTTGTGCAAAAGGCATTTAGTGCATCTCTATAAGTTGCCAAAGTTTCAGCATTGCTAAAAAGCCCAAGTCCAAAGTCACCTCTGAGATTTTAGGCAAACTCTTAGGGGGCAAGACCCTGTACAAATGAAAAGAAAGTTAAATACTTCCAACATACAATGGCATAAACTAAACATTTCTATTCAAAATAGAAGGATAGAAAAGAATGGGATCAAAGCAAGTCCAAAACCCAGCAGAGTAAACACTAAGTCCCATAGTTCCATGTCTAGCATCTGGGGTAATCTGTGGCCAGATGTGTACTCCAAAGAGCTTGGGGTACCTCTGCCTCTACAGCACTGCAAATGGTTGTAACTTCTCTCTTGGGCCAAGTTTGCTCACTTCTTGCTGCTTTCCCTTCCAGTCTACATCTGACTTCTCTAACCTTCTGGGGTTTACAATGCATCTTTGGCTTCACACTGCCCTCTCAGGGGCCAACTGCCTGGCCTTCCAGACCTTCTGAAATTTGAATGGAACCTTTTCTGACCCAATCTTGCATTCTGCATGCATCCAAAATCAGCACTAGGTGGATGACTTCAGGATCTACCAACAGTTGGAGCAATAGCCAGCCTTGCTTCTCTCCTGGCAGTAGGGGATGAGTGCCTGGATCGCTGAGCACTATGAACCTAATCCAGAGAAACAAATTCTCTAGGTCACTGCCATTCTAGAATATGGTACTCTGGGGCTCTTTTCTCAAAAACACCTTGCAATTTTAAGGCTGAAAAGCCTGGAGTCCTGCTGGTTCTTATGATGGCCTTAGGCCATCTTTTCTATTGCTTTCTTTCTTTTCAGCCACCAAATTCTCCTCTGCTCTATCTTGACAGTCTGCAACATTATTGGATCTAAATTTCCGGCCAAACTCAAATGTTTTATACCATTCTTTTGGGCTCTTTGCTCTTGATTCTCAACACAGATTTGGCTAATAGCCTCCAGTAGTAGCCACAACAGAGCTTCAACAGTAGACTGCTGCAAAATTTCTTCTATAAGATTAATTAGTTCACTGCCTTTAATCTCAGTCTCAGGCAAAGTCTCTGGACATGAGAAAAACACAGAAAAATTTTCTGCCAAAGCATAACACACATGGTTTGGAGTCCAAAAGCCAATGCAGTTCTTGCTCCTAACAGAAACCTCCTGAGCCTGGTCTTTACCAGCTGTTTCTATCAGCATTCTGATCTGAATTCTGATCAGAATTGCCTGTCAAGAACATCTTAAGGAAAAATAAAATAAAAATAAAAGAATAGCTTAACGCATTCCAGGGCTGCTTCGTGAGCTAGCATCTTCCAAAGCTTTCCAAACTCTTCCACAAGCCATTTCTAAAGGCTCCTGAATCACACAGTCAGGTAGAGTCACAGCAATGATGCCACTTCTGGTACCAAAATCTGTTTTACTTTTCTCATTGCTGAGACAAAATACCTGGCACCTAAATTTAAAGGAGAACAGGTTTATTGCGGCTTATAGTTTGGAAAGGTTTCAGTCCATACTTGGCTGGCTACAAGGCAGGCTGGCATGGCAGAGAGGCATCAAAGAGGAGAAACAGTTCATGGTGTGGCAGGGGAGGCAGAAGGCAGCAAGCAGCAAGCAATGGCAGCAGCAGAACTAGCAGCAGCCTTCTTTCCTTTCATATTCCTTCCAGGCTGCAAGCTTTTTGAGTGGTGCTCCCACACTCAGAACAGGGCACCTTTAATTCCACCCCACACCATTTACTCCAGTATCACACCCTCAAGCCACATTTACACATCCTAATTCAGCCTCCTCCAATATTCCTCATCTATGACCACGTGACGTTTTAGGGGGAACATCTAGATACAAGCAATACTAGGAGGAGTGAGCCAGAATTGGTGATACTGTAACAATTCTTCCTACAGGTTAGTTTAAAGAGGCCAGGCAGGAAAAACAAATGAAACACTGATTTAGATTTGAATTTGAGTTCAGGGAGAGACCCATTCATAAAGCACAGAATTCCAAATGGCACACTGAGCCCAAAAAGGACAATAACACAAAACAAAATCTTGAATGATAGTGAAGCAAAAGACAAAGATACCTTGGTTTTCATTGGTGAGGTGGGAAAAGGCTCCCTTAAGAATTTCTAACCACAAAATCATGGTATAGGTCCTGAAGTCATGTTATCTGTTTAAACTAAACGTCTGATTTTTGATGTTTGGAAGTTATAAAAAGCTATCAAGTAATGAGTCCCTCAGTTGTGGGAAACAAAAAAGGCTAATACTCCTTGAAAGAATGCATTTAAACTTTAAGTCTCTAGGAATTCCCAAAGGTAGAGTTCTAAAGAATGTGAGCTGATGGTAAAAATGTAACAGCCTGAACGACAGTAGGCAGAATCAGCCAACAGAAATCACACACTATAGAATAAGGCTTGAAAAGATTGCCAACTGTGCAAGTATAGAAATATCCGATATGTAAATATAAATAAAACATTCTAAGGAATAAAAGGCAAAAATGAATAAATGACAAAGATAAAGCTCTAAAAACTGATCAGCCAGCCTTGTAAAATAAAAGTGACCTCTGTAGAAGTCAGCAGTCAAAGTGATGAAAGATAGTTTAAAAGACACAGAAAGTATACATAAAATGTACAAAAAGCCTTCCAATCAGAGTTCTAGGAGGAGATTAATACAGTGTTGGAGGAATGGAAATATTTAAAAAAGAATGAATAAAGACTTTCCTGAATTAAAAAAGATACGATATTAGGCTTTAGAATCCCAATGCATTTTAATAATAAAAACACATTTGTATTTTGGCACAGTGTAGACAAAAGACAAAGAAACATAAAGAGGAGATCTTAAAATTAACATCCCTCCTTCACCAAAAGGCAGTTTCCTTACAAAGAATGACCATTAGCTTCAACGATATCAAGAGGAATGATACTTTCAAAGAGCTTCATTAATTATCAATTTTTATTCATGTTACAAATATTTTTAAGAAGAATGAAAAATATTTTGAGAAAAATAAAAACTTAACCATCTCCATTTAAAAAACTAAAAATAATATCCACAAGGCAGAAAGAAAAGTGTCTCTAAAGTAAGTTCTGCTGTTAAAGAAAGAACAGGGACAAAGAAAATACAGTATGCCGGTAAGTTATAACCAGCCTGACAGACAAACAACTTGGGCTAGGAAAGGAATTTTAGTTTTAACTTATGACCAAAGTCTTGAGTTACAACCCAAATGCCAGCCAGCCACTGTGCTTCCAGATGGTCTCAGATACACATTTAACCCTTAAAGAGTTCTGGAAGGAACATGACAACGTCGTCTCCTATGTGGGGTTCACTGAGAAATCCTGGGCCAGTGTCTCTCTAAGGACACTGAGATCTGCCTGGAAGAAAGTGTGGCCTCAAATTATACAGAAGAGAGAGACGTTGAAGGCAACTGACCAACTTGAATTACAACCACCCCTCGGGAATGAACTGAGTTTGTAAGTCAATGGTCTATTGCAGAAAATGTATGAATTAATATAAATATTGACTATTAAAATAACACTAACATTAAATCTGTGGGATTAAAAAGTAAGGTATAAAATTCTGGAAGATAAAATAAAACTGAAATTCTGATACAGAATAAGTTGAGAAAAAGTACTGCTTGGAAAAAAGGTAAAGATGATGATTACTTTTGTTAAGTTAAATATATATTAATATGTAAACATCTGTGGGGTGTAGCCAATGCAGTTTTGCAAGGAAATTCATAACCTGGAATACTTATATTAGCAAATAACAAATTATTAAACTAAGAGGGAGAAATTTTAGAATTGAAGTAACAGAAGGAAAAAGTTACAAAAATAAGAAAATAAATTAAAATAATAAAAAATGAAGGTACAGCATAGAGTATGAATGAAGTCCCAAATGGATTATTTTATTTTATTTTATTTTTTCCAAATGGATTATTTTAAACGAGTCATAAAAGTTGATACGTCTCTGGTTACACTAATAAAAAAAAAACAAAAGGAAATGCATCTGTCTCTTAAACTGCATGTTAGGATCATTAGTGTGATTTAATTTACTATCGCTTTTATTTAAAAAAAATAAAAATACATAGGTAATGTATAAGTTTTAGTCACTCTCTAGTAGAAAAAATATATTTCACAATTTTTAAACGTTTAATAAGAAGAAAGAAAAGGGTAATTTTCCTAATCATTGCCTAAATCTTCTAGTGCCATTCCACTGCACATAGAATAAAATCGATTTCCTAGCAAGGCACATAACGCACTTCTTCAACAGGCTTCCAGCTGCCTTTGCAGCCAGTGATATCCTGCATCAGTGGTGGGGAACTGACAGCATGTGTGTCGCAGTGGGCTGTTTGTATCACTGAAAGCTCTAAAAGGTTTGCCAGCCCTGCCCTATATTATCAGACCGACAAATGCATACTTTAGCTATGCACCTGTATCTCCCTCTGCCTGGCTTGTGACCTTTCTATCTCAACCTGGCCATTCCTGTATTTTCAAAATCAGCAGGTGCTAGCCACTTAATAGAGTCCTCCCTGAGAAGTCTGATGGTCATTCCTTCTGTGCCTTCACAAAGTTACAACGAATTTTTTTGTTTGTGTATCTTTCCTCCCTTGCCTATGAGCTCTCTGTAGCCAGAGGATATGATTTTAGTTTCAGTTCAACCAATATTTCTTGTATGTTAATTTTATATGACAATGTAAGCTCTTGTTAGGTAGAAGTTTATTATGAGTATAGCCTACTTTCCATCTGAAAGATCGTGCAATCTATTTATAGTGATTATTCATTTATACTCTATTATTTATACTGATCACAGTGCCTGGCCAGTGGTAGATTGTTAAATTACATCTGATAAACCAATGAATTAATGAAGGGTGAAAGAACTATACTTCTCTTATACAGAGAAAGGAAGGGAGGGGGGGATAAAAGGGGAGAAAAGAAACGGGGGGGGCATGCACAAAGGAAGGACTGACGGACCCACCCAGGCCTAAACAAAACAAAACTCCGGGCAATAATCATACTTTCACTGTCTTTTCTTCATGGCTTTTAAAGGCTCTAAATTGCATATGCCTGTCAAAGCCTCAAATTTAAGAAAAAAACAAAACAAAACAAAAAACACCAAGTGTGTATCCTAATGGTGGTTGGTACGTCTAAATTATTGTCATGGAATTTCCAAAAAGAATAAATTTAGTCAACTAATTAAAACTTGAACTTATTATATAATACGATACCAAGTAATAACACGAGACAAGTTGTGTTAATGAAAAATGTTAATCAAAGTGTTCTTTTTTTGGTCTCTCCCATGTGAGACTGTGTTTGTAAACATGTTTACTTGGTGTTTCATTTTCTTTAAAAGGAAAAAAATTCCCATAAAAGATTTCAAATTAAGCCTTCTTTTAAGATTTTTAATTCCTAAATCGCTTCAGGCATTTGAGTAAGCAGTCAGTTGTCATATCTGCCATTTATGAATATTACATGGCAAGAAATACTTAAAGCGATGCATTTTGCAGATATAAGCTTTCAACAAACTGAATTCAGAAAAGTATGTAGTGATCATATGCATAATAGGGCTATGCCATCTGAATACAACTTCATTCTGCCCAAGCCGATGGGATATTCTGCCAGTCTCCCACAACCATCTCATCCTGGCTCTCCCAAATGGTGGAAAGAATACCCTGGCCCTGGATCAAGGGAGCCCCATGTAATCACAAGGATCCCTGTAAGAGACAGGAGGATCAGTTATTAGTAGGGGATGTGAAAATGGAAGCAAAAAACCAGACGTAATATGAGAAAGGGGTCACAAGCCAAAGAATGTAGGCGGCGTCAAGGAGCTGAACAAGGAAAGAAAATATATATTTTTTTCTTCAGACACTACAGAAGGAGCCAGCCCTGCTGCTGACAGTAAGAATCATTCTAGATATATAAGCTGAAAAAATGTGTGTTACTTAAAGCCACTAAGTCTGTGCTAATTTGTTACTGCTGCAGTAAGAAGTGGATCCACCCAATGATTAGGCTTCATCCCTTTGATTCTCTTGGATGAGCATTGTTCTGGTCTGGGCAATCAATTTCTCAATCTCTGAAGCTCTCTTTACACTTTTTTTTTTTTGGTACCGGGAATCGAACTTGGGCCCTTGCACTTGCGAGGCAGACAGCGGAACCAATGAACCAAATTCCCAGCCCTTTTTACACTTTTTATTCTGCTATGATATATGCTAACTTGATACTCATTGATGGGTTGTCCTAAAGCCATTCCCAGCTTGTTCCCTTTTGTTGTCTTATACGAAGGTAAACATTCTTTCCCAGCCTCTCTTACAGAGGAGGCAGGATAACTCTGTCACGGAAAATGAGACATCCTTATGTCTGCTGGAAGAAAGGAACATCTGAGGAAAACTTTTGCTTTCCTGAAAAAAATGGAAAATGTGACCAGTGTTCTTCCTGCCTTGAATGTGAGTGTAATGGTTAAAGCTGCAATAGCTGTCATGTAGCCATGAGCAAAGGGTCAGGAAACCACAAAGACGTAGGTCCTGATACTGCTGAGTCACTGAGACAAAGCCAAGGCTTGCATACCTCTGGAAACTTGTCATTTGTGAGCACAACAGCTCCTCTTTGTTTAAGCCAATGAAGTATGTCTTGGCTGAAAGCATTCCTAATTTAGTATACTACCTTTCTGTACCTGTTTAAACTGGAGGCAACTACAGCATCAAGGCTTTGAAAATGTTACAGAATCCTCTATGGCATAGTCATGTACATATCCACGTATGCATGTATGTATATGGAAAGAGATGGAAAAGAAAGAGAAGAGAGACAGAGAGACAGAAGAGAAAGCAACAGAAAGACGAAATTCAAACTTAAACTGACATCACTGTCACCAAACCACAAGTTGAAAAAGAAATGCTGAAGAACAGAGTGGCATCCACTGTAACTGCCTCAGACTTAGAGAACTGAGCACTTCAAATACACACTGAAGAAAATCAAGCTGGATGTGGTGGTGCATGCCTGTAATCCCAGCACTTGGGAGGCTGAGGCAGGAGGATCGCTGTGAGTTCGAGACCAGCCAGGGCTACATAGTGAGTTCCAGGGCAGTCTTAACTACATAGTGACACAGTGCCTCAAAAAACCAAAAGAAAAAAGAAAATCAGACTGAGATTTCTGAGCTCTCTAACATAATGCTGAATTTATCAAGTGTCTGTAAGTCTCTCCTCCACTCTTCTGCGAATCTGAATTCCAAAGAAACTCAGACTTATTAAAAGAGGCTTTACCTATGCCAATGTCTTCCAGAGTTCTGCCTAACTTATCTTCCAGCAAGTTTAGTGTTTGTGTTTTAATATTTAGATCTTTAATCCACTTGGATTTTAATTTAGTACATGGTGAAAGATAAGGTCCAGTATTAATCTTTGGCAGGTTGAAATCCAGTTTTTCCAACACCATTTATTGACGAGGCTATCTCTCCTCCACTGAGAATGGTCAGCTCCTTTGTCAAAGATGAGGTAGCTGAGTACATCTGGAGTTGTTTTTGTGTCTTCCAATCTGTTCCACTGATCCTCAGAGATCTGTTTCTTTGCCAGTACCATGCTGTTTTTATCACAGTAGCTTTGTAGTATAATTTCAAATTGGGAATTGTTATACCCACTGCCATGTGTCTGTTGTCTGGGATGGTGATGGCCTTTGCTATTCTAGCTCTCTTATGGTTCCAAATGAATTTGTGGATTCTTTTTTCTATTTCTATGAAATATAGTGTTAGAATTTCAATTGGCATTGCATTGAATCTGTATAGCAGTTTTGGTAGTATGGCCATTTTCACTATGTTGATTCTTCCTACCCAGGAGCAGGGGATAACTTTCCATTTTTTTATGAACAAATCCTCCGTAGCATGGGAACTAGCAGAAAGAATCAACAACTGGGATCTCATCTTATTAAAAAGCTTCTGCACTGCAAAAGAAACCATCAAAAGAACTAAGAGACAACCTACAATATGGGAAAAAATTTTTACCAGCTGCTCCTCAGACAAAGGACTATTTTCTAGAATATATAAAGAACTCAAAACAATTAACTCCCCCCCAATATAAAGACCTGATTCAAACATGGGCATCTGAAATGAACAGGCATTTCTCAGACAAAGAAGTAAAAGCAGCAAGGAAATATATGAAAAAATGCTCCACATCACTGGTCATTCGAGAGATGCAGATGAAAACAACACTGAGATTCCACCTCACCCCACAAAGAATGGCTGCTATCAAGAAATCACACAATAACAAATGTTGGCATGGTTGTCGGGAGAAAGGAACCCTCCTCCATTGTTGGTGGGAGTGCAGACTAGTGCAACCACTATGGAAATCAATATGGAGATACCTTAAAGAGCTTGGACTGGAGGTTCCATTTGACCCAGCCATCCCTCTGCTGGGTATCTTTCCAAAAGAACTAAAAGAATCATATCACAGTGATGTATGTGCACCCATGTTTATAGCGGCACAGTCTGTAAAAGGTAAAACTTGGAAACAGCCCATTTGCCCATCAGTTGGAAACTGGATAAAGAAGATGTGGTTTTTCTATAAAATGGAATATTACTAAGCCACTAAGAATGAGAAAATAAGGGCCGGGGATTTAGCTCAGCAGTTCAGTGGCCTGCCTTGCAAGCACAAGGACACAAGTTCAATCCCCAGTACCCCCAGCAAAAAAAAAACAAACAAAAAAAAAGAATGAGAAAATAGATTCATTCATAGGAAAATGGATACATATTGAGGATATACTCCTAAGTGAAATAAATAAGTCACACGAGTAAATAACAAATAGTTTCTCTGGTGTGAATAAACTATAATAGTACATAAGATCGTAATGAGATTACTGACATTGAAATGGGA
>NW_022900943.1:13570591-13659892 GCF_012274545.1 Fukomys damarensis | reverse complement strand
CAAGACTTGTCATATAAAGGTACAAGATCCCAATAATGAATGTAACTGTACTGTATATCTAAAATGTACCAGTAAACTCAATTAAAGCTGAAAAAAATAAAAAGAGGCTTTATTTGCAAATTCAAAAAAAACAAAAAAACAGAAAACAACCAGTGTGCTGAACATACAGGGAACACAAGCTTCCCAGCACAGAAATACAGACGGTAATGAGCTGACTAGAGGAAATGAGTGCACGAAAAAGAGAAGCCTGGCCCAGGTATGACACTATACCAACAACCTTCTAAAATTCTTTCTTTGGCACCTATATAATGGATTGTCCTATAATAGTTGATTGAGGTTTGTTAAGGTCCTTTATGGATTTTTTTTCATTAGAACATTTTGTTTATAATGGCCATTACCATGGTGCTTCAGTGCGCCCAAACATTTCAAAGTTAAGTCAACAACCCGTGTTTGCTACCTGCTGTGCAGAAGAGACAGTGCTAGGAACTACGACAAAGAGACATCTCAGTACTTGCTCTCCTAAAGCTCAGATTCTTATTGAAGTAATACAAATAAACACAGTGAAGACTGTAAAAGGAGAAATGCAAGTTCTTTAGGGGGAATGAGAGAATGGGCTTTAAACACGAACAAAACAACTCTGTTACTGAGTGATGGCCAGACCTATGGTGGTACATAAGAAAGGTTCCTTGGTATTTGGAAGATCAACAGAACAGTGCTATTCCAAGTAAAGAAAATAACAGACTAGATGGAAATGATGGGACATGGGGAGGACTTTAATACATAAACTACCTAAATCCCTCCACAAATACTAAAAGCATCTTTGGTGACAGGTTGGGGAATGAGTTAATGACAAGTAACAAACAGCCAAAACGTGAAATGATAAAAGAAGGATGCAGCCAGATCGTTCTGTGTGAATAGTGGGCAAGAGACTAGCAATGCGTATCTAAGAAAGTACAGCCAGGGGAAGCTGGTGTCACTGAGCATAGCTACCGGAGGTCTAGGGGAGCTCCCTGTGCAGGTCTCTTGGGGTAGGGAGCACAATGGAAAAGAAGGCCCTGCCAAGTAGCCACCCAGTTTCACTGGACACTGAAACAGTTAGAGATTAACATTCACTAAACAGATACCAAGTGAACCACTCTTGGACTCACCTATTACTAACCTCATTTTACTAAACTCAGAATATGGACTTTTAAATAGACTTCTGTTTGACTCCTGGCTCTATTATATATCATTTTTGATGGCAGAAATTAAAACTGTGATTGACTGAATAAATGAAAGAAAGCCAAAGTAGGGTTAAAATCAGCAGCTCTTCAATTTACAAGCAGTGGTTTTGCCCACCTGGGTAATGATGCCCTCAATGGCAAATTCTCCAGGCTTTATTGAACTATCTTCAGAAACATTCAAACTATTTCACTAATTTTGGGGTCATTTCTATATTATTTGTGGTGCCTAATGCTGAGAAATATGTCCTAAAATAACTGCTGTAAAAGTAAACTGGTGCATTCTATTGGGGGGTGGGGAGCAGGCAATTTGACAATACTTATCAAAATTTCAAAAGCACATACTCTTTACCTGACAATCCCACTGCTAAGAATTTAACCTATTTCTATCCAAGAAAAGAAGTCCTGACAATCACTCATGAATGCATGCATATCTATACATACACGCTTACTTCATGGATACATCACATATCTGCATATATTTGAGGCATGATTCAAATACATGGTGTTCAAATTTTTTAATGATTACAGTAAAAGACACACGGCCATCACCCCCTCACCTGGTGCACACTTATCCCATCCTCCTATCACTTTCTTAAGCAGTTCCAGAAGTCCACTTTCCTGAGTATCTTTACGAACCATGATCAGAAACACGAATACTGCTGCTGAGCACTGTCCAACAGAAAGGCAGGCTCATGACAGCACTAGTGTGTCCTCATCCACTTTATTCACTGCACCTGGCACCGTCTGACTTCTGGCTGTTCCTCTAAAGTCAACATGACTGGGAAAGGTATAAGCTGGGAGGCAGCCATCATAGGGAAACTCTAGACATTCAAGGAAGAGAACATCCAGAGCTGCTTCAGAAAGTGTAAGAATGATGGGGTAAGTGTGTTCAAAGTGGGGGGAAACATTTTGAGGAAGGATAATGGTAAAATGCCTATTACTGTAAACATTGTTTAAAATGTAACCATTCATTACATGCTTTAATCACATCTTTACATACTTTTAACACGCAAAGGGCTAACAGTAGGATTCTTGGCACATTGGCTAAGAATATAGTCCCAGGAGCTAAACTTCATGAGTTCAACTCCTGATTCTACCACTTTCTAACTGTGACCTTGGGCCTCTTGGAACTGTACACTTCAGCTGGGCATCAATAAAACAGGGCTGAGAATAGTATATGTCTATATGAGGTGTTCATCTAGAAGAGGGAAAATGTATGTGTTAGGTAAACAATTCTTCTCTAGACTCTTGGGGTCTTTCTTCTCACCAGTCATCTGGTGGCCATTTATTTAATTACTGTGGTACTACTGTGATCCAAAGTCACTCAGGATGTACAGAAACGTGGGACAACATGAAGACTAACGTCAGTCATCTGCCTTTGCACGTGGGTATCACATCTTTACAGACTGACACAGGCCATTCCTACCTGCTGTCCCCTCTGAAATTTGCACCTATTGTAGGAAGGGAAAACACATGAATCTACTTTTCTCTCTTCTCTGCTTTCAATGGACCTTCCACAAGCTCTGCCAAAATAATTGATAGAAGGCAAGTTTCCTGCCTGGATCCTCAGCAATAGGCCCTTTGCTAAAATTTCTCTCTTTCACACTCCTTGCTTGACAGGTAAACACTGTGAAAGCTTTCATAGATTATTTTGAGGACTGATTTTTAACCAAAGTTAGTCATGTCTTTAAAATACAGAGTATTTCTAAATCACATTTGGCCATCCATATGGAATTTTAAAAAAATAAAGCAAAATGGGTAAACCAGCTGATGAGAATATAATTCAGCTGGCAGCCAGATTATAACAATGCATCATTATTTAACTCATGCTTTGAGCATATCTCAGGGATACGCTCCCTGACAGTCTGTAGGTGAAGGGAAGAAGGACAAGGCAAGATGATATGTTCCCTGACCACCAAATGCCTGGTCCTTTATATGCCCAGGAACTACATACATTATTTATATAGTGTAGATGAAGACAATGAGGTTTAGAGGTCTTAAGGACTTGCCCAAGGTCAATTAGCAGGAAAGGGATAGAGTTTAGATTTAAAACCTAGGTTGACTGGCTATAAAAATACAATGATCTGCCTTCTAAAGACCAACATTTCCAGGTAAGAGCTGATAATGAGATTTCAGGTAAGGATGAAGGAACTGGTATATCCGTCAAAAATTCCCAAAGATGCTTTACTCAAAGAAATGCTAGGTGTTAACAGGTATTAACTAAAGTCCCTCTGGAAGCAAGCTGCCTACAGAAGAGGCAAAGGTTACAGGCAAAGTCCAACATTATGCTGTTACCCAAAATGAAATGACAATATGTTGGTGATCTAGGCACTGCTGGGACTGACTCAGAAGTTTTTCTTTACAAGGTATGAGCCTTGAGACCATGAAACCAACTCAACTCATCTTTCTAGCAAAAAAGACAATTAGGAGAAAAGTCCAAGAAACCAACTGTACACCTAGACATCTTATGGGGCCAGAAGGATCGGTCTGGCCCTGGCTGATCCGGTTGGGTGCTGCCCTCTTCCCAAGGCTCCTAAAAGAGAAGGGACTGTGAAGATTAGAACGAACAGTAGAAATAAAGCCCTGGCTGCCTTCCTTTTGATTGGACAGCAAAATAACTAAGATATGATTTTGACAGTATGATTTCATTTACTTCTGGCCTGAACTCCAAATTAATGAAAAAGTGAAGTTCAAAGCTCTCTGTGTCTCTCTTCCAAGTTCAAGGTCCTTTTCCTCACCCCAATGTTCTCCCTGTAAACTTATTCTCAATACTCTGCCACAGGTAAAAGATGTGTTCCACTAAGATTCCAATTAAGAAAGGAATACGGTACTGATAGTTCTATGGACAGCTGAAATTTCAAAGAGGACTCATCAACAATTGAAAAAAATTTGGGCCAGGATTTAGCTCAGTGGTTCTGCCGCCTGCCTTGCAAAAGCAAGTACCAGAGTTCGATCCCCAGTACCAAAAAACAAAAAACAAAACAAAACAAAAAAAACTAAAGGAATTGTGTATCTGGTGTAGAATTTCAGATACTGCGAAAAAAAAAATGAAGAGGTATACAAATTCTTATGTGCACACATGGACACACACGTAAGAAAAACATGAAAGAAAAGAGATAATACACACATAGGAGTCATAAAACAAAGAAATATGTAGGGTACATAAGTCAAAAGGTACACACACATTGCTTTAGAGGGATTAAGACTTGGATAGCCATCACAGATACTTTTAAGGCTGTTGTTTACTTCCAAATGCTATTGGGTGTCATTCTTGCCTTCTGTAAAACAGCCAAGGCCCTTGTGGCCAAAGGCCAGACTTCTGTTGACTTACTTGCTTTTCTCTGTGCATACCAGGCTGCATATCCTTGCTCCCTTTGCACCTAAACTCCCACTTGTACAAAGAAAGCCCCTAATCCTCAGTCTCTTAGACTCTCTATATAAATTTAACTCTAACAAATCCTCCCAGTCCCTGTAAAGTTTGTTGACTGTAAAAGGTCTGGCAGTAGTTGAGAGAGGCCTTGGCCTAGTTTTTCCATGGCTCAGAAAGGATAATGTGAGTTACTCCTTGAGGATCATTTCCATAAACCCATCATGAGGCATAGTGCTTGGCTCACAGCAGACTCCAACACTGTATTTGCTGAGGGGTCATGATCTGCTTGACCATGGCTAGTCCAGCATCTCATGTAGGCTGAAAAGTTGCCATCAGCCCCCAAACCCTCAAAGGGGAATCTGGGGCCTTCCCTGCCCTCATCTGGTTAACAGGGGCCAGAAACTGTCTGTTCAAAATGTTCCCAGTATATATTCAAAACCAGCGCTCCACGAGAGGCCCTGGATAAGAAAGGCAGGACAGGCCGGATCCCGTGTAGACCATACCACTTTCAGGTGCTTGTGCTCCTATCCTCTCTTTGACATCTTCTAACACAGCGACAAGGAATAATTTACATGGCCATCAGGTAACTCTCAGAGGCCTCTGTTTCTCACGCACCGATCTATGTTTGCTTGTAGAAATCATGTGACATGAAAAGGCCCACAGGCTGGAAATCTGGGGCCTCTGAACCCAGTCTAAATGCAGTGAGCCAAACTCTAAAACCAGTGACATTCATAGTGAAGGAGGAGGAAGAGGCAGGGAAAGGGATGAGAAAAGAATTAAGATGTATTATATTCATGTACCAATTCCCCACAAGGAGTGTAATCATTATGTACTGTAAACATGGGGTAATAAAAATAAAAAAGAGGAAACTTTAGAGGTGATAATGTGCCAACATCTACACTTTACAGATGAAGAAGTAGAGATGGGGAGAAATAATGTGATTTAAGCAAAGGTCAAGCATCGGTCCCCTACCTCAAGCCCAGAGCTCTTTCTCCTGCAGCATCGAAGTTCCCAATGAATTCAGTCCTATACCGGAGCCACAAATGCAACTTATTTCCTTGACCCGCTGATTTCCCTCTTTCTTACACACAAGAGAATGGATAAATCTAACATGAGCCTCATAAAATCTAAATTAAAACACTGAGTCTCCCTCCCACCCTCCCTCCTCCACCTCTCTCCTTCTAGAGCCATTCCAGAACACCATGTGCGAGAGAAAACAACAGAATGGAAATTGCTCATACGGAGTATGAGAAGGCTGCCCACCTCCCTCGCACAGCCCGTGTGCAAATTCAGCCCTTCAGCTGTGCTGCAGACACAAGGTGGTTCATGCTCATTGTTTATTGTGACAGCTGACAAGCCAGCTGGCAAGGATCACTCCTCACTTCCAACAGCGATACCACCAGGACACATGTCACAGGAACCAGCTGCCATGCAAGAAGATGGGCCATGTCCCTGCTGTTTGAAAGAGGTACAGCCTGTGGCCCCAGCCCCTGGACTGCAGTCTCTGTGGAGCCTCTCAGCAAAGCAGAAGTAGGACCAGGTTTGTACTGTAGATCAGCAGGAAGGAGGAGGCAGTTCACACATGCTGGCCAGGTTGTTGGGGCCACAGTTGGAGCCAAAGGTTGTTCTAATGTTCCCTTTGGGTCTGTGCTATACTTGGCAGAGGGATGATAGTTCCAGACAGAGCAAGGAGGGAAAACAAGAGGCAAAGTGTTGTGTCTGAGAAACACGCCAGGCACGACCAGAGAGGTGGGCTGAATATTCAGGAATCTGACAGTCTCAGGAAGAGAAGAGCCTCCAGTTCTCCAGTCTGGTCTGCTTCACCAGAATTCATCATAAATGAAGCAGCAGCCCCTTTGAGAGGAAGGAAGGTCTGGCTATCTGGGCCCAGACACAAAGGCCTAGGACACAAAGGAACACTCAAGCAGATCCCAAAGAGCAAAACAAGTCCCTTCAAATCCTGAGCTTTCCTCTGTCAATCTGTTCTGCAGACAGTAGTGTGAGGAATCTACTTCAGTACTACTAACTCTTTGGATTGGATAATTCCTTGCAGAGGGCAGCTGTACCCTGCATTATAGGGTGTTTTGCAGCATCCCTGGATCTCCCCTCTGGATTCCAGTAGCATCCTTTTGAACTGTGGTAATTAAACATCTCCAGACAGCTTCCCTGTGGTAGGGGTGAGGGACTGGCAAAACAGAACACCTTCAGTTGAGAACCACTAGTGTAGAGGTCAAAAGCAGTGATTTGCATCCTAAAAGTGGACCCTAAATCCCAACCCTGCCACTTACTACACATGTGACCTTGGTCAAGTTATTCAATCTTTGTGCTTCAGTGTTCTCAGCTGTAAAATGACAGGATGATAACATAACTAACCCACCTTAGAGTGTGGTCAGGAATATATTATTTTTGTTCTACCTATGAACCCTTCCTCTCCCTGAGAGGAGCCAACCAGCCAGGAAAACTACATTCCTCCAGATCCCATTCTGATCTGCCCTCAGGATAGAGACCACCATTGAGAAGCATTTGCGTACCACTCAGAAGGCAGGACAGTAAGAGAAGCCACGGACCCCGACTAGTAAGGGCAGGCAGGGTCATGTGAAACACACAAGTGTGAATTTGCCTCAGGTCTCAGACTTGTTCTTGAAAGTCTCCTGCTTTTGTGCTAAACGTGACTGAGATCATTTCTAGATATGCCCTTTGTTTTGTGAAGCCTCGCAAAAATTCAGAAATCCAGACACATGACCTTCTAATGGTCTTCTAAGACATAATTTTCTTATAAAACCCTTTTGTGCTTCAAACACCTATGGTGGGTCCTGTTTTCTAGAACAAATTCTGACGTGTGAACCCATGAACTTGATGGATATACTAAAACCTTATCATTACGAAAATGTTCCTAGGACTAAGAACTCACTGATACATGTGTACGTATGAATGTATGCATATGGATGTACTTACAGTAGAATACTACTCAGTCATAAGGAATGAGAAACTAGGGAGATTTATAGCTAAGTGGATGCACACTGAGGCCATACTCTTTTTTGGGTTTTGTGTGTGTGTGTGTGTGTTTGAGACAGGGTCTCACTACGTAGTTGAGACTGACCTGGAACTCACTGTGTAGCCCAGGCTGGTCTCGAACTCACAGTGATCCTCCTGCCTCTGCCTCCCGAGTGCTGGGATTGCAGGCATGTGCTGCCATGCTCAGCGATGAGGCCATACTCTTAAGTGAAATTAGTAAATCACACATGTGTAAATACTGGTTTCTCCAGTGTGGAAAAGTAAAAGTGTAAATAAAAATTAAAATGTATGATTGAGGGCCAGGGATTTAGCTCAGTGGTTCTGCCACCTGCCTTGCAAGCGCAAGGTCCTGAGTTAGATCCCTGGTACCAATAAATACATAAAATGTATAATTGATACTGTGTAATAGAAATTAAAGTCTAAAAGAATAGCGGAAGTAGGAGGTGTAGAGGAAAGGTAAAAAGAGCAAAGAAAAAATATGTGAAAAGGAAAAACATGGAAACAATGTCTTTGTAAACAGGGAAGAGTGGAGGGGCTGAAGGGAGGGCTGAGGAATGGGGAAAAATAAGAACTGGTAAGTCATGTAAAGGTACAAGATCCCAACGATGAATTAATTAACTGTACTGTACACCTAAAATGTACCAATACATTTAATAAAGAGAAAAAATCCCCCAAAATAAAGCAGATAAAAGTAGAATTGCTCAAGACAGATAGGTCTATGGAGAGAAGTACCTCAGCTAGTTTATAACTTGCTTACATTTTCTCCCTCATACATACAGCATCTTGAAGTGCTGAAAAACCCCATTTTCAAATTCCTTTACTCAGAACAAAGTATCCCCAGAGTCCAGAGAGAGGAGCTGATAATTGTTGATGAATGGTACTAAAGAATCTGGTGGTGTAAGAGCACTCTGACAAGCCTGGGAGAGAAAAGGTGGTAAGCTAAGAACCAGCATCTGTCTTCCAAGGGGTTCATACATGAATGACACGCGAAAGCAGAAGCAAAGGCCAATAAGACAAAGAAAATGTGTGGGGCATGTGGCATTCAGTGGCTTATAGGGGTCTTCGATGCTATAGGCAAAGCCACAGAGAACCGACACTGCTCAAGTTAATGCAAGGTTCCCTCATAGATTCACAGCGCTGGACAGGTAGCCCATTGAACAGAGGCCTTAGAATATAAAGCTGCCCGAGCAGGGAAGAACTCTTACAATACTGTGTCCCATGTACCTGGTGAGGAGTGTGACATCTCTGGTCCCCTGACCTCACTGACTAGGAGAAAGCTGCTGTATTATCTTTATTTTCCAACTGATTTTCTGTAAATTGCTTTCCTCTGGTCAGCTGAGTTTGGGTAGGCTGAGTGCTTTGTTTTCATTTGCTATAACTTTTGTGAAACTTTAGGTATTCATGGAAAATGGGCATATCTGCTCCTAACATTTTTTTATATTGTTTTGACACACCTGCCAAGAGATTGGTCTCTCTTTCCTGTACTGCTTTCAAAAGTTAGATTTTTTATGGTTGAGAATTCTCATTAAAAATGATTACTTTTGGCAGCAGAAGTCAGAAAGGTGACAGGAGAGAGGGACGTATTAGAGGCACTGAGATTTTTTTCCTTCCATTTGCAGAAAGCCTCCCTGTAAAGTAAACATCATGGGGAGAAGGAAAAAGAAATGGAACAGTGTGCAACAAATCCCCTTCTAATCCTTATATGTGTCATTCAAAGCAATTTCATAAGAATAGGAGCTAAACTACTGCCCTATTACCTCTTCATACCTATTCATTAGGCTGTAAAGTCCATAAGTGTGGGATAGTGTCTTCCATAACTCTCATGTCTGCAGCAGCCACTGAAATGCTTGGCAGTACAGGCACAGATAAGAGCCTCATGAATAAACAAATTAATAAATAGCTAATAATTAGGGGAGGGGTATGAACAAAAGTAACCTATGGCTGTACCACAGACACCATGTAGAGCCTAGAAATCTAGACAAGACAAATTATTCCTGACTTAGTAATTCTTTCACTTGTGTGAGCAACACAAAAAGAGGGAAGGAGAGAATCAATGATCATTCTGAACTTCTTTCCAACAATTCTTTAAATGTCACTGAGCATATAAACTATTCTTGATGCTTTTACTTAAATAATTACATAATTTTTAGGACACTGAGATTCACTCTCCCTTACCTATTTGCACAAATTACTGAATTCCTTTACAAGCTGTCAGGAAAAATGGAGACACGCAGTTCTTGGAGGAGAGTCTGGGCAACCGTGAGATGCCTGTGTACCCATGGGCTGCTCTGGTGGTCCATGATCTCTCACCTCCCCAACCCTTTGAAAACCAATCCAAGCACTTTATAGAGGAAGAGATGCTACAGGCTTAAGTGACAGACTGTAAGACAGTTTAAGAGTTTAAAATCTCCTTCCATAGCAGACTCTATTTCTCCCTTGTATATTTTCTTTGGAAAGCTGTTGTGACTTTTATTCCCAACATCCTAGAAAGCAGTGCAATTACATTAAATTTCAAAGTATGCATTCTTTTGATATCATAAAATTTCTGTTCTTGAAGATTCATTGTTTCTTTCCAAATAACAGCATCATTTAAATATGTTAACATGACCAATTTGTGTACACAGGTACATATCTGTATCCTGTATTTAGGACCTGGTTCATCGCAGGACTTCAATAAATGTTTTTTGGCTTTTATGTTAAATGGTTGCTCAAGTCCTGGTTTTACTACATTAAGTTATGTTTTCAGTATGAAGTATTTTAAGCCACATTTTCCCTTCCCCTTTATAGTTAATGATTAATATTTTGGTGGCAAAGTCTCAAGTTAGAATAGAAGAGTCTGGGGACTGTGACTCCTCCAAGATTAGGAAAGTCAAAGGCAGGCTGAGTAGGTAAACCTATACAGCTGGATGGCTCAAGTATGAAGAGGCAAGACAAGGAAAATGACATAGGCTGGGTAGCATTTTTAAGGAACTTTGACAGGCCAGTGCCTTAGCATATAGTTAGGCAGGTTGTACCTGCACTGAATGCCCACTGATGGGATGTGCAGACTACAATCTTAGATATGGAGGTATTGTTTTATTTCTTCATGAAAAGGTACTTTATGGGGCTCACTATGATTCTGACAGCACCAGTGCCAATGAAAGGAAGACAAACTGGAGGTGAAATTTCGTATGTAGTTCAAGAATCCGGCTAGGTGTGGTAGCACATACCTGTTATCCCAGAACTCCAGGAAGCCAAGGCAAGTGGATCCCAAACTGGAGGTCAGACTGAGCAACTTAGTGACTTAGCAAGATCCTATCTCAAAATAAAATTTAAAAAAGGGCTGGGCATTTGTCTCAGTGCAAAGGCCTTGGGTTTGATCCCCAGTACTAAAAAAAAGAAATTAAGACTTCCATTCGGACACCATATATCCTCCCAGACAATAAGCTTTGTTTGTTTTTTTGTTTGTTTTCTTTTTTACATGAATTGATTAGATTTTTATTTTTTCCCATTAAGTTTATTGGTATATTTAAGGCAAATAATACAGTTACATTCATCATTCAGATCTTGTACCTTTACATGATGTATCTTGGTTCTCATTTTTTCCCCATTCCCCTGCCCTCCCTTCACCCCCTTCACCCTTCCCTATTTACAAAGCTTTGTTTCCATTTTTTCCTTTTTTTTTGTATTTTTTCTTTTCCCTTCTTTCCTTTCCCCTACCCTTCCCACTTCCCCTTCTCCTTTAGCAATTTTCTTCCTATTTCACACTATCAATTATACCACTTGAACCTTATTTGCACTTTTAGGTGTGAAAAAATAAGCTTTGATACATGCCTTACTTACTGTTGGCTACACAGCAATGCATGCATTTATCCTCATTGGGTTTCTAAGATCTTCTTGGGGAGAAAAGAATCATAGAAGGCTAAGTTACAGAATCATAAAACTAAGAAGTTTTAGAAATTTTACAGGGTTGAATGTGGTCTGTCTGTTCCACCAACCCATACTGTGTCTCCCAGTATCTCAGACTGTGATTGTATTGGAAATAGAATCTTGGCAGATGTAACTCATTCAGATGAGAACATGCTGGGTCAGGGTGGGCCCTAGACGTAAAATGACTACTTTCATCACAAGAAGGGGAGAGATACTGAGACACACAGCAGCAATGTAGCTATAGGAAAACACAGGAGTAAACTGAAATGTAGCTGAAAGCTAAGGATAACCACAGGCTAACACAATCACAAGTAGCTAGGAACAGACAGGAAAGATTTTTTTCCTTAGGTCCATCAGACTAAGTATGGCCTTATCAATGGATTCGATAATTGTTAAACTTCTAGTTCTAAAACTGTGACAGCGTAGCTGGTGTTAAGCTATTCAGTTTGTAGTACTCTGCTGTGGCAGCCACACAACACTTGTACAGATATAATCTACTCTAAAGCCTTCAAACTACATACTTACACACTGAAACTGAGAGAGCTGGACAACTGACCGATGCACCGGGCTGAATCCTGGCAGAGCTGGACTAGTTCATCTATTCCTTTAACATTTACTGAGATCTTTCTGACTCAAAGAGACTGTTGTGCTATACTCTGGCAATGATGGAGACCAACAGAATAGGCTCATCCTTCACAGACTCTTTCATTCCAACAGAGTTCATAGACAACAAAGCACTTCTCGTGAAGTCAAATGTTTAGTTAGCCGGGGGGCGGGGCAGGTGGTGGTGGGGTGGCAGTGCATACAACAGAGAGAAACACAGTGTCTCATAAGAGTACATGACTGGGATTCTGACCTAACCTGGGAATTAGGTAAAGTGTCTTTGTGGAAAGGAAATCCAAAGGACAAATTAGGTAGCTAACCACAGTATGGAAGGCTGTGTGTACAAGTATAATATAGGATGAAAGTGGCTTTGAGGGGGAAAAATAGGTAGAATTAGAAAGTATTCCAGGTAACAATTCTGACCTTCCCCCTTTGATCTGCTTTCCCCCATAATGCCTTTCCCGGAAACTCATTCCAAAGCATGATAATGTCACTGTCCTTTTGAATTACGCTAATCAAAATGCTAACTTCTAAAAAAGCCAAAAGAAACTCTCACTTGCAGTGTTCACAAGCAATCCATGTTACCCTACCAATGTAAGTATTCCAACACTGAAAGATTTCGCCTTTTGTGAAGCTGAAAATACTCCTTTCAGTCTCACACACCAATCTCTCCAATCTCATGCACGAAGTTGTACCTTTCCAGTCTACAAGAAGTTCAACAACAATCACAAAGACTTTTCTTTACCATGGATGGCATTACCAACCTGGCCCTGATACATAGGAATTGTATAATTACTGTATAGTTGATAAATCCTGTCCCAATTACACATGCCTGTCAAATTCAAAGATGGCATTGTGGAAGGCTGAATTACAACCTTCTTGCACAAACATTTCATTTTTGATTAAGGCACCAAATGCTAATTCAAAGATGGGTCATATTTTCCACTTCAAGTTCATTACATTCAAAGTAAATTGAGTGGAGAGAATGACTGGCTAGTTCCAAACACCCAGACCTTAGAAAATCAACAGCCATATAACACTATCATCTGACAAAAAGCCTTGTTTGTCTGAAGCTATTTTATATGGAGTCAACCACAAAGTCAGGAAGAATCCAAAGCAACTGAAATTCCTATTGTTTCTGAAACTGAGCTCCTAGCCAAGCTGTCTCGTTTTCTTTCTATAGTGGGGCCATAAGATTTGTGATTCCTCTACTTTCTCATTTTCACTTCACACTAAATAAATAAGAATTATATATTCTGAAACAGAACAAAGGGACTAGATGAGCTTGGCATAATCCATCAGACCAGAAATGCCAAAGGGGCATTTTAAAAGACTTCATGTGAAGTGACAAAGAGGTTCCCCATTGCTAAAAAATAATGCAACTCCTCTGCTTGGAGATTTCTGAGCTTGTTCCCAATAATTGACTTTGCCCACCCATCCCATCTCGTTCATGCAGGGAAGGCTCTGATGTCTTACAATTGCTTTGCTCTGATGCTGACTTGAAAACCTCCTCCACATGGATGCACTCAATCACCCAGCATTAAATGAGACATCTAAGGATTCTGCCACTCACCATTTCTGTCATGTTTTCTCAGCCCTTTGAGGATTTCACTGTTGTGCAAAGCCACTACAATCCCATTACCAGCTGGCATATGAACAGATGATAACTAAAGTGAGCACAAACACTTAAACAAGGAACTGCTAAGGCCTCACTCTTGGGCAACGTAGCCCAAGAGATATTCTGACACCCGATCCACCAGCTGAACAATCATTCTGCAAAATGCTTTCAGCGTCGAGGAACAGCCACTCAATCAGCCATCGTGGGCCTTTCGTCTAGCCCTGAGAGCGTCAGAAAGAAGGCAGTGTGGGCTTTATTCTTCTCTGAACCCCTTTTCTTTTTCAGGAACCACTAAGTTATTCTAAACTTCTTCCCACCACACCACCACCCAGATAGTTACAAAGGTCGGTTCTTATTAGGGGATATCTCTGAATAGCTGCTAGGTGTTTGCTTGGAAAGATGAAACGAGATGCCGATTTAGCTCTAAAGAAGTTAACTCTGACCAGTTCAAATATCTGCTTAACTATCCCTCAACCAATCTTCACTCTGCAGCAGGTAGTAGCAGGTAGCCTGCCCTTTTTCAACCAACAGCATGGTTTGGCTGCTGGAAGCCTTTGAATGAGATGGAAGATACACTGTCCCTACTTTAAAGAAGTGGACAGTGAATATACAGTGATGCATGGACAACCAAATCACACAAGGCAATAGATAAATGTCACATGAGGGTTAGAAAGGAGGTGAGGACAAGCATTTAGAAAAAGGAGAAATCTCTTTAGGCAGGGGTGATGTTAGAAGTCTGCCCACAGGAGATTTGATCAGAATCTGTTGCAGGTGGCTAAGACAGAGATATACAGATATGAAGCTTGTGGGGATTCCCAGGAAGGGAAGCATCACAAGGACAGAACTCAGGATGAATGCTGCCAAAATGATGTCTTTTCAACAGAGTTTAGGATGGGTTCTAAGACTCTGATGAGTTTCAGCAGAAGCGGTGTGATAGCAAAGGTCAGTCCATTTCATGTGTAACTGGAAAATTGTAGGAAGACTGAAGTACACACCTTGCCGAATGCAAAAAAAGTCTTTCTAACTTGCTCCTCCCCTGGCAACCAACAGGGCAGGCTTTGTGCTCCAGTCTCAGCAGCCCCAGCTCAAGGAACTAACTGCTAATATTAAAACTCGGCTACATCTCCGTGCTCTGGGAATCCTCATGAACACAGGCATTCGCAAATGCTTGGCTTGAAAGACAGACAAAACTCTTCCTGTAAAGTAATCACATTTCTCAAGTGCATCCTGAAAGGAAGGCAGAAAGAGAGAAAGGTCAGGTGGGAAGGAGAGATGAAACTAAAACACACTTGGCTACTTGCTAGTGGTGCTTCTCATGTCTTGATAGGAGGAAGGTTGAATATAAAGTGAGCAGTTAGGATGAGGTCTAAGAATAATTTCTGCTTCTTTATCCTCTCTCCTTACTGACACTGAGAGCTGGCCCCAGAACCCACAGTTGAAAAAGAAGTCATTGAGGAAGGAAACAAAATGAACCACTTCTCTTGCTGGTTGTTTTCCACGAACTTCCTAAAGGAATGTTGGGATGCCCTAGTTAATTATCTCTGAATTAAATTAAGCCTATTAAATAGACTAAAATGTCAGGGGCTTCACAGCTTCTTAGCTGTAACTGGGATCTTTACTGGAATTAGTTGGCTTAGAGAAGTCACAAGTTGAAGAGGGGAACTTAAGAGAGCAGTTTTCAAATCCAAAGAATAGTGGTTCCCCAACTGTCTTCAATCTAAATGCAGGGATCTGACAGTCCCTTGCTAATGTATGTGTCAGTGAGACCCAAGCCCTTGGGAGGCATGTGCATGCTTTTGGAGCAGAGAGCTGTCCTAGTGATTCGGATCCACTTCTCTTGGGAATCACTGCAACAGAGGGAGACACTCCAAACGGGGACAAGCTAATGAGACCAGTTTTCTCTGACAAGTAAAGAAATTACCCATAGATTCTCCCTTAGAGGAATAAGCACAAATAATCTTTGAATAAGAAAGTCTGCCGCTCAAACTCTAGCTGTTCTACTATGCCCCATCCTTCCTAACCTCCTACAGGAATGAGCAAAGAGCAGTTTTTTTAGGTGAGAGTGGGGAGGAGCCAAGTAAGAGCGGAGCATCAGGTTCAGCATCATTTACCTCAGTATGGAAATGCTAGTTCCTTCATTTGATATAGAAGGAGGAATGGTGGTTAGGAGTTAGATGAAAACATAAATAAACTCGGCTCTTTAGAACATTAAAATTCCATAACAAAGGGTAGAATTTCAGGCCAGGGATTTAGCTCAGTGGTTCTGCTGCCTGCTTCGCAAGTGCAAAGTCCAGAGTTCCATCCCTGGTACCAAACAAACAACCAAAGGGCAGAATTCCATAGGGGTGTTTTAAAGTTTAAATAGCGCTTTCGAATCTGTGACTTGTTTTTCCCTCACAATCATCCTGTAGGATTTTAGGGAGATAATGTTGACCCAGGAGGTTCAGGAACGTGCTGGATGTTCCACACCAGCAAAGATATACAGAGGAACAAATGCATGTCGTGTGCAGACCTCAAAATACAATGATAAATCTTCCTTTCTTGAATAATACAGCCTTATTATCTGGCAATCTTACCACACAGTATGTATATTTTTCCAGTGTCATGCCATACATTGTATTTACTTAGCAAACATCTGTCGAGTGCCTCCTATGTGCTGCTGGTATTGTTATACCAGGAAGGTGTTTGCCTGTGGACAGAAGAGGGGAATGAACCCAGGTGGAAACCAACGAAAGGCAGGAGATCAAATAAGCACATTCTACAGCATGCTGGAAGTTAGTGGAAAGGAAGTCAGAGCAACGATGAGCAGTGTAGGGGGCACAGAAGGTGCTATGATTTTAACAAGGTCCTAAGAGGAAGTCCCACGGAGAAGGCAACATCTAAGCAAGGTCTTGAAGGGCCAACAGAGTTTGTCAGTGGACAGATCACAGAGCTCCAGAATAAGGGAAGCACTGGTAGGATGCTGAGTCAGGAGTGTCCGATGGAAGAGCTTGGTGGTCCGCGTGGCTGGGATGGATCTGCAGGAGGAGGATAAGTGAAGGGAAATTGTTCTGAAGACGGGGTAAAGGCAGCTTAGGTGCTATGAGAACACTGGTTCCTCCCTACAAGGACCTGTCTTGTCAAAGCCCCTCTCCCACCAAACGTGTTGCTGTCAGTTTACATTTATATCATAACCAAACACCTGGTCAACTTGAGAACACTTTGCTGATCCTTATGCTTAGAATTAGAGAAACAAAATTTGAAAAAGCCACTGGGATTGTATCTGTCACCTTGTAAACCAATTAGGTTGGCTTTATGTGTAGTATAAGACTTAGAAGCCAAATACTTACTAAGTAACATGGATTCTGCCACCAGGCTTTTCACCTACGTTTTAATCTTGAGAATTAACTTTTCCAGTAAGCCTGAGCTTCCAGCTATAAGATTCTTTTTAGACTTCTCCTCAGTCATTTACATGGAGCCAGATTATAAATGTCTGATATTTTATGAATTAGTGCCGAGCTGCAAGAACAAAGCAAATAATTAGCAGCAGCACACATGGTGGATTCTATTTCAGATTCTCTCTGGCTGCCACCCTGATGTAAGCAAATGATACCGGTCGTGTGTCTCCTGATCACAGTCACAGTAACACTCGCCACACATCAACTTCCACCTGCTCGCGGTTCCAAAAATAGAGCCACAGAGAGATTTCTGTGTGCTACAGAATGTACTGGGTCTTAGTAATCAAAAAAGATACAATTTCTGTTGCAGAGCCTGTTCTAGAGCAACTGGAACCAAGTATTAGCAGTTCTTGGCCATGTTCCTGAGAGGACTCAGTCTCTGCTATTATCACCTAGGCATTTAAGAGAACATATGTTGTACAATACATAAGTTACACCCTATGTTTGTACACTGTACTCCACAAGAAATAAAGACCAAGACTGGAGAATGGTTCAAATGTGGGCCATAAACCTGAAATACTAACTCACATCATTTTTATATAATTTAAAACTGTTTTCGGTGGTACTGGGGACCAAACCCAGGACCTCTGTACTATGCTATATCCCCGGTCCCTTTAGCAAGACAGAGTCTTGCTAAGTTGCCTAGGCTGATAAGTAATGCAACTGAATTAGAAATTTCTCATTGTCCTTTGCAAAACCTACCCTAGCCAACTTGACTAAAGCTTCTTTTAATGAGTCAATGTCACCATCAAATAAAAAACAAGCTTATATTCTATGCAGTATAAAACTTCAAGAACAAAGGTATCTGACTACTAGACTGATACATGGTAACTTGAAGCCTTGAGTAATTTCCCATTTTTGCGTGCGCTTTACAAATTACAGCCCAGTCAAATGTCTTGCTCAATAGCTGAACACTGGTAGAATCTCATTTTCAATCAGTATGATTAATACAATGTAGCCTTGCATTTAACCTAGTAAGGTCATTGCTATTTTCATAAAAATACACCAAGGGCCTAGAGCGGTGGACCTATGGCATACATGCTGCACCACGCTGTTTGTTATCACTGACAGCTCTAAAAGGTTTGCCATCACTGGCCCAGAGTCTTTCCCTGAACTAACTCTAAGAAGTTTCTGTCAGAAACAATCTGCTAAATCACTTACTAAGCATTCTGATTTTTTTTCTAGAACTAAGCAAGTAACCACCCGGGCTTAATCTGAGCAGTTCATAAACCAACTCAATGATTTCAGTTTATCTGCAGCAACGTATACCTAAAATAGAAAGTTCCCAAAAAAGTTATTTTGGTGCATTCTTTTGTCAAAAAGTGGGGATCATAAATACACAATCACAAAGAAAACATATTGAGTAGTGGGGTCAGGATTTTGTGTGTGTGTGTGTGTGTGTGTGTGTGTGTGTGTGTGTGTGTGCTTGCCTCTGAGGCAGCTTTGGCATGGCTCACACGGTTTAAGATGTCTTCCTAAACACAACAAAGATGACAAGAACTTAACATCCAAAGCTTGCTTTCCTAGGCATTGTGCTGAGATTGTTAGACAGAATTTATCACTCGACTCTTACAGCAGTCCTCTAAGAGAGTGATGGGGAACCTTTGAGAGCTTTCAGTGGCAGCAAGCAGCCCCCGCAGCACGTGTGCCACAGGTCTGCCCCCGCTGCCTGCAGGTGTCAGCCCACTACTGCCATCCCCATTTCACAGATAAACACAGGGAGGCTCAGAGAGGTCAGGCGCCTGGTCCACATCACCCAGCTAGGAAACGAAGTTTCTATCTCTGCTACTGTGCTTGGTTTGATATCCCTAAAATTATAATTCACTCCATTCATATTTCAGGGTTTTCCCTGTTCTGAGAAAATACTTTATAAAGTAATGCATTTTTATGGAAAATCCTCCCCCAGTCACAACCTGGTTTCATTCACTTATATAGAAAAAATAAACTTTCCAAAATGCAAATGTGAATTTCATTACTTAAGTGGATGGATTCAGCAGAACCTTATCCCAATTCCTTACAAAGTTAAACACACAGAATGGTAAAAAAACACAGTGAACATTAAAATGTTTTTTAAAATTTATTGTAGTAGAAGACACACGGCCATTAACCTCCTTCAAAATGCTTCCGCTCGGTTTGAACAGACTTATCCCACCGTTCCTGACACTTTCTGAAGCCGTTCTGGAAGCCCTCTCTCATGTGCATCTTTAGCTGCACTGGTACAGCTGACTCTAAGTCCTGAATCACTGGAAATATTTACCTTTTATGATCGTTCCGACTTTGCAGAAGACCCAGAAGTCTCGTGCGCTACTTCTAGTGAATAAGAATGATGAAAATATACAATAAAATTTTTGTCTGACAGAAATTTCTGCAAATGTTTGATCATACAGGGGTGACTGAAAAATATAATGAATGTTTAAATTTTAAAATGTATTGCAGTAAAAGGCATATTACCATGAATCACCCTCAAAATACTTCCCCTCATTTTGCATATGCTTATCACACTTTTATTGGCAATGTCTTTTTTACTTTATTACATTTTTCAAAATGTAAACATTCATTTTGCGCAGCTATCATATGGCCCAGTCATCCTATTCCTTTATTTGCCCAAGAGACATGCAAACTTCTGCCCATGTTGAGACTTGTGCATAAACACTCATGGTCATTTTATTCACAATAGTCAAAAACTCAAACTGGTCTCACAGAGAAGTGAATAAACAAAACAGTGTGTATTCACCCAGTGAAATACTACTGAGCAATCAAGGAATTAACTGCAACATAAATGAATCTCAAGGTGATCAGGAGAGTTAAGGAAACTACACGCAAAAAAGTACATACTATCTGCTACCATTTACCTAAAATTCCAGAAAATGCAAATGAATTCACAGTGACAAAAAACAAGGCCAGTGCTTGCTCAGATGAGAGTCTGAGAGAAGAATGGATTCAGAGAGGAATGAGGAAAATTCTGGAGGTGAAGAATATGTTCTCTGTTATCTTGTTTGGGCAATGATTTCAAATTGTCTGTGAAATTTACATTACCTCTTTTAAAATATTAAATATGCATAGACTATAACTCAACAAATTAAAAAGTAAAATTATATAGGTTTATAAAAGAAATCATTTATATACTGAACTCACTATCAAATATTTTTAAAACTATACTTGAAAATTTTTTGAAAATGCCCAATTTTTTTCTTATAACATGCAGAGTTTGAGTCTCCATTTTATTTATTTGTATTTTAAATTATCTCTTCAATCTTGTGTGGTAACCAACAGAGCACTAACAGTGTAACTATTCAGAAATTTCTCTCAACAACACTTCTTTCTGCTTTTCTTTTTCATTTGTTTTCCAAAGAAATCCTGTAAATAAACTCTAACTGAGCCTACGAGGCTGGCCATTAGACCTTAAAAAGTGTCATCAAGGAAATGTTTGATTTTGTTCTTAAACATAAAAAACTGCCAGAAACTCAAGAATGTGGGTGAAGAACCACAGCAAGTAAGTCTTAGAACTTCTCTGAAACCCTCTTCATGTTGAGACATGTTGAATCATGTGGGCCATGCAGGGAATGTTGCCTATGAAAGTCAAGTGCAACCCTGAGCTTGAATTTTGCAGTTTTCTACAAGACAGACCATCAAGGGAAAGAAGGTGACACCACTGTCCCAAGGAGAGGACAGACCAGGAAGTAGTCTTAGCTCTGGAGAAAGAGACAGAGCTGTTACATTATAACTGTCAGTGCTGGCTCACACACTGTGTTAGTGACCCTTGAAGATTTAAATACAGAAAGTGAGAGTGATCAGAAGCTCACATAGCATTTGGCTATTGCTGTGACTGGCGGACTCAATTCTCAGCGTCCATTCTCTTGTATAGACAAGATCTTGTGTTGGCAGACGCATGTGGTGAGTCTAATTACACAAACTAGAACCACGTTTCACTTACAGTGGATTGAAAATTTTAAAAGAAAAAAAAAAGGTTCTCCTCCACAGATGACTTGAGAAATATAGCTATACAGCACTGCTTACTAGTGGAAGTTAATTTTCCCCCAAAGTGATGACGGTGAGTACGAGGAAGAGGCCATTCTCTATCGTCCAGTCAAATCCATGCAACGCCCAGCCCAGCCTGTCTGCAGGTGTTCAGACTGAGTTTTTTTTAAGTGAATTAAATAAACCTTCTCTAAAAGGAAATTTATCGAAAGTGCTGTGTTTCCATTCCAATTAGTATCACGGCTGCACAAGCTGCAAATATGGCTGTCATCACATCAAGAATCAAAATGAAGGTCATGGTAATGACTGTGTGGATAGAATTAATTTATTTTTTTCTTTTCTTTTGCATCCCTGTAGGAACATACTTATTCTTGAACCAGAGCCATTAGTTTTTGGAGTAACAAAAGTATCAGATGCAGATGGGGCTGCTCCACATGGCCACTGCTTAAATCTCATTACAGCACAACTCAATGAAGCTTGGGAAACTCTGCCCCTTCATTTCTTCTGTTTCTCATGGAGATGAGCTGGGTAGAGAACTCAAGAGAGTATGACAGAAAGGCCATCATGTAATATATATACATGGAGTACACCGAAGGAAGCTGCACCTCATGACTGCAGTGAAACTCTACGGCTTCACTCGGACAAGAGTGGGGATCAGGACTTCAGAGTTCACTTGAGAGGCAAGGGTTACGCACTGTTTATTCTTCCTCCATAACTCAGTTTAATTGTCACAGTCTTTCCAATCCTCCCTGATTAGCCTGCTTTCTCTTGTTTATCACAGATGTGACACTTTTTTTTTTTTCAGCGATTTTCTGGTTGGCATCCATCTTCCTTATTGTTTGATAGCCTCCACCAGCAAGAATCATGCCAATCCTCTTCACCACTGGGTCCCTCACTTATACAGAATGAGCAACTGCACACTCTCCATGAACGTTTGTGCAAGGAAGAGATGAGGATGTGAATCGTTGGATGAAGGAGAGAAGTCTCTAGAACCAGAACATACTTAAAATGCCTGGGCCCAGGTGTTTAGACAAGAATCAACCACAAACCTCATAATAAAAGGTTTAGGGAGAGGTGGTGCCCCACTATCAATCCTAAGAATTTGAGGGTGAGAAATACCTAAAGGGTGTGCAAATCATGGTTCTTGTCCATGGGAAATTGTGTAAATAAAACAGCTCTCTTTGGGGAAATAACAAAAAAAAAAAAAGATATGCAGGTCATTCTGTAAGGAAATTAGAACAAAACTTTGTAAGTGATGTTTAAAAACAAAAGTCATGATAGAAGACAATAAATTTTATAGCATATCCATTCTGTGCTATGTGTCAATCAAGAACATTATCAAATGAAGACAGTAAAAACATAAGGGAATGAGGTTAGACTTTCTTCCAATATCAGTACTATAAATGTACAGGTACTTTAAGACCAACCAGGCTCTCAGCATTCCAAATGCTAGGACAGGTCCAATTTGGTTAGAATGTATCCATTTAGATCCAAACTGAGAAGCAGTAAGTACTACAGACCTCTTTCAATTATTGATCCATGTTAACATAATTCCCAGAAAATACACAATTATTTTTATTATTGCACATATTTTGTAATACTTTTCTATCATTTTACAGTATGTTTTATTAATATGCCTTTAAATAGCTCAACAAATGCATAAAATTCTGTGTATTTTGAAGTTATGTATTGCCCTCTACTTTAAAAAAAAACTGAGATGACACTAAAAAAGGAAGAGGTGTGATTGGAATCTATCTATCTATCTATGGTGTGGTAAAAAATACTGGAAATATTTAAAATTTAAAAATTATTATTGTAAAAAACGTGCCATTAATTCCCTTCAAAATACTACTCCTTGCTTCAAAAATACTTTTCCCATCATCCTTGCCACTTGTGGAAGCAATTCTGAAAATCCTCTTTCACGAGCGTCAGCTGTCATGTCCTGGCTGCTTCAACTTCCCAAATCAATTCAAAATATTTACTTATCATGGTCGTTTTGACAATGGAGAGGAGCCAGAAGTCACAGATGCCAGAGACAGTGAATAAGCGAGGTGAGGACATGTGGTACTGTCCAATGTCTCTACAGCCTGCTCTCTCATCGGATGGCACTGGGCAGCAGCATCCGTCATATTTTTGATCACACCTTGTAAAAACACTCATGAAAGAGGAATTCCAGAGTTGCTTCTGAAAGCGCCAAGAGCAATGGGATAAGCGTTCAAAGCAAGGGGAAGTATTCTGAGGAAGACTAGCGATAATGTGTCTTTTATTGTAATAAATTTTTAAAACACAAACATTAACTGTACATTTTAATCACCCCTTCCACATATGAATAATAAGCAAAATCCTCCTCCTCTCTTTATACATGTAAAAATATAGCAGTTAAGTAAATTAATACAATAAAATATAAACTGTCCAGTGAATAATATACTTCCAAAGTTAGAAGGCCCCGACTAGCACATATCTAAAATACGTGTTCTTCAAGCACACTTATCAAATTATTTTAAAGTATGTGCTAAGGCACTTTAACAAGTAACTGGTAAATCATTTTATCTGTGAATTACCAAGAGAAAAGGAGATGAGTGACAGAACTAACATTTATCGGCCACGCACTGTAAACATTGTCTAACTTACTCTTTCAGGACAGGTCTTGTCACTTTCTTATAGATGAAAATAGAGAGCTTGAGAAAGGCTCAAAACAAGCTAGCTGGGAAGAAGTGTCCACTGAATTCCATAGGTTCTCAGAATTTACAGACTCACGCAGGAGAGGGGAACTGAAGGGATCAGCAGTGGGTCTCCTTTCAAACTGCACCCCTGCCCATGTCTCTCTCAATAATAAATGTAAGCCAAACCTTTAGATACAAACACATCTTTGATCTAGTGCACTATCATGAATTTCCGTCCTACCATAGTTACAGTCCAACAGGATACAATTTTAGTAAACTACCTAAAATGATACATCTATCGAATTAAACAACCCTTAGTCATTTCAGAGGCCCTAAAATTCTTCCAGAAGATTCTAAAAGATCTACCCAGCCAAGAAAACAATATAATTCAGCAACAGTGGTAACTCAGCAGCTGTTTACAGCAAGAGTTTTGCTAAAGTACTTCACAATTGGATACCCCAGAATGCCTTTCACATTCCTAATTGGTAAAGGACAACCAGTTCATTTGAGGACTGAAACACTTGCAAAATGCACTGTAAATTTAGTCATATTCTCTTTCTCTTATCCAGGTTTAAGGATCTTGTCTCTCAAATCTATTGTTCAGTTAATCTGTGCACGCATGCCAGAATATTCTAATTTAAATCTGAGCCTGGGACATGCTATATTTTGTTCTTAGCTGCAAGAGTGTGAATGCCATAAATAAAAATGTACTGCACTTGTTCCCCTTCCTAAACAGTCTGATAAGCGCATATTGAAATCATTTCAGCAATCACATCTGACAGCTCACTAGAATCCTGTTCAGCCCAGCTTCCCAACCAGTCCATTATTCCTGCCAGTTTCCAGGCAGACAAGGCAGTCAGCCACTCTTCTCTAAACATAAACAGTCCTAGTGGAACCCTACAGGAGAGGTGCCCTCGGGCGAACAGGCCGTCAGTCTGTCAGCTCACCTAATTTTCAACAAACCCATCTGCAAAGACACACCAGAGCACACTGGGAAAACCCAGCTCCACCAGGAGCAGCAGCACAGCATTTTACTTCCTCTAATCAAGGCATGCATCCATTGAATAAACAGGAACTCATTATCAACCTGGTTACAAACGTGTTGTGTATCACAGAGAACCAAGGGGCCTGGCAATCTAAAGCATCAATTCCTAACTTTTCACATTTAGCTATCCAGGCTAAAGTATTTTTAAATGTCTGGGCCTTGATTTGTCCATCTGCAAGATGGAGATAATCGTATATTGCTTCACAAGACTGCTGTGAAGATCAAACACGATAATACATTTTGTCCGACATCAAGCATAATGCTTGACTTCATAAAAAGATACTCACTAAAAGACCAATTCCTTTTCTTCTTTCTCCAAAGATTTTCCCATTTTTCTCATATCACACAGCTTTTATGTTAAAATTGGGAAGATGCATGGCACTGAGCGTAAGGGCTTTTTTTCCTCTTTGTCAGTGAAATTGTTTCTGAAGTATAATATACACCCAGAAAAAGGTATAAATCGTAAGAGTAAAGGCTCACTGGATTTTCCTAAAGTGGCAAATGTATGGAACCCAG
Source organism: Fukomys damarensis (assembly GCF_012274545.1). Taxonomy (NCBI): domain Eukaryota; kingdom Metazoa; phylum Chordata; class Mammalia; order Rodentia; family Bathyergidae; genus Fukomys; species Fukomys damarensis. The sequence continues at coordinate 13,634,515 of NW_022900943.1, read as the reverse complement.
AAAAAGAAAGAACATAACCAACACTTCAGAAGCTCATCAGGCCCCATTCCAGCTCCCATCATTCAACTGTGACGTGATTAAATCCCAACCCCATAGGTCACTTTTGCCTGCTTCTCAATCGAGCAATATTTTAATAATGTCTATGCCTAAAAATGACAAGTGAAAACATAGGATACTTTATATGAATGAGTTAAGTCAAAGGGGCAGTAAGTTAGAAAAGCAATATGTTGATAGCAATGAGGGAAAGGAAGGCACCTGAAGTTGCTGGGACATTGTTAGGACACTCCTTTTTTTTTTTTTTTATGTGTACAGCAAACACTGTAGAATAAGCATGAGAAAATCTTACACACATAGGTGCCAGGAATTTCTCTGTAAGCCATACACTGTGGTGCTGGATTGAAAAGTAGGCACTTTAGTGACAAATGATGGAGAGGAAGTATCTTTGGCAGAAAGGAGAAAGGAAGATTGAATTCTGAAAGTAGTATCTATTCCCCTGAACATAAAATACAAATCTGTAATTTCCCATCAAAAGTTCAGTCTTTAATTCATCAATATGCCATAAATACCTTAAAACCCAACTTTGTAACCCCTGGAACTCTTGGCAAATAAATTGCAAGAACTCTCTAGTCAACTGTGACAATGTATGCCTCTTGGGATTAGAATTTCCAACTCCCTTTGTCTTCCTAGTCAACCAAAATATATGCTCCCCATTAGGCCTGACAGCACAGCTAAGTTTACATAATTCACAGTCCCCAAGAAGCTAATGGAGAATACAGAAATCTAGGCCATGCCAAGGCAAGCTGAAGTCCTGGTTTTCAAATATTCTACTGAATATTTGAAATGTATCTTAAACACAAATATCATCACATCTTATACTGACACTATCAAGTAGCCATTAGGAACATATAATCAAATTCACAAGGAGCTAATGAGTCCACCACCACTGAGGTGGCTACCAGACAAAAAAAAAAAAAAAAAAAGGAAAGTAAAACCATTAACAAGAATATAGAGAAACTGAAGTACTCATGGGTTGCTAATGGAAACATAAAGTGATGCAGTTGCTGTGGGAAAGACTTTTGGCAATGCCTCAAAAAGCTAAAATATAATTACTAAACGACCTAGCAATCATAATCACATAAATATATAGAAAATGACACTCAAATAAGTATTTGTACTACAGACATGTTCAGAGAAGTACCATTCAGAATAGACAGAAGACGGAAACCCAAATTTCTATAAACAGAAAAATTAATCAACAAAATGTGTGATAAATCCATGCAATGGAATATTAGTCACCCATAAAAAGAAATCAAAGTACAGATATATGCTACAATGTGGATGAACATCGTGTGCTAGTGAAAGAAGCTGGCACAAAAAAAGTCATATAACCTATTATCCTATTTACCTAAATTGTTCAGAATTGGCAGAGACAGGTCATCAGGGGCTGGGAGGGAGAAGAAGAAGGAGTTACTACTTAATGGTTAGAGGGTTTCTTGAGGCTGATGAAAATGTTTTAAATCCAATATTAATCAGTGCTACACAACCCTGTTAATGCACTGAATACCACTGAGCTGTACACTTAAAACCATTTTATGTCATATGAATTTCACCTCCATTTTAAAATGTCACAAAAGGGAAATGAAAATCAAAAAAGCAAGAAAGAGACACTGCCCATAGATATGAAAGGAAAACTACTTCTAGATGTATAACAGTGATGACAGAGCAACCAAGGGAGGTCATCTAGAAATAGCTCCAACACCTCCACCTCCCTTTTGCTATAAAATTAAGATTTTTAAAAATCATTCTTTTTCAAGCCAACATGTATGTAGCAAGGAAGCTAAGCTCCAGCTAGCCAAGGAAGCAAGAATAATGTGCTAACAAGACTGTGAAAGTCCAGACAAGACAGGAAATATAACAAATTTGAAGGAAGTCAGCAGGTCCTCTCAACCTTGGCAGGAAGAGTGGAAGGTCCAGAAAACGAGGCACAGGCAGCACAGAGGTGCTGAGGACCAAAGACTACTGAATGAGATGCCTCCACCACCCGACAGATTCGATGTCATCAGTCCTGCTCACACTACCTGCTATCTGTAGATGGGGGGCCCTAAAACTACAAAATTTCACTGCAAACAGATAGAAGCTTCAAATGTGCAGGTAAACAATGAAGACAAACACGTCTTGGTTGAGTTCAACAGAAACGCCTTAACTTCTTCCTGAGTTTTTCAGAACTGACCCCAAAATACGCCTGCCAATAGAAACTTCAGTATGCAGTAGCATAACCTGAAAGAACGAGCCTTTATGCAAATTATGAAAATTACTAAATGTAAAAGTGTATCATTTTCTTTTCTCCTTCAAAAAGCCCTTTCCTCAAGTCTTGTGTTTAAAAGAATTTGTCAGCTCACAAAAATATTTAAGGATGCAAAATGGCCCACCAGACAAACTAAAGGTATAGATACACATGTATATCATGCTGCAGCCTAACAGACTCTTTTCTTTCTAATGTGTTAAAAAGAAAATGCACACAACACGCCAAATAACAAAGGGATAATCTCCACTCTGTGGAGATTATAGGCATCTCCTAGTTAGATTTGGTGTACAGTCTGCAGGACAGGGGCCAGAGTGAAAATGGAAGACCACATACCAAAACCAGGAGGTTTATACTCATCCATCCAACAAACCAGGAGGTTTCTGCTCATCCATCCAACTTCGGCCCACAGGATGCCCACAGTCCCCATACCCAATGGCAATCACCTTTTAAAATTTCCTCAAAGAACCTGAAGCTGGAATGTCAAGTCAAATCTAGAATTCCTGAACATCTCCCAATTATGTACCAGAATGCAGAGGGCAAGGAGAGCCATGCATGCTCTGACTTGCCCCTTCTCTTTCTAAATCTGTCCTACACCACAGACATCTTTGTACATGGCCCATAATAAGTATCACTTGGTTATACCTCAGACCTGGGGTACACCCAGTTCAGAAGGCTGGATCTGGGAAAGAAACAAGAGACGTCCCCAGAAGGCCCCAGGTCATTTGGAGGAAAGAATTCTAGAGCCCCAAGAATATACAACACGGTCTAGAAAGAGAGGCTAAAACTGTGGAGTCCTTGTCTCCCAGGGAAAGCAGAAGGTGCAGATGGATCAGTCTTAATAGAGCCCTTCAGAGCTGCACTCCCTCGGAGTATGCTTCGCCAAAAGAAGTCTGAACTCCTCTTGGAAGCTTGAAAAAGTGACAAATCCCAAGCCCTATTCCATTGCTGCACTATCAAAGTGTCCAGAAGATCTCGGTGAACCCTTAAATTTAAGCACAACTACTAACTCATTTGTCCAAATCTCAGAGTGATGCTGTGTCCAGCAGCTGTCAATTTCCTGAAACTGCTACTTACCAACTTCAAAATGTGAATGCCAGCTATTTAGATGAAAAAGTTCCATTTCTGTACATGACAACAGAAGGACTTGTTTAATTCCCCCAACAACTGAGGCAAAGGATCCAAGAAAACTGGAATGACAGGGATTCTATCTATATTTCTGATTTCAAATTGAGCCATGGAGTTTTGAAAAAATTGTAACACAGCCTCAGAAACTTTATTAATTCTGTCAGGGCATAAAACCATCACAAAAGAAGTTAGAAAAATCTGGCTCTATAATTAAGAGCAGGATCCCACAATCTAATTATTATATTTTCAACTAAAGTAGAGCTTTCAATGTTTTCCATTGTTTCTTGAATTAGCACAGACCTGTAAGCATGTCCTAAACAGGGATACATTAATTAGGGAGAAAATTTCCCAATAAGAAGCTTAGCCCACATCATCTGATAATTAGGAATGTTGCAACAATTCACTGACCCTTCAAGGTCCCCTTTGTAGTACTGGTGGGTCTCAGAGATTCACAGAACTCCACATCACAATTTCTCCTGGTTGTCACTTTTGCTGCTGCATTTGCAGACTGTCACATTTTAAGTCTTCAAGAAATGCACTGAGGAGCTAGCTACCTGTCCCTAAAATCGCTGGTGCTTTCTTTTTCAAAGGGTCTGTCATTCTGTCCACAGAGGTCCTTTAACCTCAAACTGAGCACTGCATGGTTGAGGAGATTAGTAGTACAAGTACTCATTCTACAGAACACGGAATCTTGTCTTCAGAATCCATAGGTCATGAAACATGCTATCCTAGACTGTCACTCCTTGTCATCCAGTGCTGAGTGGGGCCAGAGCATGGATGTGAGAGGCCTCATTACTTCACACACTCAGAAAAGTCTTGTTTGACTTCACTTGCTGCTGTGGATACTATTACTGCCAGGTAAGCTGGGTCACTGAGGTCCTGAATATGTTTTTAGAAAAGTCTTTAGTAGGACTGTAGATGAGACGGTAAGAGAAATACAAAGGGGACAAGCACCAGCCTGAAAGCACTAGGAGTAGAAATGACCAAAAGTGCTTATTAAACTAGCACTGTATGGTGTGGCAAGTACTTTGCAAACATTCATGCTGTCATTTAATCTTCACAAATCTTTATGGGAGACACTACCATCATTTTGTACATGAAAATATTAAGGCTCGGCCTGCTTTGGGGGAAGACAGTAAGTTATGATTCAAACCCAAGTCTACCAATTCAAGTTAAAAGTTCGTTTTTTATTTAATTGGTACATTTTAGGTATACAGTACAGTTACATTCATCATTAGGATCTTGTACGTTTACATGACATATCTTGGTTCTTATTTTTTCCCCATTCCCCTGGCTACCCTTCACCCCCTCCACCCTTCCCTATTTACAAAAACTGTTTCCATTTTTTTCCTTTTCTCTTCATACCTTACCTTCTTTCCCTTCTTCCCTTTCCCCTACCCCTCCTACTTCCCCTACACCTTTAGACCTTTTCTACCTATTACACACTATCAATTATACATTTTGATCCTTATTTACACTTTTAGTTTATCATACCAGAAAAACTCTACGGTTTTTACACATGTCCTATGAACTTCACTTAAGAATATGTCCTCAATGTGCATCCACTTAGCTATAAAGGTCTCTAGTTTCCCATTCTCAAGTTAAAAGTTCTTAACTGGGGTGTATTATACTCTAGCCAAAAAAAAAAAAAAGTTGTAAAAGATCCAAAGAGATCTTTGGATGTTTGATGACCTCACAGTATCCCAATGTTCCCATGTGTCTCATCTACCTTCTTTCTGTCTCTGACTTACACATCTAAGAGGGCTAGATCTCTTCAAAAGCAACTACCATGCATTTTCCACTATCTTTTTCTCTTTTCCACTGCCACTGGCCCAGCTGAAGTTGCAGACACTTTTCTCTGGTATTACAACAGTGGCTTAACTAATGTCCTCCATCCAGCCCCTCATTTCTGTTATACATCCCTTACCCAGTGCCAGAATGAGCTGTTCTAATTTTTATTTTTATTAGTACATATTTGCAGTACATAATGATTACGCTCATTGTGAACAGTCAGTACATATACATAACACATCTCAATTCCTTTTTCCATCCCTTCCCTCTCCCCTTCCATTTTTTAGTCTCCTTCCCTTTTGCAAAAGACCTACCTTCACCTTCCTCTTTCCTATTATCTTTTCTTTTGATCTTTAACTAATTATTTTAGGTTTCTCATGACAGTGAAATCACATGATATTTAAGTATGTAAAATCACCAGTCAGGGTGCACCCTTGCCTCAGAAACTACCAGCTTCCTAAAAAGCCCAGCTTCACACTAGCCTCCTCCCCTCTTGCCTTCTGAAATTCCAGTCTTCTTGTACTTGACTCACAGAACGGGGTTTCTGCCCCACCCCATCCAGAAGCCAATGATTTTGATCACTGCTTATTGCAGCCCCTAGGATTGAAACGCTTATCTCTTCCTATTCCAAGCAAAATCTTTCCCTTCCCTTAAGGCTCAGTTTCATGCAAGTTCCTGCACTCCGCTCAGCTGACTGTTGGAATAAACCCCCTTTCTTACCTATTTCCACACTTGACTTGTCCTGGAGCTACATTAATCATATTCTATAGGTATTAATGTGCCTGATTCCCTGGAGGCAGAAAGATTCAAGGTCATCTCTACAACCCAAAGACCTGTAAGGTTTTCACAGGGAATTACCATCAGAAAGGAGTCCAAAGTGAGAATTTCCTTTAGAATGTGAAGGCTTTTTTCCTCTTCCTCAACAAAATTTCTGGAAATGACTACATTTCACATTTTACTTTTGTTGTTTTTCATTTTCTGCTTTTATTTCCTGGCTGAAAAACTAAAACTCAAATCTCTTTTTTCCCCCTTCTCAGGTCTTGCTCTAGTCTTAATTTCTTTCATCTTCAACCTTGATTTTCTACTTTACATTTGCATTTTTTACTATTTTATGTTTCCTTCCATTTATCTCAACTTCTGTGGAACAAGATGGGATACAAATAAACAGATGTATAAATAAAGAGTAGGTTTTTAGAAAATGATTGACAATTTGAATTGAAAGGAAGATTCCTACTGGGAAAGAAGTGGAGAACTCAGACCAAATTCTACCAATAGCCCAAAAGGGAGGATACAAACTCAAACAAGAAGCAGTTTACTTTCTGAAAATTAGAGTGTGCTAGCATAGAAAATATGTGGGACCTTCTGTGAAGATCTCCAGCGTGAAGCGTTGAGACCCAGATACTAAAAGGGTATCCAGTAAATGGAGCACTACCTGCGAATTTTTTACTCAGACTGACTCCCCAAATCTATCCCCACCATTGTGACAGTTTAGTTGTTCACAGGGCAAGGACTGGAGAAAAACTATGGGTGGTTGGAGAAAAACTGCACGATTTACCAGGAGGAATTTCAGAAAAGCTGGTGTATGAAGACCCCCCACCTTTGATGCAAAATCATTTCCTTTCCTACTTTTCTATTCCCCTGCTCAGTACACTGGGTGAAAATACTAATCCACAGAATGAATGAAACTTGATGGAAAGGAGCTAGAAATAATAGGAGAAGACTGAAGTGGACTTTTGTTCAAATCATAATTCATTCCCCACTAAAGCTATGGCAGAAAGAAAGACAGAGTAGCCCTATTCCTAAATTTTGCCATAGGTGGCTAGGAAAATCACACACCTCTCCAAGCCTTTTTCTCTGTCCTAAAATGGGACTAGTTATACTTTCTTTACTAGGTATTCTAAGAATGAAATGAAATGGCATGGGACCTTGCTTTATAAATTCATCATAGAAAAATAAGATTGCTATTTCCACTCTGTCAAAGATTTGAGAAAAGTGACACAGAAAGAGGACCACAGACTATGGAATTCAAAACCAAATTACCAAAAATTTAAATTATGTCTCCTTCTAGTTTTGAGACCACAAGCATGTTCCTGACCTCTCTGCGTCTCAGTTTACCACTGTGTAAAAAGATAACCTTAAACCTGATAGTGTTAGCAAGATGATTAAATGAAGTAATTTCTTTCTGTTTACCCAAAGTACCTGGCATATTAATAGATGTTACTCGTATTTCATAAATACATCAGTTAAGGCCATCCCACAAACCACACACTGAACTATACTGAGTGTGACAGGGCACACACGCATACACACACAGCCCAAGAGTGAATCCTGGCGGAACTTTCACAGGCTCAAGCATCGAGCTGTGACCCAACTGTTAGAAGAAACTTCTCAGGAACAACCTTGCCCAGGGACTCGTTTGAATTCTCTTATTCTCCTGAATTCCAAATTTCAGATTTCACTTTGCCCTTGTGGTCACTTACCTAACTCCTCTCCAAGAGTTGCCATGGTTCATTTATGCTCATGAAATGCTAAGGTATTTTCTTAAACACCATTCATTTAATGAACTACTATTACAACTGTGGAGAAATTTCACTGTGGTGTTTTCCTGAAGGAATATTTTATATAAATGAGGAATTTATATAAATTTCAGCTGCCCATATTCAGGGAAGACACAACATTCAGGAAGGGAAAAAAAATTTTAAAGAAAGCACTTCACTGAATGAAACATTTACAAGATAGCCTGTTCATCTTCGTGAGCTCAGAAGTTTTTTTGGTTTTTATTTGTTTGTTTGTTTTAAGCAGAACATTAATGAGGGAGAAAAACATCTTTTCCTTCTTCCTGTTCACCTGGCTTGGAGGAAGTAACCTGGTAAAACTTCAATGAGGCCCAAGTAAATTTTGTCACTCTTGAATAATTTTGCTGTAATTAATCAAAGGTTTTATTTTAGGATGATTAGCAGCCAGCCATATTCCAGTTCTGACATTCTAAAAATATTATTCTCTGATTAACTACTTCTTCTGAAGTACTGCAGAAAAGTTGTCCAACTTGTTACCAAATTCCAAAAATCCTCCCTGTTGACACAGAAGGAAACCTCTAATTACATGAGTCACTGTACTTTTACAACTGAATAAACTGTTAACTAAATTGGAAAAATTGTCATTGAGATGATAAAGCCCATTCTGGAACTCCATGCCAAAGCACTCCTGACTTGAACCTTTTCAAGAAACAACCACTTGTGAAGAGATTGCCATCTAGGAGATTAAATGTGAAATCCAATATGCTTTCCCGGGTCTTTAACATGCTGCTTTATTCCTGGTTAAAGGAAGAGGAATTTCCTGGGCATGTCCCTTTAAAGTTGTCATCCTAGGAGTAGGCATGAATATCTATTCTGTAAGCCACTGTGTTAGCATCTTATGAAAGATGACCAGTCCACTGGCTGTGGCATAGTTTACATGTATATATACATATATATTCAACTCTCCAGTATGCTTTTGTCTACTCCTTTGCTTTAACATTTACATTTGTGCAGTGATTAATCCTGCTTTCTTCAATGCATGGGCCGTGCCTCTAAATGTGTTAAGTATACCATATACAGGTGTCTTGCCCTGGGAAACATCAGGAAGCTCGCACACCAGAGTCCCTCATAACTCTAATCACCTGCTTTTCTGTGCAACTCATCTCCAAGGCAGCCTAACATGCACAATTGAGGAACTGCCTGGTAAACCCATATGAGCTACAATGAAGTCTGGACAGTCTTACCCAACATTAGGAGCCATCAATCTCCTACAAACTCAGGAGAAATAAGGAAGAAAACAAATGTAACAGAAGCTTGAATACCACACCTTGCTCTATCATTTGAGTTTTAAGAAGGAACATCTTAAGGACTCCTTCATGTTTAGGGTGATCATACACTCTGTTAATTTACTATGGAATTTAATACGCTACCTGATTAGCCTTTGGATCTAACAAATTCATTCAGGACGGTATGGCTGCATATATTAAAATTGTTTCTGAAGACGAAAATCTGAATGCTTGACAGAATTTTTTAAAAAGACTATCTTTCCTAGATGCCCAGTGCTGTTTTATGTAGCCACTGAAGGACAAAACAAGTAACGTCATTAGAAATACCCTACTGGTATCCTCTCTTCCAAATGGTGTATTCCCCTGTAAGTCCCTGACAGTAAAGAGAAGTCTGGGCTTCACAGATGCCGTTCTGCACTCATGGGTCTTTAGCCCACGATCATGGAACTTCAAGTCTCAGGAGAGCAGCCCACCAAGAGTTTATGGGGCTACCTTACTCCCTCTACTTCCCAGCCGGACTCATGAAGCAGGACAAGTGAGGTCACTGTCCCAAGGTCCCATACCTGATCGGGATTAGGGACACCCTAGAGCCCAGCCGGCATCCAGTCCAGTGCCTTTTCCCCACTATATTTCCTAAGACAGAAAAAAGTTTTTTCTTCCAGAGTCCAGATTCTGTATCAAGAAGTTTTTGGAGATGTTGGGTGATTTTCTATGACCATTACTTTGTTTTTTTTTTTTTTAATTTTAAATTGAATTTATTGGTACATTCTAGGTAGACAGTACAGTTACATTCATTACTGAGATCTTGTACCTTTACATGCCAGGTCTTGGTTCTCCTTTTTCCCCTTGTCCACACCCTCCCTTCACCCCCTCCTCCCCACCCCACCTTCAAACACCTTAATTCCATTCTTACATTTTCTCATATTTTTTTCCTTTTCCTTTATTCTCCTTTCCCTATCCTTCCTACTGTCCCTACACCTTTGATCCTTTTCTTCCTATTTCACATTGCTAATTGTCCCATTACGATCTTGAGTACTGCTTTAGTTTTTCACACCAGAGAAACTATTCGGTATTTGCATATGTGTGACTTATTTATTTCACTTAGGAGTATATCCTCAAAATGTACCCATTTACTTATGAATGAATCTACTTTCTCATTCTTTATGGCTGAGTATTATTCCATTTTATAGAAAAAACACATCTTCTTTATCCAGTTTCCAACTGATGGGCAGATGGAGTATTTCCAAGTTTCAGCTATCACAAACTGTGCTGCTATAAACATGGGTGTGCATATATCACTGCGGTATGATTCTTTTAATTCTTATGGAAAGATACCCAATAGAGGCATGGCTGGGTCAAATGGAACCTCTAGTCCTAGTTCTTTGAGGTATCTCCATATTGACATCACCATGCACTAAATTAAAATCCAAGTGGATTAAAGATCTAAATATTAAAACAGAAACACTAAACTTGCTGGAAGATAAGTTAGGCAGAACTCTGGAAGACATTGGCATAGGAAAAGACTTTATGAACAAATCCTCAGTAGCACAGGAACTAGCAGAAAGAATCAACAACTGGGATCTCATCTTATTAAAAAGCTTCTGCACTGCAAAAGAAACCATCAACAGAACTAAGAGACAACCTACAATGTGGGAAAAAATTTTTACCAGCTGCTCCTCAGACAAAGGACTATTATCTAGAATATATAAAGAAGTCAAAAAAATCAGCCCCCCTAAATATAAAGACCCTATTCAAACATGGGCATCCGAAATGAACAGACATTTCTCAGACAAAGAAGTAAAAGCAGCAAGTAAATATATGAAAAAGTGTTCTAACATCACTGGTCATTCGAGAGATGCAGATAAAAACAACTCTGAGATTTCACCTCACCCCACAAAGAATGGCTGCTATCAAGAAATCACACAACAACAAATGTTGGCACGGTTGTGGGGAGAAAGGAACCCTTCTCCATTGTTGGTGGGAGTGCAGACTGATCATTACTTTGAAGTGATGAAACAAACAAGTAAATGGCAGTGAGGATAATCGAAACAGAAGTAGAAGGAAGAGAAGCATCATATTAAGATTCAACTTCACAGTGTGAATTAGAGGATCGGCAAACCCAATAGGTAAATTCTGAGCCCAGGAGCACTTTCTCCGAAATGTCAAGGCCCAAAATGGAAATACCTGCATTTTAAGAGAAGAGCCAATAGTATTTTTGCTTCAACTGATTCCAACAGGAGGATCATGGAGACCTCCTGCTTAACAAAGTTTTCATCCACGGCTCAACCTGCAAAGAAGTCTCCTAAATAGCAATATGTCACTGACCAAATATTTATCCATTAACTCTTTATTTCTAAATGGACGATGATTGTAATGAGAGATAAAATTGGGGATATATTAGTCACAGTCTTGATCTTCAAAGGGTTTGCAAATTTCTAAAGCACAACAACTGCATTCTCAATATGTTTAAATTAATAAGCTCTGCATCTGCCAAGATAAAAAATATAAAATAAGTTGGGCATGCCTGTAATCCCAGCACTCGGGAGTCTGAGGCAGGAAGATTGCCATGAGTTCAAGGCCTGAGCTACATAGCGAGTTGAAGTCCAGCCTGAAATATGAGACTCTTGTCTCAAGAAACAAACAAACCCCTCCCAAAAAAATCCAAAATGCAAAATAAAATAAAAATGTTACATTGTATAGTCCCCCAACTCCAGTGATCTTTTTGTCAAAAATTAATTCAGTTTGACAATAATGATTAAACTTCTAAGTTAACACCTAAACTCTATTTCAATAACCAAATATTGCAGTACATACATTTGCAATGAAAATTACAGAAATCTCTACTGATAAGATAGAACCAAATAAGAAGAAAATAATGAAACTAAGTAAGTGAGCTTATCATAGAATCTACAATCCTAGCAAATTAAGAAAAACAGATTCAATGAATAAAGTATGCAGAAAAATTCCAAATGGAAATTCTGAGCACTTCTGAGAACTATTAAGGTTGGTAACCATAAGAGTGCCTTCAATGGAAATTGGTAGCCAGTGAATTACAAAAGGTGGAGGAAAGAAGATGCAACAAGGTGAGGAAAAGAGAGCACGCATAAGATGCCCCATGTCGGTCTTTGAGAGGTGATTTTCACTTGGGACAACTGGGTCTCTGCTCCTCCGATAAGAGATGAAGTCATGTTCATCACAGAAGTGGCTCCTGTCCAGTAGCATGAGTATCACCTGAGAACTTATTAGAGATGTGAGGTATCACTGGTATATCCAAACCACTTAGGCTCTCCTTCCTGTAGGCTGGTAGTTCTCAACTGGGAGCCATAATGTATGTCTCAGGACACTTTTGGTTGTTAAAAAGAAAGAGAGAGGAGTTCTCCTGAACTGAAATCTAGTGAGCAGAGGCCAGGGAAATGGACAAGACCCCACAACCAAGAACTATTTGGCCCCAAATGTCCTTAACACTGCTTTTGAGAGACATTGGCTTATGCAAATCAGCCACTGTCAATCTGTTTTTAGCTCATGTACTTCTTACATGGTGGAAGAAAGGATAGGGCTACTCCACAGCCACTTCAATTCAATGTACCCGATCAGAGCCCTCTTTCTGTATCTCTGTGTAAGTTTACCTGCTCACTTATTAACAAAAGGGTGCTTTGTCTGCTGTCCAACTTGGCTCTTTTTGCATATGCTCTGTCCCTGAGGTACACAGAGGAAAGAAAGGAAACTGGAAAGATTTGGGTGCTGAAATCACACCTAATTGCCCTATCAATTAGGGAAACCAGCCTTGACTCTTCATATGCAGGTATATGAATTTTTAAAATGATTAAGTCCAACGATCAGCACAATAGAGAAATAAAGTGAAATTAAGGCCAACTGCCAACAAAACAGATTAACCTTCATTTGAACAGAGTCTGGGGGCCAGTGCCTGTTGACCCATAAGCACATAGGACGTGTGGGCTGCAGCTGAGAATACAATGTACCAAAGAACAGGACACTTACATGTCTGTTTTTGCTCTGCCTAGAGAATGAACACAGCAAAAGCTTCTCATCATCTACTGTCTGTTTTACCCCCAATCCCTCACATCCACTGTTCCAAAGATTTCCACACTGATTCTGAGCAATTTATGTCAGCCCAGGTGTTCAGAGTTCCAGGTTGAAACATTTGGTTAATTAACATCATGCTGCAAACACTCTAAATCACTTCAGCTGCCACTAGAACAAAACAAAACTCCCAAAAACAAAAACTGTGGGGGAAATATAAACAAATGGCAGTATTCTCTGGAAAACAATGTATGATTTTGGTGACAATAAAAGCAGCAAGGGCTTTCTTGAATTAATACCAACTTCCTTTAAAACATTTTTCTAAAAAGAATTATATTGAGTTTGCGTAAAGACTTGAAAGTACACATACTTATACAGAATGTAGCTATGTGCCAAGATGCGAAATCATTAGCACTTTCCTGAAAAGAAAAAAAGGTACAGTGAAAAAGCAATGTGAACCCCAAGAGTGGCAATTTGGGAAATATCAAAAGAAATGGCTATTCTTCCATTGAGAATCCCAAATGGCTTTTCTCCCCTGTTTCAGAGCCACAATGAGCTCAGCTGTAGTTCTCTTTGCACTTAGGGCTTTCCGGGCCCAACTCCTCCCCTCAGGCCCACTCAAGGTCCCAATTTAATGTTTGCATTTTAATCCTTTTAAACACCCATTCTTTCCAATCACTTTCAGTAAAACTTCACGTCTTTTGGAAAGGGCGTAGAATTAATATTTTTTAAGGCATGAAATGTAGAGTGTTGAGAAAGCAAGCCATTTTTCTTAGTTCTGAGGCAGGGGGTTGGGATGAGGTAAAGTTTTTCATGTATTTTCTTTCCAAATACTAAGGAGGGGAAGGGAGAATGGCAGAGAGCAGTTCTGGCTTGAGACTTGGTTGGCGTCCAGGTGATCAGGTGTGGCCAGTCTGAGGCAAGTGACAGTCTAAAGGCTCCATCTGGGTCTAAGGAAAGAGGAGGTCTGGCTCACAAGTTCAGTACCAAAAAGTGCCTCAGGTATTGGAGGACTGCGAAGGGACATTTTTTAGTATAATTTTCTATGTCTCAGTTTCTTCCCAGTAAAATGTTCTTCCCCCATAGTCCCAGTAGCCAGGGACTTGCAAAGAAAGCCTGAAGAAATAACTGAAATAGCTCTTTGATCCATCTCTGAGCTACTCAGAACTAACGCAGACACTTTAGGATGGACCTCCATAGTGGCGAACCTATGGTGCACATGCCACAGGCAGCTGTTTGTAACGGTGGGCCACCGTGCCGCCTCGGGTCTTTAATAAAGATCTCTCATAGGAAGAAAAAAAAGACAGGAACGGGACATCAGCTCAATTGTCATTCAGGAAGAATAATGCAAGTTTGGTGGACTGGGGGCTCCCAGGTATGGCAGCTGCAGTAGCCACAGAATCTAGCAGGTGGAGCACTGGTTAGTCTCCAGGGCTGGCTGGTCACTAACAACAGAAGGCAATGCCCTGGACATGATCAAGGGCACCAGCAAGGGCCAAGTAGCAGAACAAGTAACATCATCACTGTGTCAGTCTTCCTGACTGTGACAAATAGCTGAGACAGCCAACTTAAAATCAAGAAAGGTTTATTTTCACTCATGGATTCATGGAGGTTCAATCTCTAGTGGCTGAGGAGCCTACTCACTTCATGGCATCCAGGAAGCAGAAAGATTACTTAACGGAGGGTTCCAATGACCTCTCCAAGAGTGTACCTCGAACATCTCACTTCCTTCCATGAGGTCCCGCCTGCTAAAGATTCTACCACCTCCCAACACCCACACAGGCTAGTGACCTGTGGGTAGTGACCAAGTCTCCATCGTACAGATTTTGGGGGGACATGCAAGATCCTAAGTATAGCAACTATCAACAGGGTCCAACACAAACATCCTTCAGTATTCCAGAGAAGCCAGAGATGTCCATCAAAAAGGAGATATTCAAGCCGGGGATGTAGCTCAGTGGTTCTGCTGCCTGCCTCGCAAGCACAAAGAATGCAGTTTGATCCTGGTTACCCCCCCCAAAAAAAAGAGAGAGATACTCAAGAGTAGTTTCTACAACAAAACAAGTATCAAAGTTTTAAGAATAGCGTGTCACTTTTAATTCTATACCACCATTTATTCTCCATCTCATAGTACCAAGTTCCATATAATAGGCTAAAATATTTATGTATATGATTATGTGGACCTATCCAAAGACTGAGGGAGGTATTAAGTAATCTCTGAAAGCTCTTAGAACATTAACATTTATTATGTTCACCATTCTTCCTTATGAAACTAGCAATCATCTTTATTCTCTCGTGGTTTCTCGTTATTTTACCCTGTGCTTCTGCTACCCCATGTCTTGTCCTGTTCTTGTTTCTCGATGAAAATTTTCCATGCACTATGACATTCCGAGAGGAGTCTAGCTGGTCCTTCACATCACTGTGTGCAAAGAGCTTTCAGCTGGCCAGTCCAGGAAGCATGTGTCTCTGGGTCAGGGGCACACTTATAATCCAGGGTTGAGTGGCGTAAAACAGCAGTGTAGAAGGGAAGCCACTACACTCAGGAAGAGGCTGTGGCATGACCGATGTGGTGACTGCTCATAGTACTGTCACATTGTCAGAGGTATTAGCATATTTTTCCATATTGGTTTGAAAAGAAAAATAATTAAATTAATTTATTTTGATCTTTGGATAGGTTCTTCCTTAAATTATTCCAAATACTCTCTTAAAAGTCCCCCAGGATAAGGAAATATGTAAGAAACAGACTACAAAATACAACAGATCTGTCAAACTTTAGATCCTTCCAAAAGTGTAGGTAAACTTCTAGGTAGAGAAGAATCTAGGAATTGTCTGGCAGTCTAAGAGTACATGAAAAACTAAAAGGAACAGAAGTCTGTTCTTGGCATAGGGCTTTGACGGGAAGTCATGAACTTCACCCGTTAATGCCAAAAGCCAGATAACACAGTCCCTAGAGTTATCTTGGGTTCTACAGTCCCAACTCCTGGCCATTTAAAAAATTTAACTTGTGTTTCCAAGGAGTTATTTTTGCCATTTGCATCCTTGTAACAAGCTCTACTGCTGGAGGGAGCTCTCTTGCAAATGAATGAAACTAGCATGCACACTAGGCCTTTTACATTTCTCTTAACGAGAAAGCTGCAAAAAGAGGAAGTGTTCTGGAACTTTTACTATAAAGATCATTTTTTTTTCTTTTGTATATGCAAGGTAACAATGTGGAAAAAATAAGTTCTGGCCCCACCAGCCTTGAAAAAGCTGAAGACAATAAGCTTATGGTGAAATTAAGCATACCCCTGAAATCACTGCCCTAGATATTATGAGTCCCTATAAAAGGGATCACTAATGCTCCGTCCCTGTCAGAAATATTTTGAGTAATCACGGAAAAATGAAAGATATGCCAAAATCTGGGGAACTGGAAATGTCACTCAAATTTTCAAATTGAAGAAGTAGCTTCTAAAAACTGTATAGAGGTTACCTTGGGAGAAAAGCATAAATGCTTTATTAGACTGCTTGTGAGAAGTCAGAAAGTGAAAATGCAATCACAAGGATGCAGCAGTTTTGCTCAGAATTGGCTGTATCAGTTTAAACTCATATTTCCCTTTGATTATATTGTAGTATCAAAATACAGACTTCAACATCAGTGCATTTGACAAAGTCTCTCATGATGTTTTTACACACCATAATTAAAACTTGCTACAAGACACTTTTCAAAGTGGACATCCACTTTAAGAGAGGTTTCCTGTAGCCTTTTCTCAGGACACTAACCTTGGTCTCTCTAGCTTAACATTTTCATCATGTACTCGGATGAGGATAGTAAAGGCATCCCTTTTAAACCTTTAAGAGCAAATACTGAGAATAACTAAAAAGCACAGAGAAGTTGGGCCAGCATTAGACTGGGGCTAGATCTAGCAATATATGATGTGTTGTGTCCAAATAAGTATTATATTAGTAGAGGTTGGAAGACACGTAACTTAAGCATCGGAATCAGAAAATACTACGTTTAATCAAGAGAAAGCTATCAAAGATGAGGTAACCCCATGTAGCAATGTAAGTTAACCATACTGCATGCAGTTTCTAGCTGGAATATTGAATTCACTTGTAATGATGTACTTCTGGGGACATACATTTACTGTGATTCATTTAGAGTTGAGTTCCCAGGATAAGGCAAGAACTCTTAACTGCAGCCCATGAAAAATGGCTGAATGAATGGGGGCAGGGGAGCATGGCAGTTCTTTTTGAAATAAATGAAAGATGGTCATGTGCAGAGTGATATACTTCCTCTAGGTATCTCTCAGGAACAAAATTAGAGGCAAGACTGCACAAAATATTTTAACTCAT
Source organism: Fukomys damarensis (assembly GCF_012274545.1). NCBI lineage: Eukaryota > Metazoa > Chordata > Mammalia > Rodentia > Bathyergidae > Fukomys > Fukomys damarensis. The sequence continues at coordinate 13,617,122 of NW_022900943.1, read as the reverse complement.
TGAAAACAGAATAGGTCTTGGCAGGCATCCAAAGGCCCAACAAACACTAATGGGAAAAGTACAGAAGAGCACAGATTTTAAGGTGGAATGTTGGACTGTATACGACTTTAAGGTCTTTTTTAATATTATGCTTTTAGCCCTTTTTTTTTTTTTTTTTTTTTGCAGTACTGGGAATTAAACTAGAGGCCTTCACACTAGGATACATCTCCAATCCTCCCCCTCCCCCACTCCCCACCCTGCCCCTTTGACAGGGTCTTGCAGAGTTGCCCAGGATGAGCTCAAATGCACGGTCCTTCTGCCTTGGCCTCTCAGAGTGCTAGGTTACAGCATGCATTACCGCACTCAGGAATCCTTTTAGTCTTATATTCCAGTTCTGACCTTATCATTTTCTTAGTCTCAAAAAGTTAATATTGCTCCCAATTACAAATAAACTTGAATCTATGTTCACCCTACAATTTAAAGACCCTGCCAGCTGATGCACTTGCTTTTAATCTTATTTTCGCAAATATTTATTGACTATACCTAATGTAATCTGGGAACTAGTGATACACAAATGACTAATGTATTGTTCCTCACCTCAAGGAGCTCACCTAAGGAGAAAAAAAAATACTTTAATATAATCTTGGAATGAAAAGAGACAGAACGGGCTAAGCATGCTATCTGATGCAAGCATACAAGTAGAGGCCTAGAAGAGTCAGGGGAGGTTTCACGACAGATTTAAACCTGACTGTTTTGGCTCCAGAGCCAGCATTCTTAACCTCTCTGTATGCTCCTTCTGTTGTGTGCTTTTCAGAGTATGGAGAAGGTTAATGAACTTTTGTGAGATGATCTCTGTTGGGACAGGAGGGGTACAAGCAGAACCCCACTTTACCATCCTCCTTTACCCAAGAAATGTTTAAATTCCTTAGGAGAGAGGTATTTGGTGGAAGGTTTGTGGTCATTCTGGCCATTCCCTGCAGAAGGACAAAGACTAACCCTAAGGAGACACCGACAGCCACTGGACCTGGTAAACCCACAGTTGTTACACCCTCCACAACTAACTTCTACTTGGCAGGTGCATGGAGGGCTTTATTCCCGAACAGTTCAACTTTTCCAGGAATTCTAGAGTGAAAAGGAAAGAAAATAGGTAAAATCCAAGTGTCAGGCAGTGAGGAAGGGCCTTCCCCACATTCTCCATCCTAATCCATGATCAGAGAGCCCTACCTAAACATGTACTTCGTTCATCTGCTACAGTTTAATGTGTTCCTGCTGAATTCAGCCAACCCCCGAAGAAGAGGAAGAGTAACATCAGTAATCAAATCCTGCTCTGACCCTCTAGCAAATTCTACATGATGGGCACACCAGAGTTAAACATAATAGCACTTTTAAAGCAAACCTGGAAAGCAAACAGTATTTCTTGGCTCAGAACAATATCCGTGAGGATCAGGAGGAGAAAAAATATTTACCAGAATATGTAAGGGTACAAACCAAGTTGTGAGATGGTTTGTGCACTACAAAGGATCCTGTTGTAAACTTATTACCCTGTGGATCTATTTAAACAGCAAGTCTTAAATGCTGATATTATTCGGGTCCACCACACAGTCACGTCATAGTTCAGTATGTGCATAATATAATACAAGCTACTCTTATAAATAGAAAAGAATTTAGCTTGCACAGTCAGAAACAGCTTGCTTAACCACATTATAATATTTAACTGAGTACTTAGTTTTAAATTGCACCAAATTGCTCTGGACACAATGACCTAATAAAGACAGAAACAACTCCTCATAGAGGGGATTAAAGTATCTTTTAAAATCATACTCAAAGTCCTCTCCATGGCACGCAGAGGCTGTAAACTTCTCACCAATGTCACTGCTCTCAAGGGCTGTCTTCTCAACCACCCATCAGGCACTTGGGTCTTGCCTGTGCCCTTGTGAGGATGCCTGCACAAACATCTCACGAACTATTTTGTTACTTCCAACATTCTTGCCCTCTTGCCAAAAGTAGGCAATCTAGATCTCCTCAAAACTTCCTCTGGAGTGCCAATGACTTCATTGCCTATGCTTTAAAATAGTCACCGATATATAGCAGGACAGGACCCAAAATTGTTTTCGATTCCTACTTAGTCAGCAGGCTTCTACCTACACTGAACATTACAGGCATCCAGATTGCTGAGCACAAATGGCTGAGTTCTAACTAGATAACAGTTCTGATGGGCACCGATAACATCTGAGCAAATTATCACAGAAGCGTACCATCCAAGAAACAAACACACATCTACAACTGCCAGCAATAACCACCAGCTGTCTTGTGTACCAAATAGGCTTCAGAAGTCCAGGATACAGAGGTCCCAGAGCTGCAGCTGATACACTAGTTGTGCAGCTATTCAAATGCATCTACCGTGTCTGGTAACTAACCCCCGCTCTGATAACTAAACTCTCTTCCCCCAACCTGGGCTCTGCTTGCAGAACCCTTACTTCCAACTCCCCGCTATGACTGCTAAAGGAAGGAAGGCTACCACGTACTGGGCTTCCAGGACCCTGATCAAACACTTAGTGTCCATGCTGACTGCTCAGTGCCATGCCAGCCAGGCTAGCTATCACCAAAGCCCACGCAGCCCAGGGATGCCGGCACAGTGTCCTGGGCTGAGCCCATTCATATTCTGACTCTTCCCTTCATTATTCTCTTTCACACCTATATCCCCTCCTCCAAATCACATACCCACAGGAATAACTGTCTTACCTAGGAATCCTCTGAGGAACGCCTCAAGAATACAGAGTGTGTCTATACAGAATAAGCTGTGTCAGGAAAGGGGTCTGTATCGTTTTCATGTCTTTCCTGCAGAATTCCAATATTTTGGTAGTAACTTTTTCTCACTCTTCAAAGACTAGAGTCCACTGGAAGTCACTGGCCTCACCTATAAGCCTGGTTATGTTCCCACCCCATGGATCAGAGCTGCATCTCCAGTAAGAGGAGATAAAGAGTAAGCCTTCGCACCGGCAGGTGAAATCTAAACCTGCTGCCAGGGTCCATGTAGTCAGGGGAAGTTGAAAATTTCACAATAAACTACAGAGACTTATTTTCCCTCCTGTTGGAGAACAATAAACTCCTGCTGTATGTAGAATCCCAGGCAAGTAATAATTACTGAGGCATATGTTTCAGGGAACTGCCCAAAGGCATTCCCTGATAATCTCCTGGGGGGCCTGAAATACCTTCTCCTCCCAGCCCCTGAAACAACTGGGTCAAAACAAATGCAGACAATCGGCTTTAAGAAAACAGGATAAAACAGGCTTCTCTTGTCTCACATGTATGTTTACTAAGAAATTCAAACATTCTTTAAGCAAGACATGGTTTTGCTTATTTCTAATGTGAGATGTGGTAGTAAAAGTAGACTGAGAAAAAAATGCAAGGTACAGTGGTGCCTCGGAGCGCTTTTGTTTGCAGACAACTCAGTTCTCAAACAAAGGCATTTCATAAAATTTGTTTTTATTTTCAAACTCTGCATTGGCTCACAAGACCACGGCCATCTTAGTCCATCTTTCCTGCACAAACACAAATACCTTTCGCAAAATCAAGGAACCAATTAAGTTCATGAACCAAGGCACCACCATATATATTTGGGATTGTTGGAAACTGTTTTAAGGTTAACATTTTCTGAGCCAGTCTTCTGGGAATACTTTATATCTAAGTCAAAATATTCAAAATTCATCCCTCCAAAAGCATATCTGAACATACTTTCTCCTTCTAATAACTATACAGATTAGAGGAACTGGTTAAAAAAAAACAAAGAGGTCCAGCTAGTATTTCACTCACGTCACTCACAAAGACCTGATACACCACATGAATATTATTTCACAGCAGATACTGTAAAAGAACACACCAACCATTCCTTCCAGAGATCTGCAAACTCTTTCAATGTCACGATAGTTCTTCTAGGCTGTAGGACTTTCATTCATTTCTCCAATTCTAAGAAATATCAGGTAGATGACTCACCAAATACAGCTAAAGAAGAAGTACAGCACAACTGCTGTGGCTGATGTTTTACGGTTTGGTCCAATGTGGTCCTCCTACATGTATGTATTTTAGTAACTAGGTCCACGGAAAGCACTAATTTTTATAAATAATACAGACATATGTGAATTAAAATGACACGCAAGGGGCACGATGCAGGTTAGTGGCAGGTGGCAGGACTAACACCAGACCCAGAATGCCAACAGCACCCCTCCTTTGCCCCAGTGCAGTCTCCACTCACAGTCTCCTCTTAGTCCCAGGAAACCTGTCCATGCTCTTGATAAGGAATGCTACTCTCACCTAATTAATTGGTTTCATTGTTACCTTTTTCTTCCTAGACTGTCAACTTCAAGCAAGCACGACCTTTCTCTGTTACTCAGCACAATGTTCCCAGTGTCTAACCTTGAAACAGTACCAGGAGGGTAGCACCCACTTCTTCAGTGGACAAATGTATAAACGGTGTGTAAGGCTCAGAAGAATGAGAGGAAGTAGCAGATGCAGGGCCTGCTCACTTTCTTCACAAAGAGAAAAATCCTGGCAGACAACAAACCCTCAAACTCCAAGATCAGAAGGGAAGACTAGAGACCCATCTGACAGAGGATATCCTGGACCAAATGCAGACTGTTTATACTTCAAATGTACATTTAAAGCTCTGCCTTCATTTACTCTGCACAGACCTTCAAGCACCGTCTGGCTTGGTTTTGCTCCTGAGGTAAAGATAAAGGAGAGTTGCTAAATGTCCTTAGGGTAAGTTCTTCCTTCACACTGATTTTTCAATTTTGTTCTGCTTTGTTTACCAAACAAAAGCTTCCAAGTACTTACTTCAGGTCAAAGCCAAAAGTCAAGTTACTCTAGAAGATCCTTCAAGTGCACACTCTTACCCTTCAATCTTTTTTTTTACAGTGATCAGATGCTTGCTATTTGCATGCAAAAAAAGGAACAAAGGGAAAATGTTTTTGGCAAGCCCAAAGCTTTCCAAAGGCCTGATTCTCCTGAAGATGAAGACTGTGGTGTGGGAGGAGTGGAAGCGCCTGCCCAACACAAGAGGCTCCACACTTAGCAGGGAAGGCACCGCATCCACAAAGGCAGAGGTCCCATCTTCTATGGTCACTGCTCATGCCCAGCAGACTCAGGCCTGTAAGCAGTGCGCTCCACAGATGTTTTCACAGCTTCACAAATATCTCCAAGACACAGAACAAGTAAACATCTTCCCAAGTTCTAAGGAACTGCCTGAGTTTAAAGACTGCCAAGGAACATCTTGGAGAGAGTCATGTGGGCATGTACGTGTCTCCAGAGTCAGCAGGCAGGGCCCACAGGTACCATCCGCAGAAAAGACTACAGCAAGAGGGCAAGCAGGCTCAGTTGGCATCCCGGATAGAGTCAAGTCACAGATTTGCGGGTCACATGGGCCACACAGCTGCCTCTGAAGCAATTCAGATTTTGCAGACCTACCGATCATTCTTCCTGAATCTTCATTTATGTTTCTCTACAGACCTGTGCTGTTTCCCAATAAAAATACTAATAAGAAGAAGAACAGCAGCACATCATGGAAAGGTAAAACCAAAGTGGACTTTTAAAATTTTGTGTTATGGGGGTGTGTATGTGTGTGTGTGTGCAAGCATGTGTACATCTGAAAAACAAGCACTTTTTCACATCTTACTTCTCAGGACACTTGACCCTGTTGGACCTTCCATGCTCAGAAGATTCTATTTTTGCAAATGAAGACCATCCCAATGGTTTCTCACAGCTTTTCCCACAGGAGCTACAAATGAAGCTATCTGGGACTTCTCAAGGATCTGTCTACCACTGCTAACCAGAGTTTTCAAACATCATTAATATGTTACTTGATTTTTAAAACTGTTTGCCCCTTTTCTTGGTCTGGAGGAGAGAATAGGAGAGGGTAACACCCTACTTCATCTCTCTCCCTTCCATTACTTCTGCTTCCTGGACTCAACAATGAATAGTACAACTAAGACTTTCTATTTCTTAGCATATGAAGTTGTCATCCTTGACATCATCGACTTGGCAAAAACTTCTTTTTTCTCTTTCCTGGGCTATTCTGAGAAACGGAGCTATAGATGTCGAGTCTGACTAAGCAGAATCCAGCCTCTGATCACACTCCATTTCAGGTGCAATTAAATCAAGGGTGCCTCTGCTCATCACTGGCCCTGCTCCTATTTATGTATGTCTCTCAACATTACCATCAAAGCCCTTTACAGAGCATCATCTTTCACATGGCAAGTTTGGACTAGACGTGACAGTTCCAAAGGTATCAAGACAAGAGGTTTACGATTTTGAGAAACATGAATGTTTAAAATATAACATTACGCGACAGAGAGTACGCGTGCGTACAGTTAGCAGGCTCTTCCTCCAGAAGGCTCACACTGGAATCTGAGAAGAACCTGTCGTGCTGCTGTGGAGCACATAAGAAAGGGTGCTGCCAATGCTCTGCCAGGCAGGGATACATTCCCTGTGGACCCACAATGGTAAGCCAGCTTATGGTCAGCAATAGCCAACTTGCAGCCTTGGTGAGGCATACAAAGAAGCCCTGAAGATAGCCTGGCTTTCATAACAAAACTACCTCACCTTCTTTGTAACTTTTTTTTAATACATTTCGTGACACATAGTAAAACTGGTAGTTATATATATTGCACCTTAATCCTTTTTACATCCCCCTTCCCTCCCTTCCTTTGCCTCTCCCTCTTCCCCTAGATCCCTTTCCCATCTGCCAAAGGTCTACCTCTCTAGTATTGCAAGGTAAAACTGGGTTAAAATGAACATGAAGGGTAGCACTAAATTCTAGAAGCCAAGAATTTTGGGAAGGATAAGAAAGTAAATAAATATAACCTTCTTCCTTCTTTGTCATGGTGACAAACAGAATTATGAAAGGGTGATAAGACAAGTGCATCTAAAGTAATGTGCGGGTTAGTTCCTTAAATCAGTTACAAAGTCTTTGTCCCACCCATGATCCAGTCGCTAATTGCCTGAACCCTAGATAAATCTCTGTAGGGCACATCTCAGAACCCTGGAATGGAACCCAACCAGTTCACAACAGCATTTTCAATATAGCAGAGGAACTGCAAATTGGAATCTCTAGTTTATCTCTAAGACCCTCTCTCCTCCTCAGAGAACCTGAATTTGAGGGCTGACCAGAATGATTAAGAATCAGACTGTCCTCTACAAGATTTTACTCTTATTTCACTCTCACAGTAGAACTTACCATGAATGCAGCTTCAAATACAGGACTCCTTTTTAGGCTATAGTTCTAAGTGTGGCTGCAATAGGCACCATCTGCTCACAGGTTTCATTTAAGTCGTTAAAGCCTCCCTTTTCATTTAGAATTGAAGGTTCCAAGTGTAATATTACTGTGAAAGGGGAGACACTGAATGAAATGTAATGCAAGATTCCAATGCCAGCTTCTCAGGATGTCACATGCCTGGGGCAGAGTGAAAACTGGAGAGGAGAGAGAAAAGGCAAAGGGCAGAAAGAAGAGAGGATGGAAAGAGAAGATGAGGTCTAAAGGGAGAGAAACACACGTGTGCATGGACACCAACACAGACACGCACAGGAAGAGTGAGGTCACTTACAGTCAAAAGGAGGCCTTAGATCTACGAAAGGTAAAACAGGAATAGTTAGGGAAAAGAGCGTTGGCCAAAGAACCAACTAATTGCCAAAATAGTAACTGTGTGTATTAGGAAAAGCTGCTCTTCTTCAAGACAACTGTTGTACCATCTGTCTGGAAAGAAAGCCACAACAATCATCTAAATACATGATGACCACGGATGTGACTGGCAACACTCTAGAATTGTACATTTTGACATTTGCAGATTAACATCCGGACCAGGCATCTTCTACTACAAGTGGGCTCCTAAAATTTATCTTAATAAGTATCGTTCGTGTTTCTAGAATATCCAGAGGTTTTGTGAAAAATCAGCAGTGCCCTAAGAGCCAAAAGATAAGATAAGCCTAATATCAGGCCTAGTTGCATGGGTGTGTAAGTTGTGCAGTTATACAGGCTGCCATCTTTAAGGCCCACACTCAGCTAGTGCAAAGGCCCAGGCCTGTCACTGCAGCCCCAGGAGTACTGAGGAGAAAGAATGCCAAGGTCAAGTCCTACCTGGGCAACTGAGTGAGACCCTGTCCCAAATTTTAAAAATAAAAAGGGAATGAATGAATCCAAATGTAGCTTAATGTTCTGTTTTCACCATCTTAAATTGTCTTAATAATTTCTGACCAAGGCTGTGATTGTGGAGCTGATCTTACCTAATTTCAAGTGGAATTTTCTCTGGTTATGTCCCCTTCCTAATAAGCACAGGTCAAAAAGATATGATGACATTTTTATTCTAAAGAGATGACCAGGAAAGCTCAGAATCAGGTGACAATGAACAATTGTAAAACAGATCATCACAAAAAAAATAATAAGCAGCACTTTTTATTTCCTGGAAAAAGACTTGAGTTCAGAAGGTATTTGGGGTCTGTTTCAGACTCATTTTTTTTGTCCTTGACTGAAAGGCGCAATGTAAAGTCACATTTTGTGTGAACCAGTTCATTCCTCTTCAAATGAAAGAAAATTGAAAAATAAATAAAAAAAGAAAGAAAGGTCAAATCGACTTCCTAGGGAACAGTAGAATGCAGCTTGAAAAAAAAATAGTTTACTCAACTTTTTCAATGATGACAAAAGGACCTTTTGACACTTCTTGTTAAAGACATGACAATACTTTTAATGCTATGAGAAAAAAATAGTCTTTACTGAGAAAACTTAGAAAAAGACTTGATGATGAGTTTATGCATGGCCCTTGCTATGGACTTTGATCTACTTCCTATGTAAAAATAAGGGGTGTGGGTGACTGTAAAGAAAATGTTGTCTAAAGACATCCACAGATGTACATCCCTCTTCTGGGCTTTGGAACTCAGACATTTTTTTTTTTTTTCCTGGTTCATCTGCCTTTCTGAGTAAGTGATCTCCTCAAACAAAGCCAGGGACAAAAGACAAAGTGATGCATTGTGCATTGCTTGGTGCATGTGCTATACAGAATCACAAACGTACCTGGGGCGCAAGCTTTATGGTCAAGGAAAAGGAAGTGAATCCAGGATTTAGCTGTCAGCCTCACTTTTGGGACCTCTGACTTTTCCAGCCCAGGAATTATCTACGGCCTTTGATTTATTTTCCTTCATTTTGCTTTTTAGTCCTGTTTTTTCTCTAAAATTAACTACTACAAACCATGTATACACAATAAGGACACAAAACCATGGCAGAAAGTAAGCAGATAATGCTCTGGATTCAGAAACCTTATCCCCAGTCAACAGGGTCTTTGTCTACTGATTTCTGACTTTATAGACTCCCAGTACACGCTTTGCCACTACTTTTTAAAGAAACAGTTCCCACCTCTCTGCTGGATCTTTTAATATACTTAATCATTTAAAACACTTCATGATAATTCCAAAAGTAGAACATCTCTATCTACTTCTACTGGCTACTTTTTTTCTTGGCCAAGAGTCACATTTTCTTGCTCTACATCTTATGACTTATTTTGTGCTGGATATTTTATGTAAAAAAATTAGTAGAGAAGGAGAAACTAGTATCTACTCATGGAAAGGCCTCAGGTCTCTGTCAGGTTATTAGTTGGGAAGGAGGGAATCCAGTCACTGGATATGTAGTTACGTTGGGTCTGGACTTTCTTGTGGCTTTAGTTATACCAATGGCTTTAATTTTGAGGATGTTATCAGGATTCTTCCTTTTAGCAGGCTTGAGATCTGACCATTGGCATATCGGGGATTTTTCTATAAGACTAAACCAATGTTTTTCTAAATTAAGAGATACGTCTCAGCTTTACAAGATAGAAGGCTGTTCTCTGAGTCACTAAGAAATGCTTTTCACTGTCTTTTACACCTCCTGGGTCTACATCTCTGGAGATTCCTCCATGCCCTGCTCTTGAGCTTTGGATGGTGACTACAAGATATTCACAGAGTCACATAATGGATTTCTCTCAGCTCTCCTGCTCTGTCATCAGCCATCTTGGACCACTGCCTTGCTCTTGGAAAAAAGACATGTGAGCCTTTCTGGGAAGCTATCAGCTTTTCTACCCTACTCTTGTTCTTCTGCATACCATCCCTACACACTTGGTGAAAAACCATGGAACTAATTTAGACTGCGACTCAGGGATCATTTTTCAGCTGTAGACCCTTGGAATTCTAGCCACCATGCCAGCCAAAGTGTGGTCATTTAAAGTCAGTGAAAAGGCAGGCTGATTTCTTCTTACACTACCCATTACAGATCCCTCTTCTTACTCTCTTCTAGGGAGGAAAGCAGCCCTGGGCTTCTTCTCTTCTAGGAAGTTTTTATGCCTTCCTCAAATTTAGTTTATTTATACTTTGAGTCATTGATTTTAAAACATCTATGGATTGTTACTCTTATTGTTAGGGCAGGTAGAGGTCCTTCCCAATCTGAACCAGAATCCTACCCCTACTCTTTTAAAGTCATACTGAATTCCAGATCTCCCCCGCCCCACCCCATCCCCGGAACTCAAGGCTTCCAAAAAGCCTGAACTTTGATCCCAGTTTGTCTCAACCAAGCACCCAGGCTTGCAGTTCCAGCTTTCTCCAAAGCTCTCACTTGATGAGGTCTTTTGCTACACGTAATTATGTTCTCAGCTCTCCAAGACTAACTGCCTGTAATCAGTCTCCATTTTCTGTATTCACTTCAATTTTCCAATTTGACAAGTACTGTCTTTTCAACTACTAATGTGGTTCTTGTTTCTCCTCCCAGACAACCTACTTTGCATCACCTTGGAGGACAGTCACTCCCAATTGGATCTAACTCCTTTCCATCTGGGGTGCTTCCTCACAGTCACTCAAGAGTGTCATTCAGAGAGTAACTGCTTCTTTCTCCATCAGTCACTGAGCCTCTGCCCAGGAATCACTGTGCTCACAGGAACCATTTGTAGGCTCTGCCACCCCCACCTTGCTCCTTGCCTATGAATTTTTTAGACTGAGAGCCTCTTAGAGGTCCTTCTTTCTGGCCTATCCCTTGCATGATTCAGATAAAGTTTCTTCTGGTAAAATAAGACTTAAATATCACCCTACTTTATAATGACTGCTGATCGATTCTTAACATTACACTGCAGCATAAGAAAAAGATAAATAAAAAAGATAACTTCTATTCTAGGCTTGCAGCATCATGTAAATAGCCATAAAATGGTTTGATTGGACATTTGCAAAGACTTAACAAAATGTTATTTTTTTTCTGCAAGCTTGTACGAAGTATACTCCATGACAAATTATGCTAGAATGTCCTCAGTGAAGAATAAGAACTGTCGCTGAACACTTTACACAGCTCTTTTCAGTTTATCAGAGCTCACAGTGTCCTCTGCGTGGCATAGCTGTACTTGTTCAAGTCAGGTAGCAAACAGGCATAGACAAGTCCAAAGGATCCTGTAGAAATCCTCATCCTCTTCATCCTCCCCTCATCTGCTCAAGGTTTCAGGCTGTTCCACCATCTCTCCTGACACAATTTCATCACCACAGTAAAGAGACTGAATTGCCCACACAGGGCAGCTAGACTGTGAAAGGGATGTCTGTAAAGGACAGTACCTGCTTTTGCACAAAGGAGCTCAACAAATTCAAAGTCATATAATAAAATGGCACACTGCCGCGTGGCTTGGTGACTAGAAGAGGAAAAATGGGTGTTTCAAAATGAAAAAAGGTGTTTCTTGAGGATTCTTTGCTAATCTCCTTATGTTGGAATTGCTGATGGGATTAGGAGAGGGGTAGATGGGAAAGAATGGGTTCTACACTTCCTTTATCTCTGCGTCAGTCTCTGACACATATAAGTCATATTTTTTAATTATTCAAAAAACTCAAAATGAAGATGGAATGAATACTACTTTAGGCTAAGAAGCGAGCGGGGTGTCTTAGTTACTTTTCTCATTACTGGGACAAAATACCCCACACCCAAAGTTAAAGGAGAAAGGTTTATGTAGTTCACAGTTTGTAGAGATTTCAGTTCATAGTCGACAGGCTCCAAGGCAGGGTGGCACGGCAGAGGGGCATCACAGAGGAGAAACAGTTTGCAGGAGGCAAGAGACAGCAAAAGCAAGCAATCAACCAGTAACAAGTGACTTTAGCAGCTTCTTTCTGGCCCTTTTATACTCTGATCTATGCTACTGAGTGTAAGGTAGGCACCAAACCAATCAGTGGTTTAATAATCACCCACCCTTAAACCCAGCATCACACACTCAGTTCCAGCCACCTCTGAAAAAGCCTCACCAATGACTGCAGGAAGCTCTGCGGGGACATCTAGATACAGCTGTAACACAGAGGGAGGGGAGGTTGTCTAGTCTCAACCACATCATTTCTCTTGTATAATATGCCTTGAGCTATTTACCCTCCAGAACCTCAGTTTCATACCTGTGAAATGGGTGACAACAACTCTTATGTCTACCCTATCACTGTTGTGAAAATTAATCCAAAATTACGGTATGTAAAAATGTAAGTACAATATACAAGAGGCCCACTTCTTATTGATATATTGACCAAGCACTTGGCATAAACTTTTCTACCTCTCTTGGATCCCTATTTCACCAGATTCATATACAAACAGCAAACTGATTTTCATCAGCAAGACACACACACACACACACACACTCACAAAGGAGAACTTTGAGTCAACATCACCATAGATCCATTGTGAGCTGTACATTTCACAATATTCCCAGAAGCAAAATGTTCTTACTTACTACTTACACTTCCTTTTTCTTTTTTTTGTGTGTGTTTTTTGTTGCCTGTCATAATACACTTACTTTTTCATTCCTCGATTAGTGAAATCCTAGCATTCACAGAACATGTAATATGATGGATCATTCAATATAGAAGAGGCTTTTAAAGCCATGTAACAAATTATACAAAGGAGTAATGGCTTGGCTTGTAGGGACAGGAAAGCAAAACATCACCATCAAATTCTACCCTCAAGAATGGCTAACTCTACAGGTGAATGATGATTCCATACATAGAAAGATATTTATATAATTCAGCACATTAAGAGAATAAGAAAATCAATTAGATGATTTCATCAATAGAGGTTTAAAAACTCTTGAATATACACACACTCGTTTACTGCAATACTACTCAGGACAGCAAACATACACAATCATCCTAAGCAACAATCAGCAGGTGAACAAAGAAAATGTGGAAGATATACACAATGGAACATTCTTTAGGGATGTAAAAGAATGAAATCCTGTTATTTGCAAACTGTGGATGAACCTAGAGAACATAATGTTCAATGAAAGAAGCAGATCCTGAAAAACAAATTCTACATGATCTTACTATGTATGAAATTCTTAAAAAACTAATCTCATAAAGGTAGAGAGTCGAATAGTGATTACCAGAGGCTGGGAAGGGAAGTATAGTTTCAGAGCTAGATACTGTGAAAGTATTCTGGAATACTGTTACACAGAGGGACAGTTATAGTTAATACTTTATTGTGTATTTCAGAATATCCAGAAGAAAGGAATCTCAATCTTCTCATAACAAAGAAATGATAAATGTTTGAGATGACGGATAAGCTCAATATCCTAATTTGCTCATTACAAGTGTATCTCATAAATATGTACAATTATTATGCATGAATTGAAAGCTCTAAAATAAAGTCTCTATTAACAAAAACCTGAGAAGAATCAGTCTCAATTTAGAATTTAAAAAAATAAAAATTCTGAAAAGGATTTTGTAAGAAAAATACATCCACTAAAATCAGAAGCAAGACAAGAATATTTGCTACCACTTCACTTCTACAACTCAACAATGGGTTGATGGTACCAAATAAGTGAAAGTGTAATCATCTATTCAGTGCATGTGTGTGTGTTGTCTGTGTGTGTCCAATATTCATAATAAATGTACTGATAAAAGTGAAACACATAGGTAAAGATCAAGAAACACGAAGTCTGAAGAAGTGAAAAACATTCTGGGCCAGATGTCAAACAAATTTGAAAACTGTACGATATTTTGGGGTAAACCCTGAAACGTACAGAATCAGTCATTGACACATTGACCAATGAAGCAGAGGAGAAAAATAAGGAAGGAATGGAGTAAGGCAAAAATGAGACACAGCTAATGCTACATGCAGCATATTGTCTCAACAGGAAAAAGATAGGTTTTATTTAATGATGCTGACAAAATGATATTTACTAAGGGAAAAAAATAGATTTATAAGAAACATTCTTATGTTATTATACATAAGAACATCTAAGAAGGCTAAGGCAAAAATTACCAAAGTATTAGAAAAAAAATCAGAGAGTATATTTTTAATATTAAGATACAGAAAGTTTTCTTAAATGAGACAAAAATTCACAAATAGAAATGACTGATGGTAAGACTGAAAAAAATTTAAAGCTTTCACACAACAAAGCGCAAGAGATTATTAATTACATAAAGTTTACACATGATTTTAAGGTTTTGCTTGACTGTTAAGTTTTCTGCACTATTAATTTTTATTCCCTGAAACATACTCATTACACTATACAAGGGTCACAGAAGATCACAGCCCCATTTGGCACATTCCCTTTTTATCAGCACGCAATTCCGGATCTTCTGCTTAGGAAAGACACAGAAACTAACCAATATCAGAGAGGAATTGACTTAAATGCTATTTCATGTCCATTTTCTCATAGGGCTTCAAACTGAAATTGAGAACTCTAATTCAGAAGGAAACAACAGCAAGAGACAATGTTCACGAGGGCCTAGCATCCTGGCCACCGAACTGGTCCTGGTTCCCCAGGGAGCCGGAAGTATCTGTAGAGTGACCATCCATCATCTGGAGGTGGAGAAAAGAGGGCTGAAGACTAAAACTGAAACCTTTTCTAATTTTTCGGAGAAGGAAAAAAAAAGTTTATTCAGGAAAATATAGAGCCAATGAATTTATTCCCATTCTTGTTCAAAAACAAAGAGCTGCCCCTTCTCCCCGCCCCCCAGACCGCCCCAGGTGGTAGAGTTTACAAACCCATCCTTAGCAGTGGAAAAGCCACCTCCTGTCACCCTCCTGGGGGCCTGCCCAACTCAAAGACACCCCTCAGAGGAGCCTGGCTGTGCCAGGACACAGCCCAGACAGAAAAAGAGGATCAGAAACCCTGCATAAAGGGTGACTGAAGGGCAAGTGGAATGGGAAGGTGTTTTTTAAGTACTGTGATATTTGCTTTATTTTCACACACAGGATAAGCCCTTCACTTTTTATTGTACCTCTTTTGAATCCTTTTATACCAACACCAGAGCAGCTAAACTGAGAAATCTTCTGTCAGTTTTCAAATTTCACTATCAAATTTGTTTGTTTTCTACAAATTCCCAACTCTTCTGCCTTAATGTATTAACTAACACACATGTCATGTTCTACCAATTAATAACGGGCTTACTAAAATAGAAGCCTCTGTATTCACATGTAATGTTTCCTTGAGGCCAGAAAAACAAATCAAGTAGCAAAATCCAAAAGACCCTAAATCTCCAAATAAGTGTGATATTAATGAACTAAACTGACAACCATAGAAGGTTTCAGGTGAAGAGGTCAGTTTGCTAAAGTTTGCATGTAAAGATGACACCCATACAATGTACAGATAAAACACGAAATATATTCCAGCCCTGAGATTAACTCAGACAGTTGTAATTTCAATTAAAAAGGAAAGAAAAACACAAGCTAAAATGACTGGGCTTTTTAAAATAAGATTAAAACAAGTATAGGGAAACATTATGGCACATTTAAAAATGTGAGACTTCCTGGTGATAAGGTAGTATAAACACATACATGTAACTCTGCTTTCTTCCAGAATCTCATTAAAATGATCAAAAATAAATAGATAAAAATAAAAAACAGGAGAAACTGAAATTCTTTAAGGAATTTAGAAAGGGAAAATTCTTATACCAACAACGTCAAGACATTTCTACTTAACAGAAAAGCAAATGTTATTTACAGGTGAGGCTGACTCTATGAGCAGCTTCCTAGTTGCTAGAAGTAAATGAAAGAGACCCTAGAAGAACATTAATACATTATGGGATAGCTGAGAGCCCATGTGAGCCCAACAGGGTAATAGAAGCATGTAGGCAGGGAGACTTCCTAAATGGGAAACCCTCTGGAGTATGGACTTCCAGCTTTCCCTGGACGATGTTGTCTGCCCTCTTTGCAGAGCAGAGGCATTTTCTTAGCCACCTCTGGACAGTCAAACAACAATGAAACATGCATTGGAGCCGGTGGTGGCACACTTCCGTAACAACAGCTCTCTCAGAGGCTGTAAAGCAGGAAAATCATAAATTTAAACCCAGACTGGGCAACTGAGCAATTTAGTGAGACTCTGGTTCAAAATTTAAAAATAAACAACAAAAAGGGACTGGGGAATGTACCTACGTGTGATGGATGACCCAGGGATTGATCCCCAGTTCTGATGGGGGTGCAGGGAGAGATGGAGAGGGGGCGGGGGTGACAGCTAACTGTGGTGTCAACCTAAATAAGAAACACCTAGCTGACTGGTTTAGCACAGCACTCAGCGTGTCTGTACAACTGCTTTACTGCAAAGACCCACCTCAGGTGTGGGTGGCACCAGCCAATAGGATTATAGCCTGGATAAAATAAAAAGGGAAAGAAGAATGAAGTCTTGTTTCTGCTTCTTCAGAGGGGAGCTGGTCTCTGCCACTGTCTTTGGTTGCCCATCTCAAGGCTTCGAAGGCAGACCCTTCAGCCATCCAGTGCAGACCTTCAGTCTTCCAGCATAGCCCCTTCAGCTTCCTGAAACACTCAGATGGGACTCTGCAGTGTCCAAGCCTTCAACTTTTGACTGGACCCTTGGGATCTCCAGCACACAGGGCCCTTTTGCACTCTTCCACACCTGACTCTATGGTGGGCGTTGTAAGTCTGCTTTGTAAATCCTTTCCATTATCAAAGAAAGTCATTAGTATCTTTCCACTGATGCTATGGCTCCAGATCTCTCCCTGCTAGTCAAGCTGCTGGATTTCTAATTTCTTAATGGCTAATACAAAACTATACTAAAACTATTCCTTCTCTTTTTTTTATCTCAAAGAATTCCTCTGTGCCACTTTGCAAACTATTGACTATCAACTCCAAGTTCACCCTTGTTGTTCTGTTCTGTGATGCTAGTTCTGGGCCCTGTAAACATTTCTCCTTTGTCCACTGGAGAAAGTCACCTTTGCCAAGAGAAGGAGCTGGAGAGACAAGGCAGAGTGGAAGCAGGGGAATGCTTATCTTCTCCCATCTTTTTCCCTGCTGCAGCAGCCTGAAAGAGACCCAGTGCCATTTATTGTGCAGTGAGTTCCTCCAGCAACCCAGAGCACATCTTCCAATGCAATGCGCCTACCCAGCCTGATGGCGTTGGGATGAGCAGGTTTCTTCTCCACAGCTCTGACTCACCAGTACCCCAATGAACTTATCCATGACACAGTGAGGCACAGCCAGATTCTCTCCATTGAGGTCTACTTCTCAACGTCAGGTGGACAGGAAACAGTCCTCCCAAATGCTCAGTGCCTTCTCTACAATACAGATGTGAGCAATAAATCCAGTTCTAATCATCTGATTAAAGAACATCAGAAAAATCAGGGCTTTTAAGAATCACCTGTAATGCAATACTCTTAAGGCCTGGAGAAGTAAGTGGCTTGTTCCTATCCAGCCAAAAGTGGTAGTTCAATAAATGTATGGCATTAGTAGAAATACTGAAAAACTCATAGTTTTATGAAGCCTTGAGGGCCTTGGATAAGGCTCAGTGAAAATGTCCTGTTGAATATGTAAGGCCCTGCTGAGCAAAGTAGATTTTCTAAGATACCAGCCAGCTCTAAAACTTTATGGTTGGGGGAATTAATTGAGTACTTTGTCTTCCAGATTTTGAGACTAACAGATTGCTCCTTTGGGTCCCCTTCAGCCTCTGAGCCCGAAACCAGTGGAGAGGTAACACTGGTGATTGAGCTCCTGGATCAGTTCCTCAGCCATCAAAAGCCCCCAGGGCTCAGAAATGTTCCCACTGAAGATTAGAGATAAAATATCTACCCACAAAATCATCAGTAGATTTAAAAGCACGTGGTCCTACAAGCCCAGGTCCTGAGTTTAGAATGGCCTGAAGTCACTTTCATGAACACTGTCTGAGAAGTCTAAGGTTTCTTTTTAGCCTATCTGTCAAACACTAGGCTCCCCCACTCCAGAATATCAAAAGGTTTTTGTTTTGCTGTTTTTTGTTTTGTTTTGTTTCCCAACTGCACGTCTACATCCAGATTGAAGCAAATGCCTTGAAATGAAAATACGTGTGGAGGGGTATTTTTCTGGTCTATCATGAATACTTACAGGGAAAGTAAGCCATTACATTTTGTCAAGAGCCTTTTTACAGCTGTTTTTGCTATTTTGCCACAGCCCTTTTACAAAAGATTTGGAAGTCATTCTAAAATACTGCAGTAGCTTTTAAAATAAAAATCAACTCCAAGGACTCGCTGCTTTTCTCCAGCTTGGGGTATAACTCTGAAAATGTCCACCTGGAAGGAGAAACCGGAGGGTGACAGGAGTAGCTCTGGATGTTCCCCAGCCCTCCTAGACATCATTCCCAGGGTCCAGGAGAGACCCAGGGAGCATGGCAATGAGACATAATGGTGGCCTTTCATCTATAGCCCATTTGGTCAGCTTACATTAATCTATAATGAAGGTACTCAAGGGATTCTGTCTCTATATGTACACAATGGATCTTAATTCTGTCCTCACTGTCTCTGCTGAAGGTAAGGCTTTTATGGTTGAGGCAGCTTCATAGAAAAGTACTTCAGAATCTTCAATTCCTCATAGGAAGATTTCATACCAATATATTCTGTGCTAGAGTCTTCTCTCCTGGGTATTACAATTTAATGTGTAGTGATTTAAGAGTAACCAGGTTTGCATCAGGGAAAAATAATGAGCAAACTTACAAACAAGGAATATTTACTGGGAGACTCTGTTAAATATGATTGCTCCAGTATCGAAGACTGTAGCCCCAGACACAGCATTGCCTCTCTATGCACTCTGTGACCAAAAAGACCTGAAAGGAGGTAGTGGTTACTGTATCTGAGTGTGTGTGTGCATGTGAGACAGAGAGAGAGAGAGCGAGAGAGAGAAGGAGAAACAAAGGGAGGGTATGAGTGTGTTTGTGTATGAAAGAAAGAGCAAGAAAAACAGAGATGGGTGTGTGGATAAGCTGTATGTAATTGTCTCTCACACACCCAGGTGGAAGACGATGAATATCTGAGGCAGAGTAATAGCTTCACTTAAACTGTGACAGCCCCAAGAAAGTGATCAGCACTGAAATATTTAAATGATTAACTAATCAACTAATCAATTAATTATGTCATCTGTTGCTAGTGAATCCTCAATTATTTATAAGGTGGCTTTTTATAGTTCTTTTACAGGCCAGCCAAAGAAGCCCAGTGAAGATAGAAAATGACTTCAGCACACAAGGTACCAACACTAAACCACCCTGCTTTATGTATCTATGTGCTCACACTCAGAAATATGCACATGTGCACTCACAGGAAACGGCTATCTTTGCCATTATTTTTTCCTTTCACACCTGGGGTTCTTTTTCTTTTTCTAAAACTCACATATGATGCTTTGGCCAATATTATGCAAAAAGATCTGTAAATCCTTTCAATTTCAAAGCACGTTAATACACCAAAAGCTTCCACCTGGGAACTAGCAATTGTGACAAAGCACCCCTTGAATTTAAATAAGGAGACAATGCATTATTGGGAGGCATGGGTTTCAAATGGCTATAGGAACAATTCTAAGGTACAGTGTGATGGAAAATATTCACAGAAGATATCTGCTATATAACCACCAAGTCACCAATGTAAGGAAATAAGTCACAAGCAGATATCCTAAAAACCTTACACGTTTATATTCATACACATTCATATTCCCTCCCCTCCTTTTCTCTCCCCTCCCCTTCTTCCCCCTCCCTTCTCCTCTCTCTCTCTCTCATTTATGACTTTACAAGGCATACAGGAACCTCTTTAAATAAGCCCTAATGAGTATACATAAACAAAAATGAATTAATAGTCCACAAACCAAATTAAATACCAGCCTTGCCAAAGGGGTACAGAGATGTTGAATTAGCGTGTTTGAAATAGACTCGTTCTAATTCATCTGTGACTTTGAAATCTCCAATAATGTTTGCTTTACACTCCTGGATTTCAGATTTTGACTTTTAAAAGGATTGCATAGACATCAGCTAAGTGTTAAGGAAGAGAATACCATGCAAAAGCCTAAGTGATAGCTGCCAATATTCGTACCTTTTAAAAGTTCTCACTGCTACAAGTGTGCTCCTGGGACTGCTAGAATCAGAGGAAAAAGGAAAAATTCCCTTCACCTACACCTTTGAACCCTCGATTCCTAATTTAGCATTTTTATTCTTTGGGAGAAATATTACTAATATGGTTTTTTACCTTTAAAAATTGTTTTAACTTTTAAAAAGTCACTCATAAGAGTTTCGAGTCATAAAAATATTATCATAATGAAGGAAAAAAATAAACTATACAATATGAAGAAACAGTCCAGAAATTGAAACAGGATTGAGGACAACACTTCTGGCCAGAGAGTGAAGCAGACAGTTCTGGGTAACAAAGGGGATGAAGCTTAACAAACACCAAATACCGTACCCACTTGTTGGATCATCTCTCTGTCTCAACTGCTCGGGAAGGTGGGCTCGAGCTGAGCAGGGAGGCTTCTCAACTCACTGGTTTATTCTTTATTCCCAGTTCCTATACTGCTTCAGGGCTCCTTTCTTCTAAGGCATGGGTTGATTCAATCTTTTCTATTAGAGTTCATCTCGATAGTATTATCTAAGCTTGATCTTATTCTGAACATTCAACTCAAAGCCTCCAAAGGAGGACACTCTACTACTTGCAACCAATGCAAGGTTTAGACTATTGTGAAAAGGGTCAGCCAAAGAAGCCCTCAGTTGAAAAATGCATATGGACCAGCATACAGTGTTCCCGTATGATGATCAGGTACTGTTTTTTGAGAAGTCCACTCTCCCATGACAATGAAGGACTGTGTCTTCAGTTCAGCAATAATATTTGGGCAATAATGAGTTAATTTCTGGGAAGAGAAGAGAGTTGTGTTTTTTTTTTTCCATAAAACTTTCAGGGCCATTTAAAATAGCCCTTATGGCACTATCAGGATTTGGTCCCCATGTATGAAATGCATTCATGGTAAATAAAACATGACATCTTTTTCTCTTTACTATTTGCTGAAAAGTATAGTCAAGCATGAACTCCTCTTTTATGATAGCCTGCTTATTACAGAGATTTCTGCACATGACAGAGAACTAGCTTTCTAGAGAGGACCATGCCTTCTTGTTGTTTTATCACTGTGCTATTGTGGATGTTTAGTTTCTTTCTTCTGTATAAGCAAATTGAAGAAAAAAAAGTGAACATTGTGATACCCATGAGCAGCCTAACAAAGCCACACTCATTTTATAAATAGTTCACTTAAAACACCAAATGGAACTGAAAATCCAAATTAGTAGTAAAACAACTCTTAAAGTAAAGCATACGCTCTTGCCATGGAGTATGAGCTATAGGTGTGTAACCCTTTTTTACTTGGGTTTATTACTTTGATTTTTAAAACATTGCTCCCTTAGGTACATACATCTACCTTTCTGGGTAAAAATCGCTGCCAATCTCAAATTGGAAACCACCTTCATAACTTGCAACCATCGCATTTGTGTTGCACACCTGTTCCTTGAGCATCCATCAACTGACTCCCATAGAGCAGAGGAGACAGATATATTTCCTGCCACAATTTAAACATGATCACTGCAGTTGAGCTGGCACAAAGTATCACAAGGGACATTCATCTAAATACAGGCTGTGTGTATGGGATGCTTCAAATGGTGCTTCCCCAATCTTAGTACACACCCAAATTACCCCAGGAATTTGCTACATCGGCAAGTCTCTCCACAAAAGTTTCAGATTCAGATCAGAAGAGGGTAGAAAAAGATCGTGGATGGAGCAAGGCATTCTGAATAAACACCCACATCACCCTAAAGCATTCGTGGGACTGACTGATAAGAGCAACCCATACGTCCACACCCTGGTATAGAGCTACAGATGCTCAGAGTGGAACAACAGAAGCATAGCTAGCTGGGGAACACTTACAATGCACAGCCACAAAGCAGAAACCATGATGGCGCCTATGGGACAACATGCTATGTGAAGAAAATTGTTGCTTTCCTCTTCTACCTCTCTCTCAAAGCAGCTCTTAACCCTGACCAGGACATACCAAGTATTGGGACAGCATAATGGTGGCTCAGAGTATAAATTCTGGAGTCAGACCAACTGGATTCAGACCCTCGCTCCACCAAGGATTTAACTCTCTCTGCCTCGGTCTCTTAATCTCTGATACGGCAGTAACAATGAGTTCATGGAAACTGAGGTTAGTTAAGTAAATGAACACCTATGAAGCACATGAAGTTGCCCCTCACACATTGTCCTATGTGCATCTGAGGCACCTGAACCCCTGCTTGTAAGACAGAACACAAAATAGTCGTCAAAGAGGTAATTTGTGGGATATCATTACACACACTGAGAGGCAAAGTGTGGGTTTAAAGTTCACTCAGTAAATTTGCACAAGGAGTATAACACCAGCAACCCTCTCCATCACACCCTCTAGCATTTCTAGTTCTCCATCTCCTTACCAGATAGTGGGTCCTCTCTCTCTTAACTCACAGTTATCCTTCTTACTGATTTACTGTCCAGCTACCTCCTGAACATGGACAGTCAACATTATGAAACAGCAGTCCCTAGAGCAGCAGAGCCACAGACAGTACCGAGTTTACACCCAGCTTGGGATCAGGTTAAAAAAGCACCCTACATAAGCCATGACTTGGTGCCCAGATTTTGTCATAAAAAATTCCAAGAATCTAGTTTTCTTAGCTTGTTTTTTTGTTTGTTTTGGCAGGGATAGAACTCAGGACCTTGCGCTTGTGAGGCAGGCGGCGGCACCACTGAGCTAAATACCCCACCCTGAACATTTGTTTCTAAACCATCTCTAGCTCATACACTTGTAAACACCTCCTGCTAGTGACTTCTAGAGGAGTGACTTCAAACCCAAAAATCCTCAGAGATTCAGGTACACTTCTATCCCTGTTCTCCACCTCTTCTGTTCTCCATGGTCAACACTGGTTTCCACCATTACCAGATATGGAGGTTCTACCCAACTGGAATATATTCTCTTACGGCTCTATACTTTATCACTGTGTTGCCTTTGACATCAAGAAGACTTGCTTTCCCTAGACTAGTGACTTAGAAACTCCACTATTAAGCCCTATTTGGCCTGCCCCTGCACCAGGACATCTTAGCACAAGTCTAAAGAAAAAACATGTTATGTTTCAACTTCATCATCTCAGCCAACTCTTTTACTTCTAAAGTCCCTATGGTCTTGGTGCATAAAATCTTGCCTCCATTTAGTGGTTAGGCATTTTCATTAAACCACAGAATGTTCATGATGTAATGAATCTAAGACAGTCATCTACTGCAATATTCTACAGTCTCCACATAAGAAAGTGAAGCTGCCTTTTAAGAGACTTGTTCAATGCCACAGAGTTTAGGGGTAGCCTACATACTCATGACAGCTACAGGAATCTTCCACTGATGGTGATTTCACAATGAAGATGCAAAAGACTTATTCATCAAGGTAATATAAATGAAGCTGAACTTTTAAAAGACAGAGATGAATCACTCACATATGCAAACACACACAAACACAAGGAAATTGCTGGAGGTGATGAATATATTTAGTATCCTGATTGTGGTGACTGGTCATTGGTTGTGTGCATATGTCCAAGGTCATCAACATGTCATCCCCATATATATTAAATATATATAATTTTTATGTACTAATTGTACATCAATAAAACTTGTAAAAACGTTTAAGAAAAATAAATGATATTCAGGAAGGATTTTTATAGGATTTTATGTTTTCAAAAGCTTTGGTTCACAGTAACTGAAAACCAAGAACAGTTCAAGGGCCCATGAACAAATGTATGGGTAGACAAGTTGTGGCAAATTTATAAAATGAATACTACACAGCAATAAGAAGGAATGAGCTACTGAGGCATGCAATAGAAGTGACTCTCAAGAACATTTTATAAACCCAAGAACTATGAACAAAAATTACACACTGGATGATTCCAGCTATATAAAATTCTAAAACAGACAAAGCTAACCAATAGCAAGAGAACACAGAGAACTGGCTGCCCAGACCCAGAGCAGGCAGAGGGACTGACTGAAAAGGAACACAAGGACACTTCATGGCGTTATGGGAATGCCGCATCTACTGACCTGACCGGAATGCTGATTTCACAAATATATGCATTGGTTAGAGTTTCATCAAACTTTATACTTAAAATAGGTGTTTTCTACTGAATGTAAATTTCAACCCAATAAAGTTGATTAAGGTATACATTTTAAAACTGTGAATGGTGGAAAAAAATATAAGTACCAGGTTCTATCCACTATCTCATGAGAACCATATACCCCAGGACCCCTCCCCAAATACTGAATTTTAAGTAATTATAAGGGTACCATGGAGCAACATAATTGTAAAAGAAAAAAGAGATGTTAAGAAAGAAAAAGAATGCTATCTAAGGCTGTTCTACTAGTCTTATGCTTTTAAAATGAAAGAAAATTGTGGGCCAGGGATTTAGCTCAGTGGTTCTGCCGTCTGCCTTGAAAGCACAACGACCTGAGTTCAATCCCTGGTACAAAAAAGAAAATTGTAACTCTATTATGTTATGCATCAGTCAAAGCAAACCTATAGTATGCTCCTATGTATCTATGTTCCTATCTATACTTTCATTCCTATAGTGTTCTCTAAGCACCAAATTAGTTTTTCTTCATTACAAAAGAAAAATATATTACAAGTAAGGTATTTTAATTGATTCTAAATTTTAGATTATGTTTCAAATGCAAATAGACTGAAAAAAAGGAAATCAAAGGGATCAGAGTATCTCCATCTCAAAACTCTCACCATATCTTCGAATTTTAGTAAATATCCCTTGTTATTCTTTAAGAGATGTAGATGTAAGAATATACCAGAAAACCTGAAGATTGCTATGCATTTGTTACTTCATAAACTGCCTGTTCTACCAAAAACATACAAATTTCTTTTCATATTGTTAAACTTTCTTCTTTATTCTTAATTATAATGCCTAAGTATTCTACTGTCTAAACAAATTCCCTGTTCTCAAACATGTATGAGTTTTCCACGCTTTTAAAAGATTATCATCAACTCTAAGATTAATAACTATAAATCTAAATTTCTATGCAAACCATGAAACATTCATAAGGATAAATTCCTAGAAGTGTAATTTCTAAGACAGAAAGTGTGTATATTAAGGCTTCCAATAGATACTGACAAATTGAGAACTATATTTAGAAGAGATGCTGACATACTGGCATGTGTCCAAAGGATGACATCCAAAATGTCTACACAGTGTGTCCTTGAGACAGGTTGAAGGGACTGGGTGTAGACAGCCTGGAGAAAATCAAGTTTAGGAAAGAAAGATGTGTTCCTTTAGAAAAGGAAATTTGTTTTCCCAATTGCCTTGTTTTGCACTTACAGCCTATACAATAGTAGAACAAGACACCTAGAAGAAGGGTTACTTCCTGGGTTGTTATTAAGCTCCTGTATGCCAGCCTCACCAACACCATTCTGTACTGTACTGTGATGCTCCAGATTTCCAACCATCTTTTGCCTTCACCAGCGGGATTCCCTGCCAGCTTCTACACCGAAGGGCACTGAAGGAAAACCTAAGGAGAGAAAGTGCTGGCTCCCTCCCCTGCGCTGCTTTTGGAGGCATCTCTTCCACAGCAGTTCTTCATTGTGGCTGCCATGGATTCCATTTTGTCACGTTCCAGCACTCCTGAAGCCAGCTCATCAGCAAATCTTCGGGATCTGGTTTCCAACTCACACCCTCCTTTGAGCTTCCAGGTTTTAATAATTCCAATGTCTTTCCTTCCTTTCTGTCTCATGAGGCAGACAACTGCTTCCTGCAGATCTTCCTTATCCTTCCCTTTTTACATTTCCCATTTTGGACACTTAACTATCAATTCTTTACAGTGCGTTCTCTCTGTTAAAGTGAGCGGTGGGATTCCATGTCTTCACTGACTGATGTAACTCCTCTTCACTGGAACTGGGTAAAGTAAGAATGAATTACCTCTGGCATAAGATATTATAGAAAAAAATATCGGAGTAAAAAAATTCATTCCAGATCGGTGGTCTTAAAAAATTATGTTTATCAGTGCAATCCTTTTTGAACATATAATCGCAGGCCAAACCCAACATGTAAATAACATAAGAGCAGTGGTACTTTGGCTAACGCAGGTGCAACGGAGCATCCTGGCTCTACCTGTTTGGTGTACTCCAGCTACTCCTACATGGCCCTTCTCTACCCTCCGCTCCTGACAAGTGCTAATTTAGCAATTCAAATTTCCTTCCAAATCTTCTGATACTGTAACTATACAATTCTTCTTCCATAAATCTACATGGAAACCAAAACAGATCAGGAAAAATAGAAAAAGTATCTGTCACAGGACCCTAACTGTGTCATCTACAGATCTGACTACCCAAGGAAGCCAAGAAGTCCCTTCAGCCAGACTGAGATAACACAGTAGAGAAACCATTATTGCTGTGGTACACTATTCCTACTAATAAGTTAAGGACAGCGGTGTTTTTAGCTATAATCACCCGTCTTTTAGCAATTTCTAACATGGCTATAAAAATCTGCTCTCACTCAAAGCTTGGCATAAAGTTTTTGGCTTTAGGCTGTACTTTCTTTCAGTGAAGCTACTAAGAATATGCTTGGCAATTTTAAAACTCAGAGAGGGCACTGAAAATTCTGAATAAATGAAAGCTGTCCTATAAAGCCCCTTCTTCCACCACCACCCTCTACCCACCCAAAAAAATTAGCAGGCTTCCATTTCTTAAAAACGTTTTTTAGGTCCTCTGTTGAAACTATAGTGTTGTTTGTTCAGGTAATTGTTAAACAGAATCAAGCCTTGTGACCCTCAAATTTCTCCAATGCAAAACAGGTAGGTATAAACAAGACATTTCATCCTGAAAGTGGTTTTCCTACATCCGTGTTCCAGTTTATCTCTGTATGTTTCCCAGTTCTCCAAATAGGGGCATACTGCTTTTGGAGAAAATTCCAAATATGTTAATTTGCACACAGGACATTTCTAACTTACAAATACATTTTTTCTTTGTATTTTCTCAAGAACTGCTAAAAAAGGTGGAAAGAGGAAGTTATTAAAACTATTCCCTTTTACAGAAGAAAATACTGAAGCCCAGAGAGTACGATTTGCTTAATATCCTGATCAAAGACAAATTAGAAAAGAGACTGCATGGACATGCAACCCACTCTTGCTAAGAGGGATATGGCCTTCCTAAACTCCTTAGCAGTATCTGCAAATAGGGAAGAAAGCAAATAGGGGGCAACAGAGTCTGGAAATAGCTACAATTCTAGGTCAACTAATTCTACTGATGGGATTTCCTCGTCGGAGTGTCCGGGGATGCTCCTCCCAAGAGCAGGGGTCAGGGGCACCTTCAAAGCCCTCATCTGTTTCCTCTGTCTTTGAGACACTGAGTCACAAATAGAGACATAACTTTTATCCTCATGTGTCCTTGTACGCACGCAGTTCCACCAGGCAATCAGCTTTCCCAGGCAGCGTTTGTACTCCACAAGAAGTCTTTCCAAACCTACCTGCCTGCTCCTTGGTCAGAACAGCAGAGGGCAGAGTCTGCTCCAGAACCGTGTGGACATCAGCCATCCCTTAGCTATTTTGGGTTTACAAGTGCTCAGAAATTCCAGCTTATCTCTGAGGATTACTGTATGATGTGAGAACATGACTGCCACGCAGAGTCGGGACAAACACGACTCACTTCAGTTCTTGTCATCATATTCAGTATTTAGCTTCTCTCTCACAGGGCACCCCAGTCCTTTGTCCACCCTACCCCTAACACATTCAATCCTTTCTCCTCGGTTGCACATACTTACCACCACCGGCAGCAGCCAGGTATTATATCAGACTGCATTCCTCAGACTTCCTTATCTCTGTCTGACCATGGGGCTGAGTCTGGGCCAACAGGATGTGGACAGAGAGACGTGCTCATTTTCATTGCTCCTATACGTTAATCTCTTTCTCTTTACTTCTGTTCTAGGTTAAACGGAGAGAGTGCTGAAGACCTCTACAACAGTGGAAGCTAAGGTGATGGACCCTGGGTCCCTGGATGAACATGTGGAAAACTCTAGTACATAGCCGGGAATGTACTTCAATTGTGTTACACCACTGCAATTTGGGGGGCTAGAACAGCACATAACCTATAGTGACTAGTATACTGCCCTGACTAGACTATCACCTCATCACTGAAAGACTCCATGTGTGATGCCTCCCTGTATTCTCAACAGTGAGCTGCACACAGTAGGTGTACAACACAGATCTATTATAAATTATATTACATATTAGCCACCATGGCTTCCCTCTTGAAGCTCTTAGACACAAATGCCTCTACCAACATTACCAGCGAAATGACTGATAATGAATTGCTCTCCTTCTCTTTATATACTCTCAAACTTGAAAATGAAAGCAAAATACTCCTAGAATCTGCTGTTAATTATAAGGACTAAATAGAATGATTTATACTTCTTAAATGCCACTTCATGTGAATAATCAGCTAATAATCTAAACATAAACAAACATCTAAGGCACAGGACAAGTCAGAATGGAACCCACAGTCACATACTTGAATGCGCCTCTGGAAATATTTCTAAAGTACTCTGGTATCTTAGGATATGTTTGTGCTCTGAGCATATCACAGTTGACATCTTGTCAAAACCAAGAGAAATAATTGCATCCCTGAGTAAGCGTATCATGCAGGCAGCAATTTAAAAGTGGTGTTGCTTATCAGCACCGATTTACTAACATCTTACTGTATATAACCATGTGTGGTAAGAGAAAAACGTATACACCCTTACCAAGATGCAAGCTTAAAAACAAAATCTGTTACATTTCCAATTCAAAAGAAGTTAGAACAAAGGAAAAAGAAATAAAGTGAAAAGCTGTATTTCTTTCCCTTAGAAATAAACTTTTAAAGAAATCTAAGCCCCAAACTTTACATCTTCATTTAAGGTGGGGTGGGCAAAGCATAAGCAGTTTACTCAAGTCTTGAGAAAAACAATCTATCTCATGAGGTTATTAAGCTAACACCTCAGCGAGCCACAGGCATGCTACTCATTTATTACACAAAACCGAGATCTTCTGACAGTCAATAATTATGTGCTGAGAACTCTAATGAATAACTCCGCATCAGAAGGACTCACGAAACTTTGATCAGTGTCCCGAGAGGCAGCAGGTCAAGATGAACACTGAAATCTGATTAACATTATCCATTCTCATCTAACATTCTAAAAATACTGTTTCGTAGCTCCCCACTCTTTACTTAGATATTTTCAAAACATAATTTTGTCAGAAATCCTAGAGCAATTATAAAAAAAATGAGTATTCTCTTTTGAAACAGATTTAAAACAAGAGTTTGTATAATCTCCCACACGTTTCTTGACACCTCTTTTTGCTTCTAGTCTTATGGTCATAAAAAACTCAAGCTTTAGGACTCAGTGCTACATTTTATGAGTAATAGGCTATAATTTAGTCTTTCTCTGCAAGTGCCAAAGTTTTAAGATGATCTGGATATGAAGAGATCACACACACTCTCTCTCTCTCTCTCTCTCTCTCTCTCTCTCTCTCTCTCTCTCTCTCTCTTTTTTCTCTCTCTCTCTCTCTCTCTCTCTCTCTCTCTCTCTCTCTCTCTCTCTCTCTCCCTCTCTTCCTAAGCTTTCTTTTAAACTAAAGGGATATCTTTTATCTTGGGGTTCTCTAAGACTGAAGAACCCTTGATGGAAACGTACACAGAAAGGGAAAAATAACAACTTCTAACTCTATAATACAAAAGCCCCAAGCAGGTTCTCCATAGTGCAGGAGAAACACCCCAGGAAAGGACTTCACACAAGGAGATGAAGAGGAGCAGCTGGGGAGGAGGTGGGAGTGGGTGACGGAGACACGGAGCCAGAAACAGAGCTGTGAGGAAGAAGGGGGAAAAAAGGCTGAGCAGCCGAAGGATGGTGGTTAAAATAACTCGTGGTAACAGAGTGTTCTTTGTTACCACACACTGCTCTTTGTTATCACACATTACAGAAAGTTACAAACAACAGAAGCATGCTGTACAGGAAAGCTGCACTTAAAGCTCTGGGCTCGAGTGACCTAACCAACTCCCTGGCTTCCTCCTCGTGCAGACTGACGCTATTTCTAGAACACCATGTGAGGGTTGTGGCCATTAATCTGTATATCTCAATCTATGCCGAGGAACCATCTAGGATGTTGGCACTAAGACCTTCAAAGAAGCCTTTTACATGCTCTTTGATGCAAAGCAGGAAGATGCAAGCAGAGCTGATCCCATCTGTGATGAAAAGCATTAACCTCTACAACAAAGTGATGTAAAACTTTTGGAGGAAGTTTTTAGGAGGTCCACAGAGAAAGATCTCATTTGGGTTCATAATAAAATCAGATATTCAACAGAAACAACCAAACAGCTGGCCAGTGAGGGCAATAAACGGACCCATCTGAAGCTCAACAGCAGAGTCTTGTCCATGATGCCTTTGCTGAACCCTCGTCTCTCCTTGCTCTGACCATGACTTTTTATGCTCTGGACACCCATCTTCCTCTACCCTAAGTAGGTTCTACAGTTGACCTTACATTTCCCAACCACGGAGGGGAAAACTGGGTAGATTACACGAGGAGGAAAGAGAGTGTACCAACTCTACTTCTTTTCAAGATCCCTACTTCAGGGCCAGAGGTCATTTGATTACTTCTCTCTTCAACTGTCCTCTACGGCCTTTCCTTTTTTTACCAAAATAAGTCTTATTTTCCCTCAGACACATTCGAAGTGCCTCTCTCAATCTTCACTTAACTCTAAGTAAAGTAAAGCAATGAGACACTGAGGGACACTATTTGCTCGAACTCCTATCACGTGCTCTTTTCAACTGCTCATCACTCTGCTTTTATCGACCACTTTGCTCTACGATCACTGGCTTTTTATCTGTTTAAATCTGTTTTTATCTGTGTAAATGTTGCTCTTTTCTCAGAGTTCTCTTTTCTTCTCATTGCTTATTCTGCAGTCTGGGAACACTCTGTTACTCTCTAGATTGTTGGCTCCTTCAGGACCAGAGACTATGTCTAAACTTATCTATGCCCCTTAGCAAGTACACAAGTCCTAAAACAGAGCATGTATCAAAGCCTGTCCTATCTCCTTCTCTGGTGTCTCTCAGATCTCACTGCTCTTCACATCCACTGTCACCTTCTCATTCTAT
The DNA here is from genome assembly GCF_012274545.1 of Fukomys damarensis. Classification (NCBI taxonomy): domain Eukaryota; kingdom Metazoa; phylum Chordata; class Mammalia; order Rodentia; family Bathyergidae; genus Fukomys; species Fukomys damarensis. The sequence continues at coordinate 13,585,713 of NW_022900943.1, read as the reverse complement.
CCTGCCCAAGGGATATCCAGAGCTGCAGTCCTAACAGATCACCACACTGACACTTTCTACCCTACCCATTTTACCCTTCAGAGGACCACCAACATTATTCATTTGAAAGAAAAATGGGCCTCATATCTCTACTCTGTGTACATTCCTTCAACCACCTCCCTTTATCCTTGTGAGATATCCACACATATCTCTGTCACCGAACATGTTATACCACAAGTTTATCTTCACATATATTATATTGTGAGCTCTCAGATATTAGGATCCTGTTCTTGGCATTCCCAGGACCTAACAGCACATGTACAGAAAGTTTATTACATTAGGTTGAATTCAACGAAATATCAAAAAAAAGATACACAAAAAAAGATCTTCTAGAAGCAAATCTTTAATAATCAGGCAGAGGAAATTATGGAAAGCAGGTATCTCTGGAGAGGATGGTGGAATGTGTTAAAGGCAGCCTTAGTTTCCACTGTAGAAGCTTAGATTTCTCACCCCATGTGTGTACCATAGCTGAACACAGCACTGAGGAGGTGCGACAGCATGTGCCTGGCACTGTGCATAGCAGGGGTTTCAGACATCAAAGAACAGCTTCATTAACCGAAGAAATTTATGAACTTGGCTACCTCCTGTGTCAATTAATCTTGTTTCCCTCTCGACTTCCACAGAAACCTTGTTGTTCTTCAGATACAGCATTTTTCACAATCTAATTAACAGTGGAATGATTTATAGGCAGTCCTCCACACTGGATCACGTACCCCCAGAAGGCAGGGGCTCTCAAACCCTCGCCTCCATGCCCTCTACAAGCTCTAGGACAGCGCTCTGTGTAGAGATGACAGTAAACTTGGAATTGCCTACCTGAATTGGACTAGTACTGACAAAAGAGAAACTTTAAAGTGAAAAACAAAAAAAGCAATAATTATACTTGTTTGCAACCAATAATCCATGTTCAGCAGAGCCAAGGAAGAGAAACCCTACACTACCAATAACGGGTAACAGAGATATATATTAGGTTTTCTCTGTTCAGATTGAGCACAAACATAGAATGGCTGTATCATTGATATGTTTATGCCTTATTTAGGTCATGCATAAACATGTATTATTACTTCTTCACTTATAATGCCAAAGCATACCTTCAAGTGAAAGCCTTGAAAATATATGCATTTCCAAACCTATACAGAGCCACTACTAAGTGAAGATAAAAAAAATATTTTGAGATGAAAGAGGAAAAGGAAAATGGATTCTGAAATGATATCCTCATAAACAAAACAGGAAAGCAATCAGCAATTTCCAGATAGCTCTAACGCCTAACTCCTCTTGTGAAAATATCTCAACTAAATCCTTCAGTACCAGGGAGTAGTGTGAAAACCCTTTCTGAGAGAAGAATAAAATGCACAGAATATAGAGTTGAAAATCTATTTGCATTCCAAACCACACTAAAAGTCAGAAAAACAAAGGAGATATAAGGGGGGGGGATAACATTACAGAATTCATTTAAGTGCAATAAATATCCATGGAACACCTGAACCAGAGAAATGCATAGTACCCACAGGCCTATGTAAGCTTACAGTTAAGAGTCCTAAGGTAACCTAATCAACCCTATTATGCACAATCCAAGCATGACCATTTCCCCCACAAAGTCTTCACTTTTCTCCAAGCTACCACCACTGCCACACACAGAACTGTGCTCTCTGGCTCCTGAACACGCTCAGAGATGTTTTCATATCTCACTATCCCACTATCACCCACTTCCCATTGTAGCTGGTTGTCTACATGAACTGAACTTCAGACTGCTGCAGTCGGAGTCCACTTCTCACTCATGCACTCACTGGCCACAGTCTAACACAGCTGACTGGTTAGTGTCTGATCACAGCCGTGGTAGATAAGAATTTGTCCTGAATCCCCACATACCCTACAAGAATTCTCCTTCTCACAGAAACATTGAGGAAAGGAAAAGAAGAGAGATGACAGAAAAAGAGGGATTAGTACCATGTGCACAAATTCCTCCTATCAGGACATCCCTAACAACTTAATTTATTGACCTGTCTGCCTCCTTTGGGGATAAGAACTGGATTTTATTTACCTTTACAGTCCTGTGGGACTAGCCCAATGCTAGGCATTAAACATTATATTCTATCACCTTAAAACTGGCTGCTCACTGTTGACTGTATTCACCTCACTGTGCACTAAGTATCAACTATACAGAAATAAGATGTGTTTCTAAGGAAGGAGAGACAAATGTGACCTTGCTCCTTCCCTCAAGGATCCTATAATCTACTGTGGTGTTCCTTGTAAAATTTAGTGCCTATTAATATGATGAAAAATTATAGTTTCATCTATATGAAATTCGATGTTTTATGCCCATGGGCAAATGTATCTTCTAATCCTTCTTGCAAAAGTCCAAATACTTCGCAGGCAAAATCCAAATGAGCCCAAATGGCCTCATCCCAGAAGCCCTGCTTTCATTCTTCAGGAAGAAAATGGAAGAGACAGTGTTCTAGATGGAGTTACCAATGACTTAATTTTGACAGGAGCATCTACATCTATGTGGCCCTGTTAAAATAAAGCTGATAGAAAGGCTGCTCCCACATAATTTGCTTTAAGCAAAAATTAAATGTTTGCTTATTTTTATAAATTTATACCAGCCTTTTGATCTAGGTCAGTTTTTGTGACTCTTAGTCAAGTATTTGTGTCTGTCAAAATGGCAGTGTGGAAGTTAAAACCCAGTTTACATGGAGTTGCAAAGTTCTACTGCATAATGGGGACACAGCTATAAAGACTGGTACCACCTATGGAGTTTATTGCTGGTTCACCTCAAAAATGAAAAATTTAAATGCCTGCAAAGTCTAATTCTAAAGAGTAATCCTTCACAAAAGCTTTAAGTGAAAATTAGATGTGTTATATATGTTAATATGTATTTACATACATGACCTTAAAAATTCAAAGAATGAGAAAAAGTATATTACTATTTCAAAATTATTGAGAAAGAAGGTCTCCAAAATATTAAAAAGTAGACCATGAAAATGTACTTCTCAGATGTCTTTGCTGATAAGGTAATGAAGAAGGAAAAATCCACATTTGCAGGTGATCAAGAAGAGCAGGTCCTGTTTCTGACTGACAGAAGGGCATGCTTCTCTTTGTGCAATATTCTTGGCATGAGGGGTGTGGTGTACAAGAACTGTGCTCCTTGTTCTGATCCTTCTGCTCTGCGTCAGTGAGCAGGCTTAATCAATATTTGATCTAGTTTAAGGACAGCCCTTGCATTCATTTCTATTGACGATCCGAAACTGATTTGCACAGCATAAGACAAGACTTGGTTATCGCACCTGGGTACATTATTTAGCCTTCTTTTGGAACTTAAAAAAAAATGCAGTTTCCACAACAAGATTAGGTGACAAAGAGCCAAGTGTGTGTCTCAGGAAGGAGGCTGGGCTTCCAACACCCCAAACCCACAATGCTGACCTGCCTTACACGCCCAGGCCACATGGTCGAAGACACAGACTCCGAGCTGGGAGCAACCAGCATGATATGAAGGCAAAGACACTGGAATTAGGTTTGAATAAAGCTCCACCACTTGGCACAGAAGACCTCCTGCTCCTCAGTTTCCTTATCTGTGGGAATACTAAAAGAAGCATGCAAGGCCCTGGGAGAAGGAGATGAGCTGGGCAGTTGAAGTGGTAAGTATGGCACATGAAACCCTACACGCCCTCTTATGGGTCAGAGGGTGTCACTGCTGTCACTGCCATGGCTGGAGCTGCTGCCATTACCATCCACAGAATGCTAAGAGCACAATTTGTGCATTCTGAAAGAGAAGTTCCATGTACGACCCAGTGGATCCAACTGCAGGTTCTAGATAAGAGTATAACTGTAAACCCCAGCATGACCATTTTCTGACTCTGTCGAGTTCTTTTAACAATGTATTAATCAGTGCCTTACTGTCCATATATACAAAGAGGACTATAATGTCCATGGGGTTATCATGAGTGATGTTAACACTCATAAAATGTTAGTGCAAATGGTACATAGTAACTATTTTTCCATTTATCCTCTGTGCCTGAAACAAAACACTACTACTACTAATAACAAAAATAGATCATAATCTGCCAGTGTTTCATTAAGCTACATATCTACACATTCAATATATATCCTAGGCGGGGTAGGAGTAGGAAATACACATCTGAAATTCCTTGTGAGCCTAGAAAGGACAGTGTTCACTGACACAGGGTAGAGGGGTCCAAACAAGGAACATGGTTCTTGTGTACCACAACCCTTATGCCATATTTAACTCTCAAAAATGAGAAAACCATGGCATAGAGTAGGTAAGTAACACTTTGGTCCCATGGCCTGTAAAAGTAGCAAAGTCATCGTTTAAACCCAGACAGTCTAAATTCAGAGTTCATGCTCTTAATTGTAGTACTGTGCTATACTGCCTGGAAAAAATGTTAATGAATGAAAATTCTTGGTGGAAAAATACTTTTTGAAAAGAGTCAATCACCTTGACTATGGCATTTTCACAGAGTGTGGACACCTCTTGTATAAGGTGCACAGGACAACCCCACTGAGGCGTGGAGAAGGGCAAAAAATGTCCCCTCTCTGAGCCTCAGAGGGGCTTTCCAGCAAAACTTCAAAAGGAGAGTGACCTGAACATTTTAAAAATGCTTGGGGTGGTAGCCATGAATCGGAAGTCATTTGGTTTCCTAGCACCTTTTAACTCCAGGGAACAGAAGCTTATCAGAGCTTCTATGTTCTAATGGCACCATGGGGGAGTGTGAACAGTCAGGGACTGAGACAGTCTTAAGGAAGCGTATACTGAGGGCCAAGGCATCTGCAGTGGCCCTCCCGACCTAGGGGCTGATACAGTGGTTCATCTACAATTTTCCTATTGCATGGCTGGTTTGCTGCATCTGGGACTACTCAACAGTTTCCACTTCAATATGAGGCCATCTCAGGTCAAAGATGCCACCTCCGGTTATGGCAGGACACACTGACCGGAAGGCCCATCAATACTTCACTGTCTCTGAAGCCTCACCTTATGAAATACCACTCCAAAAAGTGAGGAATTTCAGGCCAACTCTGTGTTGAATCAATATTGACTTACTGTTGTGAGTAATTCATTGTCTTTTTCTTACTCTTTGGATTCAGTTTCTAACCAACGTTCAAAATCACAGTCCTTCTAGATCGGTTTAGTGGATGCCAACCAATAAAACACTTTAAGTAATCTAAAAATCAAATAGCGTACACAGATAGCAATAGGGAAGGAACAGGGCAGGGGAGAAGGAGTGGTTAAGGAACAGCAGAGGTGCTGTTTTGGCTCTTAAATGCTCCCGGAAAGCCAGTATGCTCAAGGCTTGGTGAACAGCCTGTGGAGCTAGTGGGAGGCAGCACTGTAGGAAATGGGACCTAGCAGAAGAAAAGTGGATCATTAGGGATGCATCCTGGAAGGGGATATTGCAATGCAGTATCTCTTCTGCTCCCTACTTCCCTTCTACCATGATTTTTACCCACACCAAAGGCAACGAAGTCAAATGACTACAGACTGAAAGCTCTAAGCCACATACTGAATTAAAACTTTCCTCCTTACAAGTTAATTTTCTCAGGAATTTACCACAGCAACAGAAAGCAGACAAACACAAGGGGGCGGAGGGGAAGATGGGTCATCAAATTCTTTTAAAAATGAACATTTTTTAAAACTACCAAACTGGCAAATATCAGACCATGTGCTGATGTACTGTGTTGGTAAGGTGTGGGAGAAACTGGCACTGTTGTGCAGGGCTAGTGAAAGTACAGCTCAGTACAACCTCCTATGGAGGTAACATCTGTCACCACTTATTCAGTTTTAAATGCACAGATCTCCTGAAAAAAGCCATTTTACTTCTGGGCATAAGCCATATAACCAGGTGCCATCTCGTGCTACACAAAATTCTGAGTACTTCTCTATTTCAGGATAGATATGAAAGAATGGATTTCATAATAACCACAGGATTCACCTGTTACACCTTATATAAATCAACCTTAATTAACAAGCAGTTGGAAATCATATTTGTTCCTATCTCCAGATCTTTTGGTGGCACTAGATTGGGAAGTTGCAGAGGTGCCTGCTATGTTTTGTGGAAGTCAAGAGTAAGGTTCCCTGGACCAGGGGTCAAGTTATATTGAAGAATAGCCTAGGCCCAAGAAAGGCATTTATGGGTTCTAATCTACTAAAAATATTGTCCTCTTGAATAGAACTCTTCACTCTTCCTATTTCCTCATTAGGGAATGATGAAGGTGAACTGGCTATAAATTTTCTTCATATTTAATGATCCATCTATACTACTACTAACCTGAGTTGAAGCTCAATCTGCCCATACAAATGGAACAAGAAAATTTAACACTCAAGTGAGCTCCTATTAATTACTTGGCATTATACTTATCCATTACTTCTCTTAACCCTGTCAACAACTCTACAAGGTAGTGGTATTATCTTCTTTTCACGCGCCAGGACCCTGACACAGCCAGAGGAGTTTAGCAGCTTTTCAAGATTCAAAGCCAGCAAGTGACAGTGCAAGGAATGAAACCCAGCTGGTTCCAACTCCAAAGCTGGGCTCTGTGCTCTGAGCTGTATTTTCTTCACACCCAGTAACCCAGAGGAAAAGAAAAACACTTTTTTTTTTTTGTCATGGAGTTTATCAAAATAATACATCTGAATGCAAAACAAACACAGAAACATTTAAAGGGAAAGTAAAGAAAACTAAAAATAAGTTTATTATCCAAAGGATTAAATAATTTTTAAAAGAAAATTTCTAAATTACCAACGTTGACTTAGAATCCAAGATTCTACATAGTGCTAAAATAACCACTGTTAATTGACTCTATTTAAAATAAGGTAAATGGGGGGGTTGGTTCTTTTTTTTTTTTCCTCATTGAGTTTATTGGTACACTTTAGGTATACAGTACAGTTACATTCATCATTGGAATCTTACACGTTTGGTTCTTTTTCAGTACTAGTTGTGTTCAGATGTACACTGGATCACTTCTACACCTAGCCCAGGCATAGTTTCAACTTAAAGGTCATTTGTATTGTTAACTCATACCAAAGACAAAAGTAATACACTCATCCCACAGATAATTCCAGAATTCTTAAAGGAGTCCTAAGTTATTTAAAGTTAATGACTGAAAGAGTAAAGTAAAAATATCATTTATAATCTGAGGTCATCCACAGTCGGAACTATTTTCCTGTGCGTGATATGATCAGGTTTTAGTGACCGGAAGAGGGGGAGAGGTAGAGAGAGAGAGGGAGGGAGGGAGAGAAAGAGAGAGAGGGAGGTGAGAGAGGGAGGAGAGAGGAAGAGAAAGGGAAGGAGGGAAGGAGGGAGGGAGAGAGGGAGGGAGGGAGAGAGAGCGCACTGGGGTGGACAGTATACAGTTATAAACTAATGGAAGAAAGTAAAGGAAAGGTGGGATAAGCTAGAAGAACTCATTCCTCACCCCATAGAGAAGACTTTTGCTTACAGAAATCCTTCTCCCAAGAGGGCCTTGTGATTTGGAGAGATGCACATCTCCAACCTGCTGGGATAGGAGTATCTTCTCCTGTAATTTCCTTCCACTTGAAGTTGATTTAGAGCCAAGGTTTCCTCTACTGTAATTTTTTAAAAGTTTTCTGAGACGACATCTATCTCTTTCTGAAGTCACCTGTGCACCCTTCAGTGAGAGGACAGAGGGAGCTGGCATCTCCCATCTCCACTAACTTCATCCTCTTCTGACTAAAGACCTCAGGAAGTCATGGACAATTTCATGGAAGATGTGAGATACTCTATCGGCATCACACATTGACCCAAAAACATTGCAACCCTGTGTGGTGCTGTGCAGTTGCTGACCATGCAACACGATGTGCTATGGTCGACATGGGCCGTTCACTAGAATCATGTCCCAAGAATACAGCGGGTCCTCGTTGGCTTCATCCACAAAAGCAGCAAGAACAGGGCATGGTGGCAACCACCTGTAATCCTAGCACTCAGGAGGCTAAAGCAGGAGGATCACCATGAGTTCCAGGGCAACCTGGGCTACACAGCAAGTTCAAGCCCAGCCTGAACTACACAGTGAGAAAAGGCAGAGGGAAGAACTATTACCAAGTTCATGTAAAACAACATAAAACTATTATGCTTCCATTTATTTATGGGTCATTTCTGGGCTCTCTTCTGCTCCACAGGTTTATTTGGGTGTTTGTTGGCTATATTACTCTTACAGCTTTATGTATGTCAGAAGTAGTTCATAATTTTGTAAAACCAAGGCCTTAGTATCACACTGAAAGCCCACAGATTCCTCTACACAGCAGGACATAGGATGATTAAAGAACGAAGAGCAAGTGCTGTTGAGGGATATAAAAATAATAACAAATTTCAATCTCTCAGAATTCGATTTCTCATTGAAACTAAGAAGACTTGGTAACACTTTCATTCTTAAATGCTAATTCCCTTTTGCAATTCTAAGTAAAGACTGCCTTTTTGAAACTCCTGCAGCAACATAGAGCCATGTCATTCAATGACCTTGGTATACTCCTAATGAGATGTCCCTCTGTGACACAAGAATTACTAATGAAGGCTGGAAATAATGAATGGGGCTGTGGAAGATGAATGATTTAGAAAGGACACCGCTAACATTTTCTATGAGTGAGATCAATATTCCATGTAACAGAAACATAACAAATTGCTTCACCAACTAACCCCCATCCCTGAAGAAAACCCAGAGATGTGGCAGCAGAACCCAGTAAACAACTTACCCTGGGAGATTAATTGGGGTGTGAACTAAGGCTTCTGCAGGACTCCTTTCCTTCCAACTATATATTGTACATCTGTAACCTTAAAACTATCAGTGTGGCTCTAAACTCAACCTATTTTCTTAGTTATTGAAATAGTCTACCTTTCCTCTTGTTGTAAAATCACACTTCCTTATCTTTTTACTTTCTTTACTACACTCTTTTTATAGTAAAAGTTATGATCAAAGATGAGACATAAAAATCCAGGGATCATGCTTTAAACACAGATATACTCATGATTTACTTTCCCTAGAAGTCCACTCACTCATCTCCCCAGATTAGCTCTTATGTACTGCCAAGAGATAGTAAAAGAATCTGTCTGCAGGACCTGATGTGAGGGTACCCGTGCAGGTCAGAATGTGTATATCCTCAAATTCCCATGAGTCAGCTTGAGAAAACAGACACTTTGAATGCATTTGTATCCCTGATACACAGCATACAGAATGCGTCCAAGACAACTGGCACTCTGCATTCTGCCTTGATGCCTAATGGAGTATGCAGAGATGAGGATGCCTTGGTGGATGGATTATAGACTCTCCCTCTATCCATGTCTGTGCCTTCACGTTTCAACTGGATTCATATAAAACCCTCCTCCTACCATCTTCCAGAATCCATTCTCTACGCTGCAGACAACGAGATCATTTAAAACACAGATTTGATCACTTCCTTCTCTTAGAACATTCCACCAGCTCCCATCATCCTCAGAACTGAGTGCAGACACCCGCAGCATGGCTTATTATAATTATGAGGCTAAAAGGAAACAGTAGCAATGGTGGTGGTGTCGGCAGGGCTGGGAAAACAGGGCAGAGATGAGCCTGTACTGGCAGTCTCCCTGACCAGGGGCTTTGTCTCTGTGGTTTCAGTTCCCCAAGAGCAACTGGCATCATCATGCTTCAGTCACACTCCTCCTGATGTCCTGTCACGTCTGTGCCTGTGCCATTTGTCTCATCACATAGGCGCTGTGACAGCTTACAGCATTACAGGAAGGGTGACCATAGTACAGCAAGATATTCTGAGAGAGAGATCACATACCAAGCTTCTACTGTGGTGCACTGTTATGACGCCTCTATTTTCATTATGTACTCATTCTTGCTCTCTTACTGTGTCTAATGTATAGACTAAAATTCAGCATAGGCACGTGTGTATAGTATTTAAAGTCCAGTACTAGTCATGGCTCAGCCATCCACTGAGGACCTTGTGATAGATACCTTGGGGATCAGGGGGACTATTGTATTAGATCCCTAAGACTTCTGCACAAAACATCACAAACTGGGCAGCTTAAAATAAGAGAAACCTGGAACTATAATTCCAAAATCAAGGTGTGATCAGAAAGTTGCGAGGGAGAATCTATTCCATGCCTCCCTCCTGGTTTCCTTTTTTTTTTTTTAATTGAGTTTATTGGTACATCTTAGGTATACTGTACAGCTACATTCATCATTGGGATCTTGTACCTTTATGTGACAGGTCTTGGTGCTCATTTTTTCCCCTTATCCCAGCCCTCCCTTTCTCCTAGTTTCTGATGGGCTGCTTGCAATCCTGGACTTACAGCTTCATCATTAAAAATCTCTGCCTTCACGTTTACTCACTGATCATTCTCTGGATCTCTAGCTCTTCATGTCACTTCTCCCCCGTGCATGTCTGTCTGTCTGTCCAACAGGCTTCTTTTTGTAAGGACACCAGTTGAATTGGACCAGAGACTGCTCCAATGAACCCTTTTGAACTGAATTCCCTCTGTAAAGACCCTATTTCCCAATAATGTGATGTTCTGAGATATGAAGGGTAATGACTCTGACTCTCTGAAGTCCTTTCTAAATCTAATTTCCAATGGCTTCTGTCTTGAAAGATACAAAAAATTACATATAAAGTATGCACAGAAATGTGACCAGGTTTTAAAATACCTGTATTATATTTCAGACATTTCACCTCGTTCCACAAAGAATTTAAACTGTCCTAAAATTTGTTTTCATGTTTAAATCCCTAATATTACATTATATGTGAAAATGATTTACAGCATAATATAAAGATTTTCAAATAATTTTTAATGAGCTATTCCCTCACATTACTTCTATGGGCCAGTTTCTCCTAGTCCATAAACCAGAATTAATTCAACTACATTCTCTCTTCCATATGGAATTTTGCAACAATAATATTTACACAGTACAGAAGAATTTTTTGAAGATGTAAAGTGCTATAAAGATGAAAGCCATAGTCTACTTTTACTTAGTTTTCTTTCTGTTATATATTACCAACAGAGTTCTACAACAGAAACCAGAACAGGTAAGGCAGTACGAGAAAAGGAAGTTCACAGTGGGAGGTCACTGCCCTTCCATCTTAATTGGTCTTGCTTCTACCAGGGCTGAGATGTTAAACTACACACTAACCTAGTCGCTAACCTCATCTTCCCACATGTATTCTGGTCCCACAAAACGGTTCATCCATGACAGGTGGAAAATAACTCCTGGGAAACATGAGAGCACGTCAGTGTGTTTTTCAGAAATGGAAGTGTACAACAATTTAAATGTTTTTAAAAGTTCACTTCCCTTACCCCTTGATAATAATAGTTCAGATGTCCAACGTTTGTACTAAAAAGTACTTTTCTGGAATAACCAAATTTAAAACCATTACAGATCATTATAAAGGTGGTGCAGTGATTCTATATAAAATGCTCAGGGTCTTCCTTCAATCAGGGAAATAAAACCAGTGTAATCATTTTCTTTTTAATTTAGCAGGACCCAAACAGCTATGTTTATAAACAGTATTATAAAGATGCAGAGTGTTTTAAAGGGTGTAAGAGTAAAGGGGGCCGATACATTTCAGATCCTGGTATAAAGAGTCATTTCATTCATCCACTGTATTGCTCCACAATATTAACTCATCCTGGGGCACAAACTGCCCACAGGGATGGAATTCCTTGATGGAATTGTCTCTGTATAGATTCAGCATCTTGCAAATTGTACAACACCAGGGGCTACACAAAATAAGCAGTCCCCCCAGAGCTGTGCAATACAGTAGGCCTGCTTAGATGAGAGAAAGAACAGGACTGGGACTGAGAAAAGAGTGAAGTATGGAATGAACTAAATGTACCTTACATAGACTTCATTAAGAGGCTGTGGTGGAACGGAAAAAAAGGTACTGGTCTAAAAATTCAACAACACTGGGTTCTGGTCCACAGCCCAGTTCTTATCAGCTGTATAAACCCGGGGAGGGGGGGAAATCACATGATCTGCCCTCTCATTTTAAAGTGTAAGTATATACTGCAGCCACCTTTTCTACCTCAAAGGACGATTGTGAGAAACCACTTTGTTCATGGGACAGTGCTTTGTAAACCTGACTTAACAAACAGAAGATGCTATTATTTGGGGTAGAGTTAAGCTTCCCTGCAACCTGTCTCAGACTATGAAAACTCTTTTACTCTCTGAGTCCAAAAACAAATGTCCAAATACAGCTGTTCCTGTTTAATTTTCTTTGGTCATGAGCATAGTGGGATTTTTTATTATTATGTATAAAACATAAAAAGCTACTTTCATTTGTCAATGTCTATTATTGCCACTAGTTGTTTTATACAAAACACTCCCAAACTCAGCTTTAAGAGGGGTGGAGGAGGTTAGCTAAACAATTTTATAATTTGGGAATTATTTTTCTAGTGTAATACATGTAACTACCAATAATTACACCTACTATTTTCCTGATTAAATCCAGAAAGCTGTTTGTTCTTTAATTGCTTAGAATTAGCTGATTTTGAAAAGTTTAATCTTCTAAGCACTGCAGGCCCGATATAATTACAGATCACAAGCTTCTCCTAGCCTTTCTGAGTCAAGTTGGGTCTTAATGGAAGGGGGCCCCTTTCCTATTAATGAACCATTATGCCCAACACAGTTCAAGCAACAAAAGCACACCCTTTTAATAAATCATTCTAAAAGGAAGAGTGAATGGGTTTCACTTCTAGAACCAAGAGGCAGAGCTTCCAAAAACATATACAGTAAAACATCAGACACAAACTTTAACCTCTGTGCTTCTAAATATTTTCAGGGCATTGTGGCTTCACTATAAATATTCAAACTGGTGAAAAGCTTATCAGCGACAACTGTTCTCTCTGGGATAAGATGAAATCTAACGGCTGATTTAATTTCCATTTCTCTAATGACCAGCAATGTTAAGCATTGTGACCATCATGAAGAAATCAAATAGTAACAAGTGCTGGTGAGGCTGCGGGGGAAAGAGGAACCCTTCTACATTTTTAGTGGGAATATAAACTAGTACAACCACTGTGAAATCATTATGGAAATTCCTCAAAAAGCTAAGAATAAGGGTTCCATTTAGCCCAGCTATTTCTCTTCTAGATATCTTTCCAAAAGAGTTAGACATCCTATTACAGTAATACATTCATATTCATGTTTATAGCAGCACAATTCATAATAGCTAAGTCTTGAAAGAGCTACACGTCCATCAACAGATGAATGGATAAAGGAAATGTGGCATTTACACACAATGGAGGACTACTCTGCCATACAGAAAGATAATCTTGAGTCATTTATAGGAAAACAGATGCACTTTGAGACCACAGTTTTAAGTTTAAAAAAATATTGCAGTTTCTCTCACAAGAAAAACAAATCATAAATAAAGAGCAAAATAAAAGATAACAGGTAGGGAGATAGATGTTTCTCAAATGCAAAGGGGATCAAGAGATGGAGGGAGGGGAAGGAAGGGAAGGATAGGAGATGAAAAAAGGAATTAAGATGTGCTATGTACACATATCAACTCCACACAAGGAATGTAATCAATGTATACTGCAAGCATGTACTAATAAAAAAATAAACTGCTCAAATCTAAGGTTAAAATTCTGCCTCAAAATATTGTTTTATTTCTGCCCTAGAAGCTTCTCCATTGAAAGAGGCTAAATTCTAATCACCATCATTATTTTCAGACAGGAACTAAATCGCCATTTCTAGCAGTATTTCTATATAAAAAGGAAATCCCAGTGTCACCTAAGCACTTGAAACAGTTTACATGTCCTCCTACTACAGTCATGGATGGAAAAATAGATTTACTCCCATCAATTAATCATCAGAAGTCACAGCGGTCTTGGCCAAGGTCCTTGAAGTCACGTTAGTGGGAAAGGCTCTCACAAGCTCTCACTTGACAGAGCCAGGGAGGTCTTTTTTTTTTTTAAGGCAAACACTTGTGTTTCAGGCACTGGCTGAAATCTCCAAATAACTGCTTTATCTCCACATGAATAACTCTTACAAATTCAGGGTCCCCTAACCCAGGGTTCTCAACTGGGGCAAACAGTAATACTGGCCTACATGTTTTCATCCCTTTTGAGGTGGAGGGGTGCTACTGGCATCTAGTGGGTAGAAGTCAGGGATGCAGCTTTAACAACCTTCAATGTCCAAGAGAGCACCTTGTCAACAAAGAGTTCTCCATGCCGAAAAGTCCAAAATGTTAATAGTGATGCTGTTACAAAGCCCTGCCCTAACTGGTAAGATAGTTTACCTTACTAAAGAATATGAGACAGTCCCCAAATAGATGTAAATTCATGAAGATGTAGACTTAAATATTATATACTGATATTCTGAAGTACTAAATATGCTTTCTTTCACAGTCCCTGGACAGAAAGCACATATACAAAGCTTTTAAGTACAGTTATAGCCTCCATTTTCTCATTGTTGCTATCCTCAAGAGCTTTGCATAGGAAACAAAAGACAAAGTAGGTGCCATCAATATGGGGGGAGTGGGAAGCGACAGAAGGGAAAAATAAGTATGAGAGGAAAAACAAAATTCCTAACCCTTCTTTGGATGTAGACATGACATAACAAACAAAAGAGGCATCCAGCTGGAGCCAGCAGTTTTATTACCAGAGACATGAACATCATAAAATTTTTCCAAAAGCTGCATTGTAAGCTTTTGTTCTCTAGCTATCATAATCCGCAGTAAACAAATTCAGCACATAGTACATAAAAGGTTTTTCATTATCTTGTTTCTATATTAAGAAGAAATGTAATTGCATGATCTTAAAATTAAAACAATTTCCTTACACTCACTGGATTTCACTGATGGAAGAACAGGTTCTGAGCCCTTCGTGAAACATACACATTTTGGATGTAACCCCAAGTACAGCCCGAGACCTTCCAGCCAACAGCCCTTTCACACTCCTCTTCCTCCTCCACAACATGCAAACATTCACAGAGCACAAGTCAGCATGGCAACTGAGAAAGCACAATACATAAGGACCACCATCCAATTCGCTGTGAGATTAATGTACTGAAAGGCAACAACTTGGCATTGCATCCCTAAATGTACCAATAAACTCAATAAAAAAAAAAAAAAAAAAAAA
>NW_022900943.1:13555721-13570469 GCF_012274545.1 Fukomys damarensis | reverse complement strand
AATAAAAAAAAAAAAAAAAAAGGCAGACAAAACTACGCATTGTTGTTGGAATCCTCTCAGCATAATGACCTTGAAGTTATCCGGTCGGTTCCTTGCCACCCTTATAACAGGACAACTCCATACTGTTTCTCAAAGTGTCTGCTTACACAGTTACATTCTGTAGGAATTAATAAATATATATCCTGGCATCAATAGTCTCCAGTTTTAAGATCTCACACCATGACGGTAGCAATCAGTTTCCACGTCCCCCTTGTTTTCTTTCCACCTATCTTCTGGTATGAAAGCATAAACCCAAACATCTCCATGAAAGGCTAACCTGAAACAACCCCTTCAACACTATATTCTTCCTCACAATAGCCCCTGGAAACTCTCTTAGATATTTTAGAGGTGGGGGTCATGGCAACAAAATAAAACAGCACAAATGAGATGCATCACATTTGCTAAAGGGTAATTCACTCCTACTACTATTCATCGCTCTTTTCATCCACATGCAATGGAATCCAGAGCACACGTCTGTCGTCACTCTCCTTTCACTTCCTTCAAAGTAGGTCAGCAGCCAGTCTCACAGCTTTAAGTACTACCGAAACAACAGTGATTCCTCAAATCCTAGTGGCTTCCACTGCTCCCCCTATTTCTAGACCCACCAGTTAAACTGAACGTATACCTGACTCCTCAAACTTTACTCATCCAAAACCAAACTCAGCTTTGTTCGCAAAGCTCCCACAGCTGCCTCTACCTCAGTTGTTACACGTAACTCCCATCCTTCTAGATACACAGGCCAACCTTGGAGTCACCCTGACACATTTCATAAGACATTCCTTAGAGTCTCCCACTCCCTATAACCATACGTTTACATGGCCAGAATACAACTGTTTAATCCCAATTTCTACTGCAGGACACAAGTAGGAAGACCAGATAGAAACCTACGCCAATGATCTCAGTCCTAAAAATTTGGTCTGCCTACTTCTACTTTCTTTTTTCTCTCAAACTACTCTCCACACGGCACTTAAGAGACTCTATTAAAACGTAAGTTAGAGTCTATCATTTTTCCCCTCAAGATCATCCTTTCAGTGACCTACAGGGCCCTAAGTCATTCAGCCCCCACTTTTTCCCTTCACTTCGTCTTTCTCATTTTTGTTTACTCCACTCCAGCCACTCCAGATTCCTAGATACTGCTAAAACACACCAAGGGTGTTGACCTCTCCTCAAGGCCACTGCACCTGCTATTCTCTCTGTCTGGAACTTTCTTCCCTCACATAGCTACATTATCAGCTTTCAATAGAATCTGTGCTGTCCACTGCTGTATCTCCAGAGCCTAGAAAAGTGACAAGCATGAGACAGTTGCTCAATGAATAGATGAAAGAGTGAAACAGAGAAAATCATCACAGACATTGCTTTCCATTTGGCACCTGAAGGCCACTTTTAGAGACTACAGATAGCATGTATGTCTACAATTAGGTGAGCAACCCTGCACTGAGATGTAAACGTGAACTAAATGTTTAAACATCTAAAAAAAAAATTTTTTGTTGGTACTGGTGATTGAACTTGGGACCTTGCACGTGCAAAGCAGGGGACTGAACCACTGAGCTTAATCCTGGCTAAGCTAGAATATTTTAAAGTGAAGCAATTACACAAATAAGCTTACAGTTGCTTCTACATTTTATCAGTTTTCTTTTATCTCCATTTCTCTTTTGAATTTTATATAACACCTATCTTAGTGAAAATGAAGGAAGATACAGAGCAAGATGAGTTTGAGATGGTCAGTAAATTTTTTTTCAGAAATGAATGAATTCTGTATTTAAGAGTTTGAAATTGTCCCCTGTTGCAGACACCTTCAATTAAGTCTATTCTAATCTCAGCTAAGTGAGAATCCAACTTCAAAATTTCACTCCCAGGCACAGCTGTTTGACAAGTGCAGCAGGAGCCTGTCAAGACACTTGGCAGCATCATTCCTTTGGAACACAATGGATTTTTTTTTTGGCAACCCCTATTACTCACTGATGGTAATTAGCAAGCCAATCTTTGGAGGAAATGTACAATCAGGCAACTAAAAATGCCTTTTATGGAACTCCTCCTTGAAAATAAATCGTTGACACTAGAAATGGTCGATATGTACTCTTAATTTTGAACTAAATTGCCCATTGATTCACCAAGATCTATTTTCCTGACCCTGCTGTCTGGCGAAATTCATTTTTTCTGTAGTTCTCTATTCAAGAAGAGTGACAGTGATACATTTGTTGATTTTGATTTACTACCTCAATAGAGTAAGCAATTAGAGTGATTTCTCCATTATTTGCTCAGATTATACAGCTCCTTCCTTGACTGGTTCCATCATAAAGGCTCATTCTACTGGCACAACACAAAATCAGGGTCACTGTCTAAATCTGGCCTTCCAGACACACACAATGGAACAGGATCAGTGTGACCCAGACAGCCAGCGAAGCTGGAGTCCTCACCAGCAGTGGTCAATGCACTTTGATGTTGAAGGAAATACTTGATACAAGGAGGGACAACTAGAGACAATTACAATCAATTCAGTCCTTATCTCGAGGACCCGAATACTCTCTCCCTCAATTTATGATGCAGCCTGGAGTGTTCACAAACAAACAGTGCTGTCCTATTGTTACATCTTTGCATCGACTTGTATCCCAGCACAACTCACACCAACACCTTCAACAAGTTTCGACAAGTGCAGCTGAATCACTTGAGATGGGCCAAAAGGTCAGGGCCCTGAAACTTTGTCAGTGTGATTATCTAAAGCCACTGGAAAGCACTCCATGCATTTCAGAGAGCAGGTAGGCTTTCCACTACACAAAAGCAGCTTTGTTTCTGAATATGTGATGCCTGTTAATTAGAATCAATGATTTTTTTTATTGTCGCTTCTGATAAGCTTGTTTGCCTAGCTTCATTTTCCTAAAACACTTTAAACGTTTCTAGGAAGGGTGAGTGTCGGCAGAACACTGAGATAGGCCTTGAACTAGGGCTGTGGTATTGCATGGTGTTTACAATTTGTCATCCTTGGGGGTAATTTTGAAAGCTTAAACACACTAAAGGACATAATATAAAGAGCAGGGCAATTTCATTTTGTTTGAATATATTTATGGAAATGGACCAAAAGTGTCCATAGAGGCACATTGTCATTTTTTCCTTGAGTGTGTGCCAGTTCCTGACCAAAAGCAAGCATTCAGAGAATAGAAGAGCATTTACAACCACACTGCGTGTATCAAATACACTACTTTATGAACAGACAGGGAATATTATGTTTCAGGGTATTAGTAAAATAGCCTTTCACACCAAATTTCTGTGCACAATGGTGGATCTTTTGGTGATTCATTTATGACCTAGCCCTTGATAATGAGAAGACCTTCCTTAAGGGTAAGTGCCTGTGGGACATAAGGACGCTGTGCATCCCTACTGACTTAGATGTCTGAGCAGTGGGGAGTTATGTACCAAGAACCCATAAATTGGACATGGTGGGAAAAACTGAGTAATCCACTTGAGATAAGGAGAGTTTCTTTAGCAGTGGTGACTGTATGGCAATGGAATCCTTGGAGAGTGAATAAGAAAAATGATTGGGCTCGGAAAGATTCAGTAAGGTGAAAAGCAAGTTATGGGAGCCAAAACACTGATAAGAAAAAAAGAAATGGCCTTTAACAAAACCAATTTGCTAAGACAGGGTCATAATCATGAAAAGTTCAAAGACTAAGACTGCAATGTTTCTTCTTTCAAGAGGACGTTAAAAAATCTGGATAAATCAAAGGTAAAACAAGGGACACATCTAGTTTCCTGGGAATACATCACACTCTGTTCATCAATACTCAGTGTTTAAGTTTCTTCCCAAGCACTCAGGAGGCCACACTTCCCAGGCTCCTTTGTGGTCAACTGGGGTCCTGTGACTTGGTTCTGCCCAATGGCATGCAGGGAAACAGTGAAGTGTTATCTTCTAGAGCTGGATCCTCAAAACTTCTCAAAACACTTCTTTCACCCTGGAGTCAGAATGCTGAGCCATTTGACTGAAGGACCCCTCGTTACTATATGAATTCAAACAGCCATAATAGAGCATGAACAAGAAATAAACCTTTGTCATACCACACCAGAGATATGAGGCTGTCTTTAGAGAGGCTAGATTATCTTAATATATTCCGATAATGCTCTCCTCGCAGTATTTGCCTCTTCACATATCATATGACTGCATATGATATTATATTCTTAAGCAGAGTAATCTCAGAGACCCTCAAGAGCAACGGAAAAACTCGATTTACTTCAGGTCAGTAGAATACACGTTACCTAAGGGGGGGCATCATTTTCGGAGGGAAACTGTTCTCTTCTTTCCTATAAATTAAAATTTTTATTTTTAATATAAAAACTTTCAAATATGTACACAAATAGAATAATGAACCTCCAAATATCTACCACCTAGCTCCAAGAGACGGAAGGAGGGGGAGGAAGGAGGGAAGCAGATAAAAAGGGTTAGGATGTGTTTGTTATATGTATGTGCCAACTCTCTACAATGAATGTGATCATTATGTACTACAAGCGTATTAATAAAAAATAAATGAAATTAAACAATGCCTAATTGACAAAGAAAGAATGTCTGCATGTTTGTGCTCATACATGTATATTTGAGGTCTCTCTATGTTCAACATTGAGCCAGGTGCCATGGGTAGGTCTCAAATGCAAATATTAAAAGATCTTTGAGTATGCAGCAGAAAGAGCAGAGTTCTTTTGGTCTAAAGGAGAAGTTTAATACTTTCCTAGTCAAAATGTAGCTCCCCCGGAGGGGCCAGCACTTGTGATCTTTTTTTAGCCATTCACCTTGTGTGTGTGTGTGTGTGTGTGTGTGTGTACTTCTCTTTCCCAAAGTTATTTCTCAAAAACAATCTTCAAAGAGGCAGACAGGAAAACTAAGAAAGCAGACAAGAAGTCCTAAAGGCAGCATGAGATACTGAGAGAAGTCAAAACTAATGAAATGGGAGATTGGAAGACAAATTCCTGTTTCAGAATTTTTGTAAGAGTGAATCCTTCATTTTCCCTTAATTACAACTGTTCGTTAAAGCCCAAATCCATCCTCTGGGCTAACAAAGCATTGTCTGATCTTTTCTGCACAAGTTTCACACTAGAAATTGTGACTGGGAATGGGGGAAAAGGGTGGCAAAAGACAGTTTGTCAGTGGCAATATTTCTCTTGAAGGACATACTCAACAGGCCCAGTACTCAGTGCTTGAATACAAAAGCACTGTCAACCCAACATTGTAAGGCACAGAAAAGAAACTTTTCTGAAGAGACAAGCCTGAAACTCTGCCTCATAAATTTTAAGAGTTAAGGATGCAGGATCTGGGAATACTCTGAATGCCTGTATATGGACGGGGCTCTAAGCTGGGCTGTCCAGTCACACAGGCAGATGACCTAACTCGGGGAGAAAAAACTCTGATGAGGTTAGTATTATCACAGCAGGGTGATCAAGTTGCACAAGGTACATCTACTCTCACCTGGCCTTCCCCTGTGCAGACAGGCATGCGACCCTCTGCATGGGATGCAATCTCTAGGAATAGCCACCAGTCTGACGAGAATCTAGTTCATTTTCTTTCTTTCAAACATCTTAAACATTTAGCTCTGTTCACTATTAATTAGTGAGCAGGAAAAAAAATTCTGAAGTAAATCTCAGCAGTGGAGAAAAAAATGCTTGAGAGGACTGACAAGCTCAGCATGAAGAGCACCAGTCCAAACCTCTGTTTAACAGTACTTCAGTCTCTTTACAGATTATAAAGGGAAATATTTAGCTAATGGAAAGCTACTCATACACAGGATAATGTATGTGGCCTCTGGCCATCTTAATCATTCTACATAATGGATCAAATAGTTTTGGTCTCCATTGTTTTCTTTTTAATTTTTTTTTTAAGTTTTTTACTTTAAAGTTCATAGCAGAAAATGCTTTTATGCCTGTCTTCATTTGTGTGTTCCTTCGGCTAATCCCCTGGCATAAGAAAAATTAGTGTTTTACAGGATAGCTTCCAACAGACATATTTTAATAAAGAATTAAACTGTGAACTTTACGAGATACAGGGGCTGTTTTGAGGGAGTCAAAGTTTGATTTCACATGCACTATACACAGTACTTGCTACCTCCTCACTTTTTCATTAACTAGATTTTCTTATTAACTACGTTGGTAATTCTTCCAAATTTTAGTAACATCACCCCTATGTGATAGCAGAATACTTTCATTTGATAGCAGGATCCTTCCAGCCTGGCCACTCCTACCTAGCCATGGCCAAGCTAACTTCTTGCAGATTGCTTCCCCCTCGGGATTTGCATACCCCTGTGCCTCACCTCCAATGGCTTCCCTCCCTTCCCTGCACCCATCAATTACTCTCTTCTTTCAGAATGCCATCACTTCCTCTGAGAAACCTGCTCAATGTCTCACGCATAGTTGGGACTTTCTTCTCATTTTTCCATTAAAACTATTTGCATAGACTTACATCACAGCCACTGCTTTACTCTTTATAGTTCTGCTGCTCCTAGGAGACCGTGAGTTCCTCACAGGAATGTTCCCCATTTATTTCTGTACTCGCAGGCTTTCAGGACAGCAGGTGGTACATGGTTTGCACTCAAGTGATCAAATGAATGAATGAAAATGCACTGGATGGACGCACCAATACCCATGCTCTCTGTGTAAGGTAACAAGGTACTGTACCTTGGTTTTTCCAGTCCTGGTTTAGACTGAAATTCCAGGGAAACAGAACCCTTTTCACTCTCAACAGCATCCCAATTTGCCAGGCACAGTGGTGCACAACTGTAATCTTGGCTACTTAGGAGGCTGCGGCAGGAGGATCCCAAGTTTGAGGCCAGCCTGGGCAACTTAGGAAAACCTTGCTTCAAACCTTTTTAAAAAGGCAGGAGATGCTGTTGATATAACTCAGCATTCCTTGGGTTCAATTTTCAGTACCAAAAGTTAATCTATTAATAAATTAAGTCTTGATTTAAATAATAAATTATACAGTCACCCTAAGTTTTGGAGATTTGGGAATAATTACTTATATGTATTGCTTTTGCCTGCCCAGAACCTCACTATTCAAATTAATCATTTTTTTCAGATTAAAATTCTCCTGAAGAATTAGCTATTCCCCCTACTCACGTCCACACCTATGAAATTAAAAATACTGTGCTTCAAAGCAAGAACACACAGGCTTCATTCCATCTTCTAGTCAAATTCCATATGAGCAATGACACCTACTTAGAATGAGTAGTGTCTGGACATGTGACTTCCCAGGGTTGGAGCAGATGTGAAGTCAGGCCTGGCCTCCTCAGGCTCTGGACTGCCAGCCACACTTCCACTGGCCGGCTTTACAGCATCTATTGTGTAAGGGACAGTCTAGAAGCCTTGACTCAGTAATTTCCGCAGAAACTAACAAACCTGCCTGGAAAAAAAATAAACACCTCTTTTCCAAATCATTCTACCCAGATCTTAAAACAATTCTAAAACTTCATAGAGAATGAGACTACTTCTTTTTCTGGAAATACAACTATGTCTGGACAATCCACACAACCAAATTCTACCTGTACTCAAAAGATGCCAACACAACTACTCAAAGAAGAGATAATTAAGAAATATTCCCAAGGTCACAAAAGACATTTCTAATCAACTGCCAAAGTAATTTCCCACACTAGTCCAATCTGAGAGAACTAGAGAAAATACATTTTTAAACTACATCTGAACAAATCTCAAAGGTGTGACCTATACTCTCCTAATCTGATCATTTATGAAAAGTCTTACATAATTATTTCTAATTCTTAAAATGTTATTTCAGGGCATAAAATTAGAGAAAATCCACAAAACAAAGATGAACTAAAGGGAACATTAACCATCACGTAGTTAATGATTTTGTTTAATGAGGATAAAGCCTCAAATATTTAACCTCTTAGGGTTGCTCTCATTATCTATTATTTTTCATTAATCCTAGAATCACAGGGGAAAGAAACATAAACCACGATTTGCTTTAAAATGTTTGCCCAAATCTGCTAAGAATTTATTTTCAAGAAAAAGTTCATGAAAGATCAGTTCCCCAGGTAAACTGGATTAAATGCCTTCTAAAGGGAAATCAAATTAAACCACTACCAAATGGCAGGTTTCTAAACAGTGTTTCAGGATGTGAAATCCAATTTGACAGATGCCTTATAGACTGTGGTCAATCCCCCATCTGATGAGAATTTCTGTGGTTTTGTTTTTACCTATACTAAGGGATTTGTAATCTGCAGTGATGTGTAGATGTCTACATTATGCTGAACATGTATATACATACATAAATATGATTGTATGTTTTCCTTACGTAAAAAAATCACTGGGAAAAAAATGTTGAGATTTGGCTTTACTTGTTTAAACCATTGAGTTTGCATATAATATTTGACAGAGTGATGCCTTGTGGGATAAAATTTGGAAGCTACACTCTCTCTGATCTTTACCAGATGTTTCACTGGTGGTGTTTCAGCCTCAAGAGACAAAGAGGATATTAATGTTAATTTTATTTATTCAATCACATCAGGCAGATTTGATAAAAGAGAAAATTCAATATTTTGGTAATTTACCAACTCTTCAGAAACATGCATATTAACAAAATTGTGTTGAAGATCATTTTATACTAAAAGCAGAGAAGCTGCACTGGGTTTAGAAGGGAGAACATGCTCTCACCTTTAAAAATGGGAAAGAAATGCAGATTTGTTAGCACCACTTTTAGATCAGGGCAACAAAGAGGTGCCCACCATACATACATGGGTCAGCGCTCATCTCATCCTAACCTTCAACAGCCTACTAATTGCAGAGAAAGAGGTCCCTGCATAGCAGACTGAAACTTTAGAAAACTTCCTCCCAATACTGAGGTCCCTCTCTTACCTACTTTCTTACCTCTGGTCTGAATTTTATTCGAAGGGCACACTAAATTGCTCTAATCATTGTCAGGGCACTGATAATAACGAAAAGGTACTTTCTACTAAACCTCTATATACTTTAAATGAAACGACAAAGTAGACTTTTATCTAAAGCTCAAGGTCAGAACTTGGAAGTTTGTAAAGTATGTCCTGGTTCTCAGCCTTGCCAGGTCCCTTAGAATCCCCTGGGGAGCTGTAACCCAGCCCAGTAACTGCAAGCTATGGGGGAGATCCCAGTATAGGACTTTGCAAAACTCTCCAGGTAAGCAGAATCACAGCCAAGTTAAGATCAGTGCCGTAGAGATTTTAAGTGGAGAACAGCTGAACAATTTCATAGTCTTGGAAAAAATCAGTTTCTCTAGGCTTTATTCTCATCTGGAAACAGTATGTGCAAAATGGAGTTGTAATGTTATTTTAATTGATTTTCTTTTACTCTATAGGTAAAAACAGAGTTATAAAACATTTCAAACAGAAAGCAAAGTATCTAAAATACTGTAACACATACATATAACCATCTATATTATCATCACCAATTTACAAAGAAACTAATATTTCCTATATTTTTTCTGTTCTCTCTCCTTGGAAAGAAGATAAAATTCCCACATCATCTTCTTCCTTTCCTCTCTAGAAATATTACTCTCCTACGGCTATTGGTTACCCTGACCACACAGTTTTATATTTTAACCACATAACAATTTACTTATAGCATTTATATAATACTTCTGTGTAAGTGTATATAAGTTATATTAAAATGTATAAATCCTCTTACTTATCAGGTGTTCATTCAATACTTTCTATATTTCTTTTTACCCCTGCTAATATATTTGTGAATTTCATTAATTTTACTTTCCTTTTTATTATTTCAATAAGAATAACCAAGTTTATTAATTTATCTTATTTGTGAATAGGTAAGTAATTTATACTTTTTAAAGAACACAAACTCTTTCCTCAGATTCCTGCCACCATATTGCCAGTCTCCCGCAAAGACACCTTCATTGTTATGTTCATCTTTCGCCTAACTAGGTATCCCCAGTTCTTCTCCAAAATGCTTATATCAATGCACTCTCCCTAGCAATATAAACATAGTCCCTCTCCTCCATACCCTTATCAATATTTGGTACTATGAGGTTTTACTCATTTTGTCAACATGAGGGCTGTGTAGTGTTAACTAACAATCGTGGTTAAATGATATTTTTCTAAGGTCCCTTCTGGTCATGTAACTAGCCATCACAACAATGCCAAGCCCTATCAAAATAACAAAATAAAGGAAGTGGGGGGAAAAAGCCTTCACAATTTACAACGAGTTTAGTTTTCCTTTAAAAAATCTACATGGTTAAAGCTGGCCCCATGAACCCATATATCAGGCCATAAAAGAAGAAAGGGGACATAGCCCCAGTTCTCAGTTTATTTTCCTGTGTTTGTAATTCAATGTTACTTAAAAAGCAAACTGCCTCACACTGAAGCCAAGGAAAATACAGTACTCTGGATTTTGCCAGACAACATGCCTGTGGAGAAATGAGTCAAGTCATACAAAACTCAAAACTGTCTTTGGTTGGTAACATTTTCATGAAAATCTGTGGGTGGGTAGAAGTTTTCAAAATTTTCTTTTTGCTATTGGATAAAATTCATCCAGGAAAAACAAGCAAAATTTAAGTGGCAACCCACATTTCCCTAATTCCCTTATTAGCACTCCCTCACCTCCCAGCACAGCCACTTTTGATTGAGCACCAAGGGACGCCACATCATTTCTGATCCTCAGTGTGCCCTCATCAGACAGGCTTCCTTCACACAGGACTGAGAGTGAACCTGATCTCATTCAGAGCAGGCCTTATAGGAAACTACCAGGCAGTGCACACCTCTCAATTTAATGGCTGAAAAAAAAAAATGCAGTACAAACACTTTGCTTACACTCTGTGGAACCATTACTAAAGATACTGTTAGAGATGGTTAGTGGTTTTTTTTTTCTAGTTTTTGGTTACACTTTTATTTTGTCCTCTTTGGAAAATGAAATGGAGATTTGCAAAAGACAGATTTTGAGTCTTCATGACTTGCTCTGACTTGAGAATCTGGAACCTTATCATCTCAGAAAAATTTAAGCAGAATTCCATATAGTTATACCTGGCAATGCTCAAGATTTACCAAGGCTAAGGAATGGTTTAAGCTCAGGAAGTTTAAAATAGAATGATTTGGCACCTAGGAATTGCTTCAGGTAATAGACTGCAATGAATAAACCTAGGTATTTTTAAAATGTAACATTGCCATATCCCGGTTTCTGATTTAGCCAGCCTGCCTATCTGTCTGATGAGGCCTTTACTTCTCAAGGCTTTTGCCACTGACTCAGAATCCCTTGGCCACAGTGCCACATCTACAAAGAGAGTGATTGCTTTGGCTTTCTGAAGAAGAATTATGAATGAGACCTACAGAAAGATAGGGTCACTAAGAAGAGAAAAGAAAAAGAATCCATCCTCTTCTTCCAGCAACTGGAGCAAATAATACACAATTCAGCTCTGGTTATGCCACCTATAATCCTTAGTAATCTGAAGCCCAGGACTCTGGGGGTAAGGCTGGGGAGTCATGATCAGAGATTCCAAAATTGCATTCTCCCGTGCCAAAAAAGAAACTCAGCACCAAGGAAAGACACCAGTGACAACCTCTTAGTGCGAGCAGGCTATATAGCCCTGGCTCACACCCTCCTCTTACCGTAACTTCCAGAAGTGCTTTGTACTACTTGTAGTCATGGTACCAAACACAAAGGGGTCATAGTTCCTTTCTTGGATCAATAGGCCAAATGACTGAAATGATGACTAATCCTATCACACACAGAAATTAACAGCAGTTGAATATACATAAAACGCAAATGGTTCTTAATATGTCAATTGTTCCTACTCTTTGCAGCATATAACACAGTCACAAAAACCCCCAAAAATCACTTGTCTAAGAGGAGAATATGGCTAGTTTACTTCACAGGGAACTTTACTTTTGAATCAGCTACCTTCAGATTTTAAAACAGTTAAACATTTCAGTGGTAAAAGTTCTTTGTTTCTGGACTACAAGAATATAAAGATTCATTTTTGCAAAAGGCAGAAAAATGCATTTTTTAAAGTATGAAGCCACTTTAAGCACATCTTCTATCTATACTCTACAACTTGAGAGAACAACGAAACGTTCACAAAACAATTATTTGCTGCCAGTTGGCTATTACCCTACCAATCAAGTAGATGACATGAGCGATATAATGGTCTTCAGAAGACAGAGGTCCAGAATAATGTTTATATGAAAATGAATGTCTTCCTGCTAAAATTACACAGTCCTGAGACGAGTCACAGTATTAGTTGGCTCCTAAGAAACCCTGCTTTGAATAATACATTTGCACCATAACATGTGATTTGCTATTATAGATTAGCAATCTGAATTTTTGCAAAACATTTCGTCTTTAAGTAGGGAGTAGGCAGATTAGGAGAGAAAAATTACTTTCTGTACCCACCTTGAACAACACAATGAAGATCTATGCAGAGGTCTGCAAACATTCACCCCAAACTTATACTCAGTCATCTCTATTTTTAATACACATTATGTACCTTTGCAAAAGTCAACTTTATGAAGTTATGTATCTTTGAAAAGTCTGGTAGTAGTGAGGAAATGGGGGAATCATACTGCATAAAAATTAATTTTTCAAACCAAAAATAATTTTTTTGGTAATTCAAGCCTTTATGTTTGTTTCAATAAAACCAAATCCAGTAAACTATTTTCAGCCAGGATTAGTCAGAACTGAAAGGTTGGGCTGTTTTCCTTCAGAGACTGAATCTTTCTTCCTCCAATAGGCTGGTGTGTTCCAAAGAGAGTAAATGGAATTGCCTTCAACTGCTTGTCTCTTTCTGGCATTTTTAATGCAAGAACTCCACTGACAAGTAAGGTTTTGCCTCCTGAAATGTAATTATTCTTTTCACTCATAGAACCTGGCATTCTCACAATGTATTAGTTTCAGGTTTTCCTTAAGAAAAACATCACAATATAGAACATAATGTAACTACCAAAAAAAATGCAATTTTGTTCCACCAGAAATTCTTAAAACTCCCTTACAAAATGCCTACTGGACAGTGAAAAAGTGCTTCTAATATTGCATTACAGATATCAGCTGTTTGGTTTGCTTTTTTTTTAACATGAACCAGAGAGCTTGGCCAATCTACAATCAAACATAAACATGGTCCAGCTTCTTCAGAATATGATATACTACAGAAAAAAGGGACTCCAGTTTGGGCTCATAGCCCAAATAAGTTCCTTTTTGGAGTGATTTAGATATTTCACATATTTAAGAAGATCCAGCATTCTCAATATCTAGGGACTATATAGAATTCTTAGATTTTAACACTAAATAAATATTCCCGTCCATCTACACTAATATAAAACACACGTTCTTCTTTTCCCAAGCATTAAGTAGGCTGTCTGAGATGGAGCAAGGCCATCCCCATGATGCCAAAGGTGATGTCTTGCTTGTAAACACTGGGAGTTTCTGTAAGGTGTGAAATTGTTATGAAATCATTTAAGAATCACATTATTCAAAAATAGTGAATTTTTCCAAGAAAAAGATAGTGTTCCAGGACTGATGTTGAGAAAGAAAGAAGGAGATAGAGATACCAGGCCCACTCCTTTGGAGACCAAAGACACATTCTCTTCTATCTCTTTACACCTTCCCATAAAATTCCCTCTCCTTAAAATGAGGTGAGAGCCAGGGCGGTTCTGCTCCTGTGCTGGTCTCTGCTGTTTTCACACTGACTACAAATCATTACCTAGTCGCCAATCAGAGAAGGTATGGTGTGCAGGCGAGCAGTGCCCACAGCAACATTTTTACTAGTCAGGTTGCTAAGTGGTGAGTTCCTCTCCTAAATATCCAAACCACCCCTCACCCAATCCCAGTTCTTACCCAGTTATTTCAAGGAAAGAAGACTCTGTATTTGCTTTGGAAAAGTGCTAAAGCATGGTGGCGGTGCAATGCGTGTCCCTCTGTTCTTGCATATCCTGCACATTAAGGCAACTCCAAGTTTGTGCCCAGCAGGCATTTGTCACTGCACATGCATGCTCGTGCGCATGTGTAAGTGCATACCGGATTGGCTACTCCTATTGTGATGGATCTCCTGCCTTTGCAGAAGAGAAACTAGAAATGCAGAGAAACCAGCCACTAACAATCACTAATGCAACCTTCTCCTTCCTCAAACCGCAGACATGTCCAATCTCAGGGACGCCTTAACATGAAAACTCCACAAAGAACCCGTCCCGACCTGTGTGCCAAGTTTGAAAAATAGATGCATGAAAAAGGCAAGCGGGCCGGGCCTTCAACAAAGGTGGCCAATGGTTTCAGAAACTCACCGTACACTTGTTGGGCTTCTCCCCGGAGTGGACTCTCATGTGGATCAGCAGTTTATAGCGGGCGTTGAAGGGTTTGTACCTTCGAGGACAGCCAGCCCAGAAGCACGTGAAGTCTTCCCCTTTACGCTGGTCTATGTGCACCTTCTCGATGTGCCGCACAAGCTCCTCCTGCTGGTCATACAAGGCGCTGCAGTCTATCCAACGACAGCAGTGCTTTCCCCCGTCGTCCATCTCCCCGTCTTCATCCATGGTGGCCTGAGACAGGGCCAGGGGCTGGGCATGGGCCACGAGCTCTGGGTGATGAAGGCGTGGGTGGGCGTGGTAGGGGGGTGGGGGGCCTTGGGGCTGTGGCAGAGGAGGAAGAGGGGGCGCGGAGGCCAGGTCCAGAGCGCTGTCCGGGAACTCCTCTAGGCGCTCAGTCTTGAGCAGGCCGCTCGGCTGGCCATCGGGCCCCGGAAGCCCGTGC
>NW_022900943.1:13534013-13555448 GCF_012274545.1 Fukomys damarensis | reverse complement strand
GCTCGTACTCCAGCGCACTGTCCTCGCCGTAGGCCGGCAGCGCCAGTCCCCCGGGGGCCACCAGCACGCCCTTTTGCCCGCTGGGCACCGCGCAGGGCTGGGGGATGCAGCTGCCACGCACACCCAGGAAATGCCCGTACACCTCTGGCTGGGGGGACATGTTGGCCGGCGAAGCCCTCGACCCATTGATATAGGCGACCAAAGATGTGGGCGAGGTGCGGATGATGGTATTGAAGTCTATCCCGATGCCATCGGACAGTGGGGACAAGGACAATGCTCTCTTCTTGGAGCGGGCTGAATGCGACCTGGCGGACGAATGCCGGGGACTAGGGTAGGTAGAAGAGTGGCTGTTTTCCATGCCAAAAAGGTAGGGTGGCAATGTATTGGAGACACTATTGCTGGACATGGGTGTTCCTGGAGGAAGGCCAAGGAGGTCCCCTAGATCCACGCCATTCTGAGAGCCGTGGTTGGAAGAAAGCAAAGGAAGGGCCTTGTAGCCCTGAGACCACTCTTGTTTCACGCTCAAGGCCGACTGACTCTCTGTCAAGCTCAGAGACTCCCGGGAAATAAGGGACCTGGAAGAACAGCCAGAAGGGAAGAAAGAAAGATGACATTTTGGCATGCACTGTTTAAACGCTAGAAGAAAGGACCCTGCACTGATAACACTTTAAGTATTTCTCCTAATTACATTCTCGGCTAAACACACATTCTTGGGCTAAAACACAATACAAGGCTTTTAGTTCCAGATAAATACATTTTACCAAGAAGAACAATAGAAGCTAATACTTACTAAAATATTAAAACAAAATATTTATTGTTCTAAATGTTGTTAGCATTTAAATAATAATAAATAGCCCTTGCTCTAGTTTTAAATATCTTTTTTATACGTATGGGGAGAAAATAGAGACCTGGGGAAAAGTACTGACTCCTGTCGTTCCAAACCAAGTAAGAAAAATATTTGTTAAGCACCTCCTATGTGAAGCGTGCTATGACAGGGTGTGCAAATGTACAAGTGTGAACAGAGTCCTAGCCTTCAAGCACCATCTATCTTAGCATGTAACATATATGCCCATGCTTGCTTTGAAAACATAAATCCTGCAAGGCAAAGGACAGTCTTAATAGACTTAATAATTTCACAATTTTTCCATGAATATTAACAAATTCATATGATTTTTGAAGAGCAATTTATGTTGCCACTACTCAGTTATAACATCAAATTATCCCCAAATGGGGGGGAAAAAAGGACTTGGGGTATAGCTCAGTAGTACAGCTCATGCTTGGCATGCAAGAGGCCCTGAATTCAATACCCTCACAGTTTTTAAACAACATATAGCAATAACATACAAGAGAGTAACAAGCTGAAATCAAGTCATGTTTAAAATAATGTGTTGGGGCCATGTGAGGCTTAATCACACTTGCTGGTCTTGGGCTTTCAATGAGCTCTTTGAATGGGAGTAGCTTTGGGCTGACATCATTCACTTCACTGGTTCACTTTTGTAACAATTCCTCTCCTGACCCTACCCTTTACCACACATGCTTTACGGGTCACAATATATCGCCTGCGTAGCAAAATGGCTCATAATGTAGCTCTGACCCTTTTAACATTCATTTTGTTTTATTGTGACGTTGTTTCCTTAAAAAGAATTAAAGAGAAACGTTATGTCTCTTGGAAGGAAAATTTGTCACAAGGAGGCCAGATATACAGAATTCTTAATCATATAGAGTGGATAGCAAAAAAGCTTGGCTTATATGTACTTGCACTGGCTTTCTAAAGACACTTTCTTTGGCAAAAAATTAATCACAACAAAATGTTATATAGAATGTGTCTTCCAAAAATGAAGGCATTTACTATATCCAGCTGTTAATCATCAATCTACTGCAAGGAAACTGAGGAAAAACACAAGCATTTTCATCTCTTGTTCCTCTTACTCCATTTTATGAAATGGAAGTGAGGAACAGCATATTAGCAAGAAAACATCTCAGCACTGAAATGCACAGTTTAAGGTGACAAGGCTGTGACTGACACAATGTTACCACTGGGTGACGTAATGTTTACCACTAAGAAACACAGCAGGAATTTATGTCCAGTTATCCTTGACATAGATTTTTTTTCTCGGTCCACATCCTTACACTTGGTCTGAAGTCCTTTACAATCCCAAAGTGGTTTGTAAACCATCTGTTATTTTTTTTTTCATTCCCTGTGGACACTTTTCAATTATTTTCTTAGCACACTCAGAGCACGTGCTCTTCCTGCACTGTTCAGCAGAAGGCTCCTGGTGATTGGATGTCAAGGGCCTTTTTGTCCCTTCCTCAGTGAGATTTAGGAACTGTTTTCAGACCCAAGCTAAATCAACAACTGTGTTCTATAAGAAGCAGGGAAAACTGACTTTGCTTTACATCTTGAGGTTGAGAAGGTTTACAGAACATAAAGACACAGAGCTTTACCAGAGGTGTGTCACTGACTGACATTCTTATGGGGTACATTTACCTATCAATGTCAGTTTAGAACCTAGTAGACTTTTAAGCAGTGACTAACAGACAAAATATTTTATCTACTCATGTAAACTTGGCCCAAGAAATTGTATGATTTGCTCTCTGGCCAGCCTACAGTGAGACATATTCGTTGCTCCATTGTTGAGAGATGACTCTCATTTCTCTCAAATTACAGCTAACTATAGCTTCATTTAAATCTGAGTGTAACTCCGTGCAGGTACATTGCTTTAGTCCTTGGACATCTCAGTTTTTCTAAGACTGCTATCATCTATTTTTCAAAAAGTAAATTCCATACTCTGTCAATTAAAGCAATGCTATCAACAGAGCTCTGCTCCCCTCCTCTTCCTCTCCTCCCTCTTGACCTTTTTTCTATCTCAAACACCTAATAATACTCCCCACAAATGGCCTTTTCCAAGAAGCAGCCAGTCTCCTTCCTATGCAGTTACTCAAACCTTTTAATCTTTCAAAGTTCTACTGATTGAAACCTCTCCCCAATAAACCAACTCTCAGTAAGAATAGTCTTTCCAAAAAAGTTATATAGTGTCTGCTTCACACCTTGAAGTAGCTGTGGTATCTTCTTCAATAAAATTCAAAGCTTTTCAACAGAAAGGATGGTTTTTATGTCCCCAGTAGCTACCACAGTGTTAAATACGTGCTAAATCCTCAAAAATATTTTCTGATTTAAGAAAGTGAATAACCATCATAATGACACTCATTATTTACAGCTTACAAAGCATTTTCCCTATATATTATTCGATACAACATGTGAGTTAAGTCTTTTAACAACTTCTGTTGTACAAAGAATAAAACTAAGGTTCTGTGAAATTCCTCCCAGCGGCACCCAAAAGAGGGCAGAGTGTGGAAGTAGTCCTTTGGGAAGTACAAAAGAAGCTGTGCTTCATAGCCACAGACCTCACTTTCACATACATTCTCTGCGGTCATCCTCACATGTGGTCCATAATACTCTGTTAGAATGGAAGACTTGGTAAGACAGGCTTAAAGTCACACACACTATGGTCAGAACACCAATTTTCTGTTCTCTCTGCAACGATATGTTGAATGAGTATGAAGGATGCTAAAGAGCCTCGCCTGTAACTCCCACTGCTACACATACCAGGACTGTGGGAAAGAAAGTGACAAAAGAGCCCAGAAAACCATACCACCATAATGAAGGAATCTCTATTTCCATATGTTCATTTGATCCTAAGGATATTACTCCTGATGACTGCTTTACTTGGAACTGTATGTGAAAGGAAAGAAGATATATCTCAAACAAAATAAAACCAATGTGAAAAACAGTTAGAAACCATCAGCAAAAAAGATCAGAGTGGCTGGTGTAGGAAGAGCTGAGAAACTCTTGTAGCGCCATAAGAGGTTATGATCATCAGGTTGAATTATTTGGTGTACTGCCAAGCTTCAAAGAAATTCTAACTTAAAAATCATGTGATCCTCATACTGATGTGTGTGCATTTCATATATTCATACAAAGATCATGGAACAGAAGACCAATTCCACTCCGTGTGTAAGTCCTTATCTATGTTCCTCGGTAAATCTCCCAAAAGAGGGGGTATTGCCTCTGAACACAGAATGGCACAAAATGTAAGAACTTATAAAAAGGCCACAGTCATTCTCAGCCCCACTGACCTCCTCTGAGCTTTGTGGATGTACAACAAACAAAAAGATAATTACCTCCAAGAATTTCTGGTTTAGAAGATTTAAAAAATGTGGTGCCTTTTTGGATCTAGGATGACATTTTTACATCACAGGTAAACTTTGTGACTAACAGCCTAAGTGACACTAGACAAATCATCTAGACTTTCTGTGTCTTGGGACCATCATGTCTTCAAACAGGACAAAACCTTCAGTTTGTATAAGTATTCCATCATAAAACAGAATCGCAATGCCCATGGAAACACTAGAAAAGCTTTTTAGAAATCCAGGCAAGTAGCATACCATCTCTTCTCCCCAACATTTACTAGATTATGATCTGAAGTGATTGCACAAAGTTACTGTATCAGTACCTCAGCCTTGTCATTTTAGGAAAAATACCTAAGACGGCCTCTGTAGTACAAAGTTTTAGAGATACCTAAACTGAGACTCAGGCTGCTGGATCTTCAAGACAATAGATACAGTATACACTTATCATTAAGGTCAGCTAGTCAAAATTGGCTAGAAATTCATTAAAGAAAATACACAGCATAAAACTGAATCCAACAAAGGTAAGGAAGAAGCACTGTTTTCAAAATGAGCATCCAAAGAGATAAATATGCTCAAATGAATTCAAAAGAAAAAATGCAGCCAATAAATTCATGAAAACTATTTAAAAATAATTTTTAAAGTGCATATTAATATCAAATAAAATTTTATACCTCAAATTTTCTAAACTTATTAAAATAATAATACCTTAATTCAATATAGTCTGGAATGATAAGCAATCTCTTGAACTACCGGTGAATCTATAAATGAGTAGGTCTTTTCAGCAGTGCAATCTAAGAAAAAACATGAGGGCATCAAAACTGTACATTTCTGCCAGACATAGTGATGTGTGCCTCTAATAGCACCTACTTGGGAGGCTAAGGCAGAAGATCACAAGCTGAGGCCAGCATGGGAAGTTTAGCAATATAAACACACTTACATAAATAGGGCTGGGCATACAGCTCAGTGTTAAGAGCGCCCCAAACACCAACAAATAAAGAAAAAACAAAACAAAAAAAAACACTACATTTCCTTTAACTCAGCAAATTTGACCTCTAAGAATTTATTTCTACTAGCCAGAAATGTGCAATGAAAGATTTAAAGGGTCAATTCAATAAAGTATTATTTATGATACTAAGAGGAAAGAACAAAATGCTCAGTAATAAAAGACTAGTAAGAATTATACTTTTATTTATATACTATCTTTATAAGATGGAACTTAGGGCAGGAAGAAACCATTATATGAGGCTGATGAAGACTTTTATTACAAAAGAGTGTATAATCTATAAACTGAAAACCATAAAATAAAACCCATTCGTAACAGGTCAATTCAGTGGAAAATAAATGCTTATTAGATAGGTGTTTGCATATAGCTAGACAGATGTTCATCAATTCCATCTATGGTTGGAAGACTACCTTTTACTACCTAGTATCTTTCTGTATTTTCTGCAATAAATAAGAATTGCATAGGTAATTTTAAAAAATAACAATGTAAGTTTTCAGACTGAACCATTCATACCCTCTCCTGCTGTATCTACCCCCAGCAGGCCCCCAAAGGATTAAACTCCAAGCTGGTTCTTTCACTATTGTCTCTATCTCTAGTCCATAAAATGCCTTCAAGGTGGACTGCTGCCTCTCCTCTGAAGGAACTAGCAAACCATTTTAAAGTTCACAAAGTGCAACCTTTCCAAATTGCTGAAAGTAGGTTTCATCCTTCACCAAGCTGCTTCTCAACTCCTGTTTCTTTGCTTATCTTGAAGAAAAAAAAAAAAATTCCCCATAGAAGGGCTCACAGAATACTTAGTCAAAAACACCTGTCAGTGGATTTTTAAGGTATTGTCTTTTAATGATATAAAATTATGCTAAGGAATCAAATATGCCAGAAAACATGGAGATAATGACCCCTCTCTGGCCGACCCTAGAAAGGGACTGCATAAGGTACATGGCTTAAGCAGTCTATGCTATGCCTACCATCAGTTTCTCCATTAATTATGACTCTGCCTTCAAGGCATGGGCTGGACTTGCCACAGACAGGAAACTGAAGGCTTCCCAGTGACACCCACCCATGAGCACAGTTAATTTTACATGCAGCACTCTGCAAGTCTGAGGAGTCCCTCAAGGCATAATCATCAATGGGAAAATGACAGCAGCTTTCCCATCACAAAAAGTCTCAGCTGAAAAACAAGTTTCCATCTCATGGAACAGCTGGCATAAATAAATGATCCAGAAGTCTGATTTCAGAGTCTTAAATGGTGGCTAGGAGGATCATGCAGGAAGACAAGAAAGGAGGAGAGGGGCAGGAGGAAAAGAAGGGAGAAGAAACAGGGTCTTAGAATCACAAGGAGCTTTAGTAGGTTACAGCCTTCAAGAGGAAGCAGAGACCCAGAGACTAAACACCTGTGCAAGATCATAGCTACAGCAGTACCAGGACTGGGACACAACAAATTTATATTGTTTTTTTCCCAAACAGTAACTCCTGGAAGATGAAATAATTTAAGTTCTCAGAGAACTAGACCTTAAATACTGTGCAGTACTTTGGAGGGTTTTATCCTCCCTCCACATCAACCTTGAGAGAGAGAAAAATTTATCTGAGGGAGTGATTTCTCTTCCCTATTCAGTTCTTCCCAATGGGGCTGGATACACAGCATTTACTCTACCTACTTATTCTGCCACCTAATCAGACACAGTGTTGAAATGTTATGTAACTCAGACGTGAAAATATGTCTTCCCAGACATATCATAAAGTCTTAAAATTCATGATTTCTACCTTTATTCTTGCTACTAACCCTAACCTTAAGGCTATAAAATTGTGCTAAGGAATCAAATATGCCGGAAAACACAGAAAGAAAAACCCTTCTATGGCCAGCTCATACAAAGGACCACTTACGGGATATGGCTCAGGTACCCTATAATGAGCACCAGATTATGCAAGATAGGTGGCACATAATACATATTCTAGTAAACAGGTAGATGGACAGATGGGTGGATTTGCAAAAGAGCTTGAAAGCAGCCTAGAGACTCTGCAGCGTGTATACTGAAGACCTAGCAGGTAAGACAGGTAAGTGCTGGGCTCTGACATGACCTGCTTCAGCAGGAACTGACAAATTTACACCCTGGGCTTCAGTCACTCAGCCCAGAATCTCAAACTGGGCATTTATTATCACTCACAGCACAAGACAGCAGCTATTAAACCATTCTTCCCAATAAAGAGGGCGTGATAGCACACACACATATATAGCTTTTAGATACGCTGCCCTACAAAGCTCAAATTGGAAAAGCTGCTTGATGGGGGCCGGGGGGGAATGTGTGTATGTGTACATGAGAGTGTGTGTGCCTGTTCAGGAAGAAAAAGGAAAACACTCATGGGGTGTGATTATACCATAAAGAAGGGGGAAAAAAAAGTAACTTGAGACCTGGTATCTGAAGGAGGTATATTCAGGTTGGCTGCATTCATTGCCCTCTGTAAGCTAGGACTGATCTGGTTGCATGCTGTAGAGACCTGGCTTGCTGGAGGTGAAATGGGTCCCAGTCGCTGAACCATCATGGGACTGCTGGTGACCACTAGATTGTTGCAGCTGCCTTTTCCAATGGACTTGCACTGAGACCCAAAGCCAAGAGCCCCTAAAAACAAATGAATCAGGTTAGCTTTCATGCCCCTTACATCAGAAATCAGTAAATACACATATGTGCACACATATCAGGACCCATCTTTAGAGACAGACCTTGCATCTTCTTTCTTTTTTTAGTATTGATAATACCAAAGAGCTTTCCCTAATTCCAGTGAAAAAGCCATACTGCTACAATAGAAATTCTTCCATAATCACCGTTCATACAAAATGGGTTAAACTGCTCTCCTTCTATATGAGAATTACATTGAGAGTCATATAATAGCCTTATAGATATGGTTAAGGTGATAAGTAGATAGAATTACCTGTATCTAACCAAGTGTTTTTTTTCCTAAAATAGCTAATATCTTGAATCATCCAGCAAGGAAAGTTGACACTGCTGAAAAAACCTGTTTAACTGGTTTACTTCATTCCAAATCTGGACTTCCAAAAAAGCCTCTTTAAAAGGCTGTGTCTTTCCAAACTTCATTTTTTTAATCTTTATCCGAAAACATTGGCATTGGAACTATACCTATTAAAAAAATCAAGATGAGAAAACCACAAAATGCTCTCTTGAAAAGCAACATAGTGACCAGATTTGACATCGAGTTTTCATTTTAATTAGTTAAAATCCTCCATTATAGAAAAATTCCGCCAAAGGGAAAAGAAAAAAAGAAGCCCACAGTAATCTGTGTCATTATGGAAAAGTAAAAAGAAAGAGGAAAAAAGAAAAAAAAATCACCATGATTTGTTTATAAAAAAATAATGGAATCATTCCAGACATTCTCTTTATGTGAATGTGCTTTTTCAAACAGTTTTTGCCACCTCTCTGGTTCAGCCTCACTAACTCTCTTCCCTCTTCTAACAAATAAAAATAAAAATGACCTCAATTTTTCACAAATTAGGCTCTGAAATTTTCTCACTCAATTTCCCATCTTCTTCATAATGCATCTGGGATCAAGACAGGTAGACAGTGTCATCTCTTTGGCCTCAAGGGGCATAATTTCCTTTCATTTTTCCCCAAAATTAAATCCATAGCTAAAAAGTGACTTTACAAGTCACGTTTTCTAACATTTTCTTCCAATAGCCCCTAAAACCAAGGGACAAACAAGACATTGGAGTAATCACGATGCGCTCATCAGGGCAGCCACATTTCAAAACTGCTGGCAGAATCAAATCATCGGGAGCTGGCAGGAGCCCTGCACTAGTCCACCTTTCCGGAAAATCCAAGTGGAACTAACTAACCCATGGTCACACAGAATTTAATGGCAGCAGATACATTAGGGTGCTTAAATTGGGGCTCTAGGATGCTTAGACACTTTCCAGGATCTTCAGTTCCAACAGGAATCTTTGATTCTATTTTTCAGATACACTAACCAGAACCTTGACTGCAGCCTGATCCATCATCTTGCGCTTTGAATGATTAGTTATAGATATTGTGTTTTCATAACTCATCAAACACTAGATTACTAGGCTTCATCTTGACACCAAGAATGGTGGGTAATGGTTTTGTAAAATGTATCATAAATGAAATAACTTTACAATCCTAAATCCCCTATGCATTTGCATTTCTAACTTCCTTTTTGCTTTGGAAATAGGCAAAACAATGGCTCAGAGCCTACTCCAGTGCATAAGATACCCGGATCGTCTCCACAGGTTCCGCTACCACTAGCTACTGGTATGAGACGCAACATCAGATGTCAAGTATCGTGCCGAACAGAATGTCATATATTTATACAAGGAATTCAATCATCTCATACCCATTTCCCATTTAATAACAATGCATTAACATCTATCCATCCCCTAAAACAAAGACAATAGCAGCTAAAACAGCACACTCAAGAATACTACTTGAAGACAAAGCAAGATTCAGTTCTTCAAGTCTAAAATGCCACACGCTGTAAGGAATACTCTGACTTTATGCACCAGTAAGAACATGAACAAATAGTTAGACTTGGCATGATGTCTAGTTTCTTCTGAGATACTGTGATTCTTTAAAATGTGTATCTTTGAATTGATAAATACCTATATGGTCACTGAAAATGTTCCTTTAACCTTTGTCTTGCTCATCCTCTTCACCCTGACTCACTGACCTAATGAGCATCTCTGTGTCTTTAAGGTCTCTATTCAAAGGTTTCCTGCTCAGAAGGCCTCCTTTCCCCGGTGCCCACTGGGTGGATTCCCCTGGTGCTCACAAATTCTTCCTTTCATTTCCACAACACAGCTACCTTGGCACATGGAAAATGACAAGGAATTTAACTGTTTGACTGCCTGGCACCTATTCATTTTTTATACTTTATTGGTCTTTAAAGGCAAAGCCCTTGTTTGAGACATCCCTGCATCCTTAAGCATTACCTCTGGGTCTGTTATACAATACACAATAAACACTGTCCAAGGAGGTTAAGAATGAATGAATGAAAATAAAACATAGTAAATATTAAATGCTGATCAACATGGAGGCCCTTCTGATTGTCTTTTAAAAACACAGTGCCATTAAAAAAAAAAATCTCCAACTATGTCAAATCACTGATGTCCCTCCAAAGTATGCTAACTAGGTTGTTAGGTTGGATGGAAGATAAAGCCAGTAGGAAGAGAATTTTGCACTGGTCAGGGCTGCCCATATAATCCTTCACTTGGGATTAATATAATTACCTTATTTGCTTGTTCTGTAATACTAAAATATTAATTTTCCCTGATATATACATCCTTTTTTAAATTTACCTACTTCCTATTCTATAATAAACATTAGTCTTTCTATCCCCAATGTCTTCATCACTTTTTACTCTACCACTTGCTACTTCCAAATTCACCAGCCCACTTCAACATCTTCTAACCACAGAAGAGTGACAGCCTCTGACAGGTATCACAAATGAGAACCTCAAAGCATAAGGACGAATATTGAATTTCTTGGGAACATGTAATGTTTATGTGCAACTATGAGAACGATCTAGAAAATGGTATCATCTGTCTCACAAGTCGTTTCAAACAACTGTTTGACCAAGAGCCATTGTGCGCAATACAACCATCTGATTCTTAATTTTTTCGTAACACCACACATAACGAACACCTCCAGGCTGCTGAGAAGAATGAGGCAGTGCTTTGGAGTGCTGACTTTGGAGACCGCCTGCCTGCCATAGGCTAGCTGCGTGACAGGCAAATTACTGGAATTTGTGTGCCTTATCTCTCTGTCTATTACCTGTGAAACAGGAAGAAAAACATCACGCCTCATAAGGCTGCTATGCAACTGGTAATAACGACAAATATAATGGACTCAGCATACTGACTAGCACACAGTAGGTATTCAGTAGTGGTCACCCATTACTGCTATGTTATTGTTTTCATGCTTGCCTTTACTTTTTGTTCCATTCTTTTCTTTAAAAAAACAGTTCTTTATAATTCCTTGCACAATACAAGATAGTAAATGATGCTGTTTAATTCTCTGCCCATTTCCAATGTTCTTTCTGCTTTAAGCCTGGAGCCAATTTTTAAAACCAGGTGTTATCACAGATAGAAGAAAAGTTTGCAACTGGCCAAGTTTGAATGTTCCTTGGCTTGTCACTCTCTACAAACAAACCATACAACTTTCCTGACTACCAGATGTGCCAACTTCTTTTGCACTGGTTTTCATTTTGAAATATCGCTTATTTTTAGAGACAACATGATGTGTTTTAAAAATGTGTTTACTGCTCAAATAAGGATCTGAGAGGATGGCATTTTGAGGACCACATACTTTCTAGCCAAAATCACTGCATGCTAGTGGGGAGTCCAAACGTTTGAGAGGTTGTCTTAGTAGGGGGCATATTTTAAATTAATGCCTTCATTAGTTAAAGGGCTTCTCTGGAAATCAAGTAGTTGACTATGTTGAAGTTATCACTGATGAGGCTATATCTTTGCTAAGTAAGGCCATCCGTTGTCCTAGATAGGAGGGACAACAAATGAAACACATATGAAGAAAGAGGGTTGAAGTAATCAAGCCGTTGTGGCTGTTGTTGCTCTTTCAGGGAAACTCATCAATTGGTCAGCCCCAAGCCAAGCAGCCTGCAGAGACAGTGGGGAGAGGTGAGGCGGACACACTCTCTCCCAGAGCCCACCGCCTGGTCACGAAGACACACAGCAAATCCATCGTGAGCCTGGTCCTAGGGGGAGTCACATAAAACAGCTTTTCATAGGTCCAAAGAATGACTGGGAAGGAGACATTTCTATAGAGCTCACACTAATACATACACAGAGCATTGTGAAAACAGAAATATACAGGTCAGTGTTTGAGCCCCACCTCCCCCCTCACTGGCTGTATGAGGCGGGGCAAGGTCCTTAGGGTGTCTGTGCACCAGTGTCCTGTGCTAAAATAGGGACAATAACAGCAACCAACTCACAGGGCTGTTCTGAGACATAGGAGTTAGCATATACGAACATATGTCTCACCATCTCTATGTATCAGAGGGTTTTTTTTATCATCTAAGAACATTTTAAAACATTTAAAAACCTATAGAAAAGTTGCAAGAACAGCAAAATGAACTCCAGCTTCACCTAATGGTTTATGTATCCATCTATCTCTCTATATATAACCTTACTATTTAATTGTTAGTAATTTTTAAAACCATTTAAGAAGTCACAGATTTTATGTCTTTTCTCCCTAAATATATAATCATAAAACAATCCTCTAATTCAAGACACTTAGCATTGGTATAATATGTAATGCACTACCTGCATTCAAATGTTAGCAAGAATTCATTTGGGGTCAAGCAAAAACAAAGACTTTGAGACACATACGAAATGGTCTTCAGGAATGGATCAGTATGGAAACAAAGCTTTTGTAAATGAGGGATGGGAAAAAAGGGAGAACCATGATATATCGTGGGGGCCAAGGATTTAGCTCTGTGATGCCATGCCTACCTCACAAGCACAAGGTCCCGAGATCGACCCCTGGTACCATCAAAAAAAAAAAAAGCATACATTATGTACAGATACAAATTCCTTATGATGAATGTTATCACTTTGTATATCTAAAATGTACCAAGAAGTGTTGCGCTCCAAAACAAAGAATGGATCAGAAAATCACTGGACACTAGGGCACTGAAGACAGCTGGAGAAGTGCAAAGACAGGAGGAAGAAAAGAAGTGAGAGGCTAACAGAGGTTAAGAGCTATGGGTGTGAATCCTACTCCACTACCCCCTGGCTGTGTGACCTTGGGTCCTGACCTCTAAAGTGGAGTTAATACTAGCCATTACCTCATTTGGTTGTTTAGAGGATTGAAAGAGCTAATGTAAGCAATGTATCTTAGATCCTGGCACTTAATAAGTCTGTATTAGTCAGTACTCCCATCACTGAGACACAATACCTGACACCCAAAGCAAAAAGGAGAAGTCTAACTTGGCCCACGGCTTCAGGGGCCTCAGTGCATCGCACTCAGCTGGCTCCAAGGCAAGAAGAAACTCCACAGCAGGAGGGTGTGGCAAAGCCAACCTATTAGCTCAGAGTGGCCAGGAAATAGAACAGGCAAACAGTGTCAGAGACAAACAGCCCAGGGACCATGTAGTGTACCAAGGCCACACCTCCATGTTCCCTCACTCGCACCCAGGAGCCTGCACCACTAATCTCCTCAGTGTCTCCTGATTCAGTCAAGTTGATTCATCATGATTAAGGGTAACAAAGTGCACTGTAATTTTATTAAAGAACCTGTCTCTGCTACCTTTTCAATTGTGTATTGTTTGTTTTCTCCTGAGTGCACAGGGACTGCAAACTAATGCTTCAATGCCCAAGACCTACACACACACACACTCACTCACACATACACACAGGTCCTCCCTTGGATGGTAGGACAGGCTTAAACCACTTTCTTTCCTCACCTCCATTTTACTTCTTTCAGCCGAATGCTTTAGCAAAGAGTCTGTTTATCTTACCTAAGGTGTAAATTACTAGCCAAATACCTTGAGTTTTTAACAGCAAAAAAAAAAAAATTAGAATGTCAAAACTTCCCAGTACTGAAAAAGAACTTGGCGGGAAAAAAAATAAGAGATATTTTTAAACCTCTTAGTTAACATTTTCTGGAGGGGTGGTGGTGGTGGTGGTGGTGGTGGTATTGGGAATTCAATTCAGGGCTTCCACATTGAACTATACCCCCAGGTCTCCATTTTTATTTTGAGACAGAGTCTCACTAATTGGCCCAGGTTTGCATCAAACCTGTGATTCTCCTGCCTCGGCCTACAGTAGCTAGGATTACAGCTCTGTGCCACTGTATTTGCCTCTCTCAGTAGACCATTTACCATGCAAACGTGTTTCACGTCAACCTGGACTTTTTTCCCAGCGAACACAAACTGAGGTAGAATTGAAAGCCAATCACATCATTTCTAAATGAAGCCTTTACAACTTTTAGGCAGAACTTTTCCATTGTTTCTAGTTCTGAGTATTATAGTACCCCCAAACTGGCAAGAATTCCTTTAATAAATCTAAATAAATGCCTAATACAAATAGAAGCCTCATATGCCCTTCAAAAGAAAAAAATAATTCAAATGCTACTAGAAATTACTGTTGTTTGGCTTGGGAAAGGATGTCTGGCCAGTACAGCCAGATAATGTATATAATTCTGGACACTGAGCAGGTTAATTTTATAACCCAGACTCTTCAACTCTAGAGAAAAGGTAATACAGATATTCCTCATTTAATGACTTACCTTAACAACTGTTCTGACTTGCAACCCATCTTTTTTTGTGTGTACAGTTCAGTACATTTTGTTTACAGAGCCCCAGTGTCTTTCTTACTCAATATACCTTATTTAGTACCACAATTTTTGCCGATTGTACAGTACTATAGTTTTATATTCTATTATACACTACAGTACTGCATGAGAAGTTAGGCAGATAGAAGCAGCCATCAAGTTGGGAATGTCCTCTATCCATTTCTTTGTTCTCTGTTCAATATTATAATGTATGTACTACATACAATTCCTTATTTAGCAACCAATTCATTTAACGACCTAGTGGAAGGAACCTTAACTTGGTTGTTAAACAAGGAATCTCTGAATTCCACATTCTAGGGGGTCACTTCAAGGATTAGCAAGAACACACACAAGCACAAGCTTTCCACTGAGCAGGCACAGTTCTTGTTATTGTTATTATCCTCCTTACATCACAGAACAATCTTCTGAGTACTGCAAACTGAGCCTTAAGATTAACTGATTTATGTATGCAAAGTCATGGGAATGCCTCTTCCTACTTCCTTATTTCTAAGAAATGTATCTCAGTACACACCTAACCTTTCTCTGCCAAATTAGGAAGAAT
Organism: Fukomys damarensis; assembly: GCF_012274545.1. NCBI lineage: Eukaryota > Metazoa > Chordata > Mammalia > Rodentia > Bathyergidae > Fukomys > Fukomys damarensis. Next base: position 13,540,378 of record NW_022900943.1, on the reverse strand, counting down.
GAGGGGATGCGTGTCTCAGAAGCTTCTTCTTAGAACTATTCTTATTCACAGAGGGACAGAGTTCTCCACACAGTTTAAGCCTTGTCCTGACAAGTTGTCCTCCAGGGGGTAGGTGAAGTGGCCTAATTTTAGGGTCCAGTTTGCAGGCCCATTGGGCTGTCAAGAAAAACTATGCCCTACCAACCTATCCTGCATCAGGAAAAAGGGATACCCTCATAAGGAAGAAATGTACACTATATATATTGTGAGCCCCTTCAGAGATGCCAAGTTATATTTGTAACCAGAGCATATATATTTTATCTCTAAAGTGTATTACCTTAGCAGATATCAAAGCATTGTCCAGGATGTACTAGTTACCTTTTATTTGGGATTACCTATGATGGCATTTTAAAATTCTAAGTACATTTTTGTGTGTGAACAACTTTAAAAATCAAAAAATGCAGAAGTGTATAAAATAAAAGCTCATATTCTCCCTGCAGTATCAATCCCTTAAGATACTCAATTTGAACATCCCAATGTGTATCCTTCCTCATGTTCCTCTAAGCTCATACAAACATGAATATGTATAATTCCAAAAGCACTGTGAGTTAAGCACATATTACCCCCTCTATTCTTAAGAGAAACCATCTGAATATAGAACACCTATTTTAACAAAGAATAACGCCTCTTATCTAATACTGAAATAACACATCTAACTTCAGAGCATACATAAAAGGTAGGTATGTAGGTGGGTTTGGGTTAGAGCCTAGGAATTGCTTGCCTTTTTTTTTAGGCAGGGTCTTACTGTATAGCTCAGGTTGGCTTCAAGCTGACTATGTAGCGCAGTCTGGCCTTGAACCTGCAATCCTGACATGCCAGGATTACAAGTGTGCACAATCCTGCCTGGCTGCACTATTTTGTTTTGTTGTAGTACTGAGGATTGAACCTAAGTGCTCAACAGTAAGCAGGTACACAATCTGGAGCAAGGCTAAGCTAAGATGTTTTTCCTCTCTCAAATGGGGTAAGCATCAGACACATTGAAAGAACTTTGAAAAGCATATACTTTTCACCAAACAGAGGAACAAACAAGATAGGCTTCTCCTCCAGCCCCATGCAAAAACTGGTTAAAAAGGCTACTGGGTAACTCATCTTAGCTTCATTCATCCTCCTCCCTAGAACTAGAAATAATAAACTCCTACATACCAAATACATTAGATTTTTTATGCAGTGTTTTGTCAAATTTGTGATGTTCCACAGCTGAGATACAGCAGTGAAAATGTAATGAATACATGTGATTGTACAGTGTGCCCCTGTGCAATACAGTAAGGCATGGTTAGATGGCTAGAATACAAAAGGATGAGAATCCAAATGCCATCATTCCTCCCATATTGAATTTATCAAATGTTACAAATGCTCAAAACTTCACAAAAACTATGGGGAGATATGGAATGCTAGATGCAAGATCTTGCTTCTGTGGAACTTTACAGTTTCCTAAGCAGTAAGACAGACTCACTTAGGAACAATAAGGTAACAAGACTGGATAGTACTACATTAATCATGAAGCTAAATCATACAGACCGGAGTTCAAAGAAGGAGGATGATCACTATGTAACAGATAATTCAATGAAAAACAATATTAACCACAAAGCTATCTCCCAAAGTTCTTCAGGATGTCCAAAGGTTTTTAAGTGATAAACAAGGAAAGTTCATGGAGATGTCAATGGTCAAACAACTTGGAAAAACTCGAAAAGTTAAACACATCTTTTTATTACAGGTTTTTAGAGCCTTTAAAAACTACAAGTGCACCTGATAAATCTTTCAAAGGGACAAATAATATGCAAACACTTTGGGGGAGTTTTTTTTCCCCTTAGGACTCACCTAAAACTGGCATTCCAGTGAACATATTTTAGAAACCAGTAAGCTCAGACATGAATACCAACATGAATTAAAAGTGTACAGCCAGGTGGTGACATGGTAGGAAAGGCACACTGTCCTGGGGAGGGAAGAGGAGGCAGCACTGGCTGCAGAAGCCAGATCCAACCAAGAGAAAGTGATGTTCAGAGCTCAGAGACTTGGCTCAGGTAGGCTAGAGGCCTCGTGCTACAGTTTGGGTCTGGAATGTCCCCTAAAGGTCCACTTGTTAGAGGCCTGGTCTCCAGCCTGGTGCTACTGGGAGATGGGGAAATATTAAGAGGGGGCCAGTGTGAGGGTTTAGGTCACTGAAGCTGTGCACTCAACAAGGATGTAGGAACTGAGTGTCTCTCTCTCTCTCTCTCTCTCTCTCTTCTCTTCTTTCCCAGCCCTCTTGTCCCTTCTTCCTCTTTTTCCTTCTCTTCCCCCCTCCCGTGTACATGTGTGTGCACATGTGTGTGTGTATTTGAGTGTGGCAACAGAGACTGAACCCAAGGTGTTCTCACACTGAGCTATATCCCCAGTCCTTTTAACACATTTTATTTTGAGACAGTGCCTTGCTCAGTCACTAAGTTGCCCAGATTCCCACAAACTTGTGATCCTCCTGTCTCGGGCTTCCAGAATGCTGGGTTTGTAGGCATGTTCCACTGTGCCTAGCAACGTGCCTCCCTTCTTCCCTGTCTTTAAGTCAATGGCTTTGCTCCACCATGTGCTCTCTGTTCTTCCCTGCTAAGGCCAAAAGCCTCAGGGCCCACCAACAGCAGACAGCACCTTCCGAGGTCATGGGCCTCTTTATATAAAGTATGATCAAAAACAAGGTTAATGTCTAAAAATGCAATGAAATGCAGTAAAAGACATAGTGCCATTACTCCCCTGAGAATATTACCCCCCTCACTTTGAACACACATCATTCTCACCACCTTCTGAACTAGCGTTGTAAGCTCTCTTTCATGAGTGTCTTTAGTTATGTTGTTGTGGCTGGTTCGATATCCTGAAGCAATTCAAAATGTTTGCCTTCATGGTTGTTTTGACTTTGAGGGAAGGGCCAGAAGTCACATGGTACCAGATCTGGTGAATAAGGTGGATGAGGACACACTAAGGTGTATTTATGAGCTTGACTTCCCACTGGATGGTACTCAGCAGCAGCACTCACAACAGTTTGGGTCAACCTTGTAAAGGCACTCATGAAAGAGGACTTTCAGAACTTCCTCAGAAAGTGTTAATAACAGTTAAATAAATTAGTTAGAAGCAAAGGGCCATATTGGGAGGGGGACTAATGGCAATGTGTTTTTTACTATAGTAAATTTATTTAAACATTTACCATTTATCTTGATCGTCCTTTTTAAATTAGCCATCCCAGGTATTTTGTTACAGTAACAGAAAGCTAATACAACCTGATTTAAAAGCTGGACATCGCTGGTCTTCCCCAGTGGCTACAAACCTAGCTGTATGCTAACATCAACAGGAATACTTTTCAAAAATGCAAAATTCCCAGGCTCTGATCCAAACTCATGAAACTGGATGATGCTAGTAACGGGTTAGCTGCTATACATCTAGAGCTCTGGTATAGGTGCTTATGCATTCCACTGAAAGCACAGTTCATCCAAGATTAATCTGGCGTAGGTGCATGGGAAGAGTAGGGTTGCCTATGAACTCTGGTAGACAAGCTGCAGGAGGCTCAGGGTGGGAAATGAGTAAAACTGAAGATTTTAAAATTGACTGATAAATATTTAGGAGATCAAGTTTAAAAGCGAGAGGCAGCACATAAAGTCTATCTTATGACTCACTCCCCTCCAAACTGAGCCAATAAGTAGATCAAATACAAATCCAGGGAGATTGCCATGAATCATGCATCCACCCACCATCTTGCTCTCAGGAGTTCAACTTGATTCTCCCATGTTTATCTCACAAGACTACAACTTTCACATCAACACTCTTCCAACCTTCACCAGCACTCAGGAATGTTTTTCACGAAGTACAGCATCACTGGCCTTACTCATTTCTTCTTATTCCTGAATTAAATGGAGTCCCACTTACACCCTAAGGGAATTCCTGGTAACAAGTTTTATTAAGAATACACAGCTTTGGGACCTGGGATGAGGCGCAGTGGTGCTGCACCTGCCTGGCTAGTGCAAGGTTCTGAGTTTGATCCCTGGTACTGGAGAAAAGAAAGAATACACAGCTTTAAGCTACCTCAGGAAGATGGAAAGATACAATATTCCCGGGATTTATATCCTACAGTCCCATCAGTCAGTTATTGTACATCAATTATCAACTAATTAGTAAAGAGTGCTTAGGCTGACCCTTCTGTTCTCTCTTGTAATGATTTGCCAAGTTAACTGAGAGCTGCTCTGCTCCACAGAGACTCTCAGCATAGCAAGAGCGTTAAATAAAATTCACCTACAATTAGCCCAGAAACCCAAAAAGAAAATGTAAGCACGTTTTACTGCTTTTCCCTCGACAAATTTTATAACAATCCCACGGGAAGGGAGCAGATATACTTGTTTAATACACAAACCTTACTCTGAAAAACTGAAATACCAATACGAGCACAACGGAGTCATTTATTGCTCATGGATCAGGTATTTGCTTAGTGCACACCTGCTCTGTGCTGTAGCACACACTACTGGGAGAGTGGTACGTAGATGAGCCGATAAGTCTTACTTCCAGTCTAACTCATAGTGCCTACCCAAGGTCTATCCAGCCGATTAATCTGTGGACATATGCGAAGGTACGTTTACCATACTTTAGAAAAAAAGGGTCACATGAACACAAGAAAGAATGAGAGGAAGGGAAGGGCAGAGCATATGTTAATGGGCGAAAACTGCCTCAGTTTCCCAAAGCCCTGACCAGATCCCTTTAGGGAGTGTGGGCATGCTGCTGTGCTGAACCCCAGGACTGGCCCTCAGTCAGAAGGGCCAACAAGGCCAAGAATGTCTGCACTAACACAGAAAACATTTGGGAACAAAGTGCTGAGTACAAAAAGAGCTCAAACAAGAAAAACCTTGAGATAAAACTGAGGAGGTTTGGTAGAAAAGGCGAGGCTTGAACTGAGCCATTTAATGGCTAGAGGAGGAGACGACAGGGTTAGCTGGCCGAGGTGAAGGGAGAGCAATGCGCTGAGAAAGTACCGTGGAGGCAGCTTGGACGAAGGGGCAGCCACGAAGATGCCAGAGCCCAGCTGTGCGGCCTGGGGCAAGTTCCTTAAACTCTCTGTGCCTCTGAAAATTTAAGGTTTAGAAAACGGGGTGATGATCGGTCCAACTTCCATAACGCTGTTTGGAGTACTAAACGCATCCGTGTACGTAAAGTGCTTAAAATAGTGTCCAGTACCCAGTAAGTACTCCCTAAGCCTTGGGCGTTCATAGTCTTACTGACGTGCTATGAGATCACACATAATCTCTGAGGCCAAACACTCCCAGCAGAGACACAAAAGGTTTCCAGGCATGAGTGTGAGGTGAGGAGAGACTACGGAGAGAACAGTCTAACTATGCTCAGCACATACGAAAGCAAAGCAAAGACTGAAGGCAGAAACCAAGCTAGGGAGATGCTGTTATGATCTCAGCACGAGGGGTAGGCAGACACAAGCCAAGCAAACAGGGCAACTCCAATTCATCTTTTTTTATTTTCTCATTTACTTGATTTTGTTACTATATATTTTTAATTCAAGCAGTTTTGAAACCATCTTGGGTTCACATGTACATATTACAGTTTGGCTTTTGGAGATTTCTTTTAATCCCCTGTCCTTTTCTCCTCTGATTCCCCAATCACTGATTTTTGTATTGTTTTATACTAGTTGTCTTAGCTTACATTATGGCTTATAATATTTATATTGATTGGGGTTATTAGGTTCCTTTACATGGTATATCTTTATACCCCTCATTTCCTTTTCCCTTTCCCCTTATCCTTCTCCTTTTTCCTTGTACCGCCTTCCTGATTTTGTGAAATCCATCCCGTTGTCCATTTCTACTCCAACTCATCTTAGTAAAAAGCAAATGTGAGGGTTGCTGACGTGCCTTTAAATTCCAAAATTTTCTTCCATAATACAAAGTCATAAATCAAGTACCTCCTAAGTTGCTGGTTCCCCTCAAGACCACCAAAAACAAAGGATTTAAGAGAAAAGCTGCCTATTGGAACAATGACTAAGACCCCTGTCAGATAGTGAATGCTCAACAAATATATGCCAGGAGAACCGATAAAGAATGTAGGGCAATTAATAAAGCAAAGGTAGCTTGATGTCACAAAAAAGGATGAGAAATTCCCTCCGAAGCATGTGAGTCACGATATGCAAGAATGACGAGATTTCTAGCAGACGTAAATCTTGCTGTGCCCTTTTCTCTGAATTATGGAACAGCTAGGAATATTGGTTTGCTCCTTCTCCATTAGTTTGCTCCCTCTTTTCCATGCTCCCTCCTCCTGCACACACACACACACACACACACACACACACACACACACTCACACTCACTCACTGA
>NW_022900943.1:13529745-13533854 GCF_012274545.1 Fukomys damarensis | reverse complement strand
CCTGCACACACACACACACACACACACACACACACACACACACTCACACGCTCACTCACTGTGAAGAGAGTGAAGATTAACAATACAAATCAATGGATCTTTTAAAAGTATCTAAGTGCTATTCAAAAGCAAACTCCCAGCCAACACTTTGTACTAGATTGAATGTCTTACTATCTAACCTGCTAGGCTACTTTTATTTTCCCCCAAACAGTAATTCTTCTGAACTTTCCAAAGAGATACAGACAGTATCATTAAGGAGTTTTTTTTTTTTCTTCTGTTTCACATTTTGCATGGGCTTGCAAGACCAGATGGTATGTCCAGAAGCAGCAGCTTTAGAGAAAAGGCAAAAATGGTTATAGAGATTGCATGCTTTTTCATTAACAGTTAAGTCACTCTACTCAGCCTTCTAAGAAACAGTAAGTACGCCTCAGAAATTCTCCAGGTCTGCTTTCCGGTCTTACCATTCACATACCCTTCACTCCTCTGGGCTGCAGATCTTGACTCTGTACTCCAAAGCCCACTGAGCAGCTGAGGTACATGATAAGAAAATTAATCAAGTGATTGTACTTCCTGCTCCACTGCATCGAAAAGAGATGAATGTATACACTGCCTGAATTTGTCTTCTAAGTCCAATGTAGAACACCAAATTCACTGAAATTGGGCCAAGAAATGAGAAGCCTGAGAACGTTCTGAGAGGTGAGCGCCCCTAGGGGAAGACAGGAGAAATGGAGAGAAAAGTGAGACTGCCCAGAGTCTGGAGGAAGAGCAGTTTAATGGTCCCTAATGAGGCAGCTCCTAAGGGAAGTCAGTGGAGACGGGCAGTATCGCTGCCTGACAAATGTACACAGCCCAGAACTTTGTTGCTGGGGCTCCCAGTTCCAGGAGAGCTTCCTGCAGTCCCAAAGAATGCACACAGCAGCAGACCCCAGAGATCATATCGGGTGATCAATGGGCATCTCAGCAGCAGCCTGGTGGGCCAAGAACCAGAAAAACTATTGGAATGTTCTGGTTTGGACAAAGCTCCTGGAATATTGTTCTATCTGTACAAAGGGGTTACCCCAAAATGACTGGTATTAAATTCCCCACCGATCAGCAAGATGGTCTTGGAGTTTGATGTGCTTTGATTTAAAGGGAATAATTCAAAGAACTATTTCTTGTTCATATGAGTTGGTAGAATAAATTGTATCTGTCAAAAGATTCATTTAAAACTGGAGAGATATAAAGCCTGAAATATCTACCTTTTGGCTCAAGCAACTTGTTATTGTATAAAATTGTATAATTTTAATCAAACTGCCAAAATATAAAAACAAAATTCTAACATCACAAATCTCAACGCATAAGCAATCTGGTTGGGACCTACATAATGCAAGTTTTTTCTGTTTCCTTTATTTAATGCTATTTTTGAATTTACAGGACAGCTAGAGTAATCTAAGCATCTTTGTACACATGACTGGAACGTGACTTACTAGTAAAGTGACTACGATGCTAATTCAGACACTGTACTGGCAGCAACTCTTAACCAATTATATATGAAATTAGGTCAAACAACAGGGAAGAGCATCACTTTCAATCCAGATTATTTCTCATTAAAACGCAAAAGAAATCCTGCATGTAATTGATGTTGCTCTGAAAAAGTTTAAATGATGAGTTATAGTCATATCCTCCCTGAAATACTACTTCCTCAAAGAAAAACCATTAGTTTCTTATCTGAATTTGAATAATAAAGCTGAAAATCAACGTGAATAAAAAGCTGGATGCTAATCTGGCAGCTGGTTAGGGTCGAGTGTCAACCTGATCGGCCCTGGAATCCCCCTGGAGATTGGTGGGGAACACTTCCAGAAGCTCGGGGCAGGTCACGGAGGTGTGGCTTTGGCTACCATCCAGGGTTCCAGCCACCGTGAACTAGCAGCTGTGCCCCAACACACCCTTCTGCCATGATGTTCCTGCTTGGAGCCAGCTGACCATGCACAGAATCCCGTGAGCCAAATATGACTTCTTTTCTAAGTTCAGGACGTCAGGTAGTGGGTCTTACTGACAAGGAAGCTGACTTGCTTGAAAGGCTTAAATACAAGATTGCAAGCTCAGTTGAAATTTTTTAGTACAAGGGTGAAAACTTCTTTCCTGAACAATACAGAAATTCAGGGGAGGGAAAAAAAATAACACATTGCCAAGTAACTTAAAACCCTATAGCTTTAAAAGTAAATGAGGAGGGAAGTAAAATTCTTCTCCCATTCTCATCAGCAGAGGACTTGGTAGCCTGTCCCTTTGAGTGTTGGCATTTGAGTGAGCTCCTTGGCTCACTGCTCTAAGTGAACCAAAGTATAAAATGCCAGGATCATTCTCCTCTATTCTAGGCATTCTGCAACGAAACAAAAATAAAGTCTACAGGCAAATAATCTCACTCTGATCTTCTTGCAGATTGAGAGGAGCATGAACCTTAAAAGAAATGCATAGATTTGCGATAAAATATTCCAATAAATCCCTATAGGTCCTTACAGCGCAGAAAAAAAAAATGAGGCTACTGTCAAAATATTTTCAATAAGGAAGACTGAAACAGCAATTTCAGCAAGACCAAATTCCAAATTCTCAAAATGGAGTCTTTTTGCTAAACCATTTAAGTGTTCAACATTTAAAGATATGCATGGTTTGCCTGCTCCCGACCCAGCCACCATCGCTCACGCGTGGGGAGGTAGGCCGGGCCCCGATCCACCGTGGGAAGGAGAACCACACCTGCTGCCGACCCAGCAGTCATCGCTCAAGCGCCGGGAAGGTAGCCAGCTGGGCACCCCTGAACCGCCATAATCTTTCCCCGCCCCCGCCCCCCCCGCACTCTCAGACCTCCTGACTGTGCAAGTCTTTGGACCCATTCTGCAAAGACAAAGGTGGTCATCAAGGGTATTTTTCTGAGTTCCCAACTTTGAACATCTTTACAGAAAGGGCGTGGGAAACCTGTAATAGAACATTGCAGAGTTCAACCATTCAAAAGGATGGGGAACTGAATCTGGGCCTTGCAGCCCGAGGTCAGTCAGCATCATGGGGTTCAGCAATCAGCTAACTGAGATCAGGGGTCTTGCATCCTCACTATGTCTGAGCCATCAAATGGTAAATATACTATATTGAAAAGTTTGTTCACTGCAGACATGTTCTGGACTGCTTCTTGATTTCAATTTAATTCAAATGATTTAAGGGTGATAGACTAGTGACTACCACAGGTGGTCAGTGTCCAAGTTGTGCTTGATCTTAATGTGTTGCTGATTGTATCAGTTGGGGTAAAGCATTGCCGTTGATTTGATGAGCTGTTTTCTCTGATGTTATGAAGATGAGAATGTCTGTGGGTCGTTAGAGACACAGAAGCTAGGGTGCAACTATATCAGGAAGATAATCAGGTGATAATCCAGAGATTAAACCAAGGACAGTCTGACAACAAAAATTAAAATGAGAAAACACTTAAGCAAGACACAAGGACAGACTTCCAGTTCACCAATGGCAAACAGTAGGGCAAATGAGGATGAAAAGGCCAATAGTGAACCACCAGGACACCCTGAACTCAAAGCACAGGAAGTAACAAAACAGATCGATCAGGCTCTAGAAAAATTCAAAACAGAAATAATTTCCCAGATAACCACAGAGATAGTGAGCAAAATGGAAGTCGTGATTCGAGACTCTAGAGCAGAAACTGACAAAAAAAATAGATGAGCTCAGGACCATGATAGAAGCCATGAAGGCCCAGCATGAGAAAGAAATGGAAAAAATAAACACCCAACATAGGAAAGAAATGGTTTCCATAAAACAGATTCAAACAGATATCCAGGAGATTAAACACTCCATTGAAAGTATACGCAATAGAATAAAAGAATGCGAGGATAGGCTCTCAGATATAGAAGATAAGACTGCAGTCAGTGACCAGGAAAAGAGAAGTCTCTTAAAAACAGTAAGAGATCATGAGAAATCAATACAACAACTCCTAGATGATGCAAAGAAAAATAGCATAAGACTGATAGGAATACATGAAGTAGCAGGAGAAAATACAAATGACTTTAAAAAGCTGTTTGCAGAATTAATGACAGAAAACTTCCCAAACAGAGGGGAAGAATTTGACATTCAGATAA
>NW_022900943.1:13527438-13528181 GCF_012274545.1 Fukomys damarensis | reverse complement strand
GTGTTATAGTGTATACCTAGATTGTACCAATAACCTCAATAAAAAGAAAAAAAAAGATATGCATGGTTCAGAGAAATTTTGATAAATCTTATTATGTTTTAAGTCTGAAGTATTAATGAGGAAATAAATTACTTCCCTCTTTAGGACTTATTGATGAATGTAGTTGTATTGTATACCTAGATTGTACCAATAACCTCAATAAAAAGAAAAAAAAAGATATGCATGGTTCAGAGAAATTTTGATAAATCTTATTATGTTTTAAGTCTGAAGTATTAATGAGGAAATAAATTACTTCCCTCTTCTTAGGACTTACACCTATAGCCAAACCTTCTCTCTGAAATACTCATCTTGTAAAATATCCATAAAAAAATAATAAAATAGAAAGTATCCTTTCTTCTTTTTCCCCCATTTGTATTGGAGTGTAATTGGCAAACAGAAAATTCTATACAATGCTTAAATTTAAGTTGTATTAATTCACTATATGCATACAGAATGATTACTAGAACTAGCCAGTTAATATATCCCTCACCTCACAGTTACTTTGTGTGCTTGTGTGTAAGTGCATGTGAGCATGTATGGTTAGAACTTAACATACAGCCTCATAATAAATTTCAGGTCTATATGCAGATGTGGAGGTACAGGTCTATAACCCAGCATTCAGGGAGGCTGAGGCAGGAGGACTGCAAGTGAAAGCCCAGGAAATTTAACAACTTAAAAAGACTCTTATCTCAAAAAAAAAAAAA
>NW_022900943.1:13489658-13526929 GCF_012274545.1 Fukomys damarensis | reverse complement strand
AAAAAAAAAAAAAAAAAAAAAAAAAAAAAAAAATTCAGGGCTGCAGATGTAGCTCAGTGCAAAGGCCCTGAGTTTCATCCCCAGGAAAAAAGAAATATTTTGTTTAAAGTTTACAATACAGTATTGTTAATGACAGCCACTCTGCTGTACACTAGATCTCCAGAACTTATTCATCTCACATAAATGAAATCTTGTGTTCTTTGGCCAACATCTCCTCGTTTCCTCCACTCCCTGACTCCTGGCAAACAACCACCCCTCCACTCTCTGTTTCTATGAGTCCCCTCTTTCAGATTCCACACACCAGTCAGATCATCCAGTATTTGTTCTGTGGTATCTTTTCTTCTTCCACCTTCTCGTGTCAAGCACACCAAGCTGGCCACTGTGCAAACATCTCAATGTCCAGAAGAAATTCTGCCCTCTGTTCAGAATTCTAGAATCCACTCAGTGAGAAAGCAAGGAGAATGGACAACTTCTTCCTTCCAATTTAAACACAGTGAGCACCTTTGTTTCAAAAAAATGTTCCCACCCTCTTCTTTCAAAAATGTGTCAGAGGGGCTTAAAGGAGGGGGCTGAAAGGGCGGCTGAGATAGTTCTTATTGTTCCTCTGGCCAGAAGGCAAGGGGACAAAGATTGAGAAACCTTGTTCTCTGAATGTTGTTCTGTCATATGACACCAGCTACACGGGGAATGCTCATAACACCTCAATCCAGAGGAGGAAAGAACAGAGCCCAAAAGAAATCTGAAAAGAGTGAGTATAATTCAGCTCGACTGACTTGTTTTTTGACACGTAGCCTTGAAAAGAACAATTTTACCTCAGAAACCTGGCAAGTGCAAACTGATTTTTTAAATAAGTTATAAACATGCATTTTACTAAATTCATGCAGATATAGTGAGAGAGAGAAAGGCCAGGTATCCGAAGACAGGGCGTTTGTCAGGTTTCTCGTTTCTGTGTCATTTCTGTTTAGTCCGTCAAATGAAAATTCAAAACCATATAATTAGATGGTTGTTTATACGTGATTAAGCATGAGCTCATTGGACTCCACATGCCAAAAAGTCAGAGATGTGGTTAAGGGCAAGAAGGAACTATTAATAAAAGGAAATAAAGCTGTAATACATTTTTCACTTATGAATAAAAATAATTCAAAGGTCTCTAGATGGAAAAGGGAAAAAAAAGTCAACCTTGAGTAGGGTCAAGAAACCAGATAATTTTATAAATGGTTAGAATTCATGACATATAAAAACATAAGTGACTAGTATAAAAAAGCCTTTCGTCCTCTATGATTCTAAACCTATTTTGGCTTCTCATAAATATAACTCTCAGTGAGAACATAACAAAACTTACCTGTATTATGTTTCTTTAGAATTGTTCTGGGAAATATTTAAGCAAGAACACGTTGTTCATTTACAAGAGTTACTTGTTCTTCTTAACCGTCTTCACCAGGAATCCTCTCTGGAGAAACTGAGAGCTGGCAGCTCCCTTTAAAACGGCAATGTCTTTTCATTCTTCACAACTACAGAGTTTTCTTCCCCAAACGAAGGGAGCCCAGGGAAAGCAAGATTTACCTTACTATAACCTCCACAAAGGTAAGATGGATTGTCCCAGACCTGTTAAGACTGGGGCTCTGAAAAGTAGTGAATCAACTGCTCATAGATGAAGCACCCACCTATAGCCAAGGTCAGAGAGCAAGCCTTTCAGATAACAGAGAACAAACTGATCTAGGATCAGCCCTCTACTCCTACCTCAGGTAAGGTTTTCAAGCCTGCCGAGAAAATACACCAACACCGGTTACACGAGGTCACCCCAGCAAACAAAAACCTCCTAATCCCAGGGGTGGTTCCACTGTGTGTGTTCTTTTCTATAAGCAAACACTCTTGGCTTGCCAGTGCTGCGACTTAAGTACTTTGTATACTATGACAGATACTAGAGCCAACTGAGGAAAGACACAATATAAAGGAAAAATTAGTAAAGTCCATAAGAAACCTAACACACATCTTTAAAATGAGGCTAAAATGAATCTAACATTCCAAAAGCTCATAATGCCTAAAAAAAGCCCAATTTTCAGAATGAAGTTTGCAAGTCACATTAATTCCCAATATGCCAGAGACTTCCAAATTTAATCTCAATCTCCCAACCCTCCCCAGTGGCAACCAGCTCAGCTCTAACTCCCAGGGCAATCTGCAACTCATATTTGAAGGCCACGCTCATTAGAATTTAAACAAAATATACCAAATACTTTACTTAATCTATATAATAAATTATAAAATACGCAATTTTTTCCAGCAGTGCAGTGGGGATCAAACCCAGGATTTTCTTTGACATCCCTGTCCTTTTTAATTTATTTTGAGACAGTCTTGCTAAAGTGCCAGACAGGACTGCAATTTGTAATCCTCCTGCTTCAGCCTCCCAGAACACCGGGATTACAGGTATGCACCACAGAACCCAGCCCAAAATGTGGAAACTTTTAAAAATCTCATTCCAAGAAACTAAGGTGACCACAGAATGCATACCTGAAAAGGGGCAGATGATGGAAACGTAAGACTCATAGCTAATTTAGCAACTTTAACCTATAAAACCTTCTATATTATCTCTGTGTCTCACATAACATAGGTTCTTTTGTTCTGAAGATACTTTCTAATTATTGGCCTAAATTGGTAAAATTCATTTCTTAGCATACTTGTTTAATATTAGAAGCTACCAAAAGCCACACTGAGGCAGGATGCTCACCATGAGTTCCAGGCCAACCTGGAACATAGTGAGTTCAAGGCCAAGCTGAACTACAAAGTGAGACCTTGGCCTTGTCTCAAAAAACAAAACAAAACAAGAAGCCACATAAATTTAGGGTCAAGTACTCTTTCATAAAACGAACTCTTTTATGTTTTAGCAGTTCGGGGATTTTTGTCCTCAGTGTTGAAAGAAGGGGGGAATTTGCTAAATTAATAAATATGGATGGTTTGAGAATTTAATAACTCTTCTAGTTCAAGATAAGAAATGTGATAATTTTTTCCCAAACAATGTGTGGCATGTAACTCAAAACCGTTTTTCATCAATAATTAATATTAATAATTAACAAGTATAAACAACAAAAATACCTTTTGGACATGGTTCAACCGGGCCCTTTCCTCATTCCACAGGCTACCTATTGCCCCTCTTTACCCTCTGTCTGGGGTTAATAACTAAACTTCCTTCATCACTGACATGCAACACTACCCAACAGCAATCTTCCCAAGAATGCGTTTACAAATATGTACGACCAAGAAGAACAAAAGTCTTACCAAAATCCCTTGTATCAGGCAAATGAATTTCTAAATTACAACCCACTCCACAGTGAGCTTTTTCTCCAGTACGGACAACCCTGGAGAAAGCTCACCTCAAACATCTACTCTCTTATTTAAACATGGAGTCTCTTCTGCCTTTAACTAGCCTAATAAACACCGACCGATCTTCTCCCTAAACACAACAAAGGAGAAAGATAATGCACAAGCTACTAATTTACAACAGCTCAGAGCCAATGTATCTAGACTTTTCCTGACACATAATGGTCCTACAGATTTACAGAATCCTAGGTGATGATTTGATCCCTGTATGCCAAGGATTTTACTTGGTACTCATTCCAAATAGCATTCTCTTTCTTTGTAAAATTGCACTGCTTTTCTTTCTCCATTTATCTGCCTGATAGCATCTTCAAAGTCGTGTGCTGACTCTCACACCAAATTAAAAGCATCTCCTCACTTGCCTATTATTCTCCAGACATCCTGCCTTAATATTTGATGTTTAAAAATGTTAAGCCCATTGCAATTAATCTCCTTCGGCCATTCACCCCTTCACCAAAATAATACATTATGCGGGAAACATCCTAAGAAGTTCAGAAAGTTCTACATCTTGCTATATTTGAATTTTTTTAATAGCAAACACAAATTCCTCATTCCGATCACCCCCCTTCCTTCTATACATCACCATTATTCTTTATGAAATATTGCCAGAATCATCAGCAAGGAGCTTCTGCTCGCAATTATGCTTGAACACTCGTAGGCATGGCGGTATCTATGTCCTGCTCTCCACTCGGGGCCTCAGACACGGGTATTCTATATACATTCCCGGGGCTACTTGTTTTGTGGTTTCACAAAGTACAGGCAACAGGAACTTTCAGGGACCTCTAAGACACTCAGTAAGGGCAGGTGTACAGGGAGAGGAAAGTATCTAACAAATGCACCCTAAGAAACAATGTCTCCCTTCAGGTGGAACTGCGGGTGAAGTCAGCCACTGCTGGCTGGTGGGGACAATACCGGGTAGGTCATTAACTCCCTGGGTCAGAGCAGCCGCCGATGAGCTCACCCACCTTTCTGGAAGCGCTATTTTAGCTGCTGAGTTTATACAAATAAAACCCGTAATTTTCTAATGGCTAAACTAGGAATGTGTTTGAAAATAGCTAACTCTCTGCGAACCCTGCAGAAGACACCCAGGGAATTCACAAAGGTAGGTTTCTGGTCTGTTGTTCGAGTTTGCACGCAGCTCTATAATAGCTATGTATGTACAGTATTGCCCTGAAAATTAAGGGGCCACAGAAGCAAACAGGGTTGGTTTGCAAACCAAGGTTGGGGTTTTGTTTTGTTTTGTCTTTTTGTTTATTTTTAAAGTGGGGGGGGTTACCACTGCATTAAGTTTTCTCCTGCCTTTTTCTTTTGCAGAAAAAAGAGTTAGTTGTTAACTACACAAAGGAGTTAACATTTAACTTGAAGGCTGGGAATGCCTGAACTCCTAATCCCCCCCTCTTTTCTTATTGTAGCAAAAATAGCTTCAGGAAAACTCTTACTAATTATGGCTGATTCTGGATGCGATCTGGCAGCACTAGTTTCCGCACTACACTCACAGGAGGTATTATTCCACCACCAGTCCTTTAACAGGCCCTCGATCCCAGCAGCCCAGAATCCCAGTCCTCCACTCACACACCCTCCAAACTCCCCCTGACAAAGACCAGCTCAAATGTCATCTTCTCCTGGAGCCGTATCTTTCATATTCTTGCCTCCCGTGACAAGTTCAAAATGCCTTATGCCTCCTCTCAACCCAGGTAATGTTATTTGCGCATCTTTTGTGTTGTTGATCACAGCTGCCTTTTGTCCTTGAGTAGATTACCTTCCCCCCTTAATGGCAGGTCCATGAAGGTAGGGATTGTACCACAGCTTCCTGTAGAGGGCAGGCATCCACTACTGTCTATTGTCAGGGAACATCCACACCAGCCCTGGAGAACGTTTTAGTACAAACAGGACCTCTTTCCACACACAGAGGGGAAGGGCCAAAGGGAGAATAGGATTTTATTGGAAGTAGGGAGAAAAAATTAAAACAAAAGAGTTTACTTAGAAGCAGGGGACGGGGGCATAGGAGAGGAGCTGGCCAGCCCTAAACTCTTCTCTATACTCGCTTCAACGTCCCACTGACCACACAGCTCCTCCCTAGCGATGCAGCACCTCCAAACTGTTTAACATACCACCTTGCCCGTGAAGCCCTCCATAGAAACAAGAACATAACAAGCCTCCTCCTCTCCTTCTCTTGGCTATTCACAAATGCCACAAAGGAGGGAAAGGTTACCTAGCTATGGACATGATCACAGGCTCTCACCAGGAACTTAAAACTATTATGACTGCTGCTAAGAATTTATAAGAATGATTCATCTACACATTTAAAAAAATAAAATGAAAACTGACATCAACAGAAGGCTCATATGGTGCCAGGGAAAGGCACATGGCTCAACACTCTGATTACCCCAGTTAGCTCATGCAACCCTCAATATCACCATCCTATTTCACAGGAGAGGAAACCTGAGGCTCAGAAAACATAGTCACTTGCCTTGGCTTCGAAGTGGAGCAGTCCAACTGAAAAGCAGCAACTGAAAAGATACCCACGAGTTCATATGCCTTAACCACCAACCTCCACATAGTGGGGCAAATATACCTCAATGGAGAAGGCACAGGATTGGAAATCCAGTCTTTTCCCCAATGGAACAAATGCCCACAGCTTCCAACAACTTGGCTTCCACATATAAGCAACAGTCAGGAGTGATGCTTGAATGTATCCTGTGTTGCTACCATCAGTGATGTCAGGTGCACAAATATAAATTAATGACACTAGCCTAACATTTGCAGTAGTGATTAAATAAATGTCTATTATATAACATCTCTTACTTTCTGAAGGTTTCGGTGCATGACATCAAATTCATTTGTTCGTTTAGCAGGTGAAAAACATCAAGGGAATCATAGCATAAAATGATATCTGATAAAATAAGATTTTAAAAAAGCTGTTGGCGTACTGAGGAGGAGGAAAAGACGATAATGATGGTGATGACAGTGATATTTAGGAAGAAGACACAGAAGTACTCACATAAATTGTACTATAAAGAGATTTACTAGCTTACTATTTATTCAGCAATCTTGAGTGCATATTCATCAGAGCACAGGGATGTAAGGATGTGAGGTACTTACAGGAGCACAAAGATGGTTATACAATATATAAGAAATAGAAAGTCCCATAAAAGGACACCTTCTTGTGCCACCTTGACTTTTTTGTTTTTTAAGTCCTAAGGATTTCAACTCAAGGCCTTGTCACAGAGCCCTACAGCCAGCCTATTTATCTGCCCATTCATTCATTCATTCATTCAGAGACAGGGCCTTGCTAAGTTGCTAAACTGCCCAGGCTAAGCTCAAACTTGCCATCCTCTTCCTCAGCCTCCCAGAGTGCTGGAATTACAGACACTTGCCACTAACCCCCAGTCCAAACATGGCCTTTTACAGTGGCCCCTTTCTACTAGAATCAGCCTACCTTAAAAACACTATACATACAGCCCCAGGGGAACCTTTTCTAAAATTCTGCCTCAGTAGCCCAAACTTTCATCTTGTAAAACTGCACTGACCTAAAAGCAGCTTTCCACAGGCAAGCAGCTGTTCCCTGCTTCATGTACCCAATAAAAGTAGAAGGAGCATGGTGGCTCATGCCAGCACTCCCAGCACTCCAGGAGGCGTAAGCCAGGAGGATCACAAGTTCATGCCTAGCCTGGGCAACTGTGTGACTTAGCAAGGCCTTGTCTTAAAATTAAAATTAACAACAATAATGAAAGAAATACAAATGTACCTCAGTGCAAAAGCCCTGACTTCATTACCCAGTAATCCCCACACACACACACACACACACACACAAATATAAGGAGGTGAAAAATGGTTATATGTGTGTAAGGGGTCAGCTGCATAGTGGCAAGAGGAGTCTAGGCCAGGACAGTCAGGAGGGCCACGTCTGGCTCTGATTCATGGCTATGTGGCTGGGTTTTTGGCCAGATCTTTCAACCAGTCTAGTCATATCAACTAATGAACTTTTTGTAGCACTGGTCTGGCTCAAGGCTGACCACTGATCAAGAGATGTTAATTCCTCTCCCCACTTGGTAATGACAGATGAAAATCTTTCATTTTTATCATTTAAAAGATAATCTTTAAATCAGAACAGATGATAAAACAATTTCAGCGTCTTCTTTCAGAGGAAATAGATGTAACACTGCTCCCACCATGCTGTGAAGTCATAGATTTGTATGCCAAGAAGAGATTTAAAAATCCCGTGTCCACCTCCTTATTTTACAGACAATAAAATTCAAGCGCAGAGAGATGCAGTGACTTGCCCCTAGTCATAGGTCTAGTCAACGGCAGAATCAGTACTTGCACAAAAGTTAAATAGCTGGCCACCCAACTAAACTCACTTTTTACTAAATCCTACTACTCTATTAAAAATTCTTTCCCCATCAAAATACTGAAGATGGCCAATGGTATAACCCTTGCACTGAGCAGTGGATTTGGGACAGCAGCGCTCATGAGGACATGGAGAGCAAAAAGAGGAAAGGGATGAGCACAAAAGACAGGACCAGAGACAAGAAAGGACAACTGTATCTAAAGACCACTTCCATTTCAGTCCACAAATGAAATCTGAAAACTCCCCCAGAGTGATTTCTCTCTTCTTTTTGTCTGCAAGCCTAGAGGATATAAAAGCCATCACTCCCACAATCAGACAAAAATGTATGAATTTTCACAAGAGGGAAATGAGATTGTTTAACTTCAACATTTTATAAAAGAGGTTTGGTTTGAATTTGTGCATATGTCCTTAAACCCTGGGTTTTAGTAGAACTGCTGCCTGCTTATCTGCTAAATGTAAATGTGCTGAGGAACCACTGTTCAGGCTGCTGAGGAACAGTGAGCACCTTACTAAGAAAAGGCGAAAAAGTCTAATTTAAACGTATCAAACTTGACAGCATAATTTTTGAAAGCGTCCCATCTCCAGGCAAGTTTACAAGCAATAAGTGAGGCTAGAAGGCTATTATTTCCTGGCATAATATGAACTGTAGAACCATTGTCCAACAGTTAGAGTTATGGACTGAGGGAATTCCTTTGCATTGTGTCCTTACTTTCTTTGTCTTTGTTCTAAAGAAAAAATTCTGCCTTCAGGAGTCTGAAATAATGAAAGCATTCTTCATTATGTCAGTGAGTTTGGATGAAGTCCCCATGGCACAGGGACCATGCCTAGAAATGCAGCATAAGAAGCAGCTGTTCCTAGTTAAATCTGCTCATACCCTCCACAGCAGGAGGCAGCCCTGACGGAAGGCTCCAAGGGAAGGAGGACATTTGGAAGGTGACAGAAAGGGGGCACATGAGGTTA
Organism: Fukomys damarensis; assembly: GCF_012274545.1. NCBI lineage: Eukaryota > Metazoa > Chordata > Mammalia > Rodentia > Bathyergidae > Fukomys > Fukomys damarensis. Next base: position 13,518,246 of record NW_022900943.1, on the reverse strand, counting down.
AGACCCTCCGCAACTTCCTGGCCAAGCTCTTAGTCACAAGACTCTCAATATAAGAACTAGAAAACATCAAAACCATTTAAATACAATGCTATTCAACAATACAAGAAGCCCAGTTCACACAGGTCTTGTATGTAAAAAAAAAAAAAGGAACTCAAACCCTCTCAACCTCATCGCTTACCTAGTAAACCAGTGAGAAATACAATTTTTTTTCCAATGTCATTGAAACCTCTATCAGCTGCCGGTCAGGCAGCTGGTGAAAACTCTGCTTCCTCCAATGCCATTCAACCATAAAGGCTGTGCGTGCTTCAAGAAAGCAGAATACAGCTCAACCAAAGGGAGAACTTTCTAGAAATCAGAAGTGGATGGGAACACTTTGTGCAGAATCAAGTCCCTGGAAGAATTGAGGTGAGGTTGCAGACAATGTGGAAGGGGGGAGCATGGAAGAGAAAATGTCTAAAGTCATTCCCAACTCTAAAACACGCCAAAGGCTTTAAATTGCACTGTTATACATTTTTCTATGGAACTTTTTCCATGAGAACGTTTACTTTTATTTTTACATTCTAGGCTAGGAAGTTAAATTAACTTCTCTAGGCCTCAAATTTATTAACTAAAATAACACAAATGATTCAATAATCTCTCAAGTAACTTCCAGTTTAAATATTTTCTGAATAAACAGTTTACTCTTTTTACTAAGTTAAATTTCAGAAATTCTACCTATAAAATTCAGTAAGATCTGCTAAAAATTATTAGAAAAGAAAATCGAATATGTTGACAAAACAAAACTTTAATATGACAAAAGCAATTATCAATTATGCGTTTCAAAATACAATGGAAAGAAGTTTTAAATTAAAAATTTCTAGAAACAGCATATAATATAAGGAAAACTACATTTTCCCTAAACACATAAATACAGATATATACATGACCCTGAAGGAGAAAAATAAATACAAGTACATTTATTGTTATAAACATTTCCTAGGCTAATGTATTTTCTCTGCCTCGATATTATTGACATTTTGTGCTTCACAATTCCCCGTTGCCAGGGGTGCTCTGTGTGTTACAGGAGGTGGAGTAGCATCTCTAGCTTCTACCCAGCAGCACCCCTAGATGTGATGAATAAAACTAAACTTCATCCAAACACTGCCAATGACCCCAGGAAAAAAAAAAAAAACTCACTGAAGAGAACCACCGACTAGATGCAAAGACTAAATAAGGCCTTTCCTTATTCATAGCCTTGGCAATGAGATTCTTAAGTTTACCTGCAAGAATAAAGTACATAAGTCAAAAAAGCTTTGAAAAAGAAAATAAATGTATTATGAAACTATGAAATAAAAATGGGGACAGACTGAAGACCAATTCAACTGAATGAAGAAACAAAACAGAAGCACAAGATCGTGACCCAACCGATATACAGTAAAAATTAGCCCAAGATGACATTACAAATGTGCCAGAGAAAGGAGATTAGTAAGTAGTAGTGGAGCAGATGTTTATTACAGTTTGGGGGAAAGATCAAAGCCAAATTATTTTTCACATTATATATGTTCTGATGAATACTACATAATAAACCACTCCACAGCTAGACATTTAAAGCAGTAATATATTCTCTTTAGTGGTTCTGGGGGGTGGACTGGGTTCAGCAGGGACCATCTCCCTGGTAGCCTCGTGCACTCAACCAGAGGCCGGCTAAGGCCGCAGTCACCTGAGGGTGGACTGGAAGGACATGTAAGACAGCCCACTCCCAGCTGGCAGAGGGGGCTGTCAACAGGAGCACAAACACACAGCATCAGCTCATGGCTTCTCACAGCAGGGGAGCTAGCTTCCAAGGAGCAGAAAAAGAGAGCTTTCAGACCATGTCACTTCTGCAATGGGTTACAGGCCAAAGCCATCTCAGCACCCACCCAAATCTGGGGTAGTAGAGAAAGAGGCTCTGCCTTCCAACAGTAACAAGCCAAAGTCATACTACTGATGCTATAGGTGTTATCATTTCAGTCATCACAGGAAAACTAAATCAGCAATAAAATCTTACACTAAATTCCAGGGAGATAAAGAGCTGAACTAAAAATAAAAGAAAAAAACTAAAAGAAAATAGACCTGAATTTTCACTTCATTTTAGGATACAAGAGGTAAAAAAACAGGCAGCTATAACTATAAAAATAATTCAATTAATAAAAAAGCAGAAAAAAAGACTAGGAAGTAAATCAGTACTCAATATACAAGGGTTAACTACTTAATAGATAAACAGGCCTTATAAATCAACAGTAAAGGCAAATATTCCTACGCAAGAGAGAAACAAAGGATATAAATTGTTCATAAGAGAAGAATCCAGTAGACAAGACAAAAATAGACACTCAAAATTCTGCCAGCAGATTGAGTCGAGAATGTAATTTGTGAAATAAACTTTTAGGGAAGTAACTTCTCAGCACAGTTAAGAACATTTCAAATCTTCATTTGATCCATTCTATCCTAAGAAAATACTTATCGGTTTAGACCATAACAGCATATTTTCCTACATAAGAAAATTTCTACTACATAAAAATCAATCTTCAAAGAATACTCAACTACATGGGGGAAGTTCATAACGCAGAATAGAGAAAGAAAAACCAAACAAAAAACTCACAAGATATATAAACATTTTTTCTAATGTTAATAATTGATACCTCCATATCCATGAAGGTGATTTTATTTTATTTGTTTTTTTCGACATTCAAAAATTTTTCTGCAGCAAACATAGAGACACTTATTTCTAAATTCAGAGTAGAAATGCTATTTAAAAAAAAGAAATAAAGACCAACAAGGCTGCATGCCACTGAATGACTTACAAAAAGATAAAAAAGCAAGTTAAAAAGGCAAAATAATAAGCATGCTTTTGCAGCCACTGACATCAGACAAGGAGCACACCGAGACCTACTGCCCGATCAGTACATAGCTCATGTGGCCGGTGACCAAGTCCCTTTCCCAGGTTCATAACCCAGCCATGGCTTATGTAATTGCTCAGTCTGACCACTTCACAAACTGTTCTTTTTCCCTGTGAAGTAGTCAACCCATCTGCTGTCTCTGCTGAGCACAAATGATAGGCCTTTCAAATAATGAAATATGTAGGAAAAAACTCAGACTCACCCCTAAGATGTTGGCCATCACAAGTCGTTTTAACCAAAAGGCTTCCAGAATTTCAGAGGTTCCCAGTCCGGTGCAGCTTCTACTGCTCCTTCACATGGAGGAACCATGAGTATAGAAATTGCTCATTCCCTGGTTCTCAAACTTTAGCGTGCTAGAGAGCTTGTTAAAAGACAGATTGCAGGACCTCACTCAGCATCTTCCCACTACTGCTCAGCATCCCCTATTATTCACTTTAAGAATATATTATTTGGGACCTATCAATAAGCTTAATAATCTACAACCAGAACCACTCATCCCAGTTTCAGATGGGAGTAGAACATGCAAGCACCTCCAGCAACAGATGAAAAACACTGTCGCTTGTGTTGTCTCTCTCGACCAATCCTCTTGACTGCAAATGAGACCCTTCAGACATCCTGAAGCCTTCCTTCTCCCTTCCACTCTCCCACATGATAAAACAAACCTCCCCCAACTTTCCTACGGAAAGATCTTTCTTTCCTTTGATCTTGTCTTAGCCCCTTCCAATACAAATTTCTCTATTCCTTTCCCCCCAACTCTTTCCTCTTCTAAGTAGCATATTAAGCCTCAAAAACAGGTGTGATGCTGGTGGAGGGGGTACTTGCAAACCATGACATTTTCTTTTCAGTCACCCTATGTTTTGCTTAATGGACGAGAAGAGAGAGAAGCACTGAGTCACACAAGCTCTACTCATCTTTGTCCCTCATGTGTCCATCTACCACCAGCACCCCAACCAATGAGTACATACTACAAGGTATCTACTGTGTAACAGGTATGGCATTTGATAGGAACAGAAAGAAAATGTGAAAGCAAAGTGAGTTAGCTCATTTGGGAGGTTACTGGAGCTCAGTTTCTGTGTAGACAAGGAGAGTATTTCCCTTGCAAAGTAAGTTCAGACCTGAATTTTATGTTCCCTTCCATCAGTGTCTTAAACACCGTCTTCAAATCTTCATTCTTTTGATTTCAGCCCATTAAAAAATTTCCACTTTCCTTGAAATAAATAAGTCAAAATAAGTCCTTGAAATAAATAAGTAAATACCTAATAGTTTCTCTGGTGTGAAAAACTATAATGGTACATAAGATCCTAATGATATAATTGACAATGTGAAATAGGAAGAAAAGGCTAAAGGTGTAGGGGAAGTGGGAAGGGTAGGGGAAAGGTAATAAGGGAAAAGAAAAAAATAAGAAAATTAAAAAATGGAAATAAAATATTTGTAAATAGGGAAGGGAGGAGGGGGTGAAGGGAGGGCAGAGACAAGGGGGAAAATGAGAACCTGTCATGTAAAGGTACATGATGAATGTAACTGTACTGTCTGCTTAAAATGTACCAATAAACTCAATGAGAGAAAAAAAATTTCCACTTTCTTACCTTGTTTTGATCAAGAGTCATTACATCTATATTCCTAAAACCTTGCATGTCTTAGGAAAAAAAATTAAAACACCTTTCAAGGAAGAAAACTGTATAGAATAGGAATCTAGAAGTATCTAAGAAAAACCACATCCTTACCTGTCCATGGCTTCTCTGAAGGGGATCCCCAAAAAATGCCCACCCCCACCCTAGCTTGTACACTGTCCAGTAGTGGTTCTCAAAGTATAGTGCCTGTAGTATTGTAACCACATCGACATCTCCAGGGGAACTGTCGGAAATGTAAATCTTCAAGCCCCACCCTAGGTCAACCAAGTCACGAACTCTGGGAGTGCACCTACTGTTGGTATTTTTACTCAAGGGGCTTCTGATGTACATTCCAGTTTAAGAAGCATAGTTCCCATGTTTACTGCAAGGTCTGCCCCTCTACCATTAGTACCTACTATGACCACATGTTTTAATGATTTGTCAGACTCCTTTATTACTGTGTGAATACCATTTTCAGAAAGGTAAATGTGAGATCTAAAGTCACTTGTTGAGAGCAAGGCTCTGTGGTAATGGAGCAGACTGTAAGCACCTACGGTTAACAAACTGGCTGACCAGGGAGACACTGGCTGAAAAGCAAAATGGTCCATCATAAAACTCAAGATTAACAGCTCTTACCCTATCAGAAAGCCATCTACCCCTCAAACTGGAGCGACTTAACACCAAAGCAGCACTGGTTTTGCCTGCTCTTTCAAATTCTCAGAGTTCTCAACAGGGCATGTTTTCGCCTGTGGTACGAAAGACCCACATGAATCTCTGTCCCACAATAAAATGTTCATCTTGTGTTATTTAGCATCCTTGGTCTTCCTCTTTACGGCAAGGGAGAAAGGGAGGTAGAAGATGCATATTTTTAGAACTAGGGAATGGATTTATCATTTGATGAAACAGCATAGATAGAGGCTTAAAAATCAAGTGCGGAAATAATACATTGTTATTACTAGTCTTAACTCTGTTAAATTATAACCTATAAACCCTGCGGTGCTTGACTTAAATATTCCATCCACATTTGCAGGAAATCCCAATGGTTATCTCCTCCTTAGTGTATGCATTACAGGAAGATTTACTGTTGCTTCCACAAAGCAAGTACGAGGAGCCTGCCATTCAAGATGTCAGTGTAACCAGGCACAACTGATAAGCGCCCAGCCCACACCACACATGTATTCTGGGAGCTTTTATGTGCAGTTAATTAGTTTGGCTATTGCTTTCATGGTTCATTTAGAAACCTCATGCTTCATTAAATATCAATAAATTCCATCCTCAAAAAAAAACCCCTTTTCAGTAAAAATATGATTGTCTCTTCAAGTGATAATCTTGTTAATGGATGTATAGATTGCAAGTATGTCTATCAGGACTGACAAACTCTGAATTGCCATGGTTGCAGTACCCTGAAGTGATAGGCAAATTTTATTCTATAGCTGAACACACATGCCTCGTTCTCACATATTTTCCTACAGTAGGGGGAAAAGCCATTTTTTTCTTTTGCAAAAAAGATGTGTCTTTTAAGCTTCTATTTTTATTTCATCAAGAATGCCTACTTATGTTTCAAAAGCTCCTTTTCTCCATTACATCAATTCCAAGTTTCTCATTATTAGAAAGACAAGCTTTTAGTAACTCCCCACAGCAACACCCCCGACAGAAGTTGTCAGAAAACGTGTCTGAAGAAGGGCAGGGGTCATAGACACTTGGCTATGACCATCAACCTTGCCATTGAATAATCTGAGCTGTTCCAGACCAATGGGTCAGGTGGGGATGGTCAGAATTAAGAAGAAAGCACTTCATTCACATAGGCAGAAATAACACTATCGACTGCATTCTCTCCTACTTTCCAGGTCCAGTTCACTTCCCTCTTCTGTGAAAATATCCTCCTCCTATACATACACAGTAGTTGTCATTCTTTTTCTCGTTTTCTTGTTAGCATTTTTATTACAGAATGTATTATACTGTGTTATGGTTGTGTATTCATTCATCCATTCTCACAACCACTCATTCAAGGAAAATGACACAATGATAAATTAGATAAGTGAGGTCGCTTTCATTTTCATAAAGTATACACTTGAAGGGTAAGAAGATACACAATAAAATGAGTGAATGGATGAATGAGAAAGTCCATTTCAAACAAAGAGGTTAAAGTGTCATGAAAGAAATAAAACAGGTAGGTGAGTTGAGGGATCATGATTTGGGAGTTCCCTCCAAGTGGCAGAGAAGACCTGTGGAACAAATAGATCATAAGATGACATCAAAATCATAAGAAAACAGCCAGGTAATAATATGGGAAGATAATTTCAGAAGAAGAAATGGCCAAGTACAAAACTTTGTTCAGTCACTTTTCCAACACTGGGACATATTACCCACTACCTACAATCCAAGAGGTTTGTTTTGGCTCATGGTTTCAGAGGGTTCAGTCACAAACAACACAGTGGAAGGGCCTGGAGGAAGAAAGCTGCTCTACACATCAGCTAATAAGCAGAGCAAAAAACGTAGAACCAGGAGCAAGAATACACCCTCCAGGTCAGGTCCCCAATGACCCGCCTCTCCTGACCAGGCCCTACCTCTTAACATCACATTTAGCAATGAACTCGATAATGGATTAATCCCTTGATGAGTATAGCACCCCCATGACCCAATCATCTTCCAAAAGCACCCCCCCTGAACACATGAAATTTTAGGGGGAACTTTGCAGATCTAAACCATAACTGACCTGAAGCTGAAACAGCTTGGTGTATTGGAGGAAGGAAAAGAAAGCAAGGTAGGTAGGTAGAATTTACTAAAAAGGGGGAGCAAGGTACCAGGTAAATATGGAAATGACCTGCCTTTCTCTGGATATTACACTACAAGCTTCTAGAGAACAGGCCCTATGTCTTATTTCAATTGCATTTTTAGTATCTAGTCCCATGTTTGATACATGACTCACAAATGTGGGCTGAATGATCAATCTCCCAGGGTCATATATGACATATACTGAGGGTTTTGCTACAGTTCTGTATAGTTTCTGCTTTCTCTCAACTCCTTTCAATATCATGTTCTGTCCTTCCAGTATAAACAGAACGTACCAAGTCCTCTTGAATGCTGGAGAAAAGTTCTCAAAGTCATTTTTATATCAGTGATTATGAATTTGTGGCTGGAGGCTCATATGGTTTCACTGATCCCTCACATGATCAACAATGAAATACATTCACGAGGGAAGAATTAAGAGTTTGGGGAACAAGCCAATGGTGCTTCAAGAAGTAGCTCCAAGTTGCTCTTGTCTTAGGATTTGATTTGTTTAATTTATACAGTGCTTCAACTTAGCCAATAACATACAATCGAGAGTGAACATTAATATTAATGTCATCATTATCACTTCTTTGAACACAAAGATGTATATATAAATGAACTTTTCCAGTGAACTTTATTATCATGATAAACGAGGAGAAAGAAGAAAAGAAGACAGCCTGCTAGAAATACTTGCATTTCCATTCTGCAAAACATTTTCAGTCCTCCAAACATTGGTCTATTTTGTCTCCACAGTTTCTTCCCTGTAACTGGCATAGTAGACGGGGGACAAATTTTAAATAATGGATAAATGAATGCTTGGTTTCGTTTCTTCCAAATAATGTCCAATGGTGATGAAGAACTCATCATGTTATCAATGACAGGCTTCAAGACCACCATAAATCTATAAAGCCAAGTGTGACCGTATTGGATATGTGTGGGAAACTCAAGATCCCTGAGTTTATGCATACTAATAAAAATTCCAAAAAGGCCTGATGCCAGGAAAATGCCTTATTTTGTCAGAAAGTACATCTCCCACACAGCAGCAGGTCTGGCATAGCTTGAGCCACATGTTGAAAACAAAGCAAAGTGACATGTGATATGGGCCTCACTGCCTGATGACAGAATTCACGAGCTGTCTTCACTCTGAGCTTTTCTGGAACTAACTGAGTCCATACAGCCTGAGCCTGTTTGATAACTCTGTCTTATCATGTTGGGTTTTTTTTGCAAAGTCCTCACCTTTTACGTAACTATGACTTATCTTTCTTGTTACCATTTCGAGACTTATTCCCATATTACAAATAAGAATCCAATTCCAATATTACAAATAATAACCAAATCCTGAGGAACTCTGTACTTTCCAATCTGTTCTGCAGCCAGTGAGTATTTCAGATATAAGAATTGTTTTCCAATTTCTCAAAACATGTAAATGATTTTAAGAGAACATTTAAAATTTAAAGAGAGTGGTGCCTCTCTTCATATTCATCATGTGAACAATTCAGTATCTTCAGTGGCCATGACTGTGGTCTACATATAGTATGCTGATTTTATGAAAGTCAAAATTTAAGAAATGTTCATCTACTTAATGTGTAGTGTTCACCAAGTTCTCTGTTTTGGCATTTCCATGACACCTAATCTGATCCTGGACAAGAAGAGTAGAAAGAGCTCTTTAAGGAGAAACCCTGATGACAGCAAGCAGCTCTAAGCTTCCCTGTGTGAATGGCCTGCATTTTCTTTTTTCCCCTTAGTATCTGTTTGTCTCCCTCTCTGTGGCTTAGAAAAAAACTACTTTTCTTGCTGTATTGCTGTGTTCAGGCTCCCTTACGAAAAGTACCATTGACTGTGCAGCTTTAACAACTCAAACTTGTTTCTCAGGGTTCTGGGAGCTAGAAGGTCTAAATAAAGGTGTTGGCTGGACTGTGTTCTCTCTGAAGGCTCCCCCTAGATTCTGGAGTTTTCTAGCAATCCTTGGTGGTATTCCTTGGCTTATAGGAACTTCTCCCTGATCTATTCTTTTGTCATCACGTGATTTCCCATGTACGTCTTCTGTATTCACAGGACATTCTTAGTGTCCAAATCTCCTTCTTTTTATATCAATCATTAGATTAGGTCACATCCTACTCCAGCATAACCTCACCTTTTATCTTGATTTCATCTCCAAAAACCCTATTTCCATATAAAGTCACATTCTGAGGTTCTGAGGGCCATGACTTTTGGAGGAATGCTATTCAATCATGTATGACCATTAAGCCAGCATCCGTTCAACTGCCACTCTTTCCAAGAAATCTGAAGAACATTTGCGGAAAAATAATTACCCCAAAGAAGAACAATGAAAGGAAAGTGATATAATTCACTGAAGTCTAATAGGGAATCTGTCAGCAGCTTAATTGGTTGAGGATTGAATTATTCTCACTTATGAGGTCAATCATCAAGGGATCCAACTAGACAAACATACCACCCCACACACACCCCCGTCATCTTTTCAAGAAAATGTTCCTTTGGGATACACTAATCTCTTCTCTGGAATCAACTCCTTAAGTGGGGTGACTGCTACCCAATGCTTATACCATCCATGTGGGGTTAAAAAGAAGCATCAACACAGCCTGGACATCACGCTGGGGATTCTAAGAAAGGACGAAACCAAAGTTCAAAGACTAAAGCAATAAGCCCAAGTCATGTAGAAGACTTAGGATATGCCTGGATCCAAAGTGGTCCCTCATTTTTATGCCTGAGAATATACAAGTTCACACTCACTCACACACACACCTCAAAAATTTTTGTATTTATCTGTGTATGAAAACTCATCATTTGCTCAATCTGTATGACACTGGAACTGGAAGATATCTCAACTATCATATGATACAACAATTTTGTTTCATAAACGAACATGCTGAAGGCCAGAAATAATAAGTGAGTGATTTGTCCAAGACGAAGGGAATAACTTGAGATCAAATTGGAGGAAACTGGGCCTCAGACTCTCAAGCATTCAGTCCAGCCAAGCCATATATGCACACTAATGACATTTCTACCTGGCAGTAAGACTGTACTTCACAGGTAGGATGGTAGGGTAGTTGGGAATACAGATACCAAAATTAAGACTGCATGGATGCAAATATAGGCCTGTAATTTACATATGTGGGCCAGTATTTTAGTACTTAATATTCAACATTCTAAACTCTAAAATGGAGATAATAAAATCATCAGTCACAGAGTATCTAGTATCTCATAAGATTGTTGAGAAAATTAAATGTGCTCAAAACACAAAATGCTCAGTACACATTAGCTGGTAGCAGTGGTTATTATACTACTATAATATACAATATAAAAGCTAAAAATGAATGACCTCAGGGATTTTCATCATCATACATTTCCAGCAGCCACATTAGTTGCAAAGCCTCATTCAAAGATATAACGGTATAGTGATTTCCTGGTCTTTCGTAGTAATTAACTTTAACTTTATTTCATAATCTACTTTATGTCCATCCAATTGGCATGTCTTCCTCTAAACACAAAATGTACTAAGCTCTATATTCTGATTTTAATTTCCTTGAGTGTATGAGTTCACATTTAACTGCCTTCTTCAAATGATAGTGAGTCATTTAGTGTCTTAAAAGCCAACAGTGTTATTGCATCCTGACTGACAAATCCTTGTTCTTGTCTCTCTACTCTTATCTCTGTGAGTCTCAGAAGGGCAAATCCTGGGAAAATTATACAAACAGACCCACATGTTTGAAATCAGCATTGTCCTCACATGCTTATGCCTCTCTGAAAGCTTAGAGCATTTCTTTTTCGGTTTTATTCTTTCATTAGCCCAAGGTTTGCTAATTAATTGGAATTTTCCAGAGCTTTTGTTGTTGTGACAAAGGCAAACAATGCAAAAGCTCATTCCTTCATGTTAAAGAGGGTCCATCTACCCTCCAAGAGTGCACAGAGATGGAGGGGATAAGAGAGAGGATTAAGGCGACTTTGAAAGGGTCAGACTTCGTGAGTTCCTGCTCCCCTCTTCCAACACAAACCTGCCTTCATCTTCACCAAAACTGATTTATGGGAAGTGACATCTTAACCATGGCTTTTATCCCACTAGAGGAGAGGCTGCCTAGAGAACATTATGTATGATTTAAATTAGACGGCTAAGAGCATCCTATAAGCAGGGAACAGACAAACACTGGGAAGCAAAAGATACTGTATAAAATGAGAGGCTTATTTGAAAACAAAAAATTATGGATCAGGAAGGAAGGGAGTAAAGCCCAGCTGAACACTTCCATGTGAAGTAAAGACCAGACTTAAAAGAAACAAAGAGATGCTTAATCTCAACAAAAATAGCACTGCTTAAACCAAAGATAGCCAAGCAGCTGGATACTATGGACAGAGAAGAGGAGTAGAGATCAGTTCCAAATTTTGTTCTTGGATCCATCTTCAAGGTATCACTCTGTAGTTTGATGCACTGGGTTAGTGGAATTTAGGAAAATTCACATGGACTGTGTTTCGTTCACACTGTGAGAGGTGCCTCTGCCTTTGAGGATACAGAAAAATGGTGGCTGGCAGGGCCATCAAGCCTGGCAAGTAGACCATTTCCAGTATCATCCCTGCTTATTTCCTTTTGATAGCAACAACCTCTCAATACCCAGGGCAAAAAGAAAGAAAAGAAATCATCGTAGCTTCTTAAAACTATATTCTTTTCCATAGGAAAAAAACTTTCTGATTTATTTTATTTACAGTTAAATGCCTATAAAATAATTTCTAGTACCCAGACATGTACATTCTGATATACAGCCACACCTAGAGTTCCAATACAGAATAATCTTAAAGGTCTCTGGAGTATCCAGCACCTCTAGGCCAATGAGTACTGGGCAATCACTCTGTGATCTAAAATGCCACCTGCTTTTGAACAAGCTGAGTGTGAGCTGCCTCTGCAAATATGCAGATGGAGCTACACACACAAAAAAAAAAAGTTGGAAAGGAGTGCCTAAAAGTGGGCCCAGAACTAGGTTATGGTCATATAAGTAAGAACAGTCTCTGATGCAGATAATATGGCTCAAGGACCTCAAATCTTGGAGAATAGAGGCAGAGTTGGAACTCTGAGTATAGTGAATCCTTGAGTTATGAACTCCATCAGTTCCTAAGGGCTGGTTGTTGTAACTCAAGCCAGTTGTAAGTCAATACAACTGAGATCTGGATGTTTACCGGAACACGCTACAGATAACAAGAGGAAGATGAATCTTCCATTGACTCAATAAACACAAGCTGTTCATATGTCAGGCTCGTTGTAATTTAAGGGTCCACTGTATCTCCAAGGTTTAAGAGAGAAGGCAGAAAACATCTTCAAAAGAGACAGAAAAAGCATGCTAGAGTGGGATAAGTGAAGGCAAAAGAAAGGCAGTGAGGCATACACAAGAATGTTTAAAGGCACCAACTCTGGACTGAGACTATTTGGCTTTAAATCCTGCAACAAACTTGAGACTTGGCATCTCAGGCAACGCACAGAACTTCTCTAACCCTTAACTACCCCCTAGAATATGGAGAAAAATAGTTGCTGTAATGAAAAATACTTAACACAATGCTATAGCTGGGATCTTAAGTATCCCCTAAGCACCCGTATGTTAAAGGTTTGGTCCTCAGGCTGTGGTGCTACTGGAAGGTGGTGAAATTTTTCACAAGGTGGGGATTAGAGGGAGGAAATTAGGTAAGTCCTTAGGGACATGTCTCTGAAGAAGATTTGGAGCCATAGTCTTTTCATCTGTCTCTCTTTCACCAATAGTCATGAGGTGAGTGCTTCCTCTGCCTCACAGTTCCGCCACAATGCAGTGCCTTGCCATGGTCCCAAAGGCAATAAGGACAACTAGATATGAGCTAAGACCTCCAAAACCATGAGTCAAATAAATCTTTCATCTTTTTAAGCTGTTTATTTCACGCATTTTGTTACAGGAATGGATAACTGACTAAAGTTCACAGTGCCATGCTCACAGGAAGCAAAATGGTTAGCCAGTCATATTTTAAAAATGGTAAGCCACAAGTAATATGTTTATTAAGAAATAATGAGATTAGAAGGTTTCTACAGAGTTAGATACCTGGTATCTATCTACAGAAACCAGGACCATTTCAGGTACTTCCTACAACTGCTCTGAATGGTACCAAAGAAAGTTTCAGCCCAGAAGACACTGGGCCAAGTAAGAGACCATAAATGAGGAACTTGGACGCTTTGGGATGATTTTTACTGTTAAAAAGAGGAACATAATGTTGGACCACCTAAGAAATAACCATAAACTCAACCACTTTTACAGCAATGGTAGATGAAGGAGAGCTACACTAGACACTGGAGTTCAAGTTCCAACCTAACTGGCCCCTTGGAAAGGTTCCTTTTCCTTCTGGAGTTTCATTTTGTAGATTCCCAAATGGTCACTAAAGTTACCTCTACCCCTCATCATTTATGACTTTTGGTATTCTAAAATTTAAGGGTTATGGCTACAAATGAAAGCAATAAACTGGTGAATACATTAGAGGACAGAGTGTCTCAGCCTTTCATGTTCTTACAATGAAATGCAGAACTCAAAAGTTCCCTTAAGTTTAATTAAGGGGGTGGATAGTAAAATGTAGAGACATCCATGTCTTTCTTCCACTTCTCTTTCCTCTTCCATTTTTTCCCCACACAAGAGAGGAGAGAAAGGAAAAAATAAAGGCAGCTTAATCAAGGCTTTGAAAGCTAAAGCCACGTTCCTATTCACTAGCAACTCCAACTAGCACAAGGGCAGGGAGAAGGTAGACATAAGAAATTCGAGCACACATGTAAACAACATTGACTCAAGTGGAGAATCAGAAGAAAGATCACAAAGGATAAAAATCACTAATCCTAACCAATCCTAACCCTCAATGTACCATTGAGAGAAATGACTCGGAGAGCCAAAATGAATTACCCAGGAGAAGCTGGGGTAGGAGTTCATGTTTACGGATTCAGTCCAGTACAAATTCTACATAATTATGCATCTAACTGATCAAATTCTACATTACACAAATTTCTGGTATTAAATTTTTCTTGAGAAGCAATGGGAAAAACTGACTAAAATCTAATCAAGACTAAGGTCTTGGGAAATTTCTGGATTTCCCCATTTTCCCAGAAGGCTAAGAAGACAAACAGGAAAAGGAAATAAATACATTAAGCCGCTATTATGTGCCAGACATTCTGCTAAGTGGTTTCACATATGTTCTCACACACACCTCACCACTTTGTTGGTCTAGCAAGTCCTGAACTACCTGAGCAGAGGGAAAGTTCTTGTTCATTAATGGATCCTCGATGCCTGAGTGCTGTGATGGTGCACAGTAGGTGGGCAATACATATTTGCTGAATGAATGGCAGACGTTCCTGGTGCATGAAGAAGGATCGCAGGGACTACACCATTTATTTAAAGTAGCCCTTTCACTGGCAGAAGTGGCAGCTTCAGGATCCAATTTTGAGGTTGTCTGGTGCCATTGCTCATTTATGTTCCTCTCTTTGAACAGGCTGCCTTCTACATATTTTCTCAAAATATGTATATTCACTAATATTCAGACTGGCTGATTTATATAGCAACTAGGACTACTGCAACCTCTTTGTGTTTTCTCCTTCAAGTATTTTTTTTCAAGATGCCACTTTTGGTCTGGTTGGTCCTCTCCACTGGCAAAGTCTCATCAGGATCTCTAAGGTATGGGGAAGATGTTCTAAAGGGAGGTGAGGAGCACAGGAGGAGTACACTGCTTGTGCCCTCAGGTGGAAGAGTGCTCCTCCCAAGGGGATGCAACATTGCTGTCCCGGTTAAATGCACTCTTTCCTTACCTCCTTGACAGCAAAGGTTTTTTTAGTTTTTAAATTTGTATTAGTACATGTTTGCAGTATATAATAATGACATTCACTGTGGGGAACTGGTACGTTTATGTAGCACATTTCAATTCTTTTTCCACCTTCCTCACACCTCCTCTTTTGCCGGAAATCAGATTCATTTATTTGTTAAGTCTTTATAAATAAATATATATACAGATCGACAGCCAGACTAAAAGGACAAAAGCTTATAAAACACAATAATAAGACAGTTATACTAAGTCAAGGTACACTTTTAGATACATTGTCCATGCTGGATTACAATGACTTTTCTCTCTCTTTTTCCTACTGTCTTTTATTTTGCACGTTATTTACATATTGAGTTTCACATGTAAGAGAAACCACATGATATTAAGTTTGTGTATCTGATTGACTTCACAATATTATGGTCTCAAGGTACATCCATTTTCCTACAAATGAGTCAAGTTTATCCTTCTTTGTGGCAGAATAGTATTCCACCGTGTATAAATATCACATTTTCTTTATCCATACATTTGTTGATGGACATATAAGACGCTTCCAAGATACAGCTATTATGAGTTATGCTATTATAAACATGAATATGCATAGATCACTGTGTTATGTTTATCTCTTCTGAGGAAATACTTAGAAGGGGAATAGCTGGGTCAAATGTAATTTCTATTTGTAATTTTTTTAGGAATTTCTATACTGTTTTCGCTAGTGGTTATAACGGTTTACTCTCCCACCAACAATGAAATAGGGTTCCTTCCCCTCCCATGTCAACTGTCTCTCTTGCTTTTGTTATTGGTTGATACAAAGGTTTTTATCTGAAAGCTCAGAAAGCAAATCACACTTGTCCTCCCGTCTCTCTATCTTTGTCCATCTCTCTATCTCTCCGTCCTCTTTCCCACCCCCTCATAACACACACTTGCCAAAGCTTCAGGTTTGCTCTCTGTTATAAATGACTGTCTACAGTATATACAAAAGTAAAGCTTTTTTTCCTAATTACATGTATAAGACAAGTTATGTTCTTCAGATAGTTTTGACTTGCGGCTGTTAACTGGACTCTATTTGTTCCATCCAAGAAAGTCCAAAGAAATAAGTAATGATCCAAAACAGACTACACTTGAATGGTACTGTATATTATATGCAAAGAAATGTTCCCACAACAAAGTCACTAAATGAATGTCACTATGTCTGAATAGAATAAAGTTGAATTGTGATAAAAGCAACTTGTTTAAAGGATATTTAGTTCATGTCTACCAAATTATCCTGAACATTATGTTCTGAACAAAGGCTCTGATAGTCATATTATTAAGTAATAGAAACGTTTTGAAAAATAAGCCAGTATTTTTACTTTAAAAAAGATTTATGTATCATTTTCTGGTTTTATGAGTGCTGTAATTGTCCTCTAAACCTCTGAACAATGCCAAACTCTTTTTCTAGCAGAACGTTCCACATTATTATGTTCTCTTAGTGCTGGAGGCCATCATGGGATGCCTAAGGTAAATTAAACAAGGAATGGCATTGAAAAAAGATACAAGCTTTGAGCAGTAGTATGCCTAATCACTGAACCATCAACCTCTTTATCTGTATTTTGTTAGCCAGAAAATTCAGTTAATAAAATCATGATAGAAACCTGGGAAAGGATCTAATTTATAAGAGATGAACTACTTAAAGTCTCACATAGTATTTTGATGTTTTTACCATATGGGGTCAAATATTATGACCACCATCTTCCTTGAGAGTAATGAGAGAGTTGATTTTCCTCCCTTCATTTCAGGAGTCTCCAACCCTAATTATTTCTCAGACAAGTTTTCTGCTGCTGTCTGAAGTTGTCACCTGGTAGTTCTCAAACAGTTTAATCTCATAAATGACCTCCACTGCCTGGAAGATACAAGGAAGCATGAAAAATGACATCAAGATTTCTATTGTGTGTTTACTAACATTTTCAAAAAAATAACATAATTTTAGCGCCAGATTCCAAAAGTTAGTAAACAGTTTTGAAAGCCCTAAAAGTGTACTAAGGTTTCCAGATCACTCCATGTGGTTGTCAAGTATGAGTTCTAAAGATGTCGTTTTAGTTTAGCGAGGCAGAAGGAACATAAGACAATGAATTTAGATAGATCTGAGTGCCAATCTCGCACTTGCCACATAGTGCTGTGTATTTTAAGTACTGGGTATATGGGACAATTGGTGAGGTCATTAAGTCTTAATATTAACAAATAATATGTACTGATGTTAAGTTCTTGATTTTTGATAACTATACTGTGATGATGTAAGAGAATGTTCTTGCTTTTAGGAACTACACACTATAGCAGTTGGGGTAAAGAAGCATTATGTCTACAACTTGCTCCAATCAATTCAAAAACTATAGAATGATGAAGCAAAAATGGTTAAGAACTTAATATCTGGAAAATCTGGGTAAACAATATGAAATCTTGAGTACTGTCCATGCAGTTTTTCTGGCTGAAATTATATCAAAACAAAGACAAAATACAATAAATCATAGGCATATAATTGGCAATCAGTAAATACTATTCCTTTTAATTTCCCTGGAAACAGTATCTTCATATGCAAAGTAAGAGAGGATTAAATCCCAGAAGGTATTTTAAAATCTATCAAGCAAAACTGCCCTTAACAAGTAATGGTTTACTTATATAGCAGATTTCCTATCACATACGGAGAAAATTAACAATACAGACATGATTCCTGCCTTCAGGAAGGATGAGTTGATAAAACAGAAACAGGTTCAGAATGAGAGAAAATGGAGGAAACTTTGCTAGGAAAGAGGAGCTTCACTGAGCTCTTAAAGGCAGTAGAGATATGAATTAACAATAGTTACAGGGGAATGTATGTATGGGACAATTTTTTGGGCAGAGGTTTGAAAGTAGACCCAAGAAAGTCTCCTGCCGGAAATTCTAAGCAAGTGTGTTACATGAGGATGAGTGAAGCTGGGCTAGGCAGCAGATCTGCACAGTGTTTTAAACCAATTTTCCAAAACCATATGTGAGTCTGCAACCAAGGTACGAGGGCTTGCACAAGAATACCCTCTCAGCCCTTACTCAATAAGCCAAGTACAGTACATTAAAGTCTTTCAGAAGACTTTCAATACTGTTCTCCAAGCACATACACCACACTGTATCCTCAAATCAAGCACTGTTTGCAATCAATACGTTGCTCTTTCCTCACACCACCTTAGTAAACTTCAATCAAGAGTAAAATATACAGTAGGACTCCATTCTCCATTTTGCAAAGTCTCTGGAAGGCTATCCATGGTCCATCTGATTTTGAATAACTACCTAGATCCACTTAAACAGGAGCATTCAAAAAGATTCATGGAAAATACTAAATAAAAATCATTCATGAAATTATCATAAAATTCTCATAACTGGGAATCACTCACAGGCAGGGAACACAATGAAGTACAAAAATGAGTTTGTCAAATAAAATTTATTTAATTAAGAAATCATATATCTAGAACCATGTTCATGGCACTTAGTAAACTGAGGTCACACAAAGAGTGTCATGTGATACTGATCAAGGTTCTATCACATGAGATTTATCACACTCTTGTGTATTGTGAATGCAATTTTACTGTATCACCTGCAAGTTACATGTTGAAAACCAAATATTCACTCCTGAAATACTACTAATCTCCATCAATAAATGGCTATTTATTACTATTCAACCACTCAGGGACAGCAAAGAACAAATAAACAGGTGTGTGTGTGTGTGTCTGTGTACATAATTTCACTATAACATTATGAAGATAAAAAAGTTCCTTTTATTTACTAACATAGTCTGAGAGAATACCTTAAGTTAAGCCCTAAAAAGTGAAATGGTGCTGCATCCAAGCTTAGTAATGAAAAAGATTCTATAGATGCTGCTTAGAGAAAGATGAGATTAAAATTTAACCTATCATATTCTGTTCTTCAGCTTAAAAGAAATGTTAAATTCTCTACTTGAGCTTCCATTTTTAGTGCTAAAAAAAGAAACACAGATGGAATAACACTCATTCACTTAATTTAAAAATCAAAAGCAGACTTCAAAATCTGAAATAAGCAAAGATTCTCGCTGCTTGGTTTCCTTAAAGAATTTATCTTTGGCTATCTGTCGGGGGAAAGGCTTCCATCAGTCAGTGTGATCTTTAATGAACTGATACATTTTCACACAATGTAAAAATTTATAACAAAAGCAATGGAAGGAATCTCGGATGGCTGGAACTCTTTCTTTTAATATAGTTTAAATTTAAAACTTAGTCTACATTGATTAGACACTTCAGGCTTACAATGAGTGTCATTCTGAACTACCACACCATACACAAAACAAAAATTCAAATGGCAACTGAATGAACTATTAAATGACTGAAGAGGCTCCGGAGAAATAGATTTTTGTTTTTGAGGGTGAATGCTTTATTTTGAACTGCTTCAATCCATAATATAGACATTTGGCTGGTTGCCCCTGCACTGCTTAATTTATTACAACAGTCTCTTCTTTTCAGAATATATCTTCATTATCTGGAACTGTAGACTTTAACAGGTGACTCACAACTCTCCTAATTTTTCAGATAATCCAAAACTGCAGCCCCTGTTATTTGGGCTGTCCTTGGTCACACATCACCCCAGCAGGGAACCTGCCCATCAACCCAGCCATTAACTCTGATTCCCTCCTCCACAATCCCACGTACCTCTTCCTCTCCACCAAACCTTACCTCAGCTTTAGCATCACTACAATCTGGGACATGCTGGTGGACATCAACACACAATAAATCTATCAAGGAATAGATTTCTAAAGATTTTTGTTTGTATTTGAGGTATTAATGAACAAAAAGTTTAATGGTAGTTTTTTTTTAATTTCAGCAATTAACAAATTTGCAGAAAATTTCTTTGGTAAAGTACCACTTGTATAGTTACCCTGCATTCAACAGTCTGTGAAAAATGAAGTTTAGGTTTGTCTCCAAATGCTAGGATCTGAGAAAAAATAAAAAGATGTGCCTTCAAAATGAATCACGGTCAGACTCAGAATAAATCTACATGAATATATTTTCTTATTTACTTGGAAAATCTTGTATTTGCATCTGTCTTTCTTACTATCAGTGAGCTTTCTTTTCCAGATAACTGGCTCAGCTCTAGTCCTCCTCAGCTTATACAACCCTTGAGTTATTACATTCCTCAGGGTAAACGGAGACTGACAGGCAGAGGATTGTAAACCCCACCCACCCAGAGCATTTGGTCTTTATATAACACATACAGTGGCAGTCTGAAGCTGATTCTAAACACCTGAAATTACCCTCAAATCACAAGTACAGCATATATAAAGCCCCCTTTTACATAGTGTAAAAGTATTTAGAACCTTCAGCTCTCAGAAAGCTAAGAAAGGAAAATCACCTTAAGTTCAAGGCCACCCTGGGCTACCTAGTGAATTCAAGGAGAGACCTTGTCTCAAAAAACAACAAACAAGAATATTTACAGCTTTCTAAAATATCAACTATAAATGTAGCTATCTGGAAGTGGATTTGACAATAAACAGTAATATAATTTTTTTAATGATGAATCAATGAATGAGTGAATGAATAAAGAAATATTCGACAAGGAGGTATGACCTGGAATGAGGTATGGCACAAAGGGTTTTGTATGTAGTCTCTGCTGGGAAGAATGAGGGAAGTCTGTAACAAGGCAGAAAATCACTAGGAAACAGCTCCAGCTATGCCACACATATTCTCTACCACTGTCAAACGGACTGCAAACTCTGCAAGCAAAGGCTGTCTTAATCAGGGGCTGCACAAACCCCTCCCTACCAGGACAGGCAGTGGCAACAATTAAAGCTCCATACAGACACCATGTGATCATGTAGGAAAACAAGCTAGAGAGTTGGTCACTCTTTCAATTTTGCAAAGGAGACCAAAAGTCTGACGTTCTCTGTGAAATCCTCTCCTGTCTACACAAGAATTCTGTAGTTTTTTTTTTTTAATACTATGTGAACTTCACAAAACAGAGTTATGAACCGCACTCTACCAAGTGCACTACCCCTTTGTAAATCTCCTGTCTCAGTCTTTCTACATATCAAGAGATCAGTGCTTATTTTTACCTTAGCTTCAAGTCTGGCAAAGGATGGGAGTTGGTGGTATCATACCATTATCACTGAGGAAATCGGCCAAAACAGGAATTCAAATGGGAAAAACAGGTACAAGGTTTTAGATGTCTAAGTTCCAGTAAGGCTCATATTAAATTAAGTCCTTAATGCTCTCAATCTCAGTAATTATATTTACACTTCAGTTGGCAGTTCATTTCCTCCTATTTTATCACCCTTACCCTAACTGGCCCCCAGTTCTTCCTATGTATTAATCATGTCATATAGGTCTCTATTTTCTTTTTGTAAATAGCTTCAAACTCTTTTTTTTTTGGAAAGAGGCAGGCATAAGTAGATTTCAACAAGTAAAATCTTTCACATGTTCATGATACTTTAATTACAGCCAAGTATATCACTATATTTAGGAGCTAATAGTTTTACCACAAGAATCAATTCTCTGAAGGGTAGTGTGCCCCTCAAAGAATAAAGGTAAATACAACTCTGAGGAGGATAAAGCATTAACATGTGAATTTCTTCCTAGCCCAATCAGCCACATGTAAACCCTTCTTATTAGCAAATTGAATAGACCTCAAGTATTATAACTTCTTAGAACTACAATATGACCTGATAATTTCAGCTCAAAAATATTACCTAGACGAGCAAGGAAAAAATATACAATTAGAAATTTCTCAATTCACTGATTAAAAAAAAAAAGTTCCAGAAATTCCAACAACAAATGTGGCATATGAAAAGTATATAAAAGTTTTCAAATTGGAATATTTAAATCTTAAAAGACATAGGGCACAAGGGCCGGGGATTTAGCTCAGCAGTTCGGAGGCCTGCCTTGCAAGCGCAAGGACCCGAGTTCAATCCCTGGTACCAAAAAAAAAAAAAGACATAGGGCACAAATACTATATTCTCTGTTCTGCAACAATATTTTAGTGAGGCTCATCAGAGAATTGAATTATGCAAAACCAATCAATGTGTGTGTGTGTGTGTGTGTGTAATCAATTATCTAACTGACATTTTATAAATCTACCACTACTTTGCTTTTTATTGCATATGCTAAACAAGCAGATGCTAAGTCTGTAAACTGTGAATTAACCTCCCTTTTTAATTAATTGTTCCTTTGGAAATACTGGCTTTTAAATCCCATGCTTCAGTTACATCATCTTAGACAAGCGTGCCAATCTTGCATTCACACTCCCAGACTAGGTCCCAGGAGGCAGTACACACTGATTCCATTTTTAAGTATTTAATAATTCATTTCCTCTTTATTTATACATTGGCATCTTACCTAGTTTAATTTTAGGTTCCCCCAACATGAGCCATCAGGCCTTCAAGAATCTAAAGTGGACCATCTCCACAGAAGATATAACTGTGGACATTTGGAGTTGTGACAGGACTCACAAATGGGGAAGAGGACAAAGGGAAGACCAGAAGGCAGGGAGCTCATAATGGCAGGCCCTCTCTTAAGGACGTTGTTGGCTTAGCTCAGCACTCCTTCCTTCTTTTGAAGAGCAAACCATGTAAGCAGGACCTAGCCTCAGAAGTTATTCTAAGGTCTTTCTATGGTCTTTCTACCTCTAAAATTTTCCCTTGCTAAGTGAACTTGAAGATCTCTCCATTAGAAACCAATACTCTAAATTTTAAATTGCTTCACTGAAATTGCTTGAGTGTTCCTCAAAGGCCAACATGTTAAAGGCTTAATCTCCAGCTTAGCACAATTGAGAAGTGAGGAAACTTTGCAAAAGTAAGGCCTAGTGGGAGGTGTTTGGATCCCTGGGGCAGAGGCTGCAAGCCCTCAAAGGGTATTATGGAATTCTGGTCTCTCTTTCTTTTTTGCCACACACTGTCCTGCACCCGGGTCATGCACTGTGAATTTTGCTCCTCCATGCACTTCACACTATGATGAGCTGCCTCGCTCCAGGCCCAAAAGCAACAAGGCCAATCAATCATGGACTAGACCGCCAAAACTGTGAGGCAAACTCACCGCTTTATTAATTATCTCAGGTATTCTGTTATAGTAATGTAAAGCTTACTAACATAAAAGGTAAAATCAAATTCTGTTAACAGGTCTGGGGGTATAAATAGCTCGGTGATATCAAATTTACCTACAATGTGCAAGGCCCTGGTTTCATCACCAGCACCACACACATAAAAATCTGTTAATAGCGTGATTATGTCAAAATAATGGATCTGAGTGTTTTCTGAAAAGGCAAAGAAGGGGAATTGAAATGCGGAGGGCCTTGAGTAAGTAGAGGTAGTGTAATGAGGTAGAAAAGAATTGTCTCCTTTTCCACAATTCTGCAACTCATCCTATTCAAGGGGCCTTGTCCTAGTCACAGTATATAATAAAAAGCTGGACCTCTGGCTACAAATGTCTGTAATTTTTATATGTCCTCTGAGACACTCACATAAACACGAGAAGTTCTTAACTATGCTAGTAGTCCACAGTCCCTGTGAACCAGGATCTGCCACTGGCTGCTCTCTTGTAATTTCCAGAACAATCTACCACCTGGGTGGGACTATCCTTCTGATTCTAAGATCGTACCTACTCAGGTCTGATTCTAAGATCATATCCCACTGTGTCAGATAAGCAACTTTCAAAGCCCAAGTAATGTAACTCTTGTGTAACTCCCATAATGGAGATAGGAGGCCCA
The DNA here is from genome assembly GCF_012274545.1 of Fukomys damarensis. Lineage (NCBI taxonomy): Eukaryota > Metazoa > Chordata > Mammalia > Rodentia > Bathyergidae > Fukomys > Fukomys damarensis. The sequence continues at coordinate 13,494,407 of NW_022900943.1, read as the reverse complement.
GAGGCAATGTAACAAAGACGGATGGAACATTTCTTCAACTCGAGGCTCAGAGGTTTCCTAATTTGGTCAAAGTTCCATACACAGGAGATGATAAAACCTGGACTGAGACCCAGGTCTTCTCCTTTTTGTAGCTGAATAAAGTATCTTCACATTGCTGAATCCTAATGGAGCCCTACGCTGTACACTGAGAACTCTTGAGCATGCCAAATGACACAAGGAAATCTCTTCTGTTCATGGAACCAAAACACACACAGTGAAAGGCAGCCTCTGGCCCTTTCCTCATTCCTGGATCATGTCAGAAAATGATCCAGACCCAAGGTATTAGTGACACTTTTGGTGCAATTGTCAGAAAGAGAAAAAAGGTATTTCTCCCACTTTTATGAAAGTAACACACATATGAAAAATGAGACAGTATTTTTAAAGTCAGAGAAAAATAATCATGATTTTTAATCCCATTCTGGGGATATAATAGCATTTTGAGCTATTTGCTCCTAGTCTGTTTTCTGCACCTACACATATTCTGAAAGCATTTGGCCTATATTTGATATGCGATTTTATGTAAAATTACAATCACTTAATCATATATTTAAATTATTTTAACACCTTAAAACAACTTGTAAACCTAATTGTAATATTTCACCATACAGCCATTAACAGTTTCTGTAATTGTTCCTTTATTTTTATGAATTTAGAGGGTTTTTTCACCATTAAAGAAAAAAGTCACTATGCACATTTCTTCTACCATATGTCAATGTTTTCTTGGGGCCAGTTTCTAGAAGTGAAGTTATTGGGTGATATGTGAGAGTTACACCAACATATTTAATCCCTAATAGAACTGGTGTCCTCACAAAATTTACATCTTTACTGATAAAAGGGAACCCTGTCTAAAGGTATGCTGCTCATGCACTGTTATCACTTTTGTTAACGTGATGGGCCAAAAAAAAACACCTTCTCATTAATTTGTGTTTCTGAATTCAATGAGATTTACCATTTTCTCCAAAGGCTTATTTCCTCTTTGTGTGTGGTGTCTTCATGATCCTCCCCATTCATCTCTTCCTTGGAGGTGGATCACTAGAGGAATGACCTAGAAGGGTACATCTCCCTTTCCAGGTCCTCCTTCATGCTGGACATGAGCCAGGACATGAGCAGTCCCACCCACCCCCCTTTCACCATGCCCTTCCTGCCTTGGAGTCAGCTGACTGTAGACTAAATCTTCTGAAAACCATGAGACAAAACAAACCTCTCCTTTAAGCTTCAAAAGTTGGGTACTGTGTCTTCGGAACAAGAAAGTAACTAAGACACTTTTCAGAAGTTGCAGCAACATGACAAAACAGAACATCCACAGGATCAAGGAGCTATAACCTAGACCAGGACCTTACCAATAACTAAGTGGAACTCTTGGAACTAATCACTTCACATATAATACCGGCTTCAAATATGGTTCATGTGGGCAGGGGATATTTTACACAGAGCCCAATATATAAAAATGAAGGTACTCGAGCTAAAACAGAGGACCCACCTTCTGCCCATATACTATACCCTCTAAGAGACCTCAAGGGAATCCTGCAGTTCTGAAGAATAAAATAGAACTTTTCTGGGCTTGTTGAGGCTGAAGATCTCTTTTAACGTCTATGAAGTCAATCTTTCCCTGGGTAGAAAGGGAAAACTAGCAATCACATTTAAGACTGGGTGAGTTAGGAAAGCCAGCATCCAAGAGACACAGTAAGAGCCTTCACATGGCAAGGATCCCTGGTGAGCCTGAGGTATTTCTTTTTTCTCTCTGAAAGTACAGTTGGTGCAGACAAAGAAAGCAGTATTGAATGAGCTATGTGACAGAAAGACGGGAGTATTCCAAATGCTGAATGTTTCCAGCAGATGTATCATCCGCCATTCTCAGAATTCACTAACTCCCATCACAGCTTGGGTCCTGGATGAGCTGAATCAATGTGAAATATTTCTTCCTTGATTCTTCTAGCTGAAGCTGAGAGTCAAAGCACATTGATTATCACTACCTTCAGGGAAATACAATGATTTACGGAGTTAAGCTAGCAATTATTCTGTCCTTTCTCAAAAGCCTCACATTTCAGCACAGCTTTTCATGGGACTGCTTATTCTTAAAGATATGTTCCTGTTTCTGAGTGAACTAGAATGTCTCTGGCTGGTTGCATAAAGATAGGTAGGTGAACACTGGGCACAAGAAGATCTGTGAGGTACTGAGGAAGACCCAGCCCTACCCTTAAAACGTCTGCCCCCATGATTTACTCTGCTACAGTACCTGACATACCCACTCACTCTTCTAGGTGACTTTTCTCAAAGCTATCCTACAGAAAGGGTGGAACAGACTAAGGAGGAGCTAATGTGATTCATTATCACTTATTAACAGTTTTTAGACTGACAAGAGATTTAAGTCTTAAAGCAATGAGACAGGAAAAGAGCAAGCTGGGCAAAGAGAGGAAACACACAGAAAAATCTACAGCTAAACAGGTGTGGTAGCACACACCTGTAATCCCAGATATTCTGGAGGCCAAGACAGGAAATCCAAAGGTCAAGGCTAGCCTGGGCAATTTAGTGAGAGCCTAGCTCAAAAAAATAAAAGGACACAACTCGGTGACAGCACATTTTTCTAGCACATGCAAGGCCCTGGGTCCTTTAGTCCAAGAAAAACAAGGGGAGGAAGGGAGGACAATGAATATACAGCTAGAAGTATCCAGTGCCTAGACAGCTAAATGCATGAGTGCTACTGAATGCCTATTTCATGGTTTTTCCTAGGGCCTGACCTACATATACCTTACACATACACCATATATTCTAAACATGCAAGAGCAAATGTAATCCATATCAAAGGAATCACAGTTTTTGATAAAAACAGAGGACTTACATCCAAATTTCCTATAGGAATTCAGAAGGTAATGGAATCATTGTCAAATGCATAGAATTATTTCTGATATTTACAGGTTGATCAGAAGACTTTCACTAAGATATTTTTCATTTACTACCCCCTCCTACTCATTATCCATTAATAATCTTTCATAAAAATCACTGATGAAACAAACGAACATCTTGGAAGGTATTTAGCACAAAAATTTATTTAAAAAATTTTAAAATGTGAAGAAAAGATTTTACTCTTCAGGTTCTTATTTTACTGTTTCTACTAACTTAAAAATAGATGTTTTAAGATAATATAATTATTTAGAGCTGCAATTACCAGAGTTTTTGTTATACAAATTGGCAAACAGCCATCCTGCAATCATAAAAAGTCACACTTCACTTTGACTTACGGATGGTGCAAGAATTCACACCTTGGACATTGTTTCATCTCAGTATCTTAGTGCTTCATTAAGGATGTTTATATTTGGATAGTTTGCAGTTTTCCAAATGAAAGACAGAACTTAAATGTGTGATCCAGATAGGAGAGATTTACTAGTAATTTAGAAGCACCGAGGCTATTAAAAATGAGCAAACCAAAAGTTAGTCTTCTTTCCCTGTTTCCAAGTTTGCCCTGGAGACGAACATATATTTTCTTTAAAATTACTGAGACACTACCTAAAACAACTTGTCTCCAAATTATGAAATATGTGCAAGTAGTCCCCAGCTTTCAAAGATGTTTTCCCTTGTGTAGGTAGCTATACGTTCCTGTTCACTGGAGATGTTCTGGCATATTATTAATGGAGCCCTGTTTCACTCTCAAAAGCATCGTTTAGAAGATAAATTATTTGGAGCCCTATGCATTAAGTCTCTCTAGTTACTAACCCGGGACACAATCTCCCATAGAGAGAGAAGAAAAATATAATCTTTTTTAAAAAATCATTTAAAATTAATTTCTAGCAACAGAAATAAAAAGACTTGCAATTTAAAAGGCCTTTCTCCATGAGCCTGGATCATCTTATTGGACCTGCAACATGCTGTGTTTTGCCAACTGATGGATACTTGATTCAGTGACTCCCTCCAGCTCTGAGCTGCCAGTGGTTACCTATATCAAGGCTGAGCTAGGGAGTACTGATGAGGGATCTATGAGCACAGAATGGTGTGGCAGTGCAGGGGGACCATGCACAAGGAGAAGGTGGGGCCTGCAGAGACCCAGAGATGCCAGACAGAATGATCTCCAAAGCTACTCCAGTCCCCAGTCAGCAACAACCCAATGCCGTCCATACAGCTCCACCTGCCTACCCACTTAGTTTCAGGGAGCATTATGGCAAAACAACTCAGCTTCTACCTCTCCCTCACTCAGGGTGCGCACTCAGACTGTTTAGCTGCTCTGTACCTTAATTTCCTCATTACCCATGAGAATTCCCCTAAATTTTGAGGGTTATCTGGGATCAAATGAAATGCATACCTAGGACATACAATAACTCCCTGGCTTCTGAACATTCAAGTTGCAAACTTTGACAGGTATACTGTTTAAGAGTCACTTTGTTATGGATTACGAATGAATCTGACTTATGTTCTCCATGAACGGAACTCATTTGTTAAGTCAGGGACTTACTGTACTTCTCAGAGTTGCACACAGTTGGTACTCAATAAATGTCAGGCCTATCATCAGAAGCATTTCTCTGGAAACTCTCTTTCCAATTTTACTCAGAGGATTGTGTACTTCCTGCTCTAACAGAGAACTTTTTTTTTCTATTCATGTAACGTTTTTCCTATTCATTCCACTCATGTAACTTTTCTATTCACCCTTAAGGAAACTGTAGTAGTTTTTTTTTTTTAAGATAAAAGCCTATCTCTCTCTTTTTTTTTTTTTTTTTTTTT
>NW_022900943.1:13468946-13489351 GCF_012274545.1 Fukomys damarensis | reverse complement strand
TTTTTTTTTTTTTTTTTTTTTTGGTACCGGGGATCAAACTTGGGTCCTCACATTTGCAAGGCAGGCAGCAGAATGACTGAGCTAAATCCCTAGCCCTACCTCTATCGTAAATGCAAGCGAACAGCTACCATAGTGGGCACTGATTCTGTTTTAGATACATATGAGCTACAAAATGGGTAGTCAAAAGCTAGAGGCAAGTTCACCACCATTCCAACCCAGGGAGTGGTGAGGTAGTAGGGGGCAAATAGCCTATGAATAAAAGGCCAGATCCACCCAAGCACAAGTACAGATCCTTTCTGCTCCATGACAGCCACCATCTACTTGGGTACGTGAATGCCACTCTCTGTGTAGGAGGGAGGGCACAAGCAGTCTTATGAGTGTCCTTCAGTTCTGAAGTTGGAGCACGGTGTCCACCCTGAAAAGCAGTATGAACTAAGTAAAGCCTTTCAGCACAGGCAGGTGTCTGTCCTACTGGAAGATGAACAGAAGGCTGGCAGTCAGTATCATTGGGATACTTCTGCTGGACGGTCATGAGAAGGGTTGTGGACAAGCTGTTTGCCACAAGCATCATTCAGAAGCGTTCTCCTGAGGATCTGTGAGTTATCAGTCAGACATCACCTACCTCCTGGACATTGGGGCTGACCATCCTTGCATGAAGATATGTAACTGAACAAGGATGCTGTTTAGGAAAAAATCTGATAAAAAGTTTACCTTATAAGTAAAATTAAATACCACAAAATAAAGAATATGATAATAGCATTTTATTTTTCTTAGCATCTATATTAGAATACTCCCAACACTAAAGAAAGAGATTTGCTTTTAATACAGAAGTGCCTGGATAGGTATCTGAGATTAAGGAACCACTAGAATCAGTCCTCACTGATAGATGGAGAAAGAACTGCTCTGCAAGAAGCATAAGAAATGTGTCTGCATACAAGAGAAAAGAAGAGCAGTGCAGATGGCACAGCATGCAAGGGAAGCATTCCAGCAAGGGGAGCCCCTGACTCAGGCAAAGGACTGGAGACACTTGGGACAGCAGATCTTTCTGCTGTGGATACTAACTCCCCTGTAACAACTTCTGATAAATGCGCTTGTGCAAGTAGATTTATGCCATGAAAGCCATCAATATTTCATGGCAGAAAAAGAATGAGCTACAAAAGCTAATACAAGTTGTTTCAGTGTACAAGTTATAGCTAGAGCCATCTTTACTGACATAAAAAGATACCTAATGTATACTTTTTCAGAAGCAACTTTCTTGATGTACAATTTTTCTAACGTAAGTGTCCAACTGAATTATGTAGTGAGCATCATAATCTAGGAAGAACTTTGCCATCATCCCAGTGGGAGCCACAGCGCCCATCTATAGTTAATCCTGTTTCCCATTCCCAACCCTAGGCAACCATTAAGCAATGTTCTGTCTCTACTGATTTGACCTTTTGAACATTTCATACCAATAAAGAATGCAAAGCACAACATGTGATCTTCATGCCTGGCTTCTCTCACTTATATTTCTGAGGCTTGCATGTGCTGCTGCATGTTTCAGAATCCATTCCGTTTTGTTGCTGAATAGCACTTTATTGTATGGATTCACCACATTTTGTTTATCCATTCCCTAGGTGATAAGACATTTGTACTGTTTCTATTTTTTGCTATTATGCTATTATGAATAATGCCACTATTATTCATGACAGCATGCACATGCAAGCCTTTGTGCTGACATACCCATATATACTATCATGGGAAGGAGAAAATAGCACTAATTCTAAGAGCAGCACATTTTAATATCTTGACAACTAGAATATGCCTTACAATTGATGGTTTATGTATCAGTCATAATCCTAAAAGGAAACAAATTAGGTGCTACGAAGGAAGTTTAATAAGAGGACTAGAACCAAGACTGACTATGTAAAGGTACAAATTCCCAACAATGAATGTCATTACACTGTATACATTAAATGTACCACTAAAATTAATAAAAGTGTTTTTTTTAATTTTTAAAGTAAAGGTCAGGATAAAGGAGAGAGCCAGCAATGTGGATAAGAAAGTGTTCTAGCCTGGAGCACACACAGCACAAGGTGTGCTTCAGGGACAAAGGTACAAGACAAAATCCTCCCTTCTCACTCTTCTCCTTCCCTCGAGGTCTTGCACAGGTTTCCCACTGGGAAGACCAAACTGGAAGCCAGAAGACAAGAGAAAATACTTACTGACAATGTCTTCCAGGGAAGACAGCAGGATAGAGAACAGATACAGCAGGGCAATCTGAATGTATACCTGACACAGAGTGGAAGTTTCTTTTTTCTTAGTGATACACCAAAACAGTGGAGTATTTTCATTTTGGAAGTCCAGAATTGATGAAGAAAAGTACAATGTTTGTTTTCTAAAGTCACTGTTATTAGTAAAATGTGCTCATATATGTATGAACTAAAATCCGGGCATATTTCATCTGCAAGCGGGGAGGTTAAAAGAAAACCTAACTTTTCTGCAGGAAAATGTTCTGTAATGTAAAGGTTTTTAACTGTAACCACATTACCAAGAAAGACCTGGATCTACATGACTTCTAAATTATCAGACCTCATTCTTTCTTCCTTTCATACTAATTAACTTCCCTTTGTCTTTCCAAGCCATTTTCCCTAACTGATAGCAAGCCTGGTCTTCTCTCTAACATTAGTAGATGTTGAATAGAGAAAAGATTTAACAAACAAATCGATTAATAAATGAGTATGCCTACCTGTCCTCCTAGCCAACATACATGGAAATGAAAGACCAGAAAAACACTAATAAGTCAGAGAGGAAAATGAGCAGACAAAGGAAGAAAAGACAATACTGCTAAAGCAAATGAAGAAGAATTGAGATAAATGGAATTCTGTTAAAGGAAGTAAGAAGTAAATGGTTAAGTTTTATGTAATTGTTTTTCTTTTCCCTTTTTTGCCCCAAAAAGGGTCCCTAAAATGGCACACAATGTCTCTAATGATTTCAAAGAAGGTTTCTGTGGTAAATATTGAGCAAAGAAAACTATAAATTTTAAAGTATAATGAATAAAGGACAGTTCTGATTGTCTTAAAATTGTTTCCCATAGAATTTTTCTGAATCTCTCCATTCACCTTGTTTATCCACACTACTCCTTTATCAACATTCAGTCTTGTTTAATTTACATTACACACAGCTAAAGAAGGGCTTTTTAAAAATTTCATGATACATTTATTAAAATATTTTAATAAAATGTGAAAGGTTAACACCTCAGTTTTCTACTTATTTTCAGCAACATTATGTATCTAATAATCTTTTTGTGAACCAGGCTGAACAGCCAAATATAATTCATAATATCATGTATATGAGAAAATGCATAGCAAGTTTTGAAAACCAACTAACAAGCCAACCAAAGGAACCCAACCCATTCCTAAGAAGAACTGCCTGTACTGGTTTCAACCCATGAAATCACCAGCACTTTGGTTAGAGTTGTTAGCAAAACTAGCTTATTTATCTGTAGCATTCTACTCATTCATTTGTCCATTATGCATGCATGCATGTGTGCCTGTATTCAGCAAATATTTACCCAAGTGCCTACTTTTGCAGCCCACCAGCTAGAAGTGAGACGATAGGACAGCAGAGTAAGACATTGTCCTGCCTGCAGGAAATCTCAGTGAAGCAAATAAACAAACAGTTCTAATGTGTTATAAAGAAATGGGAGAAAGATAAATATAAAAGGAAGATATTCCAGGAAGAGAGATCAGGGCCTCTGAAAGAAAATAGCTCAGTGTGGTCAGGAAACTGCAAGGAGGTCAGTATTCTGGAGCATGCAGGGCAGAATATGAACTGGCAAGCTATGATGCTAGTGCTCTCATCACAAAGAAACCAATAGGCCACCTTGAGCAAGACAGACCTTATTCTTTCAGACCCTGTTGAAAACCTCTCATGGATTCAAGCATTCAAAGAGAATGCTCAGATTCATTTTCTGGCTAGCTCATTCCGAACGAGGTTGAACTCGGGTCAACAAACTGCAGCCTGCAGGATTTTTATTTGGCCTTTGAGCTGAGAATGATCTTCACACTTGGAAAGGGATTTAAAACTGAAAAGAATATTCATATTCTGTAAAACAGAAACGTTCTATGAAATTCAAATTTTGGTGACTACAGAGTTTCTTTTTAAATGTTTCAATTGTAACATACTAATTGTACATATTTCTGGAGAACAAGTGAAATATTTTGGTACAAACACACAATATATAATGGTCACAAAGTTTTATGGGAGCACAGGCCACACTCATCTCTACAATGGCAAAGGCAGAGTTAAGCAGTGACAATAGAGACCATGTGGCCCACAAAGTCTATAACATTTAGTATCTGGCCCATTACAGAAATTGTTGAATCCTGGCACAGAAGATGGATAAAAGAAGGAAGGGCAGGAAGATGGTTTATGCAGTAGAATATACCAATTGAAAATGACATGGATTGAGCTAGTGCAGGGGTGATAAGGATAGAGAGGGCATGGCAGTGTCACAACATAGGACCCTAAAAGAGTAAGGTATGTGGTTGAGACCCAGGATTATGTTGCGGATAATTTCAGGTTCCTGCATTAAATCACCAGGGAAGATGTGGAAGGTGTCTCCACCTGTGCTGAAGAATGCAGGAGTGAATCGGTGGAATGAGAGGCCCTTGAAGTCATTTCTATGGTGATGTCCTGGAGGTGACTGAACAGACAAGCTAGAAATGCAGGCTACAAAAAGGCCCATTTCATTGCACTGCTGCACACGGTACACTAAAAATCCATAAATCATTTTCCATGTGCCATATATGCACTTTGTATCTTTAGCTGATTAACAGACACTTTTACCAACCACATTGTAACCCCACTGTACTTATCAGGTAGATGTTCAGTTCTGGTAGTAACAGCAAGATCTTCACCTAACAATGTTTTGTACAATTGTGTGACTACTGGCATTTTTTACATTTTGGCCTTACGATTTTAGTAACAACAAAAGATAGAGAGATAAAAAACATTAAAGTACTGACATTAATAAGAAACATAAGCTTCAGAGAAGTCAGAAACTACTAAAACGTCAGGTAGTCACTGGATTTAAACTGACAAAAGCAAGCTCTATTATGAAGAAAAAGCACTGAATTCAAGAAAATGGGTTTCCTATTCTAGAAATACCTTCTGGTTGAAGATACTATCTAAAAGAACAAGTGTAATTAAAGATTTTATAATAGTTTTTCACACACATCTCAATGCTGTCCAGTTTGACTTTTGTACATGTAACCATTTGATGTTTCCAGGAACTCATTACATCTGAGATTGGGAGACTTTATGTTAGTCTTTGAGCAGAAACTGAGAAGCTATAAAACATGAAAGTAACCGATGAAAAGCAAGAGGTAAAAGAAGAAAAGATTGCATTCTGGGGAAACCAATGCTGATTGACAAAAACAATGAGTTCACAAAGGAAACTGATGTATGGGAGCCCAGAAATATTCAGAGAGCCAGGTAGGTCAGAGATACCAAGACAGAAGGTAGTTGATACCAAAGAATGGAGTTTTGAGAAGGAAAGGCCACGACCATTTCAAAGACAGCAGCCACTTCTGTTGCCCATGACAATGCTCTTCACTGGCAGCACTACAATCTGCCTCTTTCCTCACTCTCAGTCACCTGATCTGGACTCACTAATCTCATCTGTAGGTCTAAAGATGCCCATGGCTGGCATTAATCAATCTCCATACTATAAAGCCCCTGGCCAGTGAGATAGATTCGTTCAAACACAGACAAGAACACAAGCAGAGTCAATAGAATATGACTCTAAGGAGAATATCCTTGCTGGGGATTCTGAGAAATAAGATTTTTTTTCTCCCTTCCCTGCAAGGTTTGAGGTGAAGATGTGGTATCTGGATCTTACAGACCTGCTGCTATAAGAAGTGAAGAGTCTTCAGCTGTAGGTGGAGGAGCTGTAAGGTAAGTAGGTGACACATAGGGTCGCCTCCACCTGAGGATGAAGCCCATGTATGGGCACACAGAGGATCCATGTGTTCCATGAATCATTTCGGAAGTGAATCCAAGCCTCATCCACTTCAAAATCCTCATGAGCTAGGAATGTTCCATTATTATTAAGTTGACTGGAGTTAGTTCACCAAGACAACACGAAGAATTCCAGCTGAGACAGGGCTGGTAACGATCTTGAGGAAAGTAGTTTCCATGGATTGGGAGACCCAGGAAATGTGGATGGTTTCCCTTTAAGGTATAGAAATGAGAGGGGAAAGCTGAGGTAGCATTCAAAGAAGGATCAAGTATGGACAAAGAAGGGTAGCGAGTTTAAATTTAGCTTAGTTTAGCTGTTTGTTTGTTTCTGTCAAGATACAAGATAGCCAAACCAGATTTGATATCTATCTGCCAGAAGTATGGAAAAGGGAGGAAAGTTGAAGGTCTGGGGAGAAAGTAAATAACTTGTGTAAGATCCTTCCATTTTCAAATTATGGAGGGAAAGTCTATGTGTTTCTCTGTCATTGGGCTTCAGGAAATCTATTACAAGGCTGTCTGCAGAAGGGGAGCTAAGAGGCAATCAAGAGCATTTGTAAATCAGTTGTGTTTTCTGTATTTTTACTGGAGACATTTTTTTTTTAAATATTGAAGTGTTTTGTACTGCAAAGAAGCAAGTTCAGGGGAGATATAATGAGGGCTTTCCCAAAAAAGTACTGAAGGATTACTTCACAGAGGATCTTATTCATTAAATTCCAATATACAGAGACTGGCTGGCACATCTTCTAACCTTGATTTATTTTCTACAGATAAAATTACTATTCCCAACATAAAGTTAAAACAACATAAAACACAGAATGCCTGCCAATAGGAAATGTAGGTATACCTTTATGAACTGCTCAGAAAAATTCCAGACAGCCTATGTGCAGTGGAATTTCAAGGAAACCATCATGTTCCCTGACCTCTGAAGTCAATGAAATGAGCGAATACTCTGCAGTCACTCCCACAGCATGTCTTTGGGTTGAAGGAACCAAGCACCTCGACCTTAAATTCTCAGGTCTAATGAGGAGTCTGAACCATCTATAAATGAAATGATCTACCTGTGAAAAATGCAGAATTGTGGTAACTGCCTGAATGAAGATCTTTAATAGATATGAACTCTGGGTCAATTTACACTATTGCTGAGCTGCTTAACTGTCTACTGAAATGTGACCTGTCAAATCTTGGAACAATTGACAGATTAACATAGTTTTCACATTTTAATGTAGATACTTGGCACACTGTGCTGGTGAGAAGGGGGAGAGGCTCAAATCCATGATACTGCCAAACAACTGCTTAATTAACACCCTTATTTGGACACTGATCCCCACTGAAACCAAATATATTTTTTGTAGAGCCAAAGGGACTGAGAGCTAACAAAAGCAACTTGCCCTTTTAAAATGACAAAACTACTAGATCTGAGGCCCCTGGAAAGCCACTAGAATAATTTCTACCTCTAGGTCACACTTCCTGATTCATAAAGATATACAGGAAATAACCGATAACCTCTTCCTGTAATCCCACTCGAGGGTATGTTCTAACCTCAAATACACCCCCTACACAGAGCAGCCTCTTGCTGAAACTACCCCTCTCTGTTCCTCCCCTGTAAAGAGGGGATGTGGACTCTACTGGCCCTACCTAAACTTAGAAGTATTAAAAAAATATTTTTCAATAACAAACCCAGGAACAGGAACACTTTGACATTAGGAATTTTCATTCTGCCCAAAATACATAATCATCAGTAATTTGTGCTCCTCAATTAGATGCAAAAGAAGCATTTGCCAGATTCAAATGTGCATGTTTTCATTAAGCCTTTATCTCAAAATTATGCTTACGGAGTCATTTAGAGACAAGTGACAAATCTAGGAAGAGTCATGAGTAATTGTGTTTAAAGTTAGTAAGAATGGCTAATAGTAATAGCTTATACAAGGTACCATATACATAACAAAATCTTCCAGATAATACTGCATTTAAACATCACAGCAGTGCTATGGCAGAAGCGTTATCTTTCTCACTATGCCTGCGTGTAGAATGAGGAAACAGCGTCAGGCAAGATGAACAGGTGGCCCACCATCACACAGCTAATGAGGAGCAAAGGGGGAATGCAGAGCAGGCAATCTGGCCTGAGACCCACACCCTCACCCATTCCAGCACACTGCTTCTGGGGAGGGTCTGGGACAAGTGAACATTTTTTTTAAAAGATCACTTTTAGGTCACTGATTCTATGACTCTTAACCTTGTCTGTCTGAAGTACGTTTACCTTAACCACCATGGGAATACTGTACATCCCTCAAGCAAAGCTGAGGACAAAGACAGGGGCCTTAAAACAGCACAGTGTGTGTGACTCAGCAACCAACCCGCATACCAATACGAAAGTTACTCCTGTTCTAACATTGCATTAACCTCCTCACCTGCTGGGAACAGGCCTAACTACACCTGTAGTTTTCATTTTGGTTCAGTCCTTTGGGAGAAGAGCTTTTATTTGTCAAAATCGATTCTTACCACATGTAAGTAATCTGAGAAACTAGCTGATCTCTAAACTATGATTGCTTTATATGACTCTAAGTATGCATTGCCCTAAGTTAAATGACAAGAGGAGAGCTGATAATTAAGGATGCAGGGCATAGTGAACGGAGAGGATTTCCAGTTTAAATCTTGAGATAGCAATGGCCGTGGACAAGTTCTGGACCTCACCAGGCATATCTTGGTGCAGCACGGCCTGACGTCAGTAGAGAGGGACTGAGCAAGGACCATGCCTCTGACAACTTCCAGAGAGTGGTCTTAAGAATATAAAGTCATACTATACTGCTCAACACAGTGTAGCCTGAGTGTTTGAAAACAAGTGTGCTATTCTGCTCATGCTGGAGTGGGCAAGATTGGAAAACGCTGTTTCTTCTCAGGGCCCTTTTGTGAGAGGCAATTATGCAATTCAACCATGTCCCCATGCTCTTTGTCAAGTGTGAATCAAATTTTCTGTCAGGGAATAGTATTTTCCACACTCATGTAGAGAATAATTTGAAAAACGCTGGTGGCTTGCCAGTTTTTAAAAATTCTGACTCTGTGTGACAAGGAACATGTCAATTTTTCCCCAAAACCCTATGCCACTCTTCAAATGCCAGGAGATGGAACTCAGTGGGTGGCTTCTCGGCAACACCAATGTCCATCAGCCCGAGTGCCCTTCACTGGGGGTTGGGGGTGAATCCCCAGCTAGAAAACCCCCAAGCTTCTGTAATACTCCTTCCCATAACACTTAACTTGGGGTGTCAGGTATTTTCTCTTTCAGAAGGAAAGAAGCCTGAGTCCCCGACTTCTCTGATGGTGCACCTTGCCCATGAAATGCTACTGAGCACATTTCTCACAAATGCACATCTATTTTTCTATGAATTACATACCCATACCACTACCCAGACCAGACAGGTCCTAAAACATTAAAAAAATACTCCATTTAAAAAGATGACATGAAAAAAAGTAAGATTACAGAATTTCCAAGATTTTCTTCTTACACTAAGATGGATGTCCAGGTTCCGCTTTGAAGACAGATAAACATATGTGACTCAAAGAAGTAGAAGAGCTTCCAAAGAGAGTCACTGAGTTCATGCAGAATCCACACACGCTGGTTTCTAGTTCAGTTTTCCTTCCTTGAAGGAAATTCTCAACGGGGCTTGTGGTACCTTCTCCTTGGGGATTTCCAAACACATGATGCCCCAGCATTTGTCAGAATGCCAGATTATATTACTGACAATAATGAATATATTTCAAAAATGCTAAATATCCTGCAATTCATAGAACAATCCACACACAGAGAGACCTTCCACCTCCAAGTGTCAGAGCCCCTGTTTAGAGAAACTCTCTTAAGACTGGTTTTACTTCCCAAACACAAACTCCACTGGTGATAAGTCCGTGTTATTCTCATTGCATCTGCTATCCTTTTCTGTTCTTATAAAACACTTTCGTGCAACTTCACTTTCTCCAATGTTAGTTATAATATTTGTCAAAAAGAGGCTCATGGTAAGAGGCTTTGTAAGATTCCTCTCATTTTATGTCTCTCTAAGCCAGGGTTTCTAAATCTCTGTGCTAGCAACGTTTTGGGCTGAATAATTCTTGTTGTGGGGAGGTGTTCTGTGTATTTCAGGATACTCCGCAGCACCTTGACCTTTATCCATTCAAATCCAGCACCATCCCCCAATTTATGACAATCAAAATGTTTCTAGGCATGCGAGTTACTTTTCTTTCATTGCTGAGACAAAATACCCGACACCCCAAGTTAAAAGGGAAAAGACGTTTTGGCTCACAGTTTGCAGATATTTTAGTCCATAATCGGGGGGCTCCAAAGCAGGGTGGCAGAGGGGCAACAGTTCATGGTGGCCAGAAGGTAGAAAAAGCAACAAGGGGCTTTAACAGTGCCTTTCTGCTCCTTTTACCTTATTCAGACTCCCGGAATTGGGGCGATGCCAAACCAATCAGTCACGTGTAGTGGTTTAGAAATCTCACGCCCCTAATCCCAGCCTCACACACTCTAGACCCACCCACCTATGATTGCAAGAGGCCTTGCGGGGATATCTAGATCCAAGCCATAACACCAAGCATTGACAAAATCACCTCCAGCTGAAAACCACTGCTCCAGGCCAGAGTAGCAAAGAACAGGCATAAAGGAGATAAGACATCTCATCTCATCGACCTCATCCATGTTTTCTATCAATATCAGTTTATGCCTTTGCAACAAAATAAGGTGCATACTTTGGGGAATGTGGGGATGATGTTTTGTTCAGCTTGGCATCTCCACAGCTAGTCTAACGCCTGGCACACGGCAAGTACCCTGTAAGTATTTAATGAATGAAAGAAGCCTTCTTCAGAACAATACATACCTTAGTTAACTCAAGCCTTAATAAATCAGCTTAATTCCAGTAACAGAAGCCTCACAGTCCTTCTTGAGAAAACATCAGAAAGTACCTATTATGATAGCTTTGTAATACATAGAGGATTTGTGATGTGGTTAATCACTCCATCTATGAACAACCCAACCAGAAAGTAACCATCAGTTTATCATGCCTCTTGTTATCAGTGAGGTTCGGCATCCAATTGCCTTTCCTATTTTGCGGTGGCCTTAGTTTATCTTAACATCCTCCTGTAATATCTGGGAAAGCATTTGAATTGCCAATCTGAAAACAGGCCTGTGCAATATGCTTTAAATTAGAATAGAATTTCAAATTTGGCCTGCTTAAATTCATACCCAGTAAGCTATTTATGACTGCTAAGCAGGGTTTTTTTTTTTTTCCTTCTTCTTAAGAATAAACTTCAGTGAGTTGCCCCTGGACTTTTCTCCTTTTTTTTTGGCAGGAATTTTACAATCCAGAAAACTTAAGTTTTCAGTTTAAAATAAGCAAACCTATCTGGGAAATGACAGAGCCTCAAATCACAAAAAGAAATATAAGGCTTATCTATCTTGCTAGTCCCAGGAAGGAGAGCACCTGCAGACCTCCTCAGATCCATAATCGGATGCAGCTTCACTTGCCCCAGCCAAGGCCATCCAAGGTCAATGGTCTCACTAATAAGCATTGGTGTACCTTCTGTTCTGTTGTCCCCCACTTGGAGTATCTCCCATTTTCTTTCCCTCTTCCAGGATAAATCTTATATACCCAGGAAGCCTTCTCTGATCCTTCAAACTCCCACAGGCAGCCCTTAGTTCAGAGTTGCTATCACATTTACAATGAAGAAAATCCTGTCTTGCAGGATTTGGCTATGATTTCCTGTGTGCTAAACTGGTCTCCCTAACAAGCTTGAATTCCTTGATGATCTATGTCTCACCCGTGTCCCACCAGTATTACCTTAATCTTGTCCACATAGCAAGTGACTAATAAAAACCTACTCCGTGGGCTATTGCAGACTAAATGCTAAATGTACAAATCCATTCCCTGTTCTTTATGCACATTTCTACAGATTTCCTGTAGTGTGTATAAATTCAAGGTCCATGTGGCTCCACTCTAACAAGACCTCCAAAGTGGAATTCTCACTGGAACGGGTATAGGCGGTGGGTTTTCCAGAAGCCTCCTAAAAGTATCTCGGAGGGGATCCTAAGTTCACTTGCAGTACAAAAAGAGACTCATCCAGGTTTACCACCATCTCTTCTATAGTCTACACACCTTAATCTGTAAGTACTGTATATTAACTGCCAATACGCCTGATAATGGTATAAAAGAGTACATACAGTCTTGGACAAAGCTACCCCATAAAAACAAGAGTTATTCCACATAAATTTCCACCCCTGGTGGAAATTTAAAATGGTATGGCAACTTTGGAAAACAGTGGGCAATTTCCTAAAGAGTTAAACATAAATCCACCCAGAAGTTTAATCAGGAGAAATGAAAGCATTTATCTACTGGAAAACCTTTATGCAAATGTTCATAATTGCATTATTCATAATAGCCAACAACATAGAAACAACCCAGATGTCTACCAATTGATGAATGGATAAGTAGAATGTGGTATACCAAAACAATGGATTATTATTTGGCAATAAAAAGAATGAGATATTAATGCATACTTCTGAACCCTGAGGAAATTCTGCTAAATGAAAGAACCCAAACACAAAAGATCACATATTATATGACTCTATGTGTATAAAATGCCCAGAAAAGGCAAATCCTTAGAAACAGAAAGTAGATTAGTGGTTGCCTAGGGCTAAATGCACAGAAGGAATCTTACTGGGACAATAAAAATGTTCTAAAAGTAGATTACAGTAATGGTTGCACAATTTAGTAAATTTACCAAAAGTCATTAGATTGAAGGCATTAATTGGGTGGGTAATAATGCACATTACACCTTTATTTCTAAATTTTCAGAATAAAAACAAGTAAAGGTCACTGATATTTTTCTTCATGGAATGGCTTCCATCTCTGCCCTTCACCGCCAGTTGAGTTTTTAGTGTTTCTTCTATTAGGCCACGATGATGTTTACAATTTACTTTACAACCATTCTTGTGACTGATCACACCCTGGAAACAGGGATGGATCACTGAATAACTTCATTCATCGAGAAAATATCCACTGAACTATCTTCCTATGCCAGGCACTATGCTAGATATTTAGGATAAGTGGAAAATGAGACGTGGTTCTTTGCAGTCTATGAACTGAGGATTACATCCAGAAAATCAAGCTAAATAATAGTGTTATGTGTACTACAATACAGCGGGGCACAAAGGTGGGACTTCTCCCTTGAGTTTCTTACCAGGAGCTCCTGAAGAGGCTTACTCTCAGTCAGGTCTAAAAAGACAAAAATGGAACAAGGAGGAAGCAGGGGAAGGGAACAGCTTCCCTGCAGAGGAAACAGGACAAGAAGCAAGAGAGATGAGACACTTGGGAACTGATGTTCAACTATCCAGATGAGTCACAGAATAAGAGATGAAGGTTCAGAAAAATGTAAAAGGGTCTTATTACAGGAGTCCAAGCAGCAAATTAAGAATTGTAAGCTTTATCATAAGTGGTATGGGGAGGCAATGAAGTATTCTAAGCAAGGGAATAACACCTCCAATTTGCGGTTTGCCAGAGATGAATGGGGGGGGGTCAAAACTTGAAGCAGGAAGACTCATTAAGAGATTATTTAAAGAAATGTTGAGCTGAGAAGAGGCAGAAGCTTCCATAAGACAAAACAAAACAAAAGCCTGCCTCTGAGAAAACTGACTTGTTCCTACATGCCATCCATCCATTCTCATTTATATCTCAGAATAAAACAGCAGGGCTTCCGGCAGCTGAGCATATTAAAACACCTATTTTAACCCTTTGCTATATATACAATGGTTCCTCAGTTCACGAACTGATCTTTCAACCATCTGGTCAGAAATGGAGTTAGACAAGAACCGCATCAAATTCAATGGTTAGGTTCAATGCTGACATTATAGGGAAATTTGATTTGGTTCTCATCCAGTTTGGTTTGTGAGCAGAATCGTGGAAAGAATCAAGTTTGTGGACCAGGGTACGACTAATAGGTCTAAAATGTCCCTGCAAAGCCTCATATGCTCAGAGGTGAGAGTTTCAGAAGGTGACTGATCATGAATACTCTACTGTCATCCGTGGTGCATACCATAGAGGAGGTTGTAATGCGATAGCATTACTGGGAGGTGATGGAAACAGGTGGTGGGACCCTGTGGACAAGAGTCATTCCTAAGAGGGTGGCCTTGGGGACTACACCTGGTCCCTTCTCTCGCTCTTCCTCCTTCTTTCTGCTTTTTGACCATCATAAAATAGGCAGTTTTATGCCTCCATGACTTTCCACCATAACGATTCTGCTTTTGCCACAGGCCTAGAAGCAATGGAACTACGTGGACTGAAATTGTGACCCAAAGAAACCTTTTCTTCTTTAAATAGTTTGTGCCAGATATTTTGTCACAGTGACCGTGCACATTCCTTTTCTCCTCCAGCTATTTCCTCTGACTTAAAAACTATCTTCTTTTGTCTCCTTCAGCCTGTCTAATCCCTATGCATTCTTTGTCTCATTTTAAAGAAGTCCTTCAGAAAGCCATTCCTGACAATCCAGCCACATTCTAATCTATGCTAGTCACCTCTCCTCTGTGCTCCCTTTGCAATGTAATTATCCTTCACACGCATCTGTTTTATTCTTTCTTTTGCCATTAAAGTTCCCATGTGTCAATCTGTTTTTATCACTAAACAAAGTCTATCCAATAGAACTTTCTACAATATTGGATATGTTCTATATTTGTTCTGTCTAGTACAGTAGCCACTAGCTACATGTAAGCATTTGAAATATGGCTGGCATGACTAAAAAATGAATTTTTAATTTGATTTTAATTTAACTTATATCTAAATTTCCACAGTCACATATGGCTAGTGACTACTACACTAGATAGTCAGTCCAACACTAGGCGCTATAAACCTGGGTATTTTATCTAGTTCATTACTAAAACCCTAGTATATAGAAGGATACAAAGCAAATAATAGGAATTTAGTAAATATTTGCTTTTAAATAAATAATAATTCATTCATCTATTCATTCAACAAATATTTATCATGCAATCACAGTGTACTCAGGATTGATCTAGATGTTAAGTACCCTACTTTTGTATGGATGGCAGAAAATAAACATGCAAGCAGAAAGAACTTAAAAACTAACAACAACAAAATAAACAATTTCGGATCGAGAGGCTTATTTAATAAAGAAAGCAAGGTAAGGAGATAGTACTGGAGCAGTGTACTTCTATTCCAGCACATGTTGTATTCTAGCATACATCAAACAAAACTCATGATGAAAGTTAATGGAATAAACTTTTAACAGAAAGTCGGATAATTGCTCAGAAATAAATTCTGCTCTCTGATTATCTTGTCATAAAATCTTTCAAATATACATTTTTGTGGAAAAGATGAAACAGCAAAACTGACCATATTCTATTTCAAAGCTATTAATGTGTCAAATGGTTAACCCCAGCAGGCAAAAAATATCTGCAAACTTTAGGGGAAATCATCTTCTGAATTACTCAGTGTCACAACACATGTCAGAACCAGCAGTCAATCAAAATCTCCACCTGCATGTGTCCTCTATTGTGCAATTAAATTCATTCCACATCTACTGAGCATCTCCCCAGGTGCCAGGACTGTGCAGAGCCCCAGGATAGAAACCCACTGAAGTCTGCCTCTATGAGCTCCCCCACTAGAAACAAGAAAAGCTTCAGAAAATACGTAAGCCAACTTAGGCAGAGATATGTGTTACTTTCCCTCTGCTCATAAAATCTCCAAGGATGCTGTATTCTTTGCTAAAACCAAGGTTATTTCATAATTTCACATCTTGAACAAAAGCAAAGTTTTCTTAGCTATTGTGACTTCTATCACCATTGAGATTACAAATTGTGCAGCTGAGAAACACGTTAGAATATAAAGTATATTTTGTAGGCTGGGAAAAAAATGGCAAGTCAGGGGTATATAGCTTATGTTAATCATTTGTCTGAGGGGAGATTCACCAACAAGCTTACCTGGACTTTAAAAATATTTGCCCATCTCATCTGTTTGTGAGATTTCGGTGAGAGTAAACAGAATAATGTTCTGCACTTGAAAAGCCCTTTACAGTCATGAGAGTAAAAATAATGGCTTTGTCCTCACAGTGTTAGTTGAACTGTTACAGGTTCTCAGAGAGCAGGGCAGAGATTGAAAAAAGATAAGTATAAAATTTTTGAGATCACCTTCATACTCTACCTTGGAGGACAGGATTTATATAAAAGCAAATTAATCTATGTGAAACCCTTCAAACTTCACGAGAGAAAGTCTCCAATTAGAACTGGGCTGAATCTCTACATGGAGTAGTCACTGGTCATACGTTTGCCTGTGATGGCGTTTCTGTGTGTATGCTTTGCATGCACAAACATATGAATAATAAATGCGTGTTCTATATGCTCTTGTTTTCAGAAGATGGAGAGGGAGCTCACTTCTTTGTTAATGATGAATACAAGTTCTGTGGCAGTACAACATGGCCTAACATTTATGGT
Source organism: Fukomys damarensis (assembly GCF_012274545.1). Taxonomy (NCBI): domain Eukaryota; kingdom Metazoa; phylum Chordata; class Mammalia; order Rodentia; family Bathyergidae; genus Fukomys; species Fukomys damarensis. The sequence continues at coordinate 13,472,865 of NW_022900943.1, read as the reverse complement.
GAAGAAAAATATCTGTTTGGCCTTATTACAACTCTATTAAGAAAAGATTCCTGGATTTTTCAATGCTCTGCTTTCATCTTCCAAGCGTCAAAAACCCTGGAGCTTCACAATAATGCCATTTCCTGGGTCTCTGCCATGGAATCATCTTTCTATGATTTAATTTCTATGCAATGAATGTTCCCATCATCAACTTCCATTTCCAATACCTACTGAAAATTCTAGACTCTGAAAACATGTCTACATAATTCAACCACTTCAAAGTGTCCTCCTAACATTGTGTTACTACTAAGTCATGTTCCAGCTTTCAGTGTTTGTCTTCTTCAACAGTATGACAATACTTGGTTGGTATTTGCCTGTCTTTAAAAGAAAGGAAAATTCAGTTGTTTTCAAAATGCTTTTCAAAAATGGTTCAGCAATATAGGGACAGACATATAAGAATTTAAAAATCAAGTGGTTCTAATGAAATTCTTAATTCAAATCTAACTCTTTTGATGCTGGACTCTGTTGCTTGCTGCAATGTCTCATTGTGGCCTTCCTAGTGTTTGTAAAAATCATGTCCACATAAATTCAGTACATATGCTCAGAAAAGATTGTTTTTTAAAAATGTCTTTGACTTTTCCTTCTATTTAAGTAGACAGATGCCAGGGCAGGTTTTTTTCCTTAGTTCTAAATTAATTCCATGCAGGAAGAAAATGTGGGTTGAATTGGCCAATTCACTGGACTTAAGAGACCTGCAGCAGTGGTTCTGGAAAAAGGCTGAAGAGAGCCAAGGTTTGGCTGCCACACATAAATTCATGGGGATGCACACCTGGGTTCTTTGATTTTAGTTCTAGCCCAACTTGCCAATGCTTTCCAATTCACTCAGAGCCTGCTGTGGCCTAGAACTCAAGTTTCAAAACTCCCCACACTTCCCTGGTGAGTTTATTCTTGTTAGATATAGATCTGTAAATACTCATCCTCCTTCTGACAAGTGGGGACATGGAGGAGGGGGCTCTCACCACAAAAAGAGATGAAGCACATGAGGCATGTCACGTGCATTATATTAAAAAATCAAAACCCTTTTTCTCCTGAATAGCAAATTGGAATCAATCTGATTTGCACAACATCCTGAGAGAATGAAGACCTCAATACATTAACGAGTGAACATTCAAAGGAGAAGTCAGCCACATTAAGAGGCTTGCAGCTACCAGGAGCTATGGTTCTGTGAAACGCCAGGATGAAGCGCACAAAAGACAGGGTCACATTTCCAGAGTCAACCCCAGTTTGCTTCTGTGAGCCCCTCTGTGAGCTCCCCAACTTAATTAAAGGGGCTCCAGAAGAGTGGAGTGGGGCACCACGGTGACTATTTCATGCATAAGAGCAGTGAACATGAAACCTCAGAGGCCAAAGAAAATTTCTCACTTCAGAATGTGTGCAAGGAAGAACACAGAGCATAGACACAGACTCATTCACTTGGCTCAGACCCCATACCTGGTTATATAGGTCATTAGCCATAAAAATACTGTAGCATTTAAAAAGGCCCTTCGCCCCATGACAACTATCAATATGTAGTCTCCCATCCTAAAAGGCAATTGACTCCTTCCAATAGGGCAACGTTAGCAGAAATTTCTCAAAAACTTGAAGTATGTGCACTTATATACAGTACACTGTCCATGGACAGTCCATGTGTCTGAAAGTATCACCTTCCTGTAAAGGAGCCAAAAAATGCACTTGGTTTAAGGGCAGGGTATCTGAGCACCCACGGTTGCTCTTTTAGAAAATACGCATTATCTATATATTTTATGCTTTATCCACATTGTCTTGACAAATACATAGATATTTATGCCTTATCTACACTGTCTTGCCAAAAGAGTCAAGGCTTTAAATTACTGGCCAAAGGCCCCAGGCCAGGGTTCTATACCTGTTGTCCCTTGATAAGCAACTCTTAAGCAAAGATAACTCCTAATTTTCTGGTCATTTTGAATTGGCATCTCAAATCACAAATTCAAACAAATGAAAATAAGCAAAGGGCTTACTCTGGAATTAAATTGTGCAGCAGCATGAAATTGTATTTAATAAAATAACCAACAGACAACACTAGTTCCTTTACAATTAAAGCAAGATGAGAGTTACAAACATATGGGACTTATTTAGTATCTGTTATGAGATTGAAAAACTCATCAAAATGGACTTTACCTTCTCCTTCTGTTTCCATTAAGACACAGAAGCTGCTCTAGAAGAGGTGGCATAATATTATGTCCTGATCCCTATGACCAAGAGATACATCTACCCAGCTGCTCAAGTCAAAAAGCTTCGCGTCTTTAATGTGTCTTCCCTTCTACCACAGCATATCAATCAGTAAATCTTTGTTCATATTTCCCAAATTTATCCCAGTCCACCCATTTCTTCCTACCTCTAAAACAACTACGATGGCTAAGCCAGAGCTGCCTGACAGAACATTTTACAATGATAGCAATGTTCAGTATAGCTGCTGTGTGATGTGGTAGAGACCAGCCACATGTATCTATGGAGCACTTAAATGTGACTCACGCAACTGAGAAAACCTGTAATGTTGATTAATTCTGAACTGAATTCAAATAGCAACACGTATCTAATAGCTACCACACTGCACCTTCTAAACCATCATCTTTCTCCTCCCAGTCTCTCACACAACACTTTGCCTCCAAAAATCCATGTTCAGCATATTAACCAAATCGATCTTTTAAAAATGTCAATCACAACCCACCTTAAAAAAACCCTCCTGGCTCCACCTCCAGCACAGCACTCTTAACTATCTGAAACAATCCATTTTGTTTCCTTATTATCTTTCTCCATCCTACAATGTGAGCCCCATGAGAGCAAAAACTGGTAATCACTGTGTCTCTATTATCTCCAACACTGCTTGGCATATAAGTAGAAACCCAAAAATAAGTGCTCAATAAATCAATCAACTGACTAGTTGATTTGTTGGAATCCTGTAACGGACGTCAAGCGGTATCTCCACTAATACAGTCAATTGCCTAGAGTTTCTGCACCTGACATGACAGTGAGCCGCTGTGAGGCATCTTACAGTGTCCTAGGTCTTACTACTGACATAATCTGACACAGAGACCTCGCCATCAGGCGCACAGGCTACAAAAACAAGGCGCACAGGCTACAAAAACAAGATTAAGGTCTTGAAACGAATGAAGTATCTTTGCACTACCATGTTCTAACCCACAGCTTATTAGAGTAAAAAGTGTATAAAAAGACAAAGGTAGCCAGTACATCCCACTCGCCCAGGCCCATTTACTGCCTCCACTGTTAGTCATACCCATATACACAGTATAAATATCACCACTTTTTACATATGTCAACATACCTCAAGGGCTGAAAAGCACAATACCATCATTCCCTACACATGTCAAGATAGTAAAAGGGCCTGAAATGCTCTACTAACCTCCACAGCCCACTAATGAATGTGAGCAAATTCTGCACTCTTTACTATCATTCAGATATTTAGATGCTAGTCACTTCTCACACATCCATTGTGAACAAGGGAAAGGACAATAATCACCAGCTACTAATTTGGCCTTAGTTAAAGCAATCACTATTGTAAGCACCTGCCAATTAAATCTATGGACTTTTTATTTATTTTTTTCTTTTCTACTGATTTTACTGGTCCTTTTTTTCTCATTGAGTTTATTGGTACATTTTAGGTATACAGTATAGTTACATTGATCATTGGGATCTTGTACCTTTACATGACAGGTCTTGGTTCTGATCCATCCCCCTTGTCCCTGCCCTCCCTTCACGCCCTCCTCCCTTCCCTATTTACAAATACTTTATTTCCATTTTTTCATTTTTTTTCTTTTCCCTTATTTTTTAAGCATACAGTATAGTTGTGTTCATCATTGGGATCATGTACGTTTACATGAAAGATCTTGGTTCTCATTTTTTC
>NW_022900943.1:13428678-13468373 GCF_012274545.1 Fukomys damarensis | reverse complement strand
TTCTCATTTTTTCCCCATTCCCCTGCCCTCCCTTCACCCCCTCCACCCTCCCCTATTTACAAAGACTGTTTCCATTTTTTCCTTTTCTCATAAAAACCCACCTAGCATAGCTGAGTTGAGGGACATGTGGAGTCTTGGCTGTTCTAATCAACACATGCAGCAGGCCCAACATGGGCAAAGCAGGGTGGAAGTCAGTCCAGCACAAATGCTGGGCCGCAAAGGTTGGGGCCAGGAGACAATTCACAATGGTTAGGAAACCAAGAAACTACATACACCAAGAACAGCAGGAATAAGGCCCTCATTATGAGAAAAGGGAGATTAAAAACGGGAAAGGAACAAAATAAGAATAAACCTTGCGATGTTGGGACTAGAATTGGAGGTACTGATGCCAATCCTTATTTTTCAGCTGCTACATATAGATAGGAATGTAAAGACGTAATTCTTTGTGTCTATATAACTGTGATGATTATTTAATATTTCTTAGATCTCCCTGAGATTTGGCTGAGGGAGCCAAAGAAACAATGACTCCTCAGTAGCAATAAGCACACCAACTGCTCATATCTCGGTTTCTAAATACCACTCACCGTCCACCAAAAGAAGCTGTGGCCCTTTGCAGAAATGGCTGATTCTAAGATGAAGGCAAGAAAGCAGAGGATGAGCCCAGAATATCTTCTTCTGCCAAAAAGTAAGGACTTACACAAAGGAAGGTACGGATATTTCAAATGGATCCAGGAGGGCTTGAAAGGGCTCCCACTGACCAAATGCAGGACATTTTGAGTATCAAAATATATGTTTATAGTAGTGAAAAACAAATCAAAGCCTATATATTGTATAAATAAAAATATGATTTCTTTAATTTATGGAGTTAGAAAATAATCACAGTAACTAAAGGCAGACGGTAAAGTTTAATGAGGAATAGGCTATTTTTAAAATCTCAAAATAGCTCCCAGTCAAAAACGTATTACTCACTTATAAATTCATGGACATAAAATATTTATTAGTTAACTCAACAGTGGAGAAACCTGGCACACACTATCTTGACTAAGGAAGAGAAGTTCTCATCATCAGTAATGGACAATCAACGCCTCCTGACTTGGTGCACTGTGAACATACATCATATCTGAGATAATACTCACCATGAGGCACCATCAACAAAGGAAGGGGTACTCTTCAGAAATGCTAGGTCAACACAGCAGCCAAGAAAACAACTCAACTCAGGAACTATTCCTGGTTAAAGAAGATTAGAAGAATGTGACCCTGGGTTGGATCCTAAAGCAGAAAGAAGGGGATTTTATTTTTTCTTTCTAGGAAATTTGCACTGAGGTATTTCAAAGTGATGGGACAAGATGTCTACAACTCAAGTCTTAGATAATCAGGAAAAACATATGTAGGTCAAAACACAACATTCTGAACAGCAAAGAGGGAGAAGGATAAGATAAAATCAAGCAAAATGTTAAAATACAGAGAATCTGGGTTCAAGATATATGGTAATTCTTTGTATTATTTTTACACATTTCCTGTAATTTTAAAGTTATTTTAAAATGAAAAAAGTAACCAAAAATATAGGTAACAAATGAAAACAGAAAAAAGTTACTTTTTATTTGGATTTTCTTGAAATTCTTAAGCATGTGCATAACACATGTACAGTACAAGGTCCATGAATTAGCTGCAAAATATTTTTCCCCATCCTCTGTGTATGAATATGAATAAAAAGACAAATTAGCAAGGTAAAGGGCTCTGAAATCTCTGTAGATCTGATTCAGGCAGCTGAACTGATTTATCCCCCCACAACCCTCCTCTGATATCAAAAAATGTCTGAAGGAAGAACTACCTGTTGGTACACAGGTTGGAAAACCTAACACTTGCCTTCAGCCAACATATTTTGTAAGAGAAAGGAGCAGAGATAACACATAGGAAGGGTTGAGGAAAGTACTGTGTGTATCTCCAATGAGAGGAAGAGAGGCTCAGGCACACGATTATAGGAAATACGAATCCAAAAAGGTAGTCCTTACACAGAAGATGACCCAGAGCTGCGAACTGCCTGAGAGCTCTTGAAAGGAACCCCAGAGGTCACCCAGGCAAACATTCCCACAAACGGTGGAGGGAACTGATAACTAAGAGCTGAGCCATAGCTTGTCTCTAGATTGCGACGAGAACCCAGAGAAACAGTATCTCCATTTCCCATGTAGAACAGTTGTGTTAGGACACAGATGATTCATCTGCATAGCAAGTCCAAGACATTTCCTATCCTTTACCGAAGAGTCCAGGTTCCAATCTTATGCATGGCTCAGTGAAGCATATCTGGACCCTAAGCCGGCTGCCTGAGGAGAGATCCAGAAAGAGAAAGAGGAAAAAGCTACTTTGGCTCTTCAGAAAGGGAGTTGGAGCATTGCCACAGGCACCAAAGGAACCTCCAGATGTCTCTGTTTTCATCACTGGCTGCCAATGCCAGTTCCAGGCACCTCTCCCTCCCTCCTTTTTTTCCACCCAGAGTCAGTGAGATGCTATGTGTGATATGCTATGTGTGATATCCCTTTGCAAGCACTAAGCACTGGACAGGCACAAGTCACTGTGCACTCAACTCTTTCACCAGACACCACCACAGCAAGGTACACCTTCCTCCTTCTTCTCCTGAGCAACCCCAAACAAAATACCACCCAGCTTCCTCCCGCGACTCACTTAACAAAAAGACAACTTTTCTCTGCATCAGGTTTCTCATGACTCAGTGCTTCCAGAAAGCCCTGCACTGACTCATTCTAGGACCTGGAAAAAGGACAGGCAGAAATGAGATGCGTACAACAGGTACATCGTTTCCTCTTATGTGTACCTGGCCATTTCTTCTGTGAATCACTCAACACTCATTATCTACAGCAAACATAAACAGACTCAGCCAAAAAAAAACTGCTTAACCCCTTGGTATTGGAGCTTGCCAAAAAGGTCAAAGAACAGTGCTACTTAAAAAAAAAATAAAAGCATCATCACCCGAACCAGGTCTGAGCAGTACCAAGTCCATGCAAATGTGTTATTCTTTAACTGTGAAGTAGTGATTTGAGTTTAAAATATAGTGTATGTTTTATATCTTAAAAATTGGATTAGCAAGTGCATATGTTTGAGAAAAAAGCCATCAAATTCATTTGGCTGTCAGTAAGATTAAAGAGGCAATGTTACATTTCTCAAGCCAACGTGTTCATTCACAAGGCTGTACTGAGCGGCAAGAGTGGTGATGGTTATCTTCTGCTGTTTGTCTCATTTCGCTTTGGGTTTACTCCTTTAACTGATGCTTCTTAGGGAATCGGAGAGGGGAGCCTCACTCCTTTATAGGTAGTCTGGGACCTTTCCTACAAAGAAAGTTCACTTTTGAATACTTTTATCTTCCACACCTAAACTTCAAACCTGGAACGCTTTTTACGTTTGTGTAGTTGCTTTGAGATGATCTAGCTCTAACTGTTAATTTTACAAATTAGAAAACAGCTGGAAGAAGGAATTTCACATGCACACTGCCTCCTGTGCCTCTCCACCCCAGCACACCACCCACACTACCCCAAGCTCCAGTGAGGCGCCTCAAAGCTTAGACTCCCACTGGATCCTTCTGGGGAAGTTTTTTAACCTGGTAAGTGAGACGGATGCTGACTCCTCACTGTTGCCACTTCTAATATGCACATCCCATCATCCATGACTTCCAGGTTAAAAATCTACACATGTGCTTCCTTCAAAGAAACAGCCAAATACTTTACCAAGAGTCAAGTTCCTCTCATTCCTCTCAAGTCCACTGCCTGCCATTTTAGAAGACTCACCTTCATTTTCTCTAGCACTTGGGACACTAATTTATTCTCCATGTTGCTCTAAGTTCCTTGATGACAGAAGCTTATTTTCATCAGCTTCTAAAATACTACAGAGATCCCCTGAACAACTGCTATTCATATCAAGAAGTTACTAGCCATAAATGTGAGCAAACAACTTTGCTACAGATGCCAACTTACATTTCCTGTAGGCATCTACCCCATATTTTAAAATTCTGTATCTCAAAATCAGTTGGTTGTTATATTTGCTTAAATATTGATTTTTTTCCAACATTTTCTCATCATGAGTATTCAGGATACTTTATGAGGAAAAACGGTCTAGGTAGCATAAATATAAATGTTCGAAATTTTGCATATGAAAATGTCTCTGTAAATTTCAGATCCAATTTTGTAGGCTTATAGGTAGCTTCTATTGTGAAAACAACGAAACAAATATGAGACAATGCCATTGAACTCAATAGCTTTCTACTTTGCAGCAAATAGTCAGAAGGGGCAAAAACACAGTATACTGTTAAACTTACAATTAGAAACATGCACAAAGTACCAAACAGTACTGATACTGACACCATGAAAGTTCTCAGGCCCACAAAGAACTGGCTAAGAGCGAAGTATTTTCCCTTAGATCCATAAATCCCATAGGTAAACCTGAGCTTTAGCTCAACTGCACATCTCAGTTCTCTCATCTGTGAAACAAGGGACCAAGGTAATCTTAAATTACCTCTAAACCCAAGGTGCTTTTAAGCACGGCTATAACAAAATAAATAAAAGCTTATACACAGTGAATTTTTCAATAATTTTTCATCTAGCAATCACAATGAGATCAGCCAACCTCAAAAAATGTAAGTCTGTCTACCACCAAGCTGTTTTGCAGGACGCTTTGTCCTCTTTATAAGGATTTCCCGGGAAAATCATTGTACTGTGCCTCACCATTGGAATAGTGCTGTTTCACTATTTAACCTCACCATGATTCACACAGCTGATAATATTTCCCTCCTTGTACCGGATGCAAGAAAATTCAGGGCCAAATCTGTGATTCATCTCTAATAAATGGAACAGGGCCTCACTGAGACACATTTGGGACCCTAACTTTACCCTTTATTCCATCTCATTTTCCTTTCTCCTGTTGCCTTACCTGTACATCATCTTCTGCTATCATTTATATTCTTTTGTTGGTGGTGGTGCTTTGGTTTTGTTTCTTGAGACAGGGTCTCACTATGTAGCCCAGAATGGCCTCAAACTCATGGCAATCCTCCTACCTCAGCCTCCCAAGTGCTAGGATTATAGGTCTGCACCACCATACCCATCATTTCTGTTTTTGGTACCAGGGATTGAACTAAAAAACCTTGCGCATGTGAGGCAAGTGCAACGCCACTTAGCTAAATCCCCAGCCCAAATTTTATTTTATTTTTTTCTGGTACAAGGGATGGAACTCAGGTCCTTTTGTTTTCCAGACAGGTGCTGTACCACTGAGCTATATCCCTGGCTCTTGCATTTCTGTTTATAAAAGCTGCTTTTAACCCTTTGTGAAACAAAGGTGGTATTTCAAGCTACTTTGTTTCCTGACACTCATGTCCAACCACAAAATAATGACTTGCATTTTTCAACACTATCATAAGAATCCAAACACCCACAATAATGCCAAGACTTAGATAAAAATTGTCACTTTTGAGTATCATTACTACAACAATTTTAAACCTTAACAGACACACAGATCTTCTTAGTATTTTTCTAGTGGGGTTTCACACTTGCGACTCATTAGATTTTCTCAAAAATCATAAGAGATGGTTACAGCAGCTGTAGTTATGATCAACTTCATTTGTACCTACGAGACAAACAAGGCTCAGAGAGGTTAAGCACTTTGTCCTCTACACAAAGTAAGTTAGTAAGACAAGGTCAGTTTTTCCCCCTGCTCTTTAACTCTGGCATTTTCCCTATAATTACAAAAGATTTTCTCTCATATACCTTACTCTTTGAAATTTTAGCCTAGGATCTATGACTCAAATATTTTATTTAGTTGATTTTCTGAGTAGTATCAAGCTAGTAGTCAAAATCACATCAACGACTACTGGCAATGGAACCTCTACATAGTGAGAGCTGGACAGCCAAGACTGGAAAATTTTTCAACCATTAGAAAATGCATGAGTAATGTATTTCTTCCATTGGAATTCAGTGATGACATTAAGAAAACTCATTCCTGCAACCCAACAAGGAACATAAATACTTTAATGTGGTCTGCTGAAATAGTTGCACAAAGTAAAACTGACTCTTGAGTCAAGAGGACTAGTAAGACCACTTAGTAGTCGAAGATGAAATTTAGGAAAGGCAAGCTAAAGGGAAGATCTAACTAACTGCTGCTTCATCATGAGCTCATTGTACTTCAACCACATCCAAAGGAAGGAGGCATGAAGTTCAAATGATATTAATTTCCAAGTCAGTGACACTGCTAATGTGTGAGAGGGTGAAATGTTGACAACTTGAACTCTTGAGACCTCGAATAAACTAGAGTCTATTCATTCCACGAGTCATGACTTTGGAAAGTAAAGAGGTATACATACGCAATTTCTGAGTTTTAATTTCTTCAGAGAAAATGAAGGAGGTCAAAGCAACCCACAAATTTTCTAACTCATCATTCTAGGTAAGAACACTTATTAGCTCCACCTACCTGAAATACTGTATTTTTAACATTGTCTGCGATTTTCTAATATATAATGTATGGGTAATTGGTTCTGTTCCAACACATTGAAATCATCGAGGAATCTGATTCTTTTTCCTTTAATCAGTTTCAAACATTTACTGGTTTGAATTACCAGTTCCCACCCATGAGATAAATATATCCATATAAATGTCTTCTCTCAACAAATTATTCAATGGATACTCAAATCTTCTTTCCAACATCTTGACAATAAGAATGGAAGTAAATTGGTCTTTTACTTGGTTAATTCTTTTTTTTTCATTTCCATATAGCCTACATTCTTCCCACCTAATGGATAAAATTTCATTGACAGGCCTATATGTGTATTTTTAACAATTTTATATCTTGTGTCTAGCACATACTTATTAGAAGAGATGTATGTTGAATAAAAGAAGAAATTTCTAACAGAGACCTTATAAAACTCCAACAGGGCAATATTAGCTATTTTCCTAGATCTTTCTCACAGAAGCCACCTTCCAGGCAAAAAAAAGGAGTAAAACAGTAAAAAAGCACCAAGTTGAGTTCAAGATAAGAAAACTGTATGGCTTTCTGCTTCTTTCGGAAGTAGAACTTTATAGCGCTGCTACAAAGTTTAGAGATAACAAAGTATGAAGAAAAGAGCCAAGTCTCCTTAGTCTGGCTACTTCTTGTCTATGTGATTTTAAGCAATTTAACTCTCCTGAATCTTTATTTCCTCTATCACAAAATGGGGTAGAAGTCACAGGATTTACCACAAGAGTTGTGGATGAGTACCAAAAAGACAACAAACATAAAGTGTTTTGCTTATACTGGGACCTCAGGAAGGAATGACTATTATTGCTAATTAGTTAAAAATAAATTCCTAGAAAAATCAACCCATATAGTTTTAAAGGAATCAGAATTATTTCTCCTTAAGAGGTACAAAACTTATGTGTACCACATACAGATGATCAAGAATTAGGAACATCCCTGGAAGTTAAAAACAAAAGTCCTACAAGCAGGCAGTAAGTCAGCACAGGAAGAACCCCGAGGAAAGGTGCCAAAGGGTGGCACAGCAGGTCTGTCTGTCCCCATGCTTGTCTCATGGGGAGCATGCAGAAGGCGACCCTGGTGTCAGCTCTTTGTCTCCAACAGCTGACAAGCTCACCAAGCTCTTTACTATTTTCTCTTCCTCTCCACAATATTTGAGACAGGTGATCTCTCCTGGTCTCAGAGAGTCAGGACAGAATTTGCCAGACTCCAGAAGGTGGCTCTGGGTCATGCTATAATTTTGTAAAAAGAACTTAGGCCTACATAGTGATGGTTTTGAATGTAAAAATTAAAAAGAGCCATTGAAATTAGAAAGCACAAGAGGCAGCAACTCCAGGACAGGACATCCTTAATGTGGACTCCAGATGTCCTTAATGTGGAGACTTGTGCTAACACAATGGCAAAAAAGGATCAGTCAGAAGATTTGGACACAAAAAATACTCATAATTCTGAATGTGTGCTCTGGTGACTCTGTATGACTTTCTTACTTTGGACTGGAAAACTACCTGAAGAAACCAATAACTCTAAGAGTCAAGTACTGATTTACAGAACACAAAGGAAGATTTGAAAAACCCAAGAATTTGTAAGGGGCTGGCATAAAGGTACACAGTAATCCTACCTGGGACTTCTATAAGATCAGAAGGTTCTATGAAGACAGAAATCCTCAGGTATCAGCATGAGATGAAAGCAAAGCACAGTGCCAGATGAAAGCTGAGACACAAGGCCCTTTCAGGAAGAAAAACAAAGGGAGAAGCAATGCCGACTCAATTAAAAATCAACACTGTTCAGGGCCACAGAATCTCCCTTCACTTCCTAATTTCCAGGGTCCGTCCAAGGACTCAGAATGCTTGCAAAGGGACAGTGATATTAGAATGTGTTTTCATGGAAATCTAGATCTTTAGAGATCTGTACATGTTTAACTTATTTATAAAAACTTGCTGAGGACCACATTATCCATTTTCCATCCTCAATGCAGGAGAGTTAATCTCTCCATACTTAACGGGAATAGCCAGAATAATCATCTACTACTCCTAAGGCCACCAAACCTTTTATTGCCAGGGAACAGAAATAGAAGAAATGATTTGGAAAAACAAATTAGAAATTGGTGGGGAGAATTTTATGATGGCAATACAAAGAAGAGAAGAGAACTGCTCTCTGGAGACTAATAATGAATTTAGTTTTAAAATGCTGAGTTTTAAAGGTTGATGGATGTCTGGGCACAAGTGATAGGGGGTGGTGAGAGAGATGGAGAATTGTCAATTCAAATCTGACAGATAAAGCCCCAGAGTACCCAACTCCTCAGCACAATAATAAATGCACTGATGTGCAGCCAAAGCCAAATTTCCACCAAGATAAATCTCAAAAGATAAACCTGCAGAGATAAATTTCATCTATATGGCTATATACACAAGCATGTATGTGTCTGTGTCTCTATCCATCTATAAATCATACTCGTAATTAGTAATGTGCTAACTACATGTCTGTTCTCACTAGATGACTGCTATAAACACAGGCTGGGCGAGGAAAGACACACAGCATCGTGTTTCAGGTACCTGTCTACAAAGAGCTTCTTAATCCTCTCTGAATGTATGCATGCATGGGCAAGCCTCCAGGCTCTCAGGTAAACACATCTTTGCTCTTAATAATCTGGGAATACAACGATATGAAATGAAAAACAATCAAAACGATGCTTTCCATCTCCATACAGCCCCAAAACAGAAATTGCTGGTGCCACCTATTGTTGAAAACACAGAACTGAAGGACTGGTTTCTAAACTAACTTCCACAGTGAAACTCTGCTCTGTTACCTTCATGTATGTAAAGTTTCAAAATCCACCCACTAGGACAGGCACGTAAACAGAGTTCTGTCTACTCCAAAATACAACAAACATGTCATGGGCATTTTCAGTTTCTATGTGATGGTTTGTTGTGTACAAGAATCTTGCAATAGTTAATTATTTTAATGTAAAAAATCACAACGCAGTTTTGTATAGACTGGCAGAGAATGAACTACAAAATAAATAGGTACTAAAAAACACAATTTCAGAATATGTATTGAAAAAGGGGACATATAAGGATGCACATATAAAGATAAGTACAAGGCTTGAAAGTAAGTATTCGCTGCACCTGCTTTTACTCTGTAAAAATTTCACCACATACACATATTCTGAAAATCCTCAAAGAATAATTTAAAATGAATTATAGTTTGTAAATCAACAGTTGATATTAAACTACTCCACTGAGGTACCATGGTGCCTTTTATTAATTGGTTCTGACAGGCATTTTGGCTGGAGAGGGTAATGAGTCACGAGGTAACTGGTCTGAGAAAGTTCTAGCTTGTGTGTGGTGTACCAAACAAATGAAAAGTTGCAGAACAAAATTTTCACATTAGTACTAATTGAGTTTCAAATTAGACAAGCTTCAGAGCAGTGAAGTACCAAGGTATAGAAAAATAAAGACTGTCAAGATACCTAACTTTCATTGGTTATCATAAATGTTATGCCTATTTTTCGTTGGCTATCTCGATCAACAACTGGATTTCAGAATCAGAGCAAAAGAGCACAGAGGAAGGATTGGAGCATGGTGGTAGATCTTTGATAGGGTTTGCACTTGATCTTAGCCAAAAGGCCAAGAAGCGATGATCTTTGATAGGGTTTAAAAGGAGGACTGAAGCAGTTTTTGCAGCATAAAGCTGCATTTAAATTTCTTAAGGCACATTTAAAAGTGTCCTCAAAGCATGGATATTCCCTGCCTTTCTAGGCTTATTAAGATATTAAAAAAGATAAATAAAGTAGTTCCTGTTTTATTAACGCTTGCTTTTCTACAAAGCTTTAATAGAAAGTTTTCACAAAATTTTTACTTCATATTTTAAACAAATAAGCAAGGAGACCATAACTCATGGTTTCTCAGCTACTTCATAACAACATACATGAAAGTTAAGCAGGCCCTTATACTTGAGTACATATATCAAATGTCACACCTCCTGAAAATTGATTCACAAGAATAATTTCTTTAAAAGTACTTATTTCTTAATATTATTCTCCTGAACTTGAGATAACACTGACATTTATACTAAAGGTGGAGCTCTGAAATTTTTTCTGAATATTACCCAATCACTCTAATACCAGGAAGAAACTAAATCCATTAATTTATGAAGCAATTCTGCAAGAAAAAGAAGGAGGACAAGCAGACAGCACTACAATAGCACGTCAGCATTCCTGAGGAAAGAACCAGAAGTCAGCCCTGTAGGTCCAAACTGAAAAACTGTCTCTTGACTTGAACATATATTTTACCATCTTACAATTTTAATTTAAAAAAAGAGAAAAACAACAGATATTATCAGTTTTAAAGGCAAGATGAATCTCCACTGTACAGAAAAGAAACAGAAATACAGAAAGTGGAACTGAAGGTAAAGAAGTGCAAGACTCTCAAGTCCAAAGCAGGAAGGCAGAAGGAGCAGAAAACTAGTCTTCTAAAGGGTATATGAAACCAAACTGCCACATGCTAGACAAGAATTTACTTCACTTTTGTACTTCAAGTCAAAGACCAAGGTAGATTACCCTTCCTTCTCTGCAAATACCTAACCTCCCACACATCTGTAAATGAAGCTGTACAAGGTAATGGAAGCCCAACTCTCTAGGTCTCCAGGTTGATCAGCAACTATGGCCTTAGAGAAAGGGGAAAGAAGCCTTCAAAGAAAAACTGAGTCAGGTTCCCTGCTTGCTTCATGATTTTGTGTCAGTCTCCAAAGCATCTCAGAGCAAGGAAACATTAAGCCCCAGTACGACATTTAATTATCTGCTGGGCCAGGGAAACTAGGTGAAAGCATCTACAAAACCACAAAAGTATCAGTCTAAAAAAAAAAAAAAAAAAAAAAAAAAAAAAAAAAAAAAAAAAAAATTCCTCACATTCAAAATGAGCCCACAAACTAAAATTCCGAGACATATAAAAGAATTGAATTCTAAGAAAGTCAAATCAACCATCAAGTTATGAATTTAGCCCAAATGAAATTAATTTCACAGAATAGTCAAGAAAAAACTTTAAACATGTTTAGGATGATTAATGAAATTCATGAATAAAGAACCAACCATTATAAAGAAGTATGAATTTATGAGAATAAAAAGGCAAAGTAAGTACAGGTAGACATTAAAAAGAAACAAAAATTTTGGAACTTAACAGTATAATAAACTGAACTTGAAAATTTCAAAAAATGGAATAGAATGTGTATTTGACACATTAAAAAAGAAATTAATTAAGAAGATTACGCCAAGGATTATGCTGCTTTACTTAAAAGGAAACAAGGGCCAGGGATGTAGCTCAGTGGTGCTACATCTGCCTGGCAATCACAAGGTCCTGAGTTCAATCCCCAGTGTGGGAAGAAAAAAACAAAAAACACTTGAAAGAAAACAGGAAGGAAATAGTCTTCTTTAAACTTAAATTTCAATTAAGAGACTTAGATGATATACTGACAAGCTGCAGTACCTATCAAATAATAATTTCAAGAGAAAAACAAATGGAAGATCTAGAAAGGTAGAAAATTCTGAAAGATCTACCAGAACAGGAAAAAGAAAAAGTTATTGGATTAAATGAATGCCTGGGATACATAATGATATATTCACACCTAAATACACTGTCATGCAACAGAAAAACACACAAAGAAAGCAAAATTCTCAGAGAAACTGTAGCTAGATGGTTAATAAACTTAACAGCAAAAAGTCAATGGCAACAACAATAAAATCTTCAAAGTGCTGCAGAAAATACACATCAATCAAGAATTTTATCCCCAACTAAAGTATCATTCAATCATTAAGGCGGGGTAGTATAAGGGTATTTCCAGATATTCAAATCAGAGACTAACACTCACAGACCACACAAGGAACATAATAAAGGTTGTAGTTCAAGTGGGCCTGAGCTGGCCAAGGCCCTCTGGTTGTCACAGTGTTCCTGTTAAACACCTTCTCTCTGTTATACAGTAAGGAACTCCCACAAACAATACTTGCTCTCAGTTACCAAAAATCAACAGAAAAATTTTGGCATTCTTAAAGTAAGGTTTGAATAAATTTGTGTAGTTTTACAACTCAAAGCATTATATTAACAAATGAAACAGAGGAGCCTGCCTTTACTACCATTTACTTACTGTGTGACTTTGAGCAATGTGATCACTACTGAGTGTCCTTTTATTTTAAACACAGACAATACATAATATTTAATTCAGTAGTTTATTTGGAGGTTACTATGCAAGAAATTTTCTAAACTTTATATGAAGACTAACAGATTACTACAAAACAATAGCTACATACTTCTCAGAGTAATCATATCAAAGAAAGAAATTGGGGGAGGTTTTTAAAAAGGCATCTAAAATTAGGAAATTACCCATGTTAATCTTATTCTTCTATTTTTTCCTCCTAAAATTTCCTTTAACTAAGTCAGGTTTAAATATGAAGCACTAAGAAGTAAATGTTAGGTCAGCAGGGTGTGGTAGCACACACCAATAATCACAGCACTCTGGAAGGCTGAGGCAGGAGGGCTGTGAGTTTTAAGCCCAGCCTGGGCAACCTAGTGACATTAGTAAGATGCTATCTCAAAATAAAAAAGTTTAAAAACTGACTGGCGATGTAGCTAGCTGGATTTAATTCTCAGTCACACACACACACACACACACACACACACACACACACACACACAAAATGACCCAGGTAGGCAACCTGACCATCCCAAAGAAGAGACTGTCAACCATAAAACACTCTGGGTAGAAGGACGGGGCAAAATATTTTTGTGTTTGGGCCAGTTTCTTTTCTGTTCTAGAATGTTATCCACTACTGTACTCCCAAGACTAACACTACCACCACATGACAATAAAATCTGAATTAACAAGGAGGAAAAGTTCCATTGACAAATTACATAATTTTGGTACCACTTATATACATAAACAGATGCTTATTTTTTCAATGAAAAGAATTCCCTCGCTGTCTTCAATCTGTGAACATGGCAGACAAGGTGATACCCTGCTGCTCTTGTAGTTAACTGCTGCTTCTCTTGTGACAGTCTCCATCCGAGTGCCCAAAAGTCATAGCCAGCCAGTGTCACCAATCTAGGCACCAGCCAGGGTCCCTCCTAAAAGGCCTCTACTTTTTACCAGGACTTGGGCCTGCTCAAGTTCTATTCAACGCTATCCACCCTGAGGTGTCCAGAACTTCCTTCAATCCCTCCAACCTTGGCTCAGGGATGCTGTTCAAGGACAGGGAAATCTACAGGGTTCAGGGGACGCTCCCGGGGTACTTTTAAAGATTCTTGCCTCTAAGATGTGGTGTCACTATTGTAGTTCAGCTACACAAATCCTCATACCCAGCTTTCAAACTGAAAGACCTTCGACTAAAGTCACTACACCTAAACCACTTGCTGCAAACCATTTAACCAATGATTAGTACGTTAGGTCTTTTACACCACCCCTGCTCCTCAGTAATTAGGGGTGAGAAGTCAAGCATGAGATAATTTTAGAATCTGAGGAGATACTTGGCTGCCCTCCTCGCCCTCCTCCCTTCCATGTCTTTCAGAAGCAGGAGATCCCAGGGACAAGACATCATGGCAGGGAGTGGCAGGATCACGTGATCCTGGAGATTCGGTTATCTGCCACACTGGCCATACCACCTTCAACGAGACTTTTCACCTCACCGCACTGTTGAGAACTAAATGAGACACCAAATCTGTAGCGTGCCCAGCAGAATCCAGCATGCGTGAGAGATCCATGAGGAATAAACTACTAGTGTGTGAACATCTACCCGTAATGCTATATGGTTAAGTGACCTGGTCACGATCACTCCGCTAGCTCAAAGGAGGCTCATCTTACTCTTACCTTCCTCACCACAACTCTGGAGTTAGGATTCACAAAGGCACCACTGTACACACTCCCAGGCATCAAGTCTCAACTGTCTCAATTAAGCATGGAAAGTGCACCCATCAGACTTAATAAACATGCAATGAACGGGTCAGTGTGTAGAAGGAGATAGGGAGGATCTCCTGATGTGAGTACAGGAAGAAAGCTGGTGTGTGTGTGTGTACTGCTCAGGACTCAAAATGGAACTTTCATCAGCTTCAAGTTTCTCACAATTTCACCTCAGTCACTCAGCTACCCTGGAATTCAGCTCAGTGTTTCTTACAGCGATTCAGTCCTTTTGGTAAGCGCCAATCAGAGCAGAAGAATTCATTCACACACACCCCCAGTTATTCCTAGTGGCTCTGAGCTAGCACCCTTCCCCATGGCCAAAGTCCTCCTTTCTGTACTTCTTGGAACCAAGGGCCTCTGTGAGTGTGAATGTGTGTGTATGTGAATCCAAGTGTGAGTGTTAAAAAGGCGCTCAATAAAGGGGACTGAAGTATTCCCGACGCTAGAAAAATCTTTCATCTTGGATGGAAAACAAGATCATTATCATTTAATCACTTTGCTGTACTAAAACATCAATAATAGTGGGTCTGTGTTCTGCTTAAAACTGATTAAAGAGAACCAAAAGAAAGAAACAGAGGACTGAGTCAAGCTCTCTCTGCAGAACGCATCCCAGCATACTGATGAACTTCTTTTTCAGACGCTGCCAATGGACAGAAACAACAATCACCCCTAAAGAGCAAAATAACTATGTAAAAGGGATTTTGAGTATGGCTCAAGCTGCTTACTGATTAACGATTTTGCACACAACACTCTGCACAAACCTGCGTAGTCATTGTTCCTAGTAAAACAAGCCTTTGTTGACAACTGGAGACAAATGATCCTTGCTGACAAGTTCACTGTTCTCACACAGCTTAATAGTTGGAGCGCTACTCCCTGTCCACAGCCAGGAAAACTTGATGTGGTTGTAAAAAAAAAAAAAAAAAACAAAAAAAAGCAAGTAAGAAAGAGAAAAATTCAGAGGAGAAACCTTTTGTTTTGAAGGTGAGAAGACTGCTGCCCTCATGCGCTAAACATGTTTGTGGTTTATATGTTTGTCTCCTTCACTTATTAAAATTGCAAGTTTTTAAATAGGTTCAGCTCCAGGCAGTTTATAATATTCACAATTCCCACTTCTAAAAAGTATTTTCCTTTTCTACAAGGGTTGGGATGTGACAGATTGAATATTTGTTTTTATGTTTAAACAGTTTTTCGTTACAGTATTTGCAAATATTGGCTGTTAACAGTGAACTGTAGAAGCAAACCTAATTTTAAGAAAACCTGGGTGGAAAAATATCTGAAATGTCAAGCAGAACAGTCTAATTTCCACATGGGAAAAATAAGTCACTTCAAAGTGACTGTCAATAACAAGTTACTTACTCACAAATAGTGTGGAGGCCCTGCTATATGAAAGTCATCTTTAGATGCTATCTTATCCAAAATATCTAATTTATTCAAATTTAATCTATTCCCTAAGTTCTTAGGCCCACATCTCTTACACAAAACAATGACAATCTGAAAAAAAAATCCCTCCAGTAAAGGCTACCTAAAATGTCTCACTGGCAGGTTTTCTTTTTTGCCCAGATTAACTTATTATACAGGTTTTTTTAAGTCTAGTATTCTGCTAGGGATGACTCAACATCACCTCAGCTGAGAATCATTTTCAGTTGCACTAAACACAGGAATTCTCCACCCTGTGTAGCATCAGCAGGCCCAGGTGGCCACATCTACTCTGCCTCCCTGTGAAAAATCAGAAAATGCTTTAGTAACTATAACAATAAGCCTAACCAGTCACACAGACATACATTTCTCTTACTCATCCTACTTCAAAAATAATTTTAAGAAAATACTCCAACAAGGAAAAGGGGTACTGTGCAAAGATGTTTACACCAGGTTATTCAAATAGCAAAAATACGCTTTATTTTTTTTTTTATTGAGTTTATTGGTACATTTAGGGATACAGTACAGTTACATTCATTGTTGGGATCATGTACCTTTACATGGCAAGTCTTGATTCTCATTTTTTTCCCCTTACCTCTGCCCTCCCTTCACCCCCTCCTCCCCTCCCCATCTACAAACACTTTATTTTCATCTTTTCATTCTCTCACATTTTTTTCTTTTCCCTTTTTGTTCTTCCCCTACGTATCACACCTTCCCTACATCTTTAGCTCCTTTCCTCCCATTTCTAAATGTCAGTAATCTTATTAGAATCTTATGCATTGTTGCAGAATATTCACACCAGGGAAACTATTTGGTATTTACACATGTGGGACTTATTTATTTCACTTAGGAGTATATCTTCAATATGTATCCATTTTCCTATGAATGAATCTATTCTCTCGCTCTTTATGGCTGAGTAATATTCCATTTTATAGAAAAACCACAACTTCTTTATCCAGTTTCCAACGGATGGGCAAATAGGTTGTTTCCAAGATTTAGCTATTACAAACTGTGCCGCTATAAACATGGGTGCACATACTTCTCTGTGATATGATTCTTTTAGTTCTCTTGGAAAGATACCCAACAGAGGGATGGCTGGGTCAAATGGAACCTCCAGTCCAAGCTCTTTGAGGTATCTCCATATTGATTTCCATAGTGGTTGCACTAGTCTGCACTCCCACCAACAATGGAGGAGGGTTCCTTTCTCCCCACAACCCCGCCAACATTTGTTATTGTGTGATTTCTTGATAGCAGCCATTCTTTGTGGGGTGAGGTGGAATCTTAGTGTTGTTTTCATCTGCATCTCTCGAATGACCAGTGATGTGGAACAGTCACATGGCACCAGGTGTAACAATTCCCAATTTGAAACTATACTACAAAGCCACTGTGATAAAATCAGCATGGTACTGGCAAAGAAATAGGCCTGAGGATCAAAAATACGCTTTAAAATAAGCTAAATATCCAATACAAGACACAATCCAGTAGCCTCTGGGTGGAATATTATGCAGCCATAAATATTACGACAACAGGAAGAATAAATAAGTATTCATGGCAACTTTACAGTATCTGGAAAATATCAAAATACAAATCAAGTCTGTAATAGGATTATAAACATTTTAATTAAATATGCAAAAAGTATTCTGAAGTGAAAGATAGAAGTTTCTATTTCAACATTAGTCCAATAAACCCTGAGGCATGGCTGGAAACCTATAAATGATACTTTTATCACTTGGGACTAATTTACTTTTTAAACTACCAATCTAGCTTTTTAGTGTGGCACTTTCATTGTCTAATTCTACTATCACTTTACCCCAGTTCTATAAATGCAGTTTTTAAAGTATGGTTTATCAAACTGATGTTTCTAAAGACCTGATTAGTCCTCTATAATCAGACCCGCCTTTTGTTTTGCAGTATTTTTCCACTGTTTCACTTGAGATTAATTTCAAATTAAGAATGTAACTACTGACAGGCTAATTTCTTTCTTCCTGTTTTGGGAAACACTAGAAACATTTTCTCTTTTCCAGTACTCCCCTACTTAAGCACTTTGTTCAGTTTTGTACAGTTTTAAATAACTCCCCCTTCCTTAATTCCCTAGCCCAGCATTTCCACATGAACAAGCTGCAGTTCTTTCATTCTACCCTTGACCAGGGATTATCAAGAACTCCTTCCTCTGGAGCTCTACCTAAGAATGTTCTAGAACAAAAATGTTCCTCAGGAATTTCCTGTTGCCATCTTGCCTTGTTTCTTTAGGGGTGAGCACAAAGTCAGGGGTAAGCTTTTAGAGACACACTCTGTCAAAGAAACTTGGGACTTCTCATGCCTGCCTCAGGTGGAATTTATGTATCCCTCCAAAGTACTTCCTAAAAGACTGAAACAATGTAACAAAAAAGGAGAGAAGTGATCTCTTCAAACACATTCAGTATTATTCTCCCCTAACCTCTCCCCAAAATAGATGATATAAAAGAAGGAATTGTTACTTTGATAGGAAGGGAATGTGAATGTAACTATAAAACCTTTTGGGTTTGAGAATGAAACTGTCTACCCACATGAAAGAAGATACTAATCATCCCCCAACATTCTAACTTCCTTCCTCATATACCTAGACCTACCAATTTACCACTTAACAAAGAAAGGCACCCAGCAAGTCCCCACCCTGCAGTACTAAACCACTGTGACTACCTGAACTCAGAAGGCCCATGAGAACCAACCAAACACCATAACCCTTTCTGGTAGCAGAACGAAGTTTCCACCATTGATTCCTCAGTTCTTGATGTTAAAATGAACAACTTTCTGAACAACAGCTCTTTTTCTGTGTCACCCTTGAGTCAGACACCTATCCAAAGTATAGCCTGCCCACTTGACATCTTTCTTCCAGGGTTGGCTTGCTTTAATTAAACCTTTAAACATCAGTGTTCCTAAGCCTTCTGTGAGTCAGGCTTTCCCTCAGTAATACTTTTGAAATTACCAGGTTTTGATGGTCACCTATCAAAGTTTTCACTTCCCATGATGAATCGTAGCCAGTGTCTTCCACCCCTGTGGGTGAACTCCTGATATTTCTGCATTCTATATTCCTAGAAGTAGGCCTGGGTTATGGCCTGCAGCTCTGTGTCATTCCTGGAGACGTGGCAGGGCAAGTTCTACTACATCATGATTCATGAGAAAATTTGCATGACATCATCTCAATTCATCAGTCCCTGGGATCTTGGTACCAGTGTTGAATAGCTACATTAATGCTCTCTAGATTTCCTTAAATTAAATGTAACAATGCAGGAAAAGAGAGGGCAGGGAGAGAAAGGGGAAGTAAAAAATAATTAAGACGGGATATGGACATGTACCAATTCCCCAAGATAACTGCAATTATTATGTATTGAAAATATATACTGATAAAGTACATACTTAAAAATTCAGTATAACAAGGCCTGAACCTTGAAGGCTGGAGAGGATCCGAATAATCTCTTCCTTCTCAAAGACACACACTACTAAGTGATGTGAGGGTTTTATGTCATTTTTCTATTTCCTACTTTCCTCTGCTTATTTGATGATAACTAGGCTATTAAGTAGGTTTGAATATACCATTCAAATATACCAACAGATGATTAAAAAGTATTTCGAGGCCACATCTAAATGCAGTCGAAAAACGACTATGATCAATAGGACTGCCCTGGGTACTAATTCAGGAGTATCATCAAACAGAACATACATTTCCTAATTCTGAATCATTAGACCTTTACCACAATAAAGGCTGACAGTCCTTGTCTCACTGGTCTGCATTATTTTATTCATTATTAACTTTTTTCCAACTTCTTTCTCTCAAAAAAAAAAACCCTTAGCAATAATGAGCAAGATTATAAGATGGTACTAAATCAGAATAGTAATAGATTTATTTTCATCTTATAGTCAATATGCATTAGTCTTCTGATCAGAAGATCAGAGGAAAGCCAAAAAAAAATTAGAAAAAATTTAAAACACAAGATGGAAGCCCAAAAGGAATGACAATTAGTAACATAGCTCTGTTCATCAAATTCCAGTGCAAAATAAAAACAAAGAATAAAGCTGGGCATGGTGGTGCATGCCTGCAATCCCAGTACTTGGGAGGCTGAGGGAGGGGAATCACTGTGAGTTCGAGACCAGCCTGAGCTACATAGTGAGTTCCAGGTCAGTCTCAACTACATAGTGAGATCCTGTCTCAAAAAAACAAAAACAAAAACAAAGAATACACATGCATACATGCAAACCTATGTGTGTAGAAATATACCTTAAAACTAAACTTTCTTTAATTTCTTCCAAAATACAGAGTCCACATTAACTTCTCTCTCCCTGGGCTAATACCTTTTATAATACAACCTTGCCAGAATTTCCTTGCCTGTTTGCGTACACTCTGAAACCCAAAGGCACATTAAATCAAGATAGGATTAAGTGTGGTCTGGGTAAGCAGGAAAGACAATGCATCTACAAGTACTTCCTAACAAAGAAAAACAATCTCCAGGGCTAAAGAAAATATGTCCTAAAGCAATTCACTGTCAACTTTTTTCTATGACTTTTGTTTCTTTGTTATCCAATGTGAGTGAATTTTGCAGTATTCTCACCAGACAGTTACATGTCTATCCTGTGATTCTGGGTCCCTCAGCAATGACGTGGACTCACAGAGGTGCCCTGGAGCCTGAGCAGAAGGGAAAGCCAGTGTGCTGCTGGGGGCACTTCCTGACACATCCTCTAGCTCTGGAAGAGTTTCCAACCTGGTCATTTCAGGATCATGCTGTCTTCTAAGATCTCCCAGCACAACACAGGGCTATTTTTCACCTTCTAATTCCAGGGAATCTCCAGGAAATGGAGAAAAATGTGTGCCAACCAATCTATAGAAAACTTGCCCAGACTTGGATGTCATCCAGGAAATCTTATACTTGTTGCTCAACAAGACCCTTTCTGAGGAACAATTCCCTTTATTCAGAGCTCTGTAGGAATCCATCTCCTCCCTCCTGGGTGAAATCAAACACACAGTGGCACACCAAAGGCCCACACTCCACAAAACACCGATTCCCACTGGTTATTGGGCATGACCAGTGCATACCATGGAAACACCCTGGCTGATGGAGGTTGCTGAACAACAGTTTCCTGTACTAAATGGGTCCCCAAACTCAGAGGACACACTCCCTGTCCTCACAATGGACACTAATCCTGCTCTTATCCAACAGCAGCTAGCCAGGTGTGGCAACTACACACTCGCCATGTTTGAGTGGAGACACACTGCACAAACTACATGCTGGAATCAAAAGACAGCACAAAAAAGGTAAAATATCTTATTACTGATTTTCTACATTCAATTATACATTGAAATGTTGTAGTTGTAGTGTTTTTTTTTTCTTTTTGCTAAACTGGGGACTGAGCCCAGGACATTTGCACTGAGCTACATCTGTAATCCTTTAATTTTTTTTTTTTTTTCCCTGACACAGTCTCACTAAGTTACTAAATTTCCCAGCCTGGATGTGAACTTAGGATCCTTCTTGCCTCAGCCTTTCAAAGTACTGGGATTGCAGGCATGCACCACCACATCTGGCTAGATCCAGTATGTTAAATAAAATATGCCATTAAAATTAAATGGGCTGAGGATTTGGCTCAGTGGTTCTGCCACCCGCCTCGCAAGTGTAAGGGCCCAAGTTCAATCCCCAGTACCAAAAAAATTAAAAAATTAAAAAAAATAACTTCACTTGTTTTCAGTTTTTGATGTGGCTACTAAAAATGTTTAATTATATTCATGGGTCATCTGTGTGGCTTGTACTGAATTTCTAGTGAACATAATTACTCTAGACAAGCTATAAATACAGAAAAAAAAGATTTCAGTGAATTCCAGACCAAATTACCAAGATTATCCCTGGAACTACTTGGTCCCACATTCAAGATCCCCAACTTTGGGTCTTGAAGACCTTCCATCTTCAAGAATCCTCATTTAAGAAACAACCCTACAGGGAAGCTTTTACAGTAGCAAACCTACTTAATTAAGGGCAGCTTAGCAAGCTGATAGGAGACTCAGGTCTTATTTAACCTGTGACAGAGTTCAGGAAAGAGGAAGAGGTAGTGGCCAGGAAGGATCAGTCCAAAGTGATTGAAGGGAAGGGCTGTCACAAAAGCAACTTTCCTTGCAGTCTGAACTCAGGAGACAGAGCTTCAACCCTTTAACTTTGAAGTTTCACCTTTAAGACTTGAGCTGTTGTGAGGATAGGGAAAAGGGAATAAGGGGAAAGGAAAAAAATATGAGAAAATGTAAAAATGGAATTAAAGTGTTTGAAGGTGGGGAGGGGAGGAGGGGGGTGAAGGAAGGGTGGGGACAAGGGGAAAAAATGAGAACCAAGACCTCTCATGTAAAGGTACAAGATCCCAGTAAGGAATGTAACTGTACTGTCTACCTAGAATGTACCAATAAATTCAATTTAAAAAAAGACTTAAGCTGTTTATCTAATTGTCTCCTTTTAATGTCTATCAGAATTGTGGTGTACATTTATGCATTTGTGCGTGTAACATATTCGTTGTATTTTCTATGCATAACTATATTTACACATGCATATGTGGACAGATACACATACATATGTACACTTATAATGCTAACACAGATGTGCACATTTAGTATTAACACCTTTCGTGGTTAATTTGAAAACTGTGGATGAGAAGTGGGTTATGCTTTTTAAGTCTTTTTTCTATTTAGCAGATTTAGAATAAAGAATATATAGGAAGATTTTTATCATTTTAGGATAACTCAGATTACACCCAGGAAGCAAGACTTAATCATTCTCAAATACACAAAGGGTTATTACAAAGGGACATTATATCAGTAAGAAAAAATCCTAAATGCTTCTGTTGCGGTTTAAAACAGGGAAGCCTCTCAACTGCTGGAATGGATTAGGTGTGGTCCACATTGAAGCTAGGAGACCAGATGGCGAAGTTTCTGTCACAATGATTTTTTATACACACTCACCTACTCACCTAGAACTTCCCTCTCAGAATACCGGCATCTTTTCAGCCCCAACTAACACGTCAAGCATTCTGTAAATCCTCCTGGATCACCTCACCCCCACACACACACATCTCTGGAAGTCCTCCGTATAATGTGCTGCTGCTGATTCTTTTGCAGCCAAATCTCAACTCACCAGAAGAGCTGCTTTCTTCCATTTCCCTTGTGAAAGACACCAGAGTTGTCTGTGGCACAGTGAACGTCTTGGCTAGGACAGCTTTCCAATGTGCCGATGTGCCCAGCTCCCACCAATGCAGTTGAGTATTTACTAAGAGTCATTGTTTGTTGCCAAACCCATTTATGACAGACATGGTTATGACAGTTGTATGCTGATAGTATTTACATAATTTAATTAAATATTTCATAAAGTCAGTAGAAAAAGAAAGTAGATTATTTTCTAGGGAAAATTCGCTGAAAAGAGTTTTCTTTTTTAAAAACAAAAAGGTAAACTACTCTTAAAATACTGTTGCTAAATTAGATGTGGGGTAGATACCTGTAAGACATCTGAGAGGAAAACTGTGAATCTAAAATGATTCCACACCTTCGACAGCTTCACAAATATTTTTAAGTTCGCATAGCACGTTAAAAGAAATCGAAGCTCTTAAATTACGTATGAGTTATGCCAGAAATATAACTAAAGTGGGCTCCAAGAAGAACTTCAATCAAAAGACTTTGGTCCTGCATCAAAAGACTGATAAATACGCATAGATGTTTAGGTTGCTGTAACATGTTTAAGGTATTTATCTAAGCTTTGTGACTTACCACCTGAAGCAATTTTTAAATGACCTGAGCATTAGTCCAGATCGTGTCAGTTTGGGAGGGATTCTACTTGTAGATATAGATATACGGCCTCAAATCTTACAAAGACTTCTACTGCTCTTAGAGAATAGGTCCTTGTAGCCCACAGCCTTTACCATTCCACACAAGATCAAATGTTTTACAAAAGGTGGAAGTTATGATTTGCTTAAGGAATCAGAACAACCAAATTCTAGTGCTGACTGCCCACTTGACAGCTTTTGACCTTGAGCAGATTTCAGGCTCTACATATGTAAAATGAGAAACATAGTAACTACTTATTTCATAGTGCATTGACAGGAAACAAGGCAGTCAAAATTATAAAGGCACTTGGAAAAGCAGGAGAGAGCTATACACATGAAAGGGCGTAATGGTCCATGCTGAGAACTTTCTTCCTAAATAATTAAAGAGAAAAATACATGGTGGAAGAAAGATAGAAACAAACTAGCAACTCCGTAAGACCTCAATGACATGAAAGGGCTGGTTTGAAAACTGATGTTATTTCTAAGTGCAATCCATAAGATTATTGTCTTTCCTCAAATGCTTTGTCACTGGCTGCCAAAATGGTCTTAAAACACCAGTCAAGTAATGCCATTTCTTTCCCCCCAACATCCAATAACTTAGCACTGCCAACACAGTAAAACTGCACAGAAGGACTTCAGAGTACCGCTCCTCCATAGTTTTGCAACCTTGTCTACCATCACACCTTGCCGTGAGTCACAAGGGACAAGCTGCCCCTGAACACCTCCCCCCTGCAGATTCTGGCCTGCAGTGGGTTCTTTCCAGAAATCTATGACTGAAAAACACAAAATTCTCACCTTCACCATTCCTCAAATTCCCCTGGATTCCCATCATGATTTATATTTGTATTATAATCCTAATTCTGCTTTAGACTATAACAAGCCTACTTTGCTTGTTAAACGCCTTTGGGATGGAGCATAGGTTTCTGTCTCCAAGACACTTCAGAGTATGTTAGAGTACCCTGTACTGACCCACAACAGGGCTGAATGCAGAATTTCAGCTTGCTATCAAGGTAGTTTTAGCTCGCAGCTTTTGTTCACATTTGTATCTTCTATTCCTGGTGCTGGCATTTATTTTTCCTTGTACACTTTGACAGCAAACTAGCTAAAAATTAATTCATATCCTCCCTCCCTCTCCCACCCTCTCCTTTCCTCCTCTCCCTCCCCATACCTCCTTGCTGCAGTAAAGTGGGCAGCTCTGCTCTGCCATGTGTTATTTGCCATGATGTTCCACCTTGGCACAGGTCCAAATGATGGGACAAATCAACCATGAACTCAACTTCTAAGCCATGAGTCAGATGAAATCTTTCCAACTTTAAGTTGATTTCTATGAATTATTTTGTCACAGTGACAAAGCTAACACATCTTTCACTTAAATGGTTTGTGATGCTTTTGCTGATCAACATTTGAAATGCTTTTGCATATAAACCAATACATGAAGTAAGTCACTACCTAGAGAAACTAGTCACAGATTCCCAAGAATGCAGGCTCAAAGTGTGCTTCTTAAGGTCTTATTAAAGATAAAATATTTTCACAACTCCATAGACGATCTTGATGGTTATAATATACATAAATTTTTCTCTAAGTGTTACTTTTGGTTGTTTCAAAATTTGTAATATCTCCAACTAAAACTTAAAGAGTAAACAACTAGAAACTCTTAGTTCTCAAGAAACCTAAGGTCCTTGGTAGTCTCAGTGAAGCCACAGCCCACCAGTTCAGGAATGCATTTTCCCAACGGAGTAGACTTCAGGATCCTCACTGACTGCTGTTGACTAAAGGCACTTACCTGATAAGAAATGTGCTCAAGGTTAAAGGTAAGAACTGGTCTCATCGTTTTCCTCCTGTCCTTTCTGAAGACAAAATTACATGGCCCTGTTACACCTATTTGGAGATCTTAAACAGACCTCATCTTCTGTCTCTTAACTCCTAGCATAAAGTGCAAATTATTGTTTCATTTGGCTTAGTGCCTACTGTCCAATGACATAGTCTCTATCATTTTCCCCTGCCCTTTTCACATTACTGAGCTAAACACCAGCACCAAAGGAAGTAAAATTAGCTTCATCTACCCTAAATAAACCAGCTCACACGTACTCTGGGCTATGTATAATATAATAATTTGTGATAAGCAGTTAAATTCTCCAATGTGTTTCTCAACCAAAGAATAGAGTTTCTAAATCACTCTGAGTTTTAAAAGCTGTAGATCTCTGGTCAGCCCTCCTTTCTGTGGTCTTCTTGAGTTTCATATGCTCCAAAACACATGAGAGGGGTCTTCCCCAGCCATGAGAAAGTACTTTGACCAACACAACTAAACTCACAATTTCCTGGATTCTTTCAATAGCTGTGCCCCTCTGTTGACACCTCCCTCAGTCAAAACTAGTTAATTTGAGGGGACATAGCCTTAAAGCTCTACAGATAGTTGTTTTAAAACACAGAAAAGGAAAGATGAACTCAAACATTACAATCTTATGGTAAAATGGAGTCGAGGTATATAGAGAGCTATAGTACCTACATGGTTAATGCACTTACTTATAAATTATACTAAAATATTAATTAATAATATACAACTGCTCAGTGTATAAGAATATATATAGATATAGAAATAAAGACACACATATAATGCCTCATCAAACCAAACGTACATGTATGTCCTTGGTGTGAAGAGACTCTCGCTGAAGGCCATCCATCCATTCTAAAGGATGTTACTAATTCCTGCACCAGAAGCATCCCTATTAAAATCAAGGGCAAGATAATTACTACCACTATTATAATTTAGAATTATCTTGAAGATATAGAGAACTCAATAAGATACAAAATAAAATATCTTAATACTAAAAGAATACTATCTTTCCTGATTGAAAACATGAACCTGAAAACGATCACTAAATAAAACTATATTAAATATGTATAACATATAATTAGCCTATTTAATAATTTGAAGCTACCTCAGAACAAAATATTTGGCTACACCAGTATGGTATTATTTTCATTCTTTTCTCTTTTATCCAAGCAACATTCCACATTCCTAACACGTGGTAATAATTCAACCTCTGTATTTTTCTAATCCTATTTCTAAACACAGTTCTTCAGAGTTACTATCACAAAACTCCAGGCGTCATGCAATGAAGAATTTTCCTATAGCAAACACCAGTGGACCTTTGTGCCTTTGTCATTTGGTAACTGCTCCTGTTCCCTGCACAGCCCTACCAATCATTCCTGAGGCTTCTCTCATGAAAACTCCATAACTTGGGTCAATCTCTTTGTTAAAAGCACAGACGAACAACATATCAACTATTCCGCAAGACTAAGAACTGAGACTACCTAGGGCCTTAGGTTTCACAAGATTTGAGGATCTCTCTCTAATTGCTCATCTTTAGGAAGAACTAACTGACTACAGACTAACAGCCCCCCCAGTTAGTCATTCTCCTACACACAGATAATTAAAAACAGACCCTCCTCATAAAAAACACTGGAAGACGCCTCGTCTAATTCAAATTGCTTACTTCACAGGGAAGAAAAGAGATAAAGTCAGGGGTGAGAGAACTGAGGTAGGAGTTGAAGTTGTTCATATTCCTTTCTATGTATACCCCCTGATAACTCACCAACTCTCCACCCCCATCAACCTATCCCTTATTGTCAAGACAGATTCAGACCAAAGTTAAATGGGGGTTTTTCCAGTTTATACTTCTGATGGCGTCATGCAAGAGTAACCCAAAGAACATAAGATAATGCTTAACCAAGGCACAGGAAGTAGAGCCTGTTCAAACTTGCCCCTATCACAGATGGGGTGGGGATGAGCAGCACCTCCTCTCACTGTGACACACAAACTAGGAAAATAGGTCGACTTTTGAGCCTTTCTGGAATAAAATGTCATTCTGTAATGTCAAGAATAATGTAAATCTTTTTCACTATGTAAGCCAAGGTGTAAAAGGATGAAAACATGTTTCCAGGATTTAAAGACATACTTGAACTATTAATTACTGAGTTATTTTCACCGGAAAGACTAGTCTTTGTTTAGCTCCTAGACTTCCAAGAAGTAGGGAAATTTCAGTATAGGAAGTAGAAATAGAGATGGAGATGGGAAAGGGAACTAGGTGTTTGTATGGAATTAATAGCAGAGACCTTTGGCCTTCCACCTGATTCAGGTCAAGTCTCACACCCTCAGCTGATCAGGTATCGGATAAAAGTCATTAAAAGACTGCTAGTGAACTTTAAGATGCTTCCCAGGCTCACCTTACTCATCAAGCACCTGTTCCATGCCCTGAAACGCAAAGGTCAAGAACTATGTTCAGTTCGTTATTTGCCTAAAGCCTCTTTCTTTGTATCTTACTACTCAGAGCTGTACTGTCCAATACAGAAAGCAGTGACAGAGTCTGTACAGTACCCTGAGTGAAAGGATGATGTCACATTATGTTACTCACTCACTTCTTTGCCTTTCATCTTTTTTGATGGCCATAAACCTGCACTTTCACCAAGTTCCTATTTTGGAGTCTTAACAGCACATGGCCCTGCCTCACAACCCGTGAAAATGGGTCCTTTCCACTCTGTCATCTTGAATCTCAAAAAGATGTACTCTTGTTATGAACAGATACAGACTTTGAGTTTTGAAGCCCTAAATATAATACACCACAACAGTGTATCCTATAATATTGTCTGCAAAGAGGGCAGTCCAACAGATCAGGTAGTCCCCGTGTCATAAAAGATCATGGTGTGAAAGTTTCCATACACAGTAATTGTCTAGAGCTCAGAACACATTTTCATGGACAGGCAAATAAAACAGAAATGAAATGACCTTTCATGAGAGAGGTCTACTCTAATCCCCAAAGTCTCCTGAACCACCTATCTGACTACATGCCTTACAATAGTCCTCTTCCAGAAGCCATGCTGGAATGCTTGCTTACAAGGAGGGCCCAGTGGGGAGGGGCTGGAAGGAGAGAAGATGCTCTCTGACTTTCTCCTGGTTGGGAGTAACTCTAGTCATCTGTGAGCAGGGGCTGCCACCAAGCTGTAACCGAAGAACACTCATTTGACAGAAACTGCATTGCTCATAGATATCGATTATTTTTGCAAATTCATCTAATCACTCATAGGAACCCTTGACAAAGTGCCAAGAGGTATCAATTTGGGGCAGGATTCAGAAAAGTAAAGGGACCCGAGCTACAGAAGGTAGCTGGGGTCCCTTTCCCTCAACTTTTTGCCAGACGTTCAAGATGCTAAATCAAACTTAGCAAATCTCAGTTCATGACACTCTGGTGTCTCAATTTTTTTTTCACGGCACCTCCAGGCCAAGAGAAATACCTAAAAATTCCATGTGTTAAATACGTAGGTCTAACCAATTTTGTAAGTATTCGTGTTCTAACAGCTTGGTACCTATTGAAAAAGAAGAAAGATATACATCATTAGGAAAGTCATGTTTTTATTTCATTCATAATGTACTGCAATTAAAGCCAGATTTGGTGGCACACACCTATAATTCCAACAGTCAGAAGGCAAGAGGATCAAAGTTTGAATCCAACCTTGATGACTCAGCAAGACCTTACCTAGCTAACTTTTAAAAGTCTGGGGTATAGCTCAGTGCAAGGCCCTGGGTTCAATCCCCAGAACTGGGGCTGGAGGAATCACAATAATTTTTAATGGAACACACTGCTGCTGGGCACTACACAGTCTGGAATTAAGATGGGGTACAACCATTCCATTTCCTGCTCCACATTAATCTTTACATGGTGGAGGCTTTTTATCACAGAAAATCCTGAAAGCCCAGCTTTGCAAAGATATGACATCATTGAAAGGAATGCTGTGATCTAATACTGCAACTATGAACTACCTTAAACCAGTGGCTCACATGATAGCTGACAAATGCTGCTTATTTCTATGTTTGCCTCAAAAACATTAAAATAGCCTATAGCCTCCCTAGTAGCTCACTATGGCATTCCATGATGCCTCAGAAAACAGTTTGTGAAAGTGCAAGCCTAGATTAAGTGAACCCATGCTGGTCTGCACTTGACAGTAAGGAGAAAGAACTGCATGGCCTGGATTTAAGTGGCCCTGGGCTTGATCAATGAAGTAACTTTATACCTTCCCTACTAAAAGAGTTCTCACAGCAGCGTGTAAGTGATAAACTACCCAGAAGGCTAACATACACTCTGTAAACTCCAGGGCAAGGAGGAAAGGGGTGTGGTTATTAATGCACAGGTTGCTTTTTTAAACTACTTTGTCCTATGGTATAATGTAGAACAATGTTTAGAACTTTCATGGTTTATGTAGTTTTCACTAATTGACAAACGAGTTCAAGGTTGAATCCATCACAGATTGCTGATAGAAAGAAGCTATGTGCATGTTTTATACATAATCCCATGATTTTATCTCTGGTGAGACTAAAAACTAATGTCTAAAACAAGTTAAGGTTACACTGAAGCCAAAAGGAAGGAAGTGAGGTGTGTCTATTCCTTCATTCATTCAGGCATTCACGCATTTTACAGGTCTTTATGTTTCTGTAACATCCCAAACACTGCTCAGTCACAGGGGACATAGCAAGTACACCAGACACAACATGGCTTTCTACTCTTCCTGAGGGCAACAAGGACCCTCCTCTTCCCCAATTCAATAGAGCATCTTCTCTTCTCCTCTAATCCCAACTCCCACCATCTGACCTAGCTGATCACTCTTTCCTACGTTAATCACTTTGTTCCCTTGGCTCCTACCCTGATTTTCCTGACTTCGTTGGTTGTATCTTACAAGTTTCTTCTTCTTCCAGCCTTCAATGTTGATTTTCCAAGCCTGGGCCAATTTCTCCATCTTCATTCTGTCTCTGGGTGATTCCCTCTAGACTCATGGCCTCGACTATCATCTCTCTGCTATGAACCTCCACTTCTATCTCTAGCTTCCACTTCACTCCAGAGCTCCAGATTTGTATATCCAATTATGTGTTCAACATCCCCACATGAAAAGTCTGATAGATGCCCCAAATATTATACATTTAAAACGGAAACTTCATCTACTACCCCCAACCCCAGATTTCTCCATTTCAGGAAATGGTAAGTATACTACAAGCTCAGGACACGTCTAGAAGTCTTCCTTGATTCTTCTGCTTCTTATTGCCTCAGAACCAATCCCAAGCAAGTCCTATTGAATTTGCTAACCCAAATCTAAATTTCTACCACTACCACCCCAGCCTAAGCCACCAACTATCTCACCAGGCTGCTGCAATAACCTAAATGATGTTGTTTCCATATTTCACCTCCTGTACAGTCTATTTTCAACATAAGAATCAGATGCATTTAAAAATGCAAGTTAGGTCATGAAAATTATTTATTTAAAAGCCCTCAAAGAGTTTCCATCACACTTGGAATCTCTGAACTCCTCTAAGAACTGAAGTGATCTAGTTACACCTGAGCTAAACCAGGCCCTGTACCTGTGCTTTTCTATCTTCCAGGACCAGTTTTCCTTAGACCTTCAGATGGCTCCCTCTTTAGTTGACTCAAAGAAGTCTTCCCTAGAGCCCTTTCTGAAATATTCTCCCCATCCTTCTAATACCCATTATTCTGCTTTGTTTCTCCCGTGGCACTTATTACCCTCTGAAACAGGTATGTACTCAATGATTGCTATTCCCATCAGAATATAAGTTGAGTGCAGTTACTTTGCTGCAGCATAATCTTCTCTCCTGAGTTTCCATCGCCTAAAAGATGACAAGGAAAACACCTCAAGCTCAAAAGACCCAGTTATCTGATGTAGAGTCTGTTGTTTACTACGCAAATCTCACAATATGCTACTTAACATATTACATTTTTATGTGTCAAGAATTATGCTAAAATTCTAAACATCCATTATTTTAATTTTTAAAGTTTTCCACAAATACAAATACAATCCCTTAGCGAGGGTAAGTCTTTTGCTTAAGGTCCCAGAGCTGATAAAGGCAGAGATCAATCACAGCCCTGGTCAACATCCTTATACCACCTCTATATTACTTTCTGGAAAATGGGTTGACTGTGCTAGAATGACTTGTAATACATCAATTCTACCTCCTAACACAGAAAAAGAAGTGCTGTGACTTGCATTGCTTGAAATTTAATTTATATATTAAATCACAAGGCCTCTTTTATTCAAATACTGTACAGGGGAGACTAGTGGTAACAGACAAATACAGAAATGTACACGTAGAGACCATGTGACACATTAGAGTGGTAACAAATCCAATAGGATGCTCATCGTGACATTTTACCACACATATTACCCACACTATGAATTCTCCCTCTCTAAACATGATAAATTTAAGCAAAAACTACTAGAGGTGACAAGTTCATAATCTGGCATCAACCAAAGCAGAACACTTTAATAAAATAAATTAAACTGTAATTCTCAACTTCATCTGTCACCAGGCAAATAAGCTATCTGACTTATGCATAAAGAACCAAACCAAATTCTTGTTTCAAACTTTGAGTACAGTATAGAGTGTTTCCGAAACACAGAGCATTAAGAAAACTTTCTAGAACTTTCTAGCTGAATTCTAAACTGGCTCAAGATCTGACAAGTGCCACAAGATCAAAGATGCAATATTAATTTTGTTTCTTTTTTCTACTCTAACCTAAGTTAGAAGAAACCCTTCTGTGTCCCCTGTCAAGGTTCCAACAGTCTTAGTATCCATGCTACATAGTATACACAAATGCAGCCCTTCATTTTACAAACACACACATATATAACCTCTTATCAACCTCTGGGTTCTTGAATGAGTATGGGATAGCTATCATCTACTATGATAATGATTGAAAAATAAGATAAATAGTAAAAGCTATCCTGACACAATTCAAATATTAGGAAGAATTATCTGGAAAACAAACTATATCTGAATTCAATTTTACCAATGAATATAAGACAAACTATTCTGTTGTTCTAAATTAACCAAAAACATTATCAATTTTGACACTAACAATTCTCAGTACCTTATCTGAAACCCTTCTGGACTCTAAGCCCATAAATTTTGTAAAAGTGCTGATAAAGTGCTACATGCTGAAATGCAACTCACCTAATTAAAGCCTTTGAGGACTAAACAATTCTTTGATAAAATTCAAGATGCTGGAAAATGCGGAAATGAGGTGGAACAGAGGAAAAAGAAAATTCTTGTGAGTAAAGAGAAATGTCCTTACTCAGAGAATAAGAAAAAAGCACTCCTCACAAACCCACATTCCCTCTTTAACTTTACAATCAGGTTCTTTAAGCCAACAAACTCATCTCCTATATTCTAATCTGGGAGGCTATTCTAGTTCCTGGGCCTTTTGTAGTCTCTGTTCTCTGGGTCTTCAGCTTCAGGTCAAAGTCCATATACAAATCACCTATGAAGTGGGGGACAGGACAGCCCCTTAAGAAGCAAGTGACACTAACAGAAGAACCATTCATTTTTGGCTAACCTCCCCAGAAATGAGATGACTTCTAAGTAGGGCCTTGTCAGTCCCTGGCAAGATTAAGCTTTGGATGTCAAAAAAAAAAAAAAAAGAAAGAAATTCAGCAAACAGCGGAAAAAAAAACAACAACCAGCCCCAGTGACCAAATATGTGACTAAAACAAGTCTTTAATCTCTTTATCCTTGACGATCCTTAGCTACTTGGCTATTGATAGTACACTGGTATGAAGTCAATGGCTGACACATATTAGAAAACTTTGTTAACTCTTCCAGTAAGACAGGCTCCATCTACAGGTCCCAGTTCCCAAAGGGGGACCAAGTTCTTTCACTTCACAAATCATACAACAATGAAAGCTACGAAGAATCTGAAATCATTGCCTTCAAGTTCCTCATTCTAAAAGAGCCTAAATTGCTAAATTTATTCTCTTAAACCCTCAAAGAAAGTTAGTGCAGGGCTTAGGCTTTGGGTTTCATTCGCCTGCTCACAAAGCCAGGAGTTTGTATTACACATCACTGTTGAAGAAATGAATGAATTCGCTATCCACCCCACTCATCCATGCATAGATGAGAATAGGTTTTCTCTTGATTTTTATAAAAACCAGACATAATGTGGCTTTAACAGCAATAAGTATGTACTCTGGGGCCAACTGACTGACTTACATCCTGGCTCTGCCACTTACACACTATGTGACCTTGAGCAAATGACACAATTATATCTTAATTTCTTTATCTTTAAAATGGAAGGAATAATAATAATAACTCACCTAATGATACCCACCTTCTAGGGTTTAGGGCAGATTAAATGTGATGTTTTTCATACTAATATATGAAAAACAAGTTACCAAGCATTTATAAACATCTACTATAACATAAACGGTATGTATTGGCTATCATTATCCTTCCAGACTGATTTAAATGAAAAGAGAGTACTTCCCTTTATTTCTCTTGGGGTTTTCCCAAACACTTCATATATACAAGCATCATTGGTACAGAATATTTCAAAAGGATCTCAACAGCATATTTTAGTGTACTTTGCCTAGACCTGACTAGTCTTGTTATTCTCAACAATGTAAGAATCTGAGTAAGAGGTGGAAACAGTTCTACTAGTCACAAATACTCCGACCTGTGTTTTGAGACTCACTGCTGATTCCACAGCTGTGTGAGTACTCCCAGATCTGCAGTGATACTTCAAGAGGGTAGGGCCCTTACTCGGTCACGTGACTCCGGAAAAGGCCCTGGAAGGGCAGCTTGTCGCACTCTCTACTGCTAGCACCAGCTGGCTATCAGCTCCAAGACTCCAGCAAGTTCTTCCCTTTGACACTCCAGCCCTAAGGCAGTAGCTGCTCCCTGAAGCTCCTATCTATGCCTTAACAGACAGGCCTCTCTTCCCCAGCCGGTTTCAGTCCTTCCTTAACTGTCTAACAAATTCCTAACTTTCTGTTAAAATAACTGGAGCAGCTTCTCACTTTTTGACAAATATAACTGGATGAGCATTTAGTCCAAGTTTTCTCACACTACACAAAATCACTGCTCATCATTAAATCAACACACAGCAACTCAAAAGCTTCACCTAAATACGCTTTTTAAAATGACCTTGTAACACTCACAGGGAGTTCTTTTGGGCAAGGGGGGGTCTTGCTAAATTGCCAATGTTGTCCTTGAACTTCTCTCAGCCTCCCAGGATGTTGGAATTATAGATAGGCATGTGCCACTGTGCCCAGCAGGGACTCTGCAATGTCTAATTCAATTCTTCCACCTGAGATGCGGTATTCCTCTCAGCCCGCCAGCCATGTAATTTGTAGACATCTTCCACACCCTCATCTATACACATTGTATGAACAGGACAGTCCTACCAGTGTTTATCAGAGTTTAGCATCTAATCTATTTAATTTCATGATTCTTATTTCTGCTGAATTATTTTAAGTTGCAGTGCAAGTCAAGGGAAGACTGACCATTATTTTGATACAGATATTACTAAGTATTGTCTACATCTCACAAATCATACCATTGAAAGCAAAGCTACTAGATATTTCAGCCAACCATAAAACCTACCTAAATCACAAGAGCATTAGCTAATTCCACTTTTCAATGAAAGCTTAGCTCACTATTTCATTATACCTTTATAATGTGGTTATGTTGGAGCATTTTTCATATTTAAATCCTATTTTAGTCTAAAATGCACTGCTTCTATACTTCTCTTGCATTTCACCTAGGAAATTACATTTATTTTTTAAATTGTGAAGAGTAAGTAGATAATACTGTATTAATTTTGTTTCAGAATAATAACCAACAAAAAATAGGGCTGTGAAACACAAGTTTAGATAGCAAGAAGAAAAAAGCAAAAGAATACCTGTTGGGAACACACCACTGGGGGAAAGTGAGGCCTGACAACAAGGCCATGACGATGTTTTAAAACTCAACTGGTTATTTACCCTTTTCTCTAGGCGAAATGCCACCCCAATGTTTCTCATGGGAGCAGGGGCACTGGAGTAAGACAGGCCTCCATTAAACCTCGGTTGTGCCTCTTATCAGCCATAGAAATGAACCTGAGCAAGTAATTTCACTTCCCTGGGAAATTTTATTACTGGGAGTAATAAAAAATTCCTCACAGTCCCTCAAGTTAAAACTTGCCATTAAATAGACCCTCAACAAAAGTTAATTTCTTTTCTTCTAGATATTTCCTAATCTAAAAGTGTATCCTTGGTGGTGCAAATATGTAATCCCAGCACTCTAGGAAGCTGAGATAGGAGGATCCCAAGTTCGAGCCCAGCCTGGGCCATGTAGTAACCTAGCAAGACCCTGTTTAAAAAAAAAATGAAAAAGGACTGAGAATATAGCTCAGTGTGAAGAATCGGGGTTCAGTTCCCAGTACTGAAAAAAGGCGTGTCTTAAAAGACAGGAAAACCCCAGAAAATAATTGTGCTATTGCTATATAGTGAATTACCACAAATTTAGTGGCTCAGAATATATATCCACTTGACAGTCTCTGTGGTCAGGAATCAGTGTGGCATAGCTGAGTTGGTGTCTCTTGTAGGCTGTACTCATCCGAAGGTAACTGAAGAGGGGAACATCTGCCTCCAAGCACACAGGACTGTTGGGACAGTTCAGTTTCTCAATGGCTATTGGACTAAGGCCAGATTTTCCTCTCCCTTGGTCAGAATCCAGCCTGGGTTATCTGCGACACGAAACTTTCCAACATGGCAGACTGAGAAGACAATGAAGAGTCTGACCGCAGACAGAGGCCAAATCTTTTGTAACCTAATTAACTGGAACGTGGGTATTTTCCTGCCCTCAGACTCAGACGGGAACAATATCAAAGGCTCACCTGGGTCTCTAGCTGGCCAGCTACAGATGGTGAGACTTCTCAGCCTCCATAACTACAGAACCAATTCCTCAAAATCAACCTCTCTCCCTCTCCCTCTCTCTCTCCGCCAAACACACACACACACACACACACACACACACACACAGCCTAATCATGGGGCTGAGTGAGCAGTTCTACTCAGTGCACCAGCAGACTAGAAAAAAAAAAAGTATCAAAAATCAGCCATTTCTCCATCTTTCCTCTTTCCTTTTTATTGGTTACTCAACTGTAACAAAAGCACCATGTTAAGCAAATAACAAGGGGCACTCAGGTCAATAGAAACACCTGCAACAATTTACTTCACAGTGTTTTCTCCGCTTCAGCTTGCTGCTTTTTCCAAAATAAACATATACTAGACACTACAACACCACACATCGCAGAAATTTTTCTGGACATAATGTATCTTTCAGGAAATGATTCACAACTGCCAAGAACTTACACTCTGAGGCACAATCTATATGCCAAAAAAAACGTTTTATACTGAGCTATTTGGGGATTTAGAGTGAACAAGACATGGATTACGATGTCCAGCTCTTCACTGAGTGTTCTTCATCTTTTCCTCTTTTCTCGTGTTTTCAACAGAAACACTTCATAAGGTTGTTGAAGATTAAGTTATATAAAGCTCACCACAGATCTAGAGTATATCAAGTAATAAATGACTGCTAGCTAGTTTACTTTCCATCCTAGAACAACCAAAAATATATGTGTTCTACATAATAATATGCTGTCATTACTCACTGACCCCAAAGTGTAATTTTGCTATTGACTTATGTGAGACTGACTCTGCCAAGTAGGTTGAACTACTCTACCTTAAGGCAACTGGGTAAGATTCTGAATCTAAGTGCAATCAAGCTTTCCCCTAAAGAGGGTGACCCTTTGGTCTAAAATAGTCTTGGGCTTAACTATTTAAGAGTCCCATTTCAGTCTTAAAAGTGTCCCAATCTGGATAATAAATTATATGCTCATCCTACCTACACAGAATAAAAACTTTAGATGAGAGATAAACATTAAAAATGTTTTATATTACCTCAATGTGTATTTGTGCTTGTTTTTTGTTTGTTTGTTTGCTTTGGTTTTGTGTTTTGTTTTTATGATACTGGGGATGAAACTCAAGACCTCATGCTTGTGAGGCGTAGCGCCACTGAGCTAAATCCCTGGCCCACAATGTGTGTTTGTTATAGTTTATAGAGATTTTTTTTTTCTTCCTAGTTTTT
The DNA here is from genome assembly GCF_012274545.1 of Fukomys damarensis. Lineage (NCBI taxonomy): Eukaryota > Metazoa > Chordata > Mammalia > Rodentia > Bathyergidae > Fukomys > Fukomys damarensis. Next base: position 13,430,728 of record NW_022900943.1, on the reverse strand, counting down.
GAAACGCACTGAAAATGTAGCTTTACGGGTCCAAGTCTATACATGCTAGCTTTGCACACAGTCCAGGCAGGGAGTTATTTATTTCAGAGGACAAGCCATGGAAGGAAGAGGATGGCGGAGCAGCGACGGCCTGCTCACACAGCTGCTGGTGCTGTGGCTTCCAGTCCATACTGCCCCACACTCACTTGTAATCAAGGGACTACCAGGCTTTTCATGCCCCTGACTATTCAGTTTCAAAAGTACTTCCACATTGATCATCCAATCCTCAAACACAAATGCCATTTTCATCCCATCATCTGACAGGTACCATGGAATTCCACACAAGGATTGAGAACCTGCAAAGCCAATCCTCACGGCTCGGAGGGTACCCTCCTCGCTACCCAAAGGCACATGGCCAGGAACGCCCTTTGCCTAGACTCTGCCCATTTGGAATGAGGATAAAACAAGACCCCCGCCCGTTTTACAGAAAAGGAAACTGACACAGGGAGGCTAACTGGCTTGTCAGGTTCAACTCCAGAACTGTGAGTCCTCTGAGTCCAGGATCCTGCTCTTCTCCTGCAGCAATGCTTCTCAAAGTTCAATGTGCACTGGCAAGGTCAGCTACATAACTGGTGGGGACCAGTGCAAAACAGAATTGCTGGGACTCATATTTGAAAAGCAAGAAAAAAAAGACATTCCCTTTCTTTTTAGATCCCTCCCCCCAACCACCGTACTTGGTGCTTTTATCATTTGCTATTTAACATTGGGTTCCTTCCACACAAGACAAGGACAGACAGCTACCACAATGGCACACAAGTATCACACTCACCTCAATTCTCCTCATGCAAGTTCCTTTGTCCCTGTGAGAGGCGAAAGGTTGCAGTGGACACTGGCTGCAAGCAAGGAGCAAGCGGCCATCTCGGCAGGACACAGTGCCATTTGTGAGCTGAGGCTCCAAGCTCCCTGCATGCTCCAGTTTCCATCAGACTCCACTTACAAAACACAGACTCATAATTAGTGAGAAATGTCAGCACAGAACCACAGAGGATTAAACTCCAAGGGCTAGGCACCCTCCACAGCCATGAAGCCAGCCCTGAGCATGAGCACATGAATCAACTGTGATCTTGTTAAAATGCACTTTCCAATCCAGTAGGTCTGAGACAGCACATTTCTGCCCAGCACTTGGAGGACAACAAAACTGCTGGTCCTCAGGCGACCCTTGAGTAATAGGCCTTCACCACAGGATCCCTCTATTAGCCTGCTTTTATGTTAAAGTAATTATAAAATTTCCATTTCTCTCATTATTAAAAAAAAAGCAGCCTTGAAAATAGGTATTAAATACAAGCGACTATCCACTGTCTTTAAAATGTGATGAATCAGAAGTGAAACTTATCCACGTTCATGATATCCACCTTTGGTGATTTCATACAGACAGAAGAATGACAATGAACTGGTGCATTCACTGCTGTCACCCCAGTAGTCACAACAAAGAGTCCACCTAGTTCTTGCACAGGCAGACACTTACCATGCTCAGAAGGGTCACTCATCAGAAGTGGTCAAGTAACACCATCTAAAAGCAGCCCATTCCTCAGCTCGTGGATGGGACTGAAGATGCGTGCTTTGAGTTGCTTGGGTTGAATGCTAAAGGCATCCTCTTTCAGAAATGGCAGCAACCCTAAGTCTGGTGGAGAGAGGAGGCCAGCTTTCCCAGAACTCCTGCGGTATGAGATCTCAGATTGTGGAATCACCTTCAGGGGAAACCCATGCAGCCAGTAAGAATGAGGTAGCCAGCAAACTGAGCTTCAACCTCCTTCCCCCAAATGCAGCCAATTATACCTTCCCTGCCTAGCGGGACCGTACCTTCAGTCAAATCACACAGGGAAATCAAAAATATGAAAGTCTATGGACTGTGATCCTGCTTCACAGCCTTTAGAAATGTTATAGGTGACTAATGGATAGTACGTTTCAATTTTATGTTCTATTGCTTTTGGGGGCTGGAAGGGGTTGTTAATTGAATATACTGAATTCCTTTCAAAGGTTTTTACTTTTTTTTTTTTTTTTTTTTTTTTTT
>NW_022900943.1:13419211-13428506 GCF_012274545.1 Fukomys damarensis | reverse complement strand
TTGTTACAGGGATTGAACTCAGGTCCTTGAGCTTGCAAGGCAGGCCACCGAACCACTGAGCTAAATCCCCCGCCCCTTCAAAGGCTTTTAAAGGTGGAATGCTACCACACTGACAAACCACTTTTATAACTGGAACAAACCATGCTTGACATTCAGTAATATTTGGAAATCCATCATCAACTTGATTTACACCCAGCACCAATAAATCACACAAAGTGGACCCTGTACAGCACAGGGAGTAAACAAAGGTAAACACTGCTATTTCACCTGAACTGAAAACTCTGGCCTCCTCAACCGGAATAATGGGAATAATGCCTTTCATCTCTAGCTGGTTTGGTTATTTTTTGGAAACTTTTATGGAATATTAATTTTATTTGCTCTAATTCTGCAGGAAGCCACATTGGAAGCACAAGGAAACATAAATGATTGAAAAGCAGAAGTGAAAGAAAAGTAGCCCAATATTCTGCCCCAACTTTCTTTAGCTAACTTAGTATTAACTGTATCTCTTCCAAAATAAGAGGCCCAGCTGTTACTCTAGCTCTGGTTCTGACATGGCTACAATAGGCATGGCCCAGGAAGCCTGTTGTTTTTCCAGAGATAAACATAAGTGAAAGAATGATACAGGAAAGTAACATTTTAAATCACTGGCCTTATTTTAATATTTATGATGCAGCAAAGAGAGAAAAACACGAAGCTAGCTGACCCAGTAAAGCATCTAACACTAACCTGAACTCCAGATTACAACCAATTGAATTAGCCAACCACAGACAGTAAAAAATAAAAATAAAACTTGATGTATTACTTCAAGTACATTAATTTGTAGACCTCCCAGGTTCACGCAATACATTATCTTCCTTAAACCAGGTCTTCACAAGACACCCCAGCCTTAAATGGCACAAAAGAGATTTTTAATCCCAATTAGTTTGGTGCCCTTGGCTGATATTATTCTGTTTTTTTTTCTGACCAACAATAATGAATAACCCACAAATGCGCTAATGAATAACTAACTCTCTTTGTCTCCAAGGACAGCAGAGCCCAACAAGAAATGTCAGAGGCCCTGAGGTAAAATAAAAACCTTTATAATGAAAATCTTCCCAATTATATAGTCCTCCGGGTGCTACTGGAAATGTAGAATTGTCTTAAATATTTAAATAGTGTGTCAAATGTGCTTAAAGTGGGGATCGTAAACCTGATTTCCCATATGCTTTAAAAAATGCGTTTCTACCAGTCTAATTACAACGACCAACTGTTGGAGGAGGAAGTAGGGGAAATGCTGTTATTGGGACAACATAACTGGGAGCTTTGCGCATGAGTCCTAGCAAGGCCAGTCGGTTGCCAACTGCACAATGTCTCCCATGCTCACTCAGTGCCTCTGATAAATAGGAACACTCTTATCTCTGCACATTAAAAATTTACATGAAATAAGCATTCGATTTTAAAACTAACATCTACAATCTTGGAAATATTAAGCTATAAAAGCAGTTCTTTCCTCTGCTGCAGGACAAAATAAAAACATATTGACGTTGATGACACTGCAAGGAGGAAGCATAAAAGAGATTCGGTAATGTATTTTAACTGGAGTTCATTATCTTTGTCTAATCTACTTGTTAACCTCGTGGGAAGGGCTTAGAAGCAACGGCATCTCTGTCAATAAAGACATATTTTCACAGCTTTCCAAATATCATACTCCACCCCATGTCACCCACTCCCCACCTCCCAAACTAAAAGGGGCTCAAGATTTTGGAGAAAATGGATGATTCCAAGTCTGGTACTGAAGAATAAGTGAGCCTGAAACAGCTTGCTATGCCTGAGAGCAAGGAAATGCTAGATGGGGACGCAGAAACTGACTGTCAGAGGTTCTCGATGGCCAAATTTGGATAGTTTGAGCATCAGAAAAAAATGATAATGAACGATATCACCATACATTTTTAAAAGAATCCACGTCTCCAGTGATTCTCAAAAAGAGGAAGGAGAAAAGCTCTCCTTTCCAGTAGAATACCAGGTAATAAACAAAAGAATGATTATCACCAGGAAATCACTATTATGCAGTCAACAAGGTAAAAACTGATACAAAGATCATTAGTAGAAACTCTGAAAGGTTGTGGAGAACAGGACAGCCCCTTAGGATTAATTCTGAAAGAGAAAATGTCCTTCACATTGCAGTGGTCTGCTGGCACCACATCAGCCAAGTAATCAAATGTGGAAACACAAATTCTCAGATGAGCACTCAGTGCTTCCTGGTGTAAGGGGTAATACACAAACCACCTACACAGCATTCACAACCAAAACTGATCTGAATCCAACCTTGAAGAAATGATCAGAAAAATCTGACTGTGGAACAAGAGAAGGGACATGAAGTCTTCAAAATTATCAACATATTTTGATAACAAAAGGCAACATGAAATGCAAAATTAAAAGGCAGGCAGATGCCACCTGCCTTGCAAGCACAAAGTCCCGAGTTCAATCCCCAGTAACAAAAACAAAAGGCAGGCAGAAAGAGCTTTTCTACATACAAGGAGGTTACAGAGACTTGCCTAGATTCTGGTCAAAAGGAAAAAACAAACAGCTGAAAAGGGTGTTTGGATCATCAGAGGAGAAAAAATGATTTCTAAACAATAAGTAGAATAAAATATAAAATACTAAATAATTTCAATGTGGACTATATTTTAACATTTAGCTACATATAAGAAATACTTCTGCACCAAAAGTAAATTCCTCGGCTGCAATGAATACAGCGGGGGCCTGGTTAGGGGAAGAGCAGTGAAACGTCACAACCTCTGAGACTCCTGATGCACTGCTTCAGAGATACACAGGGGGCAAAATGCTAAAAATTGAAGTAAAATAGAATTTCTATCTTACATAGTACAAAATAATATAAGACAAGATTAAACTTTTTTTAAAAATTCAGGTCCAATGTATGAATTTTGCTTCAGAAATTGTTTATGTAATGGTTGGCTAATGTAAGCGGGGCTAGTTGGGTGGGGCTCCTGGGAAAGCTGTTTTAAGAGGACAGGTTGGGGAGAACTGTCCTTCTACCTTTTCCCCTTTGTCCTTCCTTCCTTCTGCACGCTTCTCAGAAGGCAGATCCTAGCCAGAGCTGGAGTCAAGGTGCAGCTGAGAAGAGAAGACTAAGGAAAGTACCACGATCGTAGTCTGTACACAGCAGAGTTGCCAGGGACTAGCTGGAAATATCCCTGCCTCAGGCTTCTCTGTGTGATTAAAATAACCTATGACAGAAGCTCCCAAACGCTCTCAGTTCATGCCATGCATAGCCTCTCAGGTAATTTTGTTCATGACGCCCCTAGTCCAAAAGAAACACCTAACAGTTATGTTTACTAACAAGATAGGTGTCAATGTGTAATGGCATTTATGTACTACCAACATATTAACTACTTTAAAAAGCAATACACATAAACTGAAAAAAATAATATAGTTATTTAATTTTAAATAACCACAATTACTAGTGAAATGGGTGCTCCAGTTGTGCATTCCACTTTTTCTCACACCTTGAAATAAGACTGGATATCACCACCCTCTCTTCCTATTCACACTGATTTTCACTTAGTACTTGCTTTCTTCAATTGTGACAAAATATACATAACATAAAATTTACAGTCCTGGGACACTAAGAACATTCACATTGCTGTACAACTGTCACGTTACCCATCTGCAGAACTTTCTCATCTTCCCCCACTGAAAACCCATACCCATTAAACGCTAACTCATTTCCTCTTCCCCCAAATCTCTCCCCACCATTCTTTCCGTTTCTATAAATCTGACTATTCTGAGAACTTCATAGAAGAGTAATACAATACTTGTCCTTTTTGGACTAGTATATGTCATTCAGTGTAATTTATTCCAAGTTCATCTGTGTTGTACCACAGATGAAATTTCCTTTGTAAGGCTAAACCATTATATAGACACAGATATAGGCCATTTTTTAATCCACTCATCCAATGAAAGACAAGTATTTCTACCTTTTGGCTACTGGGAATAACACTGCCATGAACTTGGGTATAGAAAATATTTGTTTTTATAAAAACACAACTACTGAAAATGTAGCTTTGCAAATCTAAAGGAAGATGATGCAATTTACTACTGAAACTGTCAACCTCCTCAAGCTAGTAGTTTGCCTGGTGTTTAAGGGATGTCACATGTAGCTGTGCTTAAAATTTTAAATGCCCTAAGATTCCCTGAGTTTGCCGTGGCACCCTGGTGATCTTGATGCTCCGTCTGGGAGGCGCACCATTTGATGTGAAAGCCGCTGTCACTCCCATTTCCAATTGAGCAGAACTCAATCCTTAAGTTATGCAAACCTGACCATCAAATGTAAACTTTCCACAAGGCTCTCACTAGAGATGCTTGCCAATGTGACAATCCTTAATTTAAATTCTCTGTTCACAGCTCCACTATGTTCTTCAGAGTTACTATAATCACTCTCCAGGCTCCATAAAGGCACTTTCCTATCCATCGTGTAAATTAGACATTTTCCTTAAACAATTATACTTCACTATAATGGTTAAATTTTCACTTGAACTTCATTGGGCTACATGTTGCTCAAATACTTGGTCAAAAATTATTCTGAGTGTTTCCACTGTGGTGGTTTTGAATGAGGTTAACATTTAAATTGACAGACTAAATAAAGCAGATTGCTCTACGTAATGTGGATGCTTTTCATCCAATCAGCTGAAGGACTGAAGAGCATAAAAGGCTGACTCTTGCCCTGAGTAGGGCAGAATGCTTTCCTGCCTGATTGCCTTTGAACAAGGACATCAGCTTTTTCCTTGCCTTTGGAGTCAGACTGAAACACTGGCTCTTCCTGAGTCTTGAGCTTTTCTACTTTCAAAACAAAGACCACACCATCAGCTCTCTTGGTTCTCAAGCCCTTCAGACTCAACCATCCACTCTCTTGGGGTTCCAGCTTACCCACTCCTGAAGACTTGGAGATTTAACAGCCTCCATAATCTTATGACCAATTCATACATATATATCTACATACAGACACACAGACACATACATACAAACATACACAGACATCCTGTTACTTCTACTTTTCTGGGGAACCCTAAATAATATTCCCAGAGTCACATGTTCTGCCAACATCCTCGTACAGATACAGACTCCTTGGTGTATCACTCATAACTCTTCACCTACTCTCTGCTTATTCCTCTCCAGCTTCATCTCAAGCAGTCACTGCGCCCTCAACCTATGTAAAGCACATAGAAATTCATAATATACCCCATGAACCCTCCCCATGAAACTTTTGAGTGTGCTTTTCTCCCAACCCAGAACAACCTTCCTACCCTAAACAACCCCTTCATGCACACATGATCCATGCACGTGCACACACTAATAAACACGCAGGACAGACATTGTGCAACTGCAAGGCTGCCTTCTCACTATTCAGGTTTCTTCCTTGATACCTTCCTGTCCTCTCAGATCCACCTATCAAGCACAGGCAGAAATTCCTTTCTACAGTTGCCATAGTACTCATAGCGTACCCTATCAGAGCCTTTATTATGCTTTAACTGCCCATGTATTTGTCTAAATTTCCCAACACCTTGAAAGCAAGGACTATGTTTTTATTTTGGCCATTGTGTTTCCAGAATGATGGCTCACTGATCATATAGGCTCAGTAACTTTTTGTTGAGTAAATGATCAGATGAAGTTCACACAGTCCTAAACCATCGGTTATTGGCATAATTTAGGAATTGTCAACCAAAATCTGAAAAGGACACGTTCAACCATTTCTGGCATCATCTGGACCACTGATGGTATCCACGCTGTAGAGCCAAGGGGGATAATAGCAATGTCTTTAATTCCTTAACTGTGTGCGTGCATGCCCCAACCATACTGATCCAGAATCCACACTGTAAACAAACAAGCTGAAGGAGAAAGCCACAGAAAATAGAATCAGGAAGCAGCACTGTTTTTACATGCATTCCGAAGTGTACTGACCCTGAGAATTAACTATCCCCTGAGTACCTTGAAGCATTTTTTAACCATTATCATAATTATACTCACTGCTGGTCACCATCAAAGTAACTCCTTACTGCCTGGAGTTTCTAAAGTTACTTATTCTTTCTAGATTTTTAGTTCCCTTATCAGTGCAATCAACCATAGCATACAATTTGGGGCTATTGTGAGGAATAACTGAGACTATGCATTGGAAAGCACTCAGCACGTTACCTGACACATACTAAGTTGATATAATAAATGCAAGTTATTATTACCACTATTACTGTCATCAGACTTGCAAACACAAATAACTATAAAAGCAAGGAACAGTTCACTGGTCAAGCATGAACTGAAAGATTTTAATGGGCCCCTGCCCCTGAAAAACTGAACACTGGGGTTTGATACTAAGGAGCATAGCTTGACATGTCATGAACACATAAGCCTAACAATGACAGAGCTATTTTAGAGATAGCCCCCAAGGAAACTTTTTCCTAAACTAAACATCAGTACCTCTAGGAAGTAAAGCAACTCAAAACACAAAACCTAGACCAAATATAAATAAAAAAGAAAAGAAGGAAAACTTAAAAGCTATATCAATGCTTACTGTTTCATTGTTTTTTTTTAATATCCCCATTTGTACCAGCTCCTCCATATACAAAACTACTCAGACACTATGACAAACAACTAATGGTGCACTTGTCTGCTATCAGTATTGACCTTAGTTAACCAAGTGAGTGATTATTAGGAAGGCTGCTAGCTAATACTGTTTGATAGCATAAGCACTTTTAATGTAAACATTAAAGACTAAACCTAACATACCTTAAGGAGTATACAATTGTGCTATTTTGCATAACAAAGCTATATTATATTTTATATTATATATATGCTTTCTACTTCTAGCCTAAATACACATACCATCTGCAATATAACTTCATTAAGTCTATATCAGTTTCTAAAGAATATCAAATAATTTGCCTTTCCCCAGCAATTATGCTTCAATTTAAAATATATGATCGTGCAAAAATGGAGTTAGAAAAGCACATTCTGCATTTCAACTTAATTAGGTTTTCTAGTTCTTCACAAATGTAAAACACCCTTTTTCATTATTCTCTTCCAGCTTTCATTCTCGTTACTAGCTATACTGTAAAAATTATAGGGTTTGCTCATAAAATAATTTTTCTTATCATTTATAAGTACCAATTCTTCATTATATTACTTATTAAAATTCCTCACTTTATCCTTTTCCTTCCATTCATCACCTTTCTTCTGGCATTTCTACCATGAGCATAAAGGGCCATCCCAGTTAACTCTCTCATCCATGACCCCCAGCAGAGCTCCACGTACCCAGAGGGCAAGATTTCTCTGCGGCACGATCCTTTTATAGCAGGATCACCACCTGTTCCATTTTCCTACTTCTGATCGTCCTTTTTTACCTTTACTGTGTTTCACAGTGCAATGAGGTGTCCCACACCTGTGCCCAGCATTCTCACACACACACACACACACACACACACACACACAAAACCACCTTACTCATCAAGCTACGTATTGTTATGAGACCATGAAGTTTCACCCTGACATTAAATTACATGTTTTTCTGTGGAATTTACTGGCAGGGAAAGGACTAGGGGGAGGAAAAAATAGTTTCCACCTTTAAAAGATCCCAAAAAGTCAATCCTACCTTTCCCAGGATTTGGAGGAAAAAGGCTTCCAAACTCTTGATGCTTTGGCTTTAAAGTGTGTGTCCCTGACATGCCTCCAGGCTGGGTGACCTGGAATCTCGGCTTCTCACTGGTGAGCACTTGTCTCCTGGGGATCAGAGCGGGCAGATGGATGGGGCTCTCAGCCATATTGTGCTGAAGAGACAACCCTCCTCCCAAGGGCATCTTGCGATGCAGGCTGTTAGAAAGGCTTCCAATAGCAGGGCTGGGTGTGTTGTCACAAGACGAGGGGCCAGGAGTCCCTGAGTGGGTTCGGATGGGAGGAATATGTTGGCCACTGACCATCCTATGCCCCTGTGGGGTTCCCGACGTATGGTGAAGACTCATGCTGCGTGACCTTCCATTCATCCTGAAAAACCTGTGGCCAAGATGGTCAAATATCCAATGGCACTAATGACTCCTTTTCATGCAAAGTCCAATAAGTTATCCATGGTGTGGGTTATAAGCCTGTTTAAAAAAATAAATGCAGGCAATTTTTAAAAGTAAAACTGAAAATAAAGTACAGAGTTTTTAACTTTGTAGCATTCATATCAGGAAGAACAGAAGCACCCTTAGCAAAATGGCCTTTTATGCAGAACAAGGTCATAAAATACATGGCTCATTGGCAGGCACTCTCCCCTTCTACATTCACAGGAGACATGGATTATGGGTTGCTGTATTGTTTTGTTTGCCCCTGAGCCCTTCTCAATAGTGTGCTCTTGGCAACTACAATGAATCTAGTGGTGCCAGTTTGCAAAATTAAACTTATTTTGATCTGTCCACACTAGCTCACTTTTTTTGTAGTGGGTCCTGAGAAACAAAAAGACACTATCTTTATGAGCCATGAGACCAATGCTTCAAAGGCCCCAGTGGAAAATCACAAAACAGACACAACCTCTAGATGGGACGATGGGGGCGTTATACCATCCCTCACCTTCTCTGTAACACAAAATGTTTCATAGCCCCTAGATTTACAAAAGATAAAAGCCTAAGCCTGGGAAAAGTCACAAAGATTTTATGTATGCTTATAGTTAAAAATTCACAGGCATATTAGAGTCTTAGTTCCACATGACAGAAAGCACGAAGACAGAACATCCCTCCTAAAGTGAGTTCTCTGGTAGGTTCACCATGCACTATACTGCACAGTCTCACGAAACTCCTATGGGAGAACCAAAAGAAGCACAGACGGGACCACAGGACACCATTATCCACCATACGTGATGCAGTCAGTACTCTTGATTCTAAAGCACTAAGGAAGACCCTTCCCTCCTCCGAGCAGCTGCCCCCCAAAGTGTAATGCCATGAGCAGCCAAGAGCCACGGTAGTGCCACTTCTCCAAAAGTATGACAGGCCCCATTCATAGTCTGCCTTGCATACAAGCATGACAGCCATGGAGAGAAGCCAAGCTACACACAGGAAATAAGGACTGAATCGCTTCTCGGCCTTTCGGCTAAAATCAAGTGTAGGAAATAAGGACTGAGCGCAAGAGAGTAGTGTTCAGGTATCTTCAAGTACACAGTTTTCACTTTTTCTTTATGATCCACTCAAAGTTTCAAGACAAATACTTTCAACTCAACTCCTCAATGACCCTATGAGTCATTAAAGAAAGGATATCAAAAAAAAAAAAAAAAAAAAAA
>NW_022900943.1:13406956-13419037 GCF_012274545.1 Fukomys damarensis | reverse complement strand
AAAAAAAAAAAAATTAAAGTGGGCCGGGGATTTAGCTCAGCGGTTCAGTGGCCTGCCTTGCAAGCACAAGGACCCAAGTTCAATCCCCGGTACCAAAAAAAAAAAAAAAAAAAAAAAAAAAAAAAAAAAAAAAAAAAAAAGAAAGGATATCAAGGAAAGAAAACATTGTGTGAAGAACTTTTTTTTCTCATTTTAGGAAATTTTTAAAAATTTTAAATTTCAAGTCAAATGCTCACTATGCCCACCTATTACAAAGCTGAGGAGCTATAAATAAATACAATTAGCATCTATATGTGATGTCACATGCCTATAATTCCAGCTCTTCGGGAGGCTGAGGCTGGAGAATCACAAGACTGAGCCAAACCTGGATACCTGGATAGCTCAGTGTTTATAATGATAGCCTCCCTCCCTCTCTCCCTCTCTCCCTCTCTCTCTCTCTCTCCAAAATTTGGAAACTTTTGTCCTTGACATTAAATACTATCATGCCCTCCAGCAGTCCTAGGAGACACTTACTCAATAGTACTAATCTAAATCAGGTTTTACTCTTGCCTTCCCTTCCACAACATGAAGGGATAAGTAAGCCTAAATTAGCCAAACCTCTACATTTTAAGTTTGTTTATGGAACAATAAGAAATAGAGCATTTTTAAGATTCTTTTTTACATTGGAAAAATTCCAATGCCTCTTCTGCAGTGTCCATGTAGAACTTGAATGCTTTACCAGTCAGCCTGTTGATTCACTCACTGGTTAGTCATGAGCAAGAGTCTTTGAAAGGCTCTGCACTTTCCCAGATAAAATTAGCCATCTATTATCTCTTCACTGATAAAATATTGTTTTCTGATCCTTCTGAACCCTGAAGAGAGTACTTGTTCAGCACCCACCAAAAAGGGGGCAAAGAAATATGTCATATTGACAACTTTTTAAAAATGAAGGATTGTTCAACATGACTGGAAATATGAGTCACTAAGACCGTGGTCTAAGTGACAAGTGTCTGCAGATTTCCAGACTGTGCCCATTTCCAGGTTTTTAAAAATAAAGGAGTCATTTTTGGCAGCAATATCACAGACAAGCAGGAATTTTCATCAAAGATGTGGATAAAAACACATAAGTACTTAGCATTATGTTCAACCACTAAAAAGGTGAGTCTTCAAGAAAGAAAAATAACTAAAGTACTGAGAATTTAATTAGATTTCAGGCATTTATACCTGTCTGTCTTGCACTGAATATTTTATTTTTTTATAAAATGCAATATTTTTAAAAATGTGATTCTGGTGCAAAGACCAGAGTTCAATCACCAGCACCAAAAATAATTATATAAATAAAATGCAATTCTGTATTAGGTTGAAAGTAAAATCAACAATAAAATGTACTTGGATTTTATTACTGAAAACGCAGCAACTGGAAAATAAAGCAATTAATACCATAAAGAGAAACCATTAGGGCAATGGCATGTGAGCTGAGCAAAACCAGACTCAAGACAGAAAAAAAAATATATGTAAAAATGTTCCTTACAATTCCAGTTCTCACATTAGTTATACTAAAGAATTTTTCAAGCATTAAATACCAGAATGAAAAAACAATTTTGTTTGTTCATGTTATGCTTTTGTATATTTTTGGTTAATCTATATGATCAGCACAGAATTCTAAGTTCACTTGGTAACAAAAACAGTAATCAGGTGGACTTAACACCTGTAATTCCAGTGCTCTGGAGCTGAGACAGGAGGATCACCAAGGGCTTGGGGCTAGCCTGAGCTACAAATGAGTTCAAGACCAGAATGAACTACATAGCAAGACCTTGTCTAAGACAAAACAAAAAATGAAAACAAACAAACACAAGTAATCAGTTGCTCCATGTAGGAGAAACACATGCTCATAATGTCAGAGTAAAAAGAGCACTCAAAAAGTCAAGGTATCTGAGTTCTACTTCTAACAAACCATTTATAACTTCTGTTCTTTCATCCACAAAAGGCCAAGAAGTGGGAAATAATCACTATGGTCTCTTGACAGTTTCTTAATACAGATAATTTGGATGAGGAAGATTATTAAAATATCCATTTACTATAATCAAGAAAATAAATATGTGGCTTTTATACCTATGGCACTTAAATCTAGGGGGATTGAGTAGACACAGAAACAAAAATAAAATACCTCTCCCAATTCTGACCAATCACAAGCTGGTCAGAAGGTTCTCTCACCAGCAGGGCATGGAATGACATCAACCAGAAGAAAGGAACTGAGGGTTAAACTTACACTTTGCAAAGAAAGCAAAATCACTAATAATCAGTATCAAAAATGTAACTGGTAATTGGGAGATATTCTACTTAAAAACTTGACTGAATTTCCAGCATTTTTTTAATCTGTCTTCTGCCCAGCATCTCTACCCTAGGCTACCAAAAACAGAAAAAAGAATAAAGGAACAACCAGAAGTATAATACATTTAGAATATTTTGAATCTGACATTGACATGTTTAAATTTCTATAGTCCATTGGTTGAGACAATGAAAATGTTCGTTCTGCTAATGAATCAACTTAAAGAGTTAATAAATCTCTACTTTTGACCACTTTCAAACTCTTAAAAAACACTCTTGTAAATTAGATTGAAGAGGAAATGACTTAACCCCCTAAGGAAACAAAGGCACAAAACCATTTAATAATTCCACTAGTTTTCTGGAAAAGCCATGACTTTAATCAAAATATAACATCATGACGCTACATTCAACCCAAGGCTCTAGGCACTGCTCCTCTTGGATGAAGAGATTAAACAAATGAAAGCAGTGTTAATCATCCATTCAAGAAAATTCCAAAAATACAAGTTCCATAATACCTATTTACAGCCAAAGGCCCTTTCTTAGTAAATATCATTAATAGGCTCATCTAGAGTCATAATTCATCTGATGAGCCAGTTAATTATTAATTTTCATACATCATTTCATTTCCTTAGGCTACATTTAGCCTTTGTTATATTTTCCACTCCTTATGCCACAAGTATTTCTTCCTCTTCACAGAAAACCTGATAATGAGGCACAAAACACTGGTCAGCAAACTGCCCCAGGTATACGTATTCGTATGTGTACCGTGCATCTAAATTGAGTTCTTAGTGGTTCTTTCCATTTTTCCCTTTGGGTTAATGACTGTGTAATTTCATTAACACTGCCTTTTCAATTCCTCTGCCTTGACCGTTAAGAGGTCCGTGCTATTCCTACTGGCTTCTCTTGTTACAGCTTTTGTAGCTAGAATAATATAGAAATGAAAAGCCTACTGATGGGTGATATAAGTTATTCTCATGCACGGCTGCAGTGGGAAGCACATTCTGCATTCAATCAAGAACAGATAGAGCTGAATGTTCTTAGATCCCAAGAGTTCATTTTAATAAGCAGAATGTACCTTGTCCTAACACAGGTGACTGACTCCTCAGAAAGATTGTATAAACAAAAACCAATCATGTAAGTCATTTTATTGGCAACAATATAAACACAGCTATATTAGATGTCACCAATAAATCAAAATTATTCTTGTCTGCAATTTTAACAAGAGGAAAGTGCAAACATGTGCCAGTGAAGGTGGAGGATATTATGGAGGAAATGTATTGGATGTGTATAATATTTCTCTAAATTGAAACTGGAGGGTCCTATATTATGAAAAAGCAGACCACAGCAAGGTTCAGTTCATCATTTCTATAGGCTCACAGCTTTATCCAGAGAAACTGACAAATGCAAAAATTAAAACAGAAGTTATACAAAAACAGAGCTAACTCCTCACTACTGAAATGTGAAAAAGAAACTTCAGTAGATTACATCTAATAACTAGGCATGTGCAGACCTATGCACAGGAGTACTCCCAAGGCTTAATGTTGGTAATTTTAAATGTATTAACGTAATCATTCTGAACACTAAGATGTACAGATGTTACTCAAGCAATACAATCACCAATAAAATGAAATCAAAGAGGTTCATTTGCAGTTATACTAACTAAAAATAAACAGACAAATTAGTCTTTCCTCCAGATATTCCAGACCATCTTTCTAAACCACTCAGAAGACATAACATAGTGAACACTGTGGATCTCATCTAACACAAACCCTGACTTGCATTTACCTGTGGATTTAAACCCTTAATTAGACAGACACATTTTGACTGGGTTTTTTTACTTCTATATTTTATAAAATTTACTCAAAACTAAAAGAATCTCTCTTGGGCTTATGAAAATATGGGTGATTCATTTTAAATTTAAATTATGGCTATGATATTCAAACTACAGTAAATATGGATAGGACACACAAAAAAAAAAGGGAAGAGGAAGGGAGTGGGAAAAATAGGAATGATCAAGTCTAGTTCAGGAATTCATTCCCTCTTAGTCAATCCCAACTTAAAATTCAGAAGCAGCACTCAGTGATTACAGACTGCTGGAGGAGATTCAGAACCCAGGGAAAATACTGCTGAAGGGCAGTATTAAAGTTCTATAAGGTGTCTTAGAATCTACTTTCTCCACTTCAGCTCTTCTATGCCTCTCATGTCCTTGTAGTTTACTGTCACCAGTTTTAACAGAAATTACTCAGGGTGTTTCATTCACTCTGCCTCAGTCATTAACTCATCCATGAGGACAGAAAGATCTATAAAACTGTAGCCCTACCAAAAATGGCAAAGGAAGAAGAGGATAATTAGGGCTTTCCTTGGTAATCCAAAAGAAATCATACAAAATGAGAGTGAATGTGGAACTAAAATTTTTATTGTTAGTATGTGTTTGCAATACATCTGTCCGGGGAATTGATACATACACATACCACATCTTGATCATTTTTATTTCCCTCCCACCTTCCCTATCAGCCCTTCTCCAAATCCCCTTCCCATCTCCACAGAGTCTGTCTTTCCATTTCCTACTTTTATTTTGCTCTTCATTTATATTTTGGGTTTCTCGTAAAAGAGAAACTATGAGATATTTATCCTTCTGTGTTTGATTAATTTCACTTAAATATTCTCAAAATCCATCCATGTGCCTACAAACAACTCAAATTTATCCTTCTTGAAGGCTGAGTAGTACTCCGTTGAAGACAAACAGAGAAGTTCAGAAAGGAAACAGGCCTTGGCCAAGTCTAGGTATGAAAACACTGTTAAGTTCCCAATGTTTAACAAAGTACTCTTTCTAAAACAGCTGGACTGCAATTTGTATATCAGGTGATCCATGAACATAATTACTCAATGAGGAAAAGTATTAATGAAAAAGAACCTAACAAAATAAAGTAAAAGCTATCAGAGTACATAAATGTATTAATGGTCAAGCGTCATTTTGTAAGCTACATGTGGGTGCACATATTTGGATGTAAACAGTGTCCTGGATAAAGATAAAAAATATGTTTTCTTGTGGATCATAGTGAAGAGAATAAAAGCCACTGTTTTATAAAAGCATTTGGACTATTAGCCTACACAGTAACTACAAAGAACAGCTATAGACAGAATTAAATAAAGTAAAATAAATACCCAAATACAGTTGTGATAAAGAAAAGATCTAAGATAAGTCTGACACTTTTAGCTTCATAATTAAATCTGAATAATAATATAAAGTCACATTTCTACCAGTGTTGTTACTGTGCTTTTACTCAATAAATAGCAAGTGATCGGTTGTGTATGAATAAGTAATAATTCATCAACTAAGAGAATCAACATCAAAATGACTGACAATGTTAGGTGCACCTCACTGAAGAAGACAAAAGACCCTGCCCTGAAATAAAACCCTGCTCTTACGAGGCAAGAGCAGAAAAGTTTAAAGTAACACATCACTGTCTCTGAAAGTAGGTTTTCAAAATGTGCTCGTAATATGAGTTAACCATTAGATTCTGAGACCAGGATTTGAAATGGAAAAATGAACACATTCCCTATGATGTCACCACTGAATTAATTACCTGAATTGCAGAGAGCAAGCACATGGCCATGGTTTGAATACAAGGTTTCTTCAAAAATATAAAAGCAAAGTAACTGGGTGGAGTTTTCTTAAAATAAATAAATAAATAGCTCTTTCTCACACAAAGAGGTACATAGGACAGTAAAATATGGCAAAATGAAAAGAGCATTGTCATTTAGTCTGTATAGTCTACTACTCAGTCCACGTGAATAGCTATTTTCAATGTAAAAACCATAAGGGTATAAAACATCTATCTATGGAAGATTCTAGAATAAAAATATATCATTCTTTAGCCAATAGTGAAGCATATTAAAGCATCCCTATTACACATTTAACTGAGGGATTTCTTTCTTCTAGCACAGTTACTGCCTAAAAATGACCGATGTCACTATTTTTAGCTGTTGGTAGAGACAGAAGTTTTATACAAGTCAAATTATGTTCACTGACATCAGTGTAAAAGTATGAATGTCCACAACAATGACTAGGCCCTTAACCAACATGACAACATATTTATTAAAAAAAAATTTTGAACCTCTATGAATGACTCAGCCAAGTTACAGACAGAAGTGGA
Organism: Fukomys damarensis; assembly: GCF_012274545.1. Taxonomy (NCBI): domain Eukaryota; kingdom Metazoa; phylum Chordata; class Mammalia; order Rodentia; family Bathyergidae; genus Fukomys; species Fukomys damarensis. The sequence goes on along the minus strand of NW_022900943.1, from coordinate 13,412,573 downwards.
ATTTATTGGTCATGCTAAAAAGGTTGGGAAAACATTAATCCATTTCTTCACATACAAGAATAACAAAAATTTGTATATAGCCCTGGCATCTGGTTGGTTTTCTGTGTACAGTATTCAGCAGGCCTAGAAATGAAACTTCACAGATCTGGCTCAGGACTGCAGAAACCCCTGATACTCAGAAAGTCTGATCTCTCTAACAAGGATTGGCTGAGATCTTACCCTTGACCCTATCTGCTCATCTGTAGTTCAGCAAGGCTTGCTGCCCCTGAAGGAATGTGCAGCCTTTTATGCTCTTGGCCTACAAAAGATCACATTAGACAAGCTTTGTTCATCTCAAGTCTGCCCTCAGCTAATACTGAGATCATTCATGATTCAAGCTTTACAGTCAACTCCTGATTTTGTTCCCAAAGCAGAGCACAACTGTATCCTTGCTTCTGTTCATCCTATACACTGCCTTAGGATCTATTACAATAGTCTGACCCCTTTCCTCCTTGTGTCCTTTTCCCCAAAAGTCTAGATCCTACTCTCCTGCTCCTCCAGGGCCTCCCCTAAATACCCATGTTCAAGCCTCCCTGATCCTTTCTACCCTCCAAATTTCTGATCTATAAAATGAGAGCTGTTACACGATTGTGCATAGTTTATAATATTACAGGATAGTAAATGTGAAAATATGTCACATGTTCTGCAGTGCCTGGGATGTAAAATGAGCCTATAAATGTTAAATATTTCACTCTCTCTCTCTTAACATTCATACCTGTCTACATTCCATTATAGTTATCTGCCAATGTTTCATCTCCCTGTCTAAACTGTAATTTCATTAAGTTTGGGGGTTATGTCTAATTTATCTTGGAACTTTCCCCAGCCCTTCCATTTACATAGATGGTTTTACACTATACCTATATACTTGTATTTTCCACGCTATCTTACCACATATATTTTAACACTACATAATCTTTACATATATTGATTATATTCACATTATTCATATTAACCAATCACATTGAAAAGTAAACTGTAAATGAAATATATGCTTATATCCTACATTTAACATTTCTTGCATGAATAAATATAGTATAAAATGTGTCCATACAAGCATGAGTCCCATGCTGTGGACTATGGGACCAATTTAATTTCAGCTGCTTGTTTCCCAATCCATTCCTCCTCATCTGGTTCATTCCCTACTAGGAAAAAGTAACACAGAAATTCTATTGCACTCTTCTGGGAAGGTATTCCTTTCTTATCTTTATCTTGGCATGCTGGTAAACAATGGGAAATCCTAGCTAAAAGCTGAAAAACAAATAGGTCTGCACTGAGACGAAGAGACGAAGCTCCTGCTTTGGAGCATTCTTGGCCCCAGTCGGGACTACCAAGTGCATTCTACGTTAACCTGCAGGGAGGGAGAAGCCCCGCAGGGTTTTCCTGCTCACCTACACTGGGGCACACCAGAGATGTCATTCATGCGTGTTCTGTCTCCCTAGCCACACTATCACCAAAACATAGTAGGTATAGCTTGTTTCAGTAGCTTAATTCTACCATATTAAGTAATGCCTGACCAGTTTCTGAAAGCCAGACTATTCCCGTTATCTTTAAAGGAGAATCCAAATTATTTGACCTACTAAATGGTTGTGTTGAGCTCCTAGAGTACATATTGGATTGCTTCACTTCCATATTTTAAAGAAACAGGCAAAACTTACATATCTGTTGGATGGGAAGGAGACAGTCACTGGAATGGTAAGAGTAAAAGATGCTTCTGTTTCTTAAGCCAAATGTTACTTAGACCTATGTGTTCAATTCATGAAAAATTAAGTTTAATATAGTCATGCTTTTTTGAATACATATTTTATCTCAATCCAAAAAATTTGGTTTTTACGTCAAATCTGCCTGAAGTAGAAAACAAATTAAACTTGGAACTTCAGCATCTCATAATCCAACTATATGTTATTTTAAAAGGTGCATTAAAAGTTTTGTTGAGGGCTCCATATTTTCTTGCCCAGATTTCCTATGTGCCTTTTTTCCTTCAGTCCTAATCAAGTCTATAAACTAACACTTTAAAAAATTAAAGAGTTAAACTGCATGATAGTATATACCTATAATAAAAGCATCCTGAGAGGCTGAACCAGGAGGATTGCAAGCTTGAGCCCAGCCTAGACAAGTTAGTGAAAGTTTGCTTCAAAATAAATAATAAAAGACAGCTGAGGATGTAGCTCAGTGTGAAAGCCTTGGTTCAATCTCCAGCACCACACACATACAAAGACAGAGAGGGCAAACAAACTTAAGAGTTAAGCCCCGAATTTCTACCTTATTTATGATATAACATCCTCTCAGAAAGTAATTACAGAAACACAGGAAATGACTTCTCTCGGAATGAGTGTGCCTGGGATACTGCTTCCTAATCTCCTTCGGGAGAACTGCAATGTAACGAAACATTCCAAGCCCAAAGATCGGTAACTACAATAGGAGAGGAATGATGTAGATAGAGTTCCTTGGGTTTAATTTACTAGTGGAAAATATAGACCAAAAAGAAAAAAAGAAAAAAATAAGACTACAAAAAGCCGAGTTCCTCCTGAAATAGAGGAAAGACCACTTTTCTCCATATAGATGAGAACAGGGCTGATACACAACACATATTTGATTTTATTGAACCACTCCCTTCCTGTCTATTTTGGCCCTACAGGAGTTTCACTCACTAGGTAGAGCCTAGAATCCATCCAAAAAGAAAAAATTATGCCTTATTTGAAATAATGATCACTTCCTCCTAAGCAAACCAAACAACCCCTGGTACTCAACCTACACTAATCCAACTACTATTAAGGAATCTGGGTAGATTCAGGATATCTGAGAAAAGATGCTCACCTAAAACTGGCCTAAGGTGAAGCAAGGAGAGGATTTATCACAGCAGCCATCAGATCAGATTACTCATACTCAAGTGGTGCTGAGTCCTCCAAGCAAGAAAAAACACTGCCAACTACCACAAGAAAGGGTATGTTGGAAATAATGGAAAAGAAATACTCTTCCTCTCAAAGATAACATTAGAGCTGCTTGGGCTGCAAAGATAAGTAAAAATATATGAAAACTGTAGTACACTTAAGGATAATTTAACTTCAACACAATTGCAACATCAATTCAAAAGATAGCACACCTCATACTTCTGTCTCTAGATGGCTTCAAAGTTTCAAGGAATAATCTGTATTGCTTTTCTGCAAACTTCAGCAGGTTGCACCTGCTTTGCATCTCACAGTCAGAAAACCTGGAGGAAGATTTACACCAACACAATGTTGTAGCGGGGGGAAAAAAAATCATTCTCCAAGCAGTTTAAACAGAAAAGTAGATTTAAAAGTGAGAATCAATATATAGGAATATAGAAAGAAAAGGACACCCAGCTACCCTTAAAGGCAGAAATATTGACTCATCAAAGCTGGGGGGTGGGCACAGAAGAGACTGAATTTGTCTTGAGTTCACCTTCCGGTCAAGAAATGCTCTCTGAACTGGGAACTGGAAAGCACAAGTGTTTGTCCTGGTTCTGCAAGAACTGGGGTCTTGGGCAAAATCCCTAGTCTCTGGGTCTCAGATTTCTCACTGTAGGTATCCCCAAGTCTCTAGCCTCACCAGTCTACTCAGGTCTAGGGTGATGAGACCAAAGGGGAACGGGTCCACTGAAGGAGCCGCAGAACTTCCCTCTCCTTACCTACTCCATAGTACTGGGCCCCAACTTTCAAGAGATGCTGTTGTCCTGGAAAAAAGGGGGCTCTGGTGGACTGGGAAGAGATGGCACGGCCCCTTCTGTCCCTAAAAAGGGTCCATTCCCTACCGACTCAGCTCTCTGCAAATCTGGAAGTAACCCCCTAACCTGGGCCCTGATTTAAATGTTTCAGAGCTAGGGGTCAAATCCAGGCCAAGGAAACCCAGCTAGAGGTTGAGGCTCAGTAGGTAGCAGAGCATGGGAGTGAGAGAGGTGATGTAGGTGGGGCGGAAGAGAAGCGCCCAGGGCAGAGTGGAAGGAGGGCAGCCCTCCCGGACGACGTTGTTTACCCCATAGTTTGGCCCACCGGGGGTCTAGACCCTGGCCTCGGAGCTCCCAAGCAGCAAGCTAGGGGTGGCCCCCGAGGCAGAGGCAGCTGGGCCGCTGGTGAGCGCACCACTGCGACCCGTCACTCCCCACCGCCTCCGCCCCTACCCCTCAGCCCTGTCTGCAGAAACAGCAAAACAAAACAAACTCGTGCCGGCTTCCTGTTGTGCAACAGAGTCCTGAGTAGGTCGCAGGCTTAAAGGGCGCCGCCTCTGGAAGCTCGGGCCGCAGGGACCTGCATGCCGCCCGGACTGAGTGGGAGTCTGGAGCTAGGGAGCCACAGCCCGGCTCCCGCAGACCTGGGGCACAGCGCCCCGACGCGGGCCCCAGCCCGGGGGATGCGAGTTGCTCGCTGGCAGTGTCCTTTCGCTTCCCGCCTCCCAAACTCCCCTCTCTAGTCTCAGGAGGGGAGTACGGGGCCAGGAACCTTCCCCAAAGCTTCTCCCTCCAGGTACCTAACTGAATCACCCACAGGATGACAAATCCGCTAAGGACAAGATTTCCAGACACAAGAGTGATTTCCTCGTCCTCGAGGTGACTTGTCAGCTCCAGTGAGTAACTTGGAACTGTCGCTCGGGGCAAGGTGTGTGTAGAGGAGAGAGAGCGACAGCTCACTCACGCTTTCCAGAGTGCGGCTCCAACAGACTTCAAAATACACAGGGTCATTTTTAGGGACTGGAGCCTTGCGCGGGACAAAGTCCCCGAGACTGAGACATTTTCCAAACAGTGCTGACATTTTGTCGGGCCGCATGAAAATGTAAATGTGAGGTGACGAACCGGCGGGGACTGCTGTTGTCTGAACGAGTCTGAGCGTCCGTGGCGTGGGAGGTGAGAGTTTGACCTAGCGGCTGAGCGTCTCCGGGCCAGCCCCTAAGTCCAGGACCCTCGAAACCGCGGGGCACCCGCCTGGTGAGGCTCAGGGGTGGAAAACAGGCTTCGTGGGGCTTCACGCACACGTGGGACTTGAAAAAGCAAATGCAGCCCTGTGGGCGCGGAAGACCTCAGGTCACCCCATCAGTCCCCACTTCGCCAAAGTTTCCCTCAAGTGGGGACACAGGGTGGCGTGCACCGTGCCCCGAATGTGTAGCCTTGTGGAACCTGTAGTTTAAAGGAAAACACAAAAACTCTTCCCAAAGAGGCAAACTTTAACACCGTGTTGATTTCCTTTCTGTGGTCTCCGCTCGGGGCTCAAGGAACTGACAGGAACGCAGCGCTATTGCTCTCCGAGGGCTGCCGGAGACCTCCGTAGGCGGTGGTCTCGGAAACACCTCTGACCTGGGGTGGGGTGCGCGGATCGTGGAACCCGCCGGCTTGGCGCGGGAAACTATTTCTAATCCCTACTAGTCTGCGTCCCAAGCTTTACCTCCCCCACACGCTCACACTCGCGAGCGCCTCGCCTCTCCCCGTCTCCCGCCTGCCCGCGAACAAAGTTCCTATGGCACCCACTTACCAGGTAACCGGGCTCTCCACAACACAGCTCGGCGTGCGCGTCCCTTCCCGGGCCGGCCGGTGCGGTGACAGCGGGGGGCCGGCGCTAGTGCCCAGCGACTC
>NW_022900943.1:13301280-13406428 GCF_012274545.1 Fukomys damarensis | reverse complement strand
CTGTGTGCGCCGCAAGGGCCGGCCTGCAGCCAGCTGCTTCCTGAGTGAGAGCACCGGAGGGGGAGGGGGCTGGGGCGGGCTCGCTGGTCACTGGCCGGCCAATTCGCAGGCCGAGCCCGGGTCTCCCTCTCCACACGTTCACACGGAGAGGCGCGCGTGCGTACACACACACACACACACACACACACACACACACACACGGTGCGTGCAGCGAGGAGTCCTAGAACTCCAGCACAGGGTAGTAGCAGGGAGGCACTTCGCCTTCTCCCGGGCCTTATTTGTTGCACTTTTTTTAAAACATGAAAAAGTAGCAGCTATTTTACAGGGTTTGATGGCAAATTATAAAGAAAAAGAAAAATATATATCCAGTAGTAAAAGGCAGAAAGTAGATGTGAAAAATTGAAAAAAAAAAAACACCATGAAATTAGGGTGCACATCACAAACTGAACTAGATGAGTAACGCAGAAAGATGCTGTTGGCATCTTTTCAAGGTGTAGACGTGGAACAGGAGGAGGTGACAGAAGTGCAGCTAAGGTACAAAGCAGAGTATAGGGTCTTTTGCTTACCCTTTTACCTTACCCTGCATGATGCGTCTTTCCCCTTCAGAATTCAGTGCCTTCATATCTCGCCTAAGCTGTGCCCCAAGCCTTACTGTTTGGCATGATTAGATACCTCAAAAACCCCGCTTTTAGTGTATCCTCACCGGTATTCACACAGAAGCAAGGACTTCTATCTTGGAATCAATGCATGTAATGCACACACATCTTCTGTTAGGTCTTTCTGTAGCGAGAGTTAATCCACCTCTGTAAATGAAACGAATGAGGAAACCACACTCAGAATTATATATGTTCTTAGAGCATAATCTGCTCTCACTCAAGTAGAGATTTGCATTGAAGTAGTAAATGCCATGATCAAGATGACAGAAAATGACTTACTCCATAAAGCCAAACCAGAAGGAGGCAGTTTTCACATCATATCTTAGTTCAGTGGGAACATTACTAGACCTGGTCTTTATCCATGATGGTAATATCACCAAAAGAAGTGTCATTTTCTTGATACTTTTTCTTTTATCTTATGATCCCCTTTTCTTTTTCCTTTTCCTTAGGACACAAACTCATCAGTATCTACCAACAGAAGTGGAAAGAGAAAAATAATAAGTACTTATGATATGTCATTCTACAATTTTCCAATTTCTTCCTATTTCACTTCCCTTTTAAGAGAAATAACCGAGACCAGGATTCCAGTAGCTGGGTTCCACCACATATAAGAAAAAGAAAATACTCATAAAATGAAGCATGCAGCAACATCACAAAAACAAAGAAACCAAGTGGTGGAAATTGCCATGACTATTCCATTGTGGCTAGTTATTGCAACATGCCTGACATTCACATAAAAACTCATTAACTCCAGCCTTCAGGAGCAAAGTGAGATGGGAACACTGACCCTTCCACACATCATGGGAAATTCTGTTCATCAAACTCTTGTGCTCTACAACTGCTCCCCAGAGACAATAAAAGTCTGGGTGGAAACTGGAAAAAAAAAGCAGTATCCATGATCCCCCCAAAATAATTTCAATTACAATGGTTTTGATGCATGAAATAGTATCCTAAGGGTTTGCAGACACTTCTAGAACTTCTGTTTGGTGGGTATAGTGGAGCTCCGAGAGGAAAAAAAAAAAAAAAACATATACCTACACCCTACTTTAATCACTATCTACTGGGAATAAAGTATTAGGAAAGTTAGGAGTCATCAACTTGGAGATACCCAAAATTCTCTTCATTTGCATAAATGCAAGGGTGGGAATGGTCTTTTATTTATGCACCACTTTTATGATCCTTTAAAATTCTGAGGACATTTACCATAAAACAGGTACAGTGCTTTGGCTGGATATTTTCTTCTTCTTCTTTGGCCAAGAACATAGATCTGTAATGTAGTTGTATTTCACGAGAATAGTTAAAATGCAGTGCCACCAATACATCCCCAGAGTGACTCAGAATGAGATCTGTACTTCTTCTGGGTGAACTGGTCAGCAGAGAAGTGGGAGGTGGTAATGAGAGATACTGGGAAAGGAAGTAAAGTCATTCAGAGATTAGATTCTCCCCTCCTCTCTGTGAGCGATCCATCTTGTTTAGGAATCAAACCCAGGTGGTCTTTCAGTCAGATAGGTGGAACTACAGCCCAGTCAGTATCTTTCCTCTCTACAGATGTATGTTGCATGTGCCTTAACTGCTGACTCAGTAGACAGGGTCCCGTGGCCAGCTTGTGTCCAGTTCTCATTCATTTAAGAAAAATTCAGTGAGTACATACTACTCTGCCCAAAGAGTGAGATGAAAGAAGCTTACACTTGTAGGCTTCATAACAGCAGAAAAGGTTACACAAAGCCTTTTTCCCAGTGCCTGGATTATAGCAACCCATCAAGGAATGGGGGCTCTTTGCAGATATATCTCATCTGTATGGTCATTAGCAATCTTCTGTTTAGAAGCAAGGATGTTGAAGCTCAGTAAACAAAGAAAGACAGGGCCAAGTTGGCCAGTTTGGAAGCCTCAAGTTCTTTAAACATTGCTGTCCTACAAAATAACTCTATTTGCTTTGAATATGTCTAAAGCATATTGCAGATGTGTAAAGTGCAAGGCAGGTGGTAATCAATGTTAGGTGAACACAATTAAGTATGCAGGGAGGGTGGAGGAGCCAGCAGTGATTTCCTACCATGTGGCATGCAGTAGCCTGATTGTGTAGGCTGGACCCAAACAATGAGTTGAGAGAGATGAGCAAAATAGACCACCCCAGATGGAGGGATCAGCATCAGAAAGGACACGGAAGGCACAGATCCTGTGTAGCTGCTATGGTCACACGAATCTACGGTCAAAATAGAAACATTCAGGACCTCACAGCTACAGCAGAACACTCCAGGAAGGAATACTGTAACCACAAAACTTCAGGAGAACTGTTATTTGTGTCAATCTGAGTAATCTCACAGCAAAACATTTACATATGTTCAAAGAACTGTGATCAGATTCCTACTCTTGTAGAGTATCTATAGAAAGAAATAAATTTGAGCCCCAAAACACAGATAAGTTGAGCTAACAGCACTAGTGATAGTATGCCTAACACACTCACAAACCACATGGCAATAGTCCAGTTAGGTGGAAAAAGTCAGTGTTTGCCAAATTCAAGAGGAGAACTAAATGTGTCAGATGGAAATTTTCCATTTTACCTTCCTGAGCAAGTAGAACCGATAGTGGAATGCATCAAATTTCACATTATGTTATCAGTCCTTGTTACCCTAACAAAGTATTAGTTGCTCTTTATACTAATTTGTCACAGGTATGACCAGTCCAGTCTTTCCTGCTCATTCATTAGTGACGCAGTTTTCAAAAATTCTTATTTGTACTCATTATACTCACAGCATCAAAACTCTTTTCCCTCCTAAAGCCAAAACTAAATCAGAGTCTAAAACATATCACTCTAAATGCAACTGACTAAAATGTGAAATATTTTACTCCACACACTGTCTCAATCTCTTTTGACTGTAAAATTTTTTCTCCCTGTTGGTATAAACCTAAGATCCATCTAAAATTCTATAAGGGTCAATTATTATTATTATTACTATTATTATCATTATTATTATTTTACAGTATTGGGGAGTGAACCCAGAGCTTGTGCAATGAGATAAATTCCTGCCCTTTTTTACTTTGAGACATGGTGTTGCTAAGTACCTGAATTCCTCCGGCTGAGTTCAAACATGTGATTCTCCTGCATCAGCCTTCCAGAGTGCACCACCACAGCCAGCTCAGTGGGATGAATCTTGGTATATCTGAATTAACTGGCATTCCACTTGCTGCACACAATATCCAAGACTCATAATTTAGGAAGGAAAAATTTAATTTAGCTCAAGGTTTAGAGGAATCCAGTCCCCAGTCAGCTGGTTCTAAGACACAAACGTGGTGGCAGAAGAGCATGGTAGGGCAAAGCTGCTCAGTTATTGCATCCAGGAGCAACATGATTAGATGGGACCATGTGTGACCCCCAGGGCCAAGATTCTGGAACCCCCAGGCGTACTCAGAGGCCTGCTCTGCTAATCTGCTAGGAGCTCCTTCATCTGATGGAGTTAATACATCAGGATTAAAGGTCACAGACTAAAGTGCTTATCTAAATAAAATGGATCCATATATGTACATATAATATTCCACAGGCAACCATAGTGTCCACTTCCATATGGCACTGTAAAATCGATTACCTGGTCAAGATGCTATGTGAGCCATAACTATCTTCTGTAAATGTCTTCTAAGGGCTGTAACTTATTTTTCTTTGTAAGCCTTTCATGGCTTAGCAGTAATAGTGGCATAAGAAAATAATTAATGCTAATCAAATGAATGGATTCATTAATGAGCAAGTTAAAGAATAGTTTCCCTACTTTCAGAGATGGTGAATAGCACTACTGACATATGCGTGTGTGTGTGTGTGTGTGATCATTTCAGTACTTTAATGGAGTGTAAATAACTGTACTCCTGTTTTCCCAAGCTTCTTCATTTTGTTTGTTTGCTTTCTCCCTTGATGAAGAGAATTAAAAGTTTCGATGCAATGCTTAGAGTTAGAGGAAAAATTCCTCCCACCCTGCCCCAGTCCTTCACCAGGAACCAGGTCGTTTGCATTACACTTAGAATTCTACCCAAAAAAGGAGAATACAAACTAAGTGGTGGAGAGAAGGAAGAAAAGGAAAATAAGGAATGAGGGTGCAGAGGGGAAGATGAATTTTCTTTAAAAATGAGGGGAAATAAGGCAGGACAGCACTGGGACATATCAGGATAGTACCAATTAATTGAGGTAAAGAATTTAGCTCAGTGGGGGGAAAAGTGATTTGGAGGCTTTGCAGACTCCTCCCTGGATCATTGGCAAAAGAGTTCATTTGAGTAGATTACTACAAGTCCAGAATTCCACAGTCTATAGCTGTCAGGAGGATTTCATATACAAACACTGCCGTTCTCTTTGAACCATGCAGAAACTGTGGCAGGTATAATTTTGTTGTCCGTTGTTCAAATGACCAGTGCTCCCAAAGCTGAAGTGCCCCTGGTAGGAGTGTTGGCCTTTTATAAGCTGAGGCCCTGCTCCAGATTCATCATCTGCATTGTTACTGCACTTGACTCTCACACGGTAGGAGCTAGCACAGCTTCCATTTTACAGATGAGAAAACAGGCAGAGAAGTAAAATGTCTTCCCAGTATGACCTGGCTCATGTGGAAATGACCCAGCTTTAAGCAAGGACAGCCTCATTTTCTTAACCTGCCCATTATTCTTCCTGCTTCCACCAGACATTATCTGTTCACTCACTCATGCAGGGTGGTATGTTGGAAGGAGGATGGACTTTGGAATCAGAAAACCTGGAAATCCCAACTCTACCACTGACCGGGAGACCAGGGCCTATTTTCCGAACTGCTGGGAACCTCAGTTCTGCTACCTGAGTTATCGCAAGACTGAATGGGAATTGTGCCATCAGCCAGTGTCACTGTCCCATCCAAGGCTCCCCTGTTGGTAAAGGGCACAGCCTGTGGGCTTCCCAGGAAACTGACCCCAGTCCCTGTTCCAGCCCCAGCCCCAGGCTGGGCTTGATAATTCCAAGAGGAATTCCACTTCCTTTGTCAAAGCGAATGGCTCATAAATCTGGGCCTACGCCAGTCAGAGAAGGTCACTTCCTTAGTTCAAGAGCAAGCACTGGCCAACTTAGCCTAATGAGAGGTGATGAGGAAAGCTCATGATAGATTCAGAAGAGGTGGCCTTTTCTCCTTTCTGTGTTATAGAACGACACGTGTAGCTGCCTTCCTCCTAGCAGGGAAAGCTGGCACAGAAGGGCAAGGCAGAGAAGCTTGCAGAAAACGAGAGCCAAGCCCTGATGGAACCACACCTGATCTCCACCTGACTTGGCCATTTGTGAGAACCAGTACAGTCCATAAGCTTTTTAAACAAACACAGTGACTTATTTAAGTACCTAAACTACTCAAAGTACCATGGAATACAGAGGATATAAAGCATATAAAGGTAAGCATGACCAATTTCAAGGGGCTCTCAGTAAGTACCTGGTTTTTGTGACATCATTTAGCATGGTTTTTTTAAATTAATTTATGGCTCATGCTGTCTTCAGGACCCTTCTGTCATTTGGAAAGTATAACATTAAGCAAGAGATATTCTACTTTCCCAGTAATTACACAATGCCCCCTTTCAGACCAGCTGGCCAACCTTTGGGGGTCAGATAGAGTAGCTTATCCACTTGTTGTCAGAGCTGCCTTGAAAAGCCAGGCCAATTCTGCGTGTTCCCAGTTACTGGTTAACAAATATTGCCCCAGAACTCAGCACCTAATAGGAAATATATGCATTCCCAACTCCCTGTTGAAGTTGGAATTTTTCTCATTCCCAGATAACACAGAGCCTCCAAGATTTTCCTGGGTGGGCATTTAGAAATAGAAAAGGAATTGTGTTAGGGGTGCTTCCCCAGGCGTCTCTGAGCCCCACTCATGTTTACAGTTGTAAATATTGTTATTAATCCAGCCTATAAATGTTTCAGTTCCTCCCTGAACATCCTCCCCATCACTAGGCTTTTCTGTCTCCTGTTTTGTAACTAAATGGCACTTACGACTCTAGTTACAGATATTACTTGGGGCTGTTGGTATAAGTGGCAGGGACAGACAGTTCCTTAGATTCTAGATTGAATTTAGGGCCTTGTAGTTAGACCATTTGAACCTAATAATGCTGTTCGTCTCAGCAGCTTGCCTAGGTCAGAAATGTTCTTCCTGTGACTGCTTTCTTTTTCTTTGCAGCAAGCAGTGGGTATGAAAGAGAAAATGAAGGTGCCAGGTTTTGAGTGCTCAGCTGAAGACACAGTTCAGTTATGGCTGATAACAACTCACATTTTCTCAGGGTTTAGTTAGAGTCGGGACCAAACAAAGTAAGATTCTGGATCTCATTTAATTCTCAAAGGCAGGAAGCTAATAAGTGACAGAGGTGAGATTAGAACCCAGCCAGCCCCTCTGGCTCCCACTCTTTGCTGTAGCAATGTACTCCACTGCCTCCAAAGCACTGATTATTATAAGACATTTTGATGAAATACATGTGTAAACATAATTACATGAAAATGTAAGAACAAAATGTAATGTGTGAATGGTCTATGTAATGACCCGGTAGTTCCTCCAAGCCCCATGCTGGTCTAAATGCTCGTCCCCCAGTGTGAGGAGAATCTGAGGACATTTCCTCTGCCACCTTCACCAACAGCCCCAAATAATACCTATAGCTAGAGCTTTAAATGCCAGTTCATTACAAAACAGGAGACAGAAAAGCATAGGGGTGGGCAGGCTGTTCAAAGATGAATTGAAACTTTCAAAGTTTGCATTAATTCGAAGGTTGAACTGGGAGGTGAGGAGCAGTAGAGGAAGTAATGATGGCAGTAGCGACTTTATAAGGAGAGTGAGTCAAGCTGGCCAGCTTGCTCTCTCACTACAGAATGTCTGCACCACCTTGGGACTCTGCAGCGCCCTTACCAGGACTCAGGCTCTCACCAGATGCTGCACTTTGACTTTGGGTCTCCAGAACTGTGAGCTGAATAAACTTTTATGCTTTCTAAATTGCCTAGTCTGTCGTATTAAATTGTAGCAAGAGGAAATGGACTAACACACCTGTCTTGCATATTCTTCCAAGATTTTGAACCTGCTGTCCTAACTAGATGGATGACCTTTACCGTCGACCTCCTTCTAGCCTCAGGTTTTCTGTGGTAGGGAGAATAAAGTCTCTCCCCTGCCAATCCATTTTCCACTCTGATCCCTGGAACCTGAGAATATGTTCAGCTACGTGGTGAAAGGGACTTAAGATTGGAGTTAGAATTGCGGTTGCTATTTAGTGGGCCTTAAAGTAAGGACAGTGTCCTGAGTCATCCAAGTGAGCCCACTATAATCACATGAGTTTTTAAAAGTGAACAGGGGAGGCAAAGAAAAGCCCAAGAAAGTGATCTGAAGGCTGAAAAAAGGGACCTTAAGCTGGGGATTTAGCTCAGCGGTTCGGTGGACTGCCTTGCAAGTGCAAGGACCCGAGTTCAATCCCCAGTACCCAAAAAAAAAAAACAAAACAAAACAAAAAAAAAGGGACCTTAAGTGGTAGGTGCTACCTGGCTTTGAAGGTGCAAGAAAGGCTTACTGAGCTGGGTGAGGTGGCACACACTGTAATCCCAACGGACTGAGAAGGTGAGGCAAGAGGACCACAAGTTTGAGCCTAGCCTAGGAACTTAACAAGAAATGACTCGAGAAAATGAAAAAGGAAAGTGGGATGGTGCTGTGATGTACCTCAGTGAAAAAGCCCTGGGTTCAATGAGGAAGGGAGGGGAGGGACAGAGCAGGAGGGTAAAGGGTCATTAACCAAGGAATGCGGTCAGCCTCTGCAAAGTGGAAAGAGCAAGGAAACAGATTCTTTCCTAGAGAATACAAAAAGAAACAGCCCTGACAACACCTTGATTTTAGCCCAGTGAGTCCCGTGTCAGACTCCTGTCCTGCAGAACAGTATGGTACAAGCTTGGCTTATTTAAAACAATGTGCCTTTTCAGCTTATCTCTCTCCCCTCACCCTCAGAGCCAAGTGCCAGATGTTCTGGGTACCCTAACAGAATGTAATATCGTACTATCTGGAAACTGGGTATTCACATCACAGTCCTCCTGTGAATTCCTTCATAGCAAGGTGAGAGGGCATCATGCCTGATCTGAGGGCTTCAGCCCTGCCACTGCCCTCTTTCTGTGAGGAGGTGGGGCAGTGCTAAGTGAAATGGCCAAGTGGCCCATGGGCTGGTAGCAAGATGCAGGGCAAGATAAAGAGGAAATGGGGGAGGACAGCAGGAGGGAGAAGGTAAAGCGGTCGATAGAGGAGAGCAGGCAAGAGGGTCGAAGGGAAAACGGGTAGAGAAGAGGAGGAAGAAGGGGAAGGCTGGAGGAAGACACAGAAGCCTGGTGGTGGAAGGGAACTGGACAGAATAAAGAGGTGGAACCTGTCCCCTGCTGTCCCACCTCCCACAGGAACATCCTCTCCTCTGTCCTCCCAAGCTCTGCCTCCCCTTGAGGATCTAGTCCCCTGCGGTGGTTCCTGGGGATGGCTGCTATTTGGGCCTGGACTAGTTTATCCAGTCAATGGCAGGCCTCCCCTTGACAGATTCCGATCTGATCAGCCCAGATGGGGTATAGGCGTCAGGACTATTTAAAAGCTTTTCAAGTGGCTCTAATGGGCAGTCAGGGAGAAGAACCACTGCCATCTTTAGCTCACCTGAAATGGCTCCTGACGTCAAAAGCCCTAGTCTGTGTCTCTCCCTTGGCAGCTGGAGAAGCTGAGCCAAACTGCTGGGATTCAGTCCTAGCTCCCCATTCAATAGCTCGGTGACTTTGGGAAGTCCCTTAACCGTCCCGTGCCTGTCTCTCCATCTGCAAAAAGAGAATAAATGCAGTAGCAGTATTTGTCTTACAGAACTGTTTGGAAAATTAAATGAGTTAATATTTGCTAAATGCTTAGAATTGTGTCTGCACACAGAATATACATGAAAGCAGTTTTAGATTAAATTAGCACATGTCATTTTTATATTGTTACTCCGCGTTATCACGCTGTTTAACCTTTTGGGTTCATGCTCTCCCCCTCCCATTTACTACCTCACTCTTCTACAACTGGATGCACCAGAGCCAATGCTCTCTGCATAACAGGCACTTGGGTATGCACTATTAAGAGAACGAAGCAGAGCTAGGAAATAACTGCAAAAATATAGTCTGTTCATGAAGGGCAAGAACTGGCTACGAGGCAATGTGTTTTTAAAATGATAATTTAAATAATTACTACACATGGCTTTAAAGAAGGGAATGGAACAGAAGTAAGAGGAAGGGTGTGATGTAGAAAGGAGTTCTAAAGCAAATACCCAAGGTGGATAACTCTAACTCTCTAAGGTTATAGAAGCATCAGAAAGTTGGCCAAAAAGCAAGATGGAGGTCAGAGAAAAATATTCAGGTCAGGAAAATAAAAGGCCATGGATAGAAAACTTTGCTACTTCATAATTGTGCCTAAGTCTGGCCCAGTCTAGATTTCTATTTGGATGGCTGATTTGCATATATACTCATATACATTTCAACTCTGAAAGTAGAAGTTCCATATGTGTTTTATTTACTCTCATTTATTTTTTTTTTCTTTACCAGTTGGCCTATTTTCTTCTTCTTCTTCATATTACATCAGGAGCCCATCATCGCAGCAAGCAACTCAGCTTAGAGTTGCTGGGATAATTCCGAAAGAAACATTTGAGACAAGATGTAGAACTGTGTATTAGAGTACAATAAAATTTACAGTGCACAAATTTGGCAGCCAAAAGATTTTTCTCAAAGGTATGAAAAAATGTCTGTGCTTTATTTTCAAAGAAACCAAATAAGACATGGTCCCTGAATCACTGTCTGAATGCAAACAGCATTTGGCTTTGATCTGAGTTGTTGAAAACTATGACCAATTTATCCCGAGGATGCCAAACCATCAGGGAATGTTTTTAAGTCTGGATTTCCATATCTGAATTCTGCTACACACTTTTTCTCTTCATTTCACATTACATAGGGCCAACCCAAAATAGCACTCCCAACAATAGATGGAGTCGGTATGATAATTTCACAACTACTTATGGGCAGTGGGGTAAAAGGGTCCTTTTCTCACTGACATACTGAACATGGCCTGGAAAAATTATGAAATCATAATTTAACGATAATTGGGATTACTTGATGGAAACCTGCTCTTGTATTGTATTAATAGACTTAGGCAGGTTCAACCGGTTTTCTTTTGAAAGGGTGATTTAAAAAAAAAAAAACTCAGAAAGCCATTTGTCTAGTGTGGGTCTTGAGTCTGCCCAGCCTTGACTGCTGCCAGCCTTTCCAGGCCCTCACCTGGTCCAAGAGGAGTCACTGCTGATCTTCTGAATTTTGTCTGCAAATTTAAACCCTAAATATGCCCATTAGTCTCAGTGCCAAATCTCATTTACTCTGCCCCTCCCTGCCTCCACAGCCAAATTGTGTGTGTGTGTGTGTGTGTGTGTGTGTGTGTGTGTGTGTGTGTGTGTGTAATGAAGGGAACAAATCCAGCCCCCTAAGGAAACACATCAGCCATCTTGCAAGCATGTGGAAGTTCCTCCTGTAATCAGCCAATCACCCAGGATTACCCAGCTTTCAGTCGTGGTGGAATTTTTTTTTTTTCCCCGGGGGGAGGACATGAGACTTAATCAGTGCATAAAGTCTCCAAAGCCCTTTTCCACTCTGCCAATACCCTTCTGAACTAAGTAAACAGGAATGGTATGTTTATGTTTTACCCAAACTCTCTACATTTTAGGCTATCCATATCACCTGAAGATAAGTGTTTGTCTAAAACCATATTCTAGAGCTAGAGACTTGAACCTACTGTGTATTCTGGGTGCATCTTCAGTTTTGTGTAAGCCCCAGGGTGTAGAGGACTCAGGGAGCGGGCAGTGGGTAGTTCCCAAGGATGGAGATTTCACAGAAGTTCCCCATCTTAAAACCAAAAGTGTCTTTATAGGAGCTCGGCATTCCAAGGGATCTGTGGACAGAAGAGTGTCCCTCTTGTGATCCTTTGTGTTTTATTTTAGGCATTAAAACCCTATTCTGAGAAGTGATCTGTAAATTTTACCAGATTCCCGAAGGGGTCCATCTCACAGAACAGGTTTCCTATTCCTGCAACCACCCATCCAGCTCCGTTGTTTTGGAGCTGTCGGTGCCCACTCCTCCACCACCTGCCCCACACCTACCCAACCGTGTCTGCTCCACGTCCACTCCTAGCCTTCTGATGTCCCGCTCCAACCTGCCCAGCTCCAAGCCCAGTGGCCTTGACCCTCTTGCTTCCAGCCTTATCTATAGGACAGCGAAGACCCTCTCTGTATTTCAAGTCACGTTTCCTGCCTTTCATGATACTAGCATGTGCTGGGCTCTTTGTTTTTAGTATGTTAGCAGTGGTTGTCTAACAGGAGAGCAGGTAAGTGGTGTGGTTACAGGGGTTCTAATTTTTAGAATGAGTTTATTAGATTTAAACAGTCATGAAAACAAAAGATTTGTAAGGATCTGCATTCCTGCTCTTCCTCTAATTTTTTCTTGTTCCTCTTCCTGTTCTTTCTGCCACCTGAATGTGCTGCTCCCGTGAACCCCCTGGCTTCCCTGTGTTCTGTGGTCCCACCTCACTTCCACATGGCATAGCAGAACTGAAGGAGGCCTTGAGGCCAGGAGACCAGGGTTCAGATCCTGACTCTGCTGGCTGTGTGTCCTTGGCCGGATCATTTCATCTCCGCTCTGAGGCTTACTCATCCCTAGGAGCAGCTAATCTCTCCCTTGTGCTTACTCAGGCCAGGCGCTTCCCTGTCAACTCATTTGGTCCTCACAGCCACACTGTGAGATGGGTAATTTCACACATCATACACAAAGGTGCAGAAAGACTGTAACAGCAGCTCCTCTACTTATTTTAGTCTTCTGGCCTCAGAGTCTACCATGCTAGCACTATGGTGTGTTGCCTCTTTTACAGGAAAGCCACGCTCCTATAGAGCAGTGCTGTTCTGTCGATTGCAAATAGCACAGGGGAACCTAGAGAACACTTGCTATCCAGTGGGTAACTTTCGTAATATTTCTCAGATGGTCGTTACTCTGAGCGTCAGCTGTACAAATCCCATCACTCTGGCCAGTGCCTCGGAATGTTACACTGAAGAAGTCAGCAGTGCCTGTCTTCCTTCGGTGTCCTCTCTGCCTCTCAGTCTCTACTCCATCCCATCCTCTTCCTCTCACTTTCCTGGTGTTTCAGATTTCAAATCCCAGGTTGTGTTCCTGCTCCCTTTCCCCGCCACCCAACTTGAGGTCCTCAGTTCTCACAGACCGTTTCTCTGGCTTCTTTACAGGACTCCCTACTTCTAGTCTCTCATCATATGAAACTGGCCCAGAAATCATGACCCTGTTCATGATTCAAAGTGATCTAAGTACTAGAGTCCCACGCTCAGAGCTTTATCTCTGCCTGGGATGCCCTTTGGAACCAGTCTGCCATCTTGAGTCTGAGTCCCAAGGCCAACTCCTCCAGAAGCCTTCCCTGGGAGTCTCAGCTGCATAGTGGACTCCCTCTTCCATTTGCATTTTGCCCTGGATATGCCTGGGGGCAGGGTAGGGAGCTTGTGTGTGTGGTCTTTTCCACCTCTACCTCATCTATAAGGTTATACACAGGGTTGGGCTTTAATGTTTGTTAAAATTGTGAATTCATAAATGGGCAAAAACTAAAGCCCAGAAAGTTTAGCAGACACAGTAGGTCAGTTAGTTTACGTTAGAGAGATGGTAGTACTGCATAACTGCCAGACTGCCTGAGTTTAAACCAACTTTCTACTGCTTATTACCTGGCATGATCTAGAATAAATAACTTAATCTTTGTGTCTCAATGTTTTCATCAATAATATGAGAATGATAATAGGTACAGGATGGTGATGAGGATTAAGTAAATTAACACATTTAAAGTGTCTGGAGTATACTTGACACACTGTAAGCACCAAAATGTTAGCTATTATTGTTAATGGAAGAACCAGAATTCAAATCAAGGACCACTGATTCCCAATTCAGCGTATTTTTAAAGCAGGCCCTGTATCCCGGCATTGTGTAGCTACCTGCTACTCACTGCTCGGTTTCCTGAGCATCCTCTGTCTTTGTTCAGCCTTCTCACTTCACGCAAAAAAAAAAAAAAAAAAGTGGCATATGCATACATACACAGGACATCAGCCAGTAGGGAAATATTGCTTCCCTATTTAAGTAATCTAGAATTTTGATGAAGCTATGTAGTCTTCAGTTAAAAAGAAAAAAAAATGAATAGAGAATCCTCTGTAACCCATAGCACAGGATAGTTTCTTCTGTCTATGAGAGAGAGAGAGAGCGAGAGAGCAAGAGAGAGAGAGAGAGAGAGAGAGAGAGAGAATAATATCTTCTCTTATTCCAAGGTAATTTCACTAGCACTTTCTGACAGGCTACCACAGAGGCCCCGAATATCCCAGAGACAAGAGAACAGGGACTCTAGAGCCTGGCAGAACAGGGTTCATATGTTGGCTGTCTCTCTCATTAGCTCTGGGTGCTGGGGAAGCTGCTTTTCTCTGTCCTTGAGACTATTCTGTTGCTACTGCATAAGGCTAGGCTAAGCTTCTTTGTAGAAGCGTCAGGCCCATAACTAGCACCCAGGTAGCTATTGTTTTAGCTGAGCTAAGCAGCACTCCCCCCTCTCCTTCTAGTTTAGGTAAAACCAGAGAGTGAATCTCAATGGAGGGTTACTTTTAAAGTGAATTTGTTTATCAGGATCCAGAAGGCTTGAATTCCCCCAGGATTACACTCTCTGGGGATGATAGCTCTGGTTTGACAAGGGGCACCCAAAAGATTTCCTTCTCCTCCCTCATGGTCCTTCCACTCTTGCATTCTCTTGTGTACCTACTCAGCAGAAGTATGTATTCTTTAAATTCACCCCGCACCACACATGAGAAAGAATGTAATTTGGGGTCTCTGTTGATCTAGGAAGTAGCCTTTCTCACACCTAGAATCACAAGTCCCGGACACAGTGTCTTGGTGGAGAAAACAAAGCCCATCCATTCATCCTGTCAACCTCTAATGCCCTTTTTAAACTGACCTGACACACTGTTGAGGGGACAAACAATTATGCCTCCATTGCCTACATGAAGAGGTTGGGCTAAAGGGTTTGCCAGGAGACTGTTCCTGTTAGTATCTTCATCTCTTCAGTAAGAATTCTAAAACTCTGTTGTATCTGCAGTGACATTTTCTTCCTCTCCTGCTCTTCAGTACCGAGGATTGAACCCAAAGCCTTTACACCGAGTTACATCCTCTTTTAAAATTTTGAGACAGGGTCTTGCTAAATTGCTAAATTCTCCAGGCTGAAAGATTTACACTTACAGTCCACTGCCTTCCAGAATGCTGGGATTACAGGTGTGTACCACCATGCCCAGCTAGGGCACTCTTCTGTATTTAATAAACTCTCCACTTTGTGTTAGATAACAGTTTTATTTTGAAATAAAATGAACCTCTTTTTTAAATCTTTAAATTGATTCAAACTCTTCTAAAACAGAGTTAATTCCTAAACTTCACTCTTTGCCTCCACTACCCCGTAAAAGCACAACTGTCTTTGAACTCCATGTAAACGAACCATGACCTTGGATGACATCATTCAGCTAAACATTAGATCTAGCATTTTCTGCACCAAGACTATTGATAATTTTCCTCAAGGGAGACCGCTTTACCCTAGATTCTTCAAGAAGATATATGCTAGGAACACTTCGTCTTTTTGTGTGGCTTCATCTCTGAATTTCCCTGGGAAAGACTGCATAAACAATGTCCTTGGGTCTCCAGCCTTCCAGACATCTCAGAGCCAAACCAAATGGAAAGGTCCTGGCAGGAAAAAGTGTGACTTTGGTTGTTCAGTAGGTGGCACCCTTTCTCCAACATTATCCTTGATAGGCTCAGGGGTACAGAAACTCACTAGAATTTAGGGCCCTTTGACCAGCAGTCTCTTGTTACTTCTGTGGATGTTGCTGTCCTGAAACACGAAGATGTTCACAGAACTCTGCTACTCTGAGGTCTGTACGGCAACCAAATTAGGCATTAACCACACTTTTTAAAAAAGAAAATACATTTCACTTGGAATGACTAACAGTGAAGAATTTTCTTTTATCTATTAAAGCCATGCTCCTTTCTGCAGCATACATCATACCACTATCATTTTGCCTACTATCGATGCTACCCCCCTCAACACACACACACAAAAAATCCCCACCCTTTTCTGGGGTTAGAAGAAAATTTAGGATTCCCACAAATTAATTTCTAAAGACTAATCATGAAATTCACCACACTAATTTGCAAACCCAGCGACTGCTCACAAAACCCCTCCACATATTCTCCCATAAAATCTCCCAGTGTGTCTTGCTTTTAAAATCCACTTTCGCTTTCTGTAGGTCTTTAGCTGGATTGACTTTGTCACAAGAAAACAGGCAATGTTAGCAGCTCCTACTGCTTACTGGGGACAGAACAGCACCTTCAAGGAGTTTAATCTAGATGAAGGATCAAGACGCTTGAGCAGGGTACTGTATGCTATGTACCAAATAAAGAGTTCAGACTGAGACTATAGCTGTAGATCCCAAAAGGGAGCATTCACTGAGATGCAGGTGTGGTCAGGAAGGCCCAAGAAAGATCCTTGAGGCGTGGCCAGGTTTCAGGCTGCTAGCAAAGAGGAAGGACAGGGCTTTTGAGCCGAGAAGTAGGCTTAAGTAAGTAATCAAGCAAGAAAACAGGTAAGAAGCAAGTTATCAAGTTAGAAGCTTGGAAGATGTGATCTTCCAAGAGGGATCTCTTCAGGAAAGGCACATCTGAGTGCAGCAGTAAGGATTGGAGCAAGTCAAGGGAAGGAGTAAAATGGCTTTGTCAGAGGAAATAATTTTGTGCTGAGAACATGGGGAGAAAGTCTGAAAAGCTAGAGTGGCTGGCGTCTCAGATAGACACTGGTAAATGTTAGATCATGACGTTCCCCTGGGCCAGTGTGTACCTACAAAGCTGCACTCTACTATGACCCTAGTTGTCGAACCCTCAGTTCTCTCATCTGTAGAATAGGTCTGATCATGAGATCCACTTCATTAAGACTGTTATAAAATTCAAACGCAATACTGAACACCAAATGCAAAGATGAACCCTATATAGGAAAGGTAAACTACTAGTAGGAAAAGCTGTGTTTTTTTCAGCTCAGACTTGGTTAGATTTGACTGACGAATCACATAGAGTACTTTTAATACAAATTACTCGTGTCACCCCTTGAAACTTCAATTTGTAGATTTGGGACAGGGCCCAGATTCTGTAGCTTAAAAAATATGTTTATCATCCAAGAAATATGGGACCACTGGCAGTGTTTCTCAAAACAGTGGTTCTCAAACCATCCTCTGCATCCCTGGGGCGTGTGAGCACTGACTGCTAGTCAGAAGTGTCCTTGCTTCCAGAATTTCTAATTAAGTCGGTCTGGAGCAAGACCTGAGAGTTTGCACTTCTAACAAGTTCCCAGGTGCGGAGATACTGCAGGTGGGAAAAGGGAAGGACTGCTCCAAAAAAAAAGTCACTGTTCAAAGCGAAGTCCAAGGTCCAAGTGAACCAGAATCACCTGGGGATGCTTGATACCTTGGCTGTTTCAAAAGTCCTGAAGCCTGCCTGAGATTCCAAATTCCTGACAAGAACTGTGGGTATTTCTGATGCAAAATGAATTTTAAGAACCCTCTAGGCACAGTTTAAGTGTTAACACACACACATACACACACTCTAATTTTGGTCTATGATATGCCAGAAACATTAAAATGTGAAAACCACACAAACCATAAAATGAAGATAATGTGGTTTTAAACATCATACTGGTAAAGTTAAAAAAATAATGTATGCCTTTAAACTGCTAGGTTAAGCTCAAATTTTAAGTACCAATCTTTAAGTTGGAAATGAGACACAGAGCAAGCTCCCTGTGTTTGGCCTATGACCCAAGCCACCCTCCGCAGTCCTTCACACAGCCTTTCTTCATCCATGCAGGGGCTGGCTGGTGCCACTCACATCTTCCCAAGAGATCCTATAGGCAGCAGAATTTGAGAACCACTTCTTTAAAGGCATTTGTTCTATGGCGTGTCTTCTGGAAGTAGATATCTTCCTAAAATTATCAATCTAAAGAAGACACAGACGTTCTCTGAAATAACAATGGGAAAATGCTGAAGAGAGTATATAAAAATTCGATTACTTACTCAAGCTTTACGTTATAATAGCTGTTTTCATCTACCATTGATTTTAAATGTGGCTCTTAAAAGTTCAGTAAATACGAAGCCCTACTGTGTGAAACATTATGAAACTCTGAGCTTATCTATTGTGCATTCTGTCTGGAACCTAAAGAATTCAAACCATTGAGAAGGAATGGAGCAGTATATGCAAAGAAGTACTTTGTAAACTATGAGCTGCCAAGCAGATGGAAATTATTATCAACAACCTCACTTCAGTCTCACTCAGACCAAGGGAATTGTTCACTGTATGACTGATGATAAATAATATTAATATACACTTCTACATTGTAGAATCTCTGCAGAGGTATGCTGAGAAAAACCTGAACATATTTGTAATGTGAGAAAATTAACTAGAAAAATATTGAGAAACTGATGTTTATACATCAAAATAAATTATCTCAGCAGCTGGGAAAGGAGGAAGAAAGGAAGGGCAGCACTCCTGCTTTAAAATTCATGCTTTAGATGAGTAAATGTATTAGAAGCCAGAAGTACACACTGTGGGAAAAGGTAGATACAACAGTGAAGTAAGGGACGCTGAATAGACCCCTAGTGTTTAATTTGAATCAAAGGTACCAGTCTGAACTCACAAATTAAAAAAAAAAATTATCTCCCAATTGTTTCTGAACTACCTCATTCCCATGATATCTCAGCAGCCACGAGCACACCTAAGGCCCAGAGTTTCATTTCTAAAAGAGTTCTCCACTAATAGGAAACAGGGATCCTTAGATACATGGCTGATTTCAGAACAATGGGAGAGAATCTACAAAGCTTCCTTGTGGCAGAAAGTAAATCCTCAGAAATATGCAGGGCCATGTCAAAATAGCAGAGGAGCTGGCTGGAAAGGGCTCCCACTGGCCAATTGTGGGTAAACTTGGCATCAAAATGACAGTAATAGGTTGTAATTGGTTACAAAAGGAGTCCAGGCACCCACACAGATATTATAATAATTAAACAAATGTGTACAAGAAAGCTTTTCTTTATGGTGACATGTTAATAAATGTAGAAGAAATCTTGGTTTTAAGGAACCATAAACTTTCAACCTCCACAGTAATGAGAATTCAGATGAGCCTCTTCAATGGATGCTAAAACTACTGTGTGAAAGTTTGTTAGCAAACAGGATATTTCAACATCTCAAACTGTCTCCCCACAAATTAACTGCTGATTGCAAAGGGGGGAGTTCCCGTGAAGCGGGGATCTGGCAGACATAGCCCTCCCTAACTGATCAAAGTGACATCATGTGTCTCCTGGGGAGAGTTGCTAAGGACACAATATTACAGCATTCCTGCCCAAAATGTACAACCTAAACCTAACCATGAGGAACCAATCAAGTAAATTCAAATAGAGGGGCATTCTACAAAACAGCTGGCTTGTAGCCTTCGAAAATGTCACTGTCATGAAAGACATGAGGAACCGTTCCAGATTAAAGGAGACTAAATATACATGACAGTCAAATGCAATGAGTGATCCTTTTTTTAAAAAAAAAAAAAAAAAAAAAAAAAAGTCACAGAAGTGAATCTTAAGTATATATTAAACAATAGCATTTTCTAGACTCTGACTTGATCATTGCATTTGGTTAAGAGAACACGGTGTTACATAGGGGATGCACACCAAAGCATTGGTGGCCACAGAGTCTTCAGATTCCTCTCAAATGCGTCAGGTGAGGGGTGGGGAAAAAAACCCATACATGGAAAAATGCTAACAATTGCTGAATCTGAGTGGAGGCATACGGGAGCTCTTATTCTATTCCTGCAACTTTTCTGATGTTTTTCAAAATATGTCTGAATTTTAAAATATTTTAAAGTTGATTATATAGGGTGTTTTGATAAACTCCAAACACTAATATCTCTTAGTGGAGCTACATTCTCAGAAAATGTCTATCACAATGAATTTATTGAAATATACTTGATCGATACTATGATGAATAAGCAAACATTAAGAAATGATTTAGAACCAAAATTTTTATGGGGCTACCCTTGGATCACAGGGTTGTTTTCATTATTCCACAGGACTGCCTCTCAAAGTAGGGGGTTTGTATATGTGTTTAAGAGTTGAATTAGTGGTTAACTAAGAAGCATAAAAATCATGATTTTCAAGAACTGGCCGCACTTGACCTGTCAGTGGGCCTCCCCAGGTTACCGTCATCCCTTCCCATGTGTTGTGTTCTCCCCTGGTCACCCAAGTGCCCCCCATTCGGAGTGCCTTCCTGACCCAGAGCACTCCAGTCATTCTGGTTACCTCCCTGCCTCAGCATAGAATGTGAGTTTGTGAGCGGTCTTCTAGGCAATAAAGAATAAAAAGGGAAGAGAAGTCAGCATTTCAGAAATGAGCTGAGAAAGAGTTGGGGCCTAAATAGAAGCATCTCAGGTTGAACATGCTCTGAACTGAATTCTCCCCCCGCCACTCATCCCACTTTATTGACAAACCAGAGACCTGGACATCTATCCTTGGCACCTTCCCCTCTGTCCATACACATATCAAATCTATCTCTAAATTCTGTAGGTTTTATTTTCTAGATATTCTTAAATATTGATCTCTATCTGCAACACTAAAAAGCAATATCAACACTAGCACCGCCATTACCACCTGCACTGTCACCATGACTGCTATGTCTACAATTATAACTCTTGGCTTATGTCACACACCAAACTGGCACAATCCTCTTTGTGTATTTAAAATAATGTGGTGGACCCTACAGAACTCCCCCTTGACCCCTTATCTAGAACATTACCAGCAATTTATAATCCCCTCTGTGAACCTCCCCTCCCTTCTTCATCACTTGACAGTAACTACCATTTCAACATTTTGGGTGTATTTTGTATTGCCTTTTTTTTGTTTTGTTATCTAAATAATGTTACTTCATGCTTATTGTTTGTTAACTTTATATAATATCATACATGTAGTCCATACAGCTTGCTTTTTCACTTGGTACTATGCTGCCAAAATTCCTCTTTTACCATCCCAGTGCTATTTGATTCCCATGTACATAACTTGCATTTAAAAACCACACTACTTTTTGCTCCTTGAACTGTGCTTCCCAATTTCCCAGCACCTTACCTATGCTTATCCTGTGCTCTCTCCTCAGAGAGTCCTTTTGTCATCTCTGAGTACATAACCCTACCCAAAGCCCACTTCAAATGCTACGGCTCTTGAAAAGCTGTGTGACCGTGGGAAACTATCTGCACTCCAGTTCCTTTATCTAACCACATCTAACTCTGGGAAATGTTGCTCACATTAAATAAATAAATAGCTGGAAAATGCTACAGCAAATCCTCTTTCTGCTTACCACATGTTGTTTCCCTTTTCCCTGGCGGAACACTTTTGCTCTTGTCCCTTATGTCTTACTCACTTTTCCACAGGGCGGGAAGAGGACTCATTGAGAAAATTAGCGAGTTTGAGAGAAGGAAGGGAACATGCAGGCTCAGTCCCTGTCTCCCTTTTTTCCCTATCTCTTTCTTTTACAACTACCTCTCTCCCCTGCCCTCCCTTGCCCTCCTCACCCCTGACTCTCTCATCTGCCTATTTACAGATTTAGAGAGCCAGCTCTGCCTTCTGTGGGAGACACTTGGTGAGTCCTCTCAGCCCTCAGGTGGAGGTGAAGTTGCGATGAACTGGTGATAAAACCTCACATTTTTATCTCTATCTGTAGCCTTTCTTAATTGGTGCTGAACTCAGGTGAGAAGGAAAGGCAGTTGTTTAATGAGTTCCTAAAACCACACTCATAAAATAACAAGATCCTCGTGTTTAAGAAAACATACTAAAACTTTCACACCCAAATAAGGGATGCCCTTTGAAACAGTCCTCTGAGGACGTGATACATATATTCTACTACATGACTACTCTGGCCCAACACCTTTGAGATGTAGCATTAAACATGTGACTCTGAGTATCTTCATTCATCTCAAATCTCATTAGAAAAGAGTGGATATGAGTTTTGAAAAAATCATTTGGAACCAAAGCTAGGGAATAAGTGGAACAATGGAGGTGGGTTCAAAGGCACTGAGATGAGAGAGAGAGAGAGAGAGAGAGAGAGAGAGAGAGAGAGAGAGAATTTGAAGAGCATTCCTAGAAGGCTTGCACAATAGTCACATTTTCAAAACAGCACATGGCACACAAAAGTGATCACTGAAAAACAGCAACCATTTAACTATGCAAAACTGGGTGTGTTTAGTTTTTTAAATCACTTTGCTGCGATGCTGAAAACCTAGTATGCAGACTTTCTCTAGAAGCAGAGAAAGAGGAGTTGCGAGCTTTGTCACTTATTTTCTGTGTCCTCAATGTTACTGAACTTCTTTCAGCCTCAGTATTTTCCTCAGTAAAATGGAGTTAATAATGGCACCTTTCCTAGATACCTCATAAGATCTTTTTAAGAACCATAGGAGATAAAAAGCTCTTTGTCAATGGAAAGGGCAACACAAACATTGGTTGTATGGTAGTTATTATTATGACTGATATTCTTTCTTAATGGTTTCAAATTTTCTCCCTCCTTTCACACTTAAGTTTGGCAGCAGATTTGTATGCTGAAAGATCCTTTCATGCGAAGACTGAGGTCAATTTGAATACATATTCCAGGATTCAGATAAATCACTAAGGAAAATGCAAGGAAGCAGGCAGCCTGCCAATGACTCAGTAAGCACCATTTTCTGTAAATCACTTGATTTGTTTTGCACCATTTTCTGTAAGTCATTGGATTTGTTTTGGCTTTGGGTGATTTGTTTCAAGTTTCTAAAACAGGATTAACATCGGTCATCATTTTCTCTTACTTTGCTCTAAAGACTAAAAGATTTACCCCTTTAACCTTTAGTATCTTTACATCCTGAGCTGTAGTTAACATTTACCACTACAGTACTTGCTGCGTAGTTGGGTAATATGTCAAACATTTTAATTTAATCCTTAATAGAAGCTGGGTTTTTTCCCATCTTATAGATGAGACGAGAGAATCATGAAGAGATGAAGTCACTGGGCCAGGCCACAAAGCTGGTAAGTCCTCATACTGGCATGTGAGCCTGACAAGGCCCATAACTTCAGCAGACTCTCCACCTTGAAATGCATAAGTCTGGGTTTTCTGAACTGCAAACCTAATCACATTTTTCCCTTTATGTTTTATTTTTGAGGGTATCACAGGACCTATTCTGGAGCTGTTTGTGTGTTCTTGATGAGTGACAAGTTCCCCCTGAAACCACTTCAAAGGGTAGAGGACCCCCTAATGTGGGTGAGTAGAACTCTGAGAAATGTGCTAGGGCATAACATTTGAGCAAACACAAGAGAAATAAAGGCTAAGGAAAAACATACAATTTAACTTTAAATCAGCATCTGCGATAGGCTTTCAGAGCCTACTTGGGAATTTTTACTAAGGCCACTTCCCTCAAAACTCATTCCTATTTAACCTTTTGATTGCTCTCCACTCTCCTGAGATCCCTTCCTTTCCTGCAAAGCATCCACATTTTGGCCAACCACTAAGATGCTTCCTGTACCTTCTCTAAGCCTCCCAAGAACTGGGGAGATCATGCACACTCAAGACTCATTAGGGTTCCACCTAGAATCTGCTCTTTTTTTTTTTTAAATACCATGTTTTTATTTTTAGCTACAAAAGTAATTATATTTATGGTAAGGAAGCTTGAGAAATGAAGAAGATAAAATGCCCTGGTTGCAGGGGCTGTTTCAGGTATCTGCATCTCCAGAGTCTAACACAGCACAGTATTTGGAGAACTCAGGGAAAGCTGACGAAGAGGGAATTTGTAACAGACCCCTCCCCAGCATTTGTGGCCAATGTTCTCCAGAGCTGGTCTGCCTCCAGGGATCAGGACATTGCCCACTGGTCAGAAATACTAGGTACTTGCAGAAAGCCAACTCTCAAGCACGTGCACTGAGGAGGGTCCAGGCTCACAGTGACCTTGGGAACCTGTCTGTTGAGTCCTGCATGAAAGAAAGTCTTCTGTAGAGTAGGGGCAGAGACAGCACACATTTACTTGTTCCCTAGCATGTCACCTCCATCTACCTGTCTTACACTCCTGCCCATTGTTAAGGCCAGCCTACATGCTTCTGGTAATGTTTCCTCCCCTATAAATATACCCACATCCTAATATCTGAAACCTGTGAATATATTATCTTACATGGCAAAAAGGTTTTTCAGATGTGACAAAATTAAGGATCTTGAAGTGGAAGATTATCCTGGACTATCCAGCTGGGCCTGATATAAGCAAAGCAGTCTTTGTAAGTGGATGACAGGTACCAGATTTAGAGAGGAAGGTAGTACGATAATGAAAGCAGTGGTTGGATTAATACTCTTGGAATATGGAGGAGGAAGAGGTCACAAGCCAAGAAATGCAAGATGTCACTAGAAGAGCAAGGAAATGATTCTCCTCTAAAAGCTTTAAAGGGGCCAGGGATTTGGCTCAGTTGTTCCACCACCTGCCTTGCAATTGCAAGGGTCTGAGTTTGATCCCTGGCACCAAAAATAAATAAAATAAAATAAAAGCTTTCAGAAGGAACCAGTACTATGGACGTTTGAGCCCCATGAAACTGATTTCAAACTTTTACCCCAGAACTATAGGAGCATAAATTTGTGTAGCTTTGCAACATGAAGTATGTGGTAATTCGTTATAGCAGGAATAGGAAACTAGCATCTACTCTGTAACACTCAGTTCCACATAGTCTTCCCTTCTGAATTCAGATTAAATTTGAAGACACAACATGGTATTGACACAGTATGTTTTCTGGTCCAGGTATAATCTCTTGGGGCATGGGCTTCCTATGCTTGCTAAATTTCTTGGAGTGGAAACCTCTAGCTTGTCAATAGCTACATGAAAAGGTTTACAGATACTTACTGGAAGGAAGTAATTACACAGTTCAAGACTCAGTTATACAAAGGAAAGATGTATCTTTTATGAGAGCATGTCATTAAATATAGAATCTAACATGCCTGTAATCCTAGCACTTGGGAGGCTGAGGTAGGAGGATCACTGTGAGTTCGAGCCCAGCCTGGGCTACATAGTGAGTTCCAGGTCAGTCTCAACTACCTAGTGAGACCCTGTCTCAAAAAGAAACAAACAATCTAACAGATATTTGTGCACCAATATTTACTATAGCATTGGTCACAATAGGCAAGAGGTACAAACAGCACAGAAGCCCACCAATAGATAAACAGATAAACAATATGTGGAATATACATACAGTGAAATTTTATTCAGCCTTAAAATGGAAATAAATTCCACATGCTGCAACACAGATGAACAATCAGAATATTATGTTAAGTAAAACAACATTGTCACAAAAAGATACTGTGTGATTCCACTTATGTAAGGTACTAAGGCAGTAAAATTCAAAGAAACAAATAGTAGAACAGCAGTTACCATGGAAGAGGAAGGTATGAGTAGCTATTTAAGCACAGAATTTCAGTTCGAGGTGATGAAAAATTCTGGATGGTAGAAATTTTGCTCTACAATGTGAATATACTTAGTGCCACTGAGCTACATGCATTAAGATGGTGAATTTTATGTTATACATATTTTACCAAAATAAAAAAAATGGAACCTGAAACTATAGCAAGAACCAAAAACAAGGGAGATTCGGAGATATACCAAGGCTAGAAGCCCTGCAAAGGAGAAACATTCAGGCCTCAGTTGTTCAGAATAAGCTTGCAGGATGGTGGTGAAGCAGAGCCTGCATCTGTGGGATTGCCTGTCCTCTTCTGGCAGCAAGGTTTTCCTTTCTCCTTGCCAGACGGCAAAGTGATTCCTTTAAGATCTACAAATATTTATTGAGTTCCCTATGCCAACACTGGGGATACTGCATTGAGCAAGACATACTGCTTAGAGACATATGGGGGAAATGGACATTAAACAAATAATCACATAGATAAAGGTTACAGTGGGATTTGTACTGATATAAGTCAGATGAGGAAGTGACCCACAAACTGAGAGTGAAAAAGAATGACAATTAATGATGCAGTGTGAGGGAAGGTGAAAAGGCAGAAAGTCCACGGCCCTGAGCAGAGGGACTTGAATTTCCCTCTGCCCAGGGCCAATTTTCCAGCACTTCAACAAAGGCTGGAGCAGCGAGAATGAGAAAACAGGTAGCTGGATGGCAGTGGGGACAGACATGTGGGCCCGGGCCTCAATCGAAACCGTGGTCTTTCTCTTTACAGCAAAGTGGCTAGGGAGTGGAGTTTGTCGGGGATGAGGGAGGATAGAAGGAAGATGGGATACTGTGACCAGATCTGTGCTTTGGAAAGAGGTCATGAGAGAGGTGGGGAGACCAGTTAGGGACCCACTGCAGTGATCAAAGAGAGGGACAATGGAGCGGGCTAGGGAAGTGTAGGAGGAGATGAAGAAACTGAGCAGATTCCTCTGGAGTTAGGGGGCAAGAGACAAGATAAATTGGGTATGGTGCATAAGAAAGCAGTAGGGCTCACAAATAACTCCAAGTGCTCTGCATTGTGAAGCTGGAGAAAGGAGTTTTCAAATTCACTGAATAAAGGCCCTATCAGCATCGCTATACAGCACACTTTGCAGTCAGTGGGAAGAGTGGCCAGGAGCTGTACAGGAACAACAGCCCTTCAGGCAAGAAGTGCCTCCCTTGGCCTAGGCCCAACTTCCTCCTATTTGTCACTTTCCTCGAGGGGTAGGTGAGGGCTGTGATCAGTGACCAGCATGCCTGACCTGAATGAAATCAAGCATGTCATGTTGAGCTGCTCAAGTTAAATTCCACAGAACTTGCATCCTGAACCTGGGCCCTCAAAAGGACCCTGGGCAAACTAAAATAGGGAAGCAAAAGAGTCCATATGCATGTGACTCATGTTGGAGGCATGTTGCATGGGTTGTCTACCCTCTCTCCACTCATCACTGTTGTCAGTGCTCGTGTATCCCAGCACAAACGGTTTTCTGGCCATGTGGGGCCCATGATGGGAAAGCCTTGGACACTGTGACTTCAGGCCCGCAGTGCCAGTAAGTCTTGTCCCATTACAGCCTCCCAAGAGATGTAAGACTTACTCAGCCTTTGCAGCTTAACAGGGAAAGAACATAAGGACAGAAATCTCCCCAGGCTGCTAGTAAGGATGTGCCATTGCAGAATAACTTGGCCACAACTCCACGTGGAGTTGTAGTTGAATCAGGCCAGAACCCACTCTACCACTACCTGGCAGCACGTAGAGCTGTTTGCCCCTCAGAGTCACAGCAGAGCAGAGAACTGGATGGAACCCATGGAGCTCCAACTTTCCATTTTGCCTCCCACATTCTCACTGTGGAGGCAGGCAAACTGGCTCTGCCCCAAACTGTGGTCCACTGACAGATCAATTTTTTCCATCTCATGAAGCCCTGGCTTCACAAGAAAGATGATACCTCCTGAAACCAAGCAGATAATCTGTTGCCTTTCAAGCCCAAAATGCATGTCACTTGTGTGGAAGGATCACTTCCCTTACCTGTACTTCCATTGCCCTCTACCAATGGCTACATGCATGTCACCTACGACAGTTTAAGGGGAAGGATGCTCATATTGCCTTGGGTTGTCTGTATCAGTTTCCTAAAACTGCAGTAACCCATTACCATAAACTGGATGGCTTAAAACAATAGAAATCTATTGTCTTAACAGTTTTAGCAACTGTAAGTCTGAAGTCAAGGTGTCAGCAGGGTCATGCTTTATTGAAAGCTCTAGGGATGAAAACTCACTGGTTTATCTAGCTTCTGGAGGTCCCAGGCTTTACTTAGCTTATAGAAATATAACTCTAATCTCTGCCTCCATCTCCACAGGACATTCTTTTCTGTGTGTGTCTTTGTCCTCTCCTTTTCCTATCAGGGCCTCAGTCATTGGTTGGGGAGACCAGCTTCATCCAAGATGATCCCATCATAACTAAATCTAAATTGTGCAAAGACACAATTTCTAAAATAAGGTCACATTCTAAGGCTCCAGGTACACAGGAATTTTTGGAGGACACTAGCCACCCCACAATACCATCTGAACTACCACTGCAAAACTTCTCTCACTTTGCCTTTTCAATAGCTCAGGACATTCATTGGTCCCTTGAAACAGAAGGTGCTTTTTGTTTTTTAAACACCACAGACATATTGGATTTTCAGGAAAATCTTTAGAGCCTGGACTTGGATGAGGTGGTCAGTGGTGAATCCATTGCTTTACACAATCATGATAGCATGATGGATTATGAAGAGGGAGTGTGGGGTGCCATGGAAACATGGGAGACAAGACCTGGTTATAGCCTTGAGTGCTAGGCAAACTCTCTCAAAGTTTAGAACATCTAAGGTAAGATCTGAAGGATGAGCAGGAAATAGCCAGAAGAAGATCTGGGTGGGAAGGGGAAGTGGGGACAGGGTATTCCAGGGTAAAGGCCCAGAAATGAAAGAAAATGTGATTCACTGAAGGAGCAAAAAGTGATCCACACTGGCTCAACTGTAGAGTGGTGTAAGGTGTGGGAATAAAAGAGCATTTACCTGACATAGTATGGAAGACACGCCATCTTTTAGCAATGAAAATGGCACTTCTTCAGTTTGGGAGTCCCTACATTTCTGATGATAGATATCTTGTTGTCTGTAAATCTCTTTTCCAGAACAAATACATTGATGTCTTCCAAGGAGTTCTCATATGTATTGGATTCCCATCCTGTCACTAACTACTGTAGCTGAAGTCCTGCAAATCCACCCCCTCTTGTCTAAATCTCTTAAATTGAATTCCCAAAATGCAAGAAAATACTCCAGATCAACATTTTAACCCTAATGGCTGTCATTCACTGAAAGCACCTTCCCTTCCAAGATCCAGGCATAGAATTGGGCCAGGTTTTTGAGCCTGGTACTGCTAACTGGCTTTAAGTATCTATTAATATTTTTTGTAGTGATATACTCCTCTCCCCCAAGACTTAGCTGAGCACATGGCTACCTGACTAGGGACTGTCAGTCATCCCTGACTGCCTTGTATCTGTGGATGTTCATGTGAAAAAGTTCTGGCCCACAGAAGCTTCTTAATAAAAATCACTCTTCTTCCTTCCTTCCCTGTCCTTTTGGCTGGAAACAATAACAACTGTAGCAGCCTTACATCCAGTGATGGAAGATTAAACTGAAAACAGTAGAACAGGCTAGCCCACCTGGCTTTTGGGAGGATTGAGGAGAAACTGTGAGATGAGATTAAAAACTTCCACACCTTTGAGCCATTATAAATAATCCAGAGGTTGGCCTCCTATGGCCTCTATTGCTATAAATTGCATTCTGCACAAATGATGGCTGAAGGATTTATCTACCCCCATATTTTTTCAGTAAATATGTTGAAACACATACTAAGTGTGAGGCCTGTGTTCTGAACCCTATACATGGTGCAATCATCGACTCTGGGATGGACAGTCTAGAGTTCTCTGTTTACAGCCTTTATTGTTTTGACTACCAAGGGACTCCTGGTTCAACATCAGCATTTTCACTCCTTATTCTTACAAAACTGAATACCTACCTTGTGGCAACTGCTTTATCTAAGATGTCTTCTTTGAGCTTCAAAATAAGCTTATGTATTATTACTATTCTCATTTTACAACTGAAAAATTTAATCCTTTAAAAATGTTCAACTTGCTTGAGAATCAGCACATAACATAACATTTAAAAACAAGGAGAGATTTCTAGTATTCTGTGTAGTTAAGAGTAACAGAACAAGATCTTATTCAATGACCTTTCCACATTCCCCTGGGGTATACTCCCAAATCTGATCTATTGAACAACAGTCCAGTTTTGAGATCCTTTCTTCAAGTAATACTATGTATGAGCTTCCCTGAGAACTTCGAGAAACCTGTTCTAGATATAACTGTGAGCAGTGATAGGAATTTCCTGTTTCAACTGTTTGATTCCCCATCACTTCCAGGTATCACACCTGACTGCCAATACCCCACCGAGAGAAACTGTTATTATTATAAAGTCTAACATAGTGTTTTACAAAAAAGATGAAATTTCAGGTAACACCAGGGAAAACCATTTTGCTTTGGGGATTCCTTGGTTCCTCAAATCCTACCTAGAAGGCTGCCAGTGGTCTGCTCTGATGGCCTCTGCAGGGCGAGGAAGCGACGAGGGGCAACAAATGACGCAGATAATGTGACAGTCTCATAATTCTGGGGGTTTGGATTAGAATCTGAAGACAATCAGTTATCCCAGGTGTGACTAAACAGTGTGATGCCGTACAAGCCACTCGAGTTTGAGAAATGAGAAATGATTATTTTGCAGGTGAAGACACTGAGCTGAGAAGTTCATGAAGTACTCTCAGAAGAGTAAAAATCCTATGCAGGTTCTAAAGCTGCTTTGAAAGGAGCTTCCTGGAGACCAGGTTCAGTCTTTCTACAAACAAAACAAAAGCATAGAACTCCTTGAACTAAACATCAGTAAAAGCCGGCAGTTCTAGGTATGTGGGTGGGCAGAAAAGGTGGTGCTGTCAAGGAGCTGGTGGCTGCAGAGTCTGGGAGGCTGCTATGTGCCCTCTGCCCCCTCCACCCTCCCGGAAATGACTGCAGTGCAAATGCATGCTCATTAAACCACAGGCCCACTCTAGGGCGGACTTTCCTGGCCCTGTTTGCAATGCCAGGGACCTTGCTCCAGTGTTGTCATGGGGAACTTATTGTTGTCCTCCTGGCAACAAGTTACCTAGGTGAAGGCCAAACAGCCAGACCAGCCCAATGAGCAAGGAGCCTGTTTAGCTGCTGTCCCCAAACTGCTTTGCCCGCCCTCTCCTTTCACTGGGCTCCTTCTATCCACACCACTGCCTTTAGGAGAGGCAGCATTCATTCTTACGCACAAAGACCCTACAGAAGGCCACTTGTGTGTGTGGGGAGGGTGGCCACAGGCAGCCATGGGCAGTCATGCCTGCTCGCATGACCCCACAACTCAAATGGGAGTAGTTCTCCTAAAAGAAACTATTTTTACTCATCTTTTTACTGTGCACCTTAGTGCCATAACTGAAACAAATGAGAGGCACAGGAAATACCTCTGATGATGATCAAAGTCTGCACCACAAAGTGAAATGAAGCCTTAAGCCAATTAACCTGCGAAATGAATCGATCAATAGTAGACAGCAAAACCAAACGGACAGGTTAAAGTAAATTCTCATAGTTCATAGGGTTGTCAAATTTAACAAATAAAAATATCCAGCAATGTAGCCAGGCGTGGTGGCGCATGCCTGTGATCCCAGCACTCAGGAGGCTGAGGCAGGAGAATTGCTGTGAGTTTGAGACCAGCCTGGGCTACATAGTGAGTTCCAGGTCAGTCTCAACTACATAGTGAGACCCTATCTCAAAAAAAAAAAAAAAATCCAGCAATGCTATTCAACTAAAGGTTTTTTGTTCAAGGCATGTAAAATATTACCCGTTTCATGTTCTTTCCTGTGTAGACTAAGCCTGTATTGGTAGAAAATAGGCTGAGTTGATTGGTTCTGACATTCAAGCCTATGCACTGGCCCTGGGTGCTAACCCAGCTTACATCTGGCAGTCTGCAGCACTCAGGGGCACTTTCAACACTGCTTAGGGTTTTAGCTTAAACCTGAGTTAAGAAGTATTTCTCTGGCTCTAGATCACTTCTAATCCTCTCCTAGCTCTAATTTTGAAAGTCTCCAAACATTATCTAAAGAGAGTTCAAAATAAATCCCCTCCATTGCCACCTAGTCTCCATGGTTTTCTCCCTCTTTGGTTCTGGATCCTTTCACAGATCCCTGTGGCCAAGGCTGCTGCTGTCCCTAAATTCCTAGTGCTGGAGTAATGAACTCTGAATTTGCTTTTCAGGGCAAAGCCAACACACCTTCCAGTTCACCAGTGCTCTGAGTGACAATTCTGGACCAGAGCCCTCAATATATTAGTATCATTACCATTGTTTCTGGTGCCCGACCCCATGGGCACTAATATATGCGTCAGGGCATTTATATAAACAAAACAAAGACCACTGCAAATAAGATGTAATAATTCACATTTTATAGAAGAGGAAAATAAGATTCAGAAAATTGAAATAAAGAAATTAAGTTCACAAAAATCCTTAGTGGTAGAGAGAGAATTTGCACCAGGTCCATCTAACTCCAAACTTTACCACTGACCAAGTTACCGCTCACAGGAAGCAGGGGTATTGGCTGCTTGGGACCTAATGTCCCAAGTCCTAAATAATTTCTATTTTATTTCCTTTAGTGAGCAAAACAATGTGATAGTAAATAGATGTATATGCTAATTGTACTACAGATTGGTTAAAAGTTTCTGTGAAGAGAAATCTGTCAATTACATATGAATACTTGTATAAAAATGACAAAGAAAACACTAAATTCCAGGAGAAAATAGATCATATTAACAGACAGTTCCCAGGGGATGATACAAGTGACTAAAAAGCATACAAAGAACCCAAAACTATTAATAAAGGTTTTTAAATGCATTAAAATGAGGTAATACTTTCTAACCGATGAAATTAGATAAAGTACCTAAGTTGGCATTGTCATTGGCTTCTAATGCACACATTGGTCACAAGAATCTTTAAAAGTTCATGTCATGAAATCTAAAATTTTCCACTGTTGGACTCAATCTGAGAAACTTATCTATGAAGATATTCATCAAAGTAATAATTATTATAATGAAAATGTCAAAGTATTAATTATAATGAAAAATGTAAACAACAAATATCTAATAATCAGACAATTATTCATTAAATGTACCTATATGATTGGATAGTAAGAAGTTCTTAATGTGACACTGTCAACAAATATTAATGATAGGAAAGTTCATGACGGAATGTTAATTTGAAAGTAAAGATACAAAACTGTATAGGCAATATGGTCATACTTTTTTATAAATGTTTCTAGTATTTTCTACATCATGCAATAAATATATCCATTCTAATCAGAAAATATATCTAAAAATTTCAACCTCCTACAAGTCTTTTTTCTGACATGCTGAATTAAATGACTAAACTAAAATAGCATGGTGTGTCCCTCTCGGGTCATTATCCCGATCCTCTTTCTACCATATCACAGAGTGAGACAGATGCCAGTTGCTTAAGTAGTAATTATAGAAGCAACAGAGGCACCAATTCTTTACCCTGTCCTGTACACAGATGTTCCTTGCTTGATGATTTATCCGTTCGGTGACTCTTCAGCCTTATGACTGAGGCGTGTTGTTCAGACTTACAACCCCTGCTCAGGCTTACAGCCTGACTTTTTTTTGTACAATTCTGTATATCTTGTTTATACAGCCTTGATGTCGTCTTTTGTACAGTACACCTTATTTATACTGATTGTACTGTACTGTACAGTACTATAGTTTTATGTTGTTATACATTACATTACATGTTAGAGTTTTGCAAATAAAAGCAAAGTCATCAAGTTGGAGTTTCCTTTAACCATTTCTTTGTTCTGAATATTGTAATGAACATACTATATATAATTCTTCATTTAGTAACCAATTCATTTAATGACCTAGAAGCAAACCCGGAACTTGGTCATTAAAAGAGGAATGTATGTATATGCTGTAACATTCAATCCTTACAAACTCAATTACAGAAGTATGAAGACACCCGGGTGCAGGGAAACCAAAATACTTGCCCTGAACCACACAGCTATTATGTGGTCAAGGGGGCACTAGAACCAAATCTGACTTTCCCAGATGCATTGTTGCTTTCCTAATGTCTGAGAGACAAGGTAGATAGGAAAATTCATTGGATATGTTTGGACTTTTTTTTCAAAAATTGAAATACAGAAGTATTGTTTGACCACAGCTTGACGTTTTTTGAGGAGCCAATCACCGAGGTGTAATTTTATTGACTTTTTTAGTTAGTCAAGTGACCGTGAATAAGTCACATCTGCTGGAGATTCCATTGCTGCTGTGTATTGGAGGTATACGACTATATTGGTTCACCCTAAGCTTAGCTGGATAAAGCATAGCTTACCAGATCTTTTTTGAGACCTACTGAATTTCCTGATGGAGAATCCCTGACCTTCTGAAGCTAAAGAAGGACTGAAATCTGGAGGCAAAAATTATATAGATATAAGGATATTCAGAGAGATATAG
This sequence comes from Fukomys damarensis, assembly GCF_012274545.1. NCBI lineage: Eukaryota > Metazoa > Chordata > Mammalia > Rodentia > Bathyergidae > Fukomys > Fukomys damarensis. Next base: position 13,372,576 of record NW_022900943.1, on the reverse strand, counting down.
ATATATAGATATTTAAACAAGGGTTTTTGTTACTTAGGATAAGAACTGGTAATTTGGAACCATCATAGAATTTATGAGGTATCTTTCACACCTACCAGTCAGGGTTCTAAATTTGAGATCAAGACACGATCATTGTTGGATTTAAAACAGGTCCAGGCTTGACAGAGGATATACTAAGGATGTCCCTTAGGAATTGGTCTTTATGAGGTTTAGGGCCGAACCCAAAGAAAAAGAGGGTCCGAGGAAAAGCAAAGTGAGAATTGTTGACCTGGATCAGGGGACAAGGTCTGAACCCCAGGGCTACAAACAGAAAATAAAGTAACCAAAGGGTAGCTTCATCACCTAAAGGAGTGTACATACACGTACACACACACACACACACACACACACAAAAAGGGTCCAGACCCCACCTCCAGGGAGCCTTACTTAATTGGTTTGGGTTGTGCCTAAGCCTTGGGATTCTTAAAATCTCCCCAAGTGATTCTATCTTGAAGCTCAGGCTGAGATCCTACATTAGCACATGGGGACACAAAGCCCTCAAAACAAGAAGGCTTTGTGTGATGTAGACATATCCTCAAGACTGTTGAAAATTGGCATTTCGAGGACCCTACTGGTGAGTTCTCAAGAAAAGATAATGAAGTTTAAAACAGCTGGGACTCGAAATACAAAACTTCCCAAGTATATTTTGAGGATAAACTCAACACCAAGACCATGGTTTAATGGCTTGGCTTATATATTTGGTGGCTTAGAAAGAATTCTGTCTCCAGGTGCGTGAGTCATATGAAGCCCATCCTAACTGGATTTTTCTTCTATGCTGAAGTGAGTGAATTGATCTGTTGTTTTGTCACTGCAAAGCTAAAGAGCCAGTGGGAGGGTGCCAGTTATCATTTGGAGAAAAGGTATCAATTTGAAGTACCAAAGACAGAGGATGAATTGTGTTCGTGAAATAGATGTTTCACTCTACTTATTAATTTGCTCCTATTTGAGTTAACTGTGAGTTTCGTCTTTATTTTTAAAGAATGACATTTATACAGCCTCTCAAACTGCCAATCTGTTACATAAACAGCCTTGTTTTTCCGGAAGGCTGGCGCCGCCTAGAGGCCAAGTATGCGCAGCGTTTTAGATTTCCAACAGCAAAGAGCTTCTCCAACCTGTTGGTTCTTGCTGCGGGGATTTGCCTTGGCCATGAGCAGTGAGGGTCAGATGAAGCAAATCTGATTTCTCATACCGCACAATTTCCTAAGCAAGGATGAAGATACCAGAGTGGCATTTGAGAGCCAGAAAGAAACATAATGACGGGCTGGGGATGCCTGGAACAAAAGAAGCTTCTCACTGGCATTAAAAGCCACCTTTTGCAGCCAGATGGGGAGCTTTGCCAGTGATTTTGCAAGTCGGGCCCTGGGTTCTCCTCGGCACACTGATTGAGGAACTCCGACCTTCGAAGCTGAAGCAGGGGTGGCGTCTGAAGGGCTGCCTGCTTTGTCCCACAAAGCCTTCAGACAACAGCCCATGAGGTGCTGTTTTCCATGCCACTTACATCAACCCTGTTGTGGGTGCTTGTTTAAAATGCTGCCCCCTAGTGCCCACTTGACACCCAGAGACCATAATCTGTCGGTGTTGGGCTCAGGAAGCTACATTTTAACAGGCCACCGCAAGCAGTGCTGCTTTGGAGTCTTTGTAGAACACAGATTTCAGTGAGCGAAGAGGCTATGCGTGCAAGGCAGACCTCAGATTTCCTCACTCCCCCACATGCCCCACACACCCCATTCACCCTGAGGCTGCCCTCTGGACAGTCCTGTATTGGGATCCTCTCATCCAGGGATGGATTCTGCCAGCCTTTCCCACTCTAAACGGACCGGGCTGAGCCCCTTGACTCAAAACACCAACCAGCGAATCGGATCCATTAATCCTTGCTAACTGATTAGTGCTGATCAGCGAGGTCTGATATCCTAGTTATCAACCTTAGTGCCCCTCTGCATTCCCTGAGGTCTTGTTCAGACAGATTGCAGATCTCATACTCCAAAGATTCTGATTCAGTTGGTCTAGGAGGAAACCTGAGAATCTGTATTTCTACAAATTCCCAGAACTCGATGCTGATGCCACTGGTCCAGGTAGCAGTGGTTCTCAAGCTCTGTCAAATGTTAGAATCCCAACCTTCGTTGGATAATAGCTTTCCAAAATTTTGATGAGTAGGGCGGTGGTGGCAGAACTATGACACGTTTTTTCTTTTAAGACAAAAGATGTTAATGTATGTGCTGTTTTTCCTAAACTAAAACCTAAGTATTCGGGTTTAATTGCAGTGTTGGCACTTAATGATAAATACGTGGGTACTGGGTTGCAGTTTGGGCACTTGTCTCTTAACAGGTTCACCATCATTGTTCTAGGGGACGGACCAGGCCCATACTTTTTTATATTATCCCAGGTGATTCCAATGTGCAGTCAAGTTTGAGAACTACTGGTCTAGAACTATGCATAAAAACTTGTGGACTTTGCTAAAAGGTAGATGCCTGGTCCTCTACTGAAATAGCTCTGATTCACGCATGAGGCCTCAGTGGAGCCTCAGCATTGGAATTTTTGACAAGCACCTCAGATGATGACGATGTCAACCAAAGCATATGTTTAGGGGCACACGTTAGAATTCCATGGCAAGCTCTTCAGAGATAGGTGCTGCCCATCCAGGCATTCTGCTTCAGTTGACCCAGAGTGAGATCCTAGCATCTGTAACTCTTATAAGCTCCCCAGTTATTTTAATATTTTAACATCCAAACAAAGTTGAGACCCAGTGGTGTCAGTATTTCTACAGTTTGAATAAGTGTTTCCTAAGGGCCCAAGTACTAAATAAAGGCTTTGCCCCTGACCTGTGAAGCTGTTAGGAGGTAAGAGTACCTTTAAGAGGGCGTGCCTAGTGGGAGGTCTTCTGGTTATTGGAAAGCGTGTCCCTGAAGGATCCTTGGGTCCCAGCCCCTTCCTCTTCCTCTTTTCCTCACCCAGCCATGAGATAAACAGGCTTCTTCCACTGTGTGCTCCCATCGTGAGCTGTGTGCTGCCTCACCACTGGTCCAAAAGCAATGGGGCCAACCAATCATGGACTGAAACTTCTACAACTGAGAGCCACAATAAAACTTTTCTTTTCATAAGTAGACTATTTGAGGTATGTGTTATAGAAACAGCTCACTAACACAAGGGTCATCCAAGGATCTTGTTAAAACTATATGTTTAACATATAGGTCTTTGTTCACTCCTTACCAGACAGTGAATCAGAATTCAGGACTGAGATCAGGTTAAGTATTTTTAATAAGCATTATAAAATATCCTGATACATGGCCATATTTGAAAACTACTGGTCTAAATATCATTTATCTTTTTAACCACAGACTTCTGAGAAAAATCTTTGAAAAGTACTGGATCAGAGCATTGTTATTCTCACTGTTTCTATAAAAAATAGCAAGCATTTCTTAAGTACCTGGTACTATGTATACCTATTGCTTCTGTATATATAATCTACATCTCCTTATAGTAACTTGACAGAATTGAATTTTGAGAGAAAATGAAAAAGTATGGTTGAATATTTGTATCATCACAAAATTCTTATGTTGAGGCATAATTCTTGATTTTTTTTTTTTTTTTTGGTATCGAGGATCAAACTCGGGACCTTGTACTTGAGAGGCAGGCAGCAAGGCTTAATTCTTAAATTGAGTGTATTTGGAGATGGGTCCTTTGGGAGTTTATGAAGCCATGAGGGCTCTGCCCTTATAAATGAAGACCTTTTTCTTAAAAAAAAAAAAAGTAAAGATTGTCTTTGGTGTTTGCTCTTTTAGAGTGGACTGAAGGTAAGCCATTTTGTGTTGATGTTGATCAAGACACAAAGCTTGGGAGAAGTCAACGCTTACTGCCAGCTGCTTGATGACACTTCTTGCTTCTCTCTCATCCATGAGCTCAAAAAGTCCTCATAACTTGGCTTAGCATGAGGTTGGTATTTCCTTAGAATGTCTGAATCCATAACCTTTTTCTATCGACTTCTTCACACTTTTAGTATTTTCTTATATGGCCAGCTTTTAATTACCATGGCTAAATAGAAGTATTCTAAAACTATAATCTAAAAGGGCTGTTCTCAGGTAGACATTTATGAATTACAAATCAAATAAGAAAAAATAAGTCTTTTCCCTGATTTTCATATCTGATATAATCTGAATTTTGAGCTCTGCAGAAGTGAGAGTTATAAATGACTCCAGTTTACTGATTGACAGACAATTCAGCTAACTCCAGTGTGAGACATTCTTTTTTGTCTTATCCTAGTGTCTTTAGGGTAACATCCTACAGGATGCATCCTTCTTCATTCTCCTTGCTCAGATGGTTCCTGTGTTTATGGGTAAGCTTCTATGTACTAATGATGTCAGGACAGTAAGAATAAGAGGGACAGTTCATGTGCTGGTCTCCATGTCCTTATTATTGATCACTGTGGGGAAGCTGGGATGATCTCTTAGGCAGCGTAACTTGGTAACCATTGTAGGAACCTGATCCTACCTGAATCTTTTAAAAAACTGTGCTAATACCCACAGTTAGCATTGGCTGTCCTTGGGATTATCTCAAGATTAATCCAGATTACCTTCATCTCTTCTGGTCCTTTAGTTCCTTTGCCTTTCTGTGTTCCCTCAGACAGGAGAGATTTCCCCTTGTGCATTCTCTTACCCACGGGCACATGCAACATTCTGTGAAACAAGACTGCTGTCTCTGTTCATCTCTCTTCACTTTTCCGGGCACGTCCAACCTGTCACTTTAGCAACACAGGAATTAAAGTTTCCCCATTCTGCACCCAAGGAAGTGAGAGGTGAAGTCTATTACTCCAGGAGTACATAACTGTCTGGCAACGGTTCACCCTGGTTAAATCTATCTCCTCTACTCTGGGCTGATGTGTGTGGCTGGAGATAAGCACAACTGTGAAGACTGGTCTACTTGGCACTCAAGGTCAGTGATTTCAGGTTAGGCCCTAATGTTACCCAGGGTTATTTTTTCCTCCCACTCTCCCCTATGACTTACTTCACACCTCCCTTTTCTCCTCGACCCCTCAGCACTCCTTCATTCATACTTGCTTATATCCGATTAATTTAGACCAAGGTCATCCAGTTCATTGAGAATATGGAAACACATACAAAAGCTTCCACAGGTGTGCATCACCCCCTCCACCCAGCTCCTAGATCAGTGCCCATAGTTTACCTTCCCCATCACTATGGACAGGCAAGTCATTCTCCTAAAGCTCCTCCACCTCAGCACAAGATCTCATGGCCAGCAATCCTTACCTTTCTCCTGCAACACTGACTTTTTTCTCTCTGCTGATTCAACATTTAACATTTAAACGTGCTGCAATTTCTTCTTCTACCTTGACATATGCATCTTTCCCCTTCCTTCACTTCTCTCTTTGCCTTTGCAGCCAAGTTCCTAATGACAATTGTCTGTACTCACCATATCAGTTTCCTCTGTGGTTCCCCTTCTTCCTCTCGGGCCACAGAGTGCTGACACAGCTCCTATCAAGGCCAGCAATGACCTCCATCCTGCCAAATCCAGTAGTTAATTGGCAGTCCTCATCCTACTTTACTTATTAGCAGCATTTCAGAGTTGATTTTATTTTCTCCTTGAAATACTTCCTCATTTGGCTCTCTGAAAATCCTATTCTTTTTTTTTTTTCCCTGACTTCATTATCAGCTCTTCTCTGACTCTTCCTCTCACTGTGAAGTGACCCAGAGCTTAGTCCTTAGGCTACTTGACTTCTCCTGTCTCTTATACACACTCATTTCCTTTGGCATTCTCATCTAGTCTCCTAATATTAAATGCCATCTATTGTAGTCAGGGTTTGCAAGGGAATAGATTTAATACAGGACACATAATTTACAGAGTTATTTTATAATATTCACCTAAAAAGTCAAATGTAGAGGAGGGCAAGAGATCTAACCACACCCTAGAAACCCAAAGAATCCAGCCAAGGGCCTGGATCCCACAGTGATGTCCCACACAAGTCCAGCTGAAGACCTAGAGCTCAAGGCAGTGTCTCTTGCTTGTCTGTATTGAGGATCTGCACCTAGAAGGCCCAAAAGTGGAAGCCAGAAAACCTGTGCCAGTGGGGTAAAGGATTTATGCCACCAGGCAGAGAGATATACATTGAAGCCAGGAAATGATGCTCATGGCAAAAATCAATTTCCTTGATGAGGACAGCAGCCCTTCCCAGAGACAGTGAGGACCCGAGTTCCTCCTCCGATGAGAACAGCCAAGTTTGCATCAGGAAAACTAACCTAGCAAGCTTCTCCTAGAAAATCAGCAGCCCATGATCTTCCCTTTCCATTCTCTTTTTATGCCATTGGCAACAATTCTCAGGTGACCAAACTATGCTGTCTCAGTTCAGGTGGGCATTCCAAGATGACCATTAGTTAATCCACCACACAATCTATGTTAATAACTCTCAAATTTCATCTTTCAGTCTAAACCTCTCCCACGAACTCCAGATTCAAATATCTAACTGTCTGTTGCACTTGGATGACCAAGAGGCATTTTAAATCTGACCTCTTCATAACTGACTCCCCCAACCCCTGCAGCATCAGTAAATCTTACTGACCTCCCCTTCAAAACATGCCCGGAATTCACACGTCACACTGTTCCAAGTCCTGCTCTCTCTCACTCGGATTATGGCATTAGTCACCTGACTTCCCAGTTTCCACCTTTGTCTCCCTTCACACTGTGCTCAAGACAACAATCAGAGCAATCTCTCTGAGCTAAGCTCAAATCAGAGCACTCATTTATTTGAAAGTCTTCAAAAGTTTCCGTCTTAAGAGTAAAATCCAAAGTACTTGCAATATTTCATGCAATCTGACACTCACCTCTCCCTGCCACTGGGCCTTGCCCTTGCCTCCTGGACCTTACTGTCTACCTCTGCTCTTCTTTCTGCTTTTCTTAGCTGGCTCCCTCACCTACTTCAGTCATTTGCTCACATGTTGCCTTCTCAGCCAGCATATCCATGACGATGCCAGGTAAAATCCCAGCCCACCTGAACCATACCACCCTATCCTAACTCCTTCTTTTGTTTTGTTCTGTTTTGTTTCTCCATAGCATTTTTTTAAACCAACTGATGTATATTTTCCATGTTTCATTTACTGTGGCTCTCCCATTAGAATGTTCATGAGGGAGTTTCAATAGATTATAAGTTCTCAATATTTTTAAACATCTTATGATTTCTAGTATTTACTTCCCCCCACCTGAGGCTTTGGTCTGGAGAGGAGGAAACAGGTCCATGTATTTTACCACTTTCCTCTTTAAAGACTTGAAATGTGGCAGAGTGAATATAGATGTTTATCTCAATTTCTCCCCAAACTCATTTTCTAAAGTAGGAAGTTAATAGATAGTATTTAAAATTTATAAGTCAAAGTTACATGAAACCTTGAAATATGGAGGTAGTCACCAAAAGATAAAGCAAAAAGAGTTGAAAGTGGTTGCTCCTGGGGAGTGATAATTTGGAGGAAAGGAGTACAATAGGATTATGTGGATATTTTTTCTTGTTATTTTAAGCACCAGAGTACAACCTGACTGTGAAAGAATATTGCTTTGATAAAAATGAAATTTAAATTCAAAAAGAATATTCAGTATTCAAAAAGAGTGAATAAAATACAGCAGATGAATCTAACATACTTCTTTTAAATCAGTGAGATCTAGGAGGCAAAAAATAAATACAGACACAGAGGAACTGAGTATCACAGTCAGCTTACTTGTTTTACTAGCTAACAAACTTGTCAACCATTGAAGGAAAGAACACATTACAAAAGTTCATCATGTGCTGGCTTCAAAGAAAACCTCAACAAAATATGAAAAGTAGATATTTTTCAGACTTCATTTTCTAATAAGAATCTGATAAGATTAGAAATAAATGATATATAAAGGAAGCTTTGGAAATTTAGAAATTCCCTTTCTCTCTTGATGCAGCCTAGCTTTCAACAGCTCTTTCTCCCTGGGGATAAAATACATAAAAAGCTTCATTTGACAGTCAAAACTGAGCGATGACTTTGGTGTTCTAGCCAGTGACTGGCCTGCCCCTGAAGCATTGAAACTCATTGATTAAAAGGACGGGGAGCCATATGGCATCTTGATTTAGGGGGAATAAAAAATACATTAAATAATTTCTAAAATATCATATCCATTATTCATTAGTGTGGCCCTTACTTTACATCCAGAGCTGCAAGATGTCAATCAACTGAAGGAAAAGAGCAGAAATGCCAATCTGAGTTATGCCTCTCTGCTTATCCTTGGTCAGCAGTTCTGGACAGACAGAGGCAGTGAAGTAATGAGACTTACTAATGGATGGGATTTCAGGCAGTAGCTGAAAAGAATCTTCACAATATTTGGATTAGTACTTCCCAAAGTGGTATACCTGATAAAACGCGTATTCTAGGGCCCCACTCAAGACCTGAATTGGAATCCACACTTTCCAACGGGCGTCAGGTGGACTTTTGTGTGTGCTTAAATTTGAGAACTGCCAACTAACCTATCTACTAACATTAATTATCTCTCAGTCCAGGGTGTATGAAAATCAGAGTAAGAAACTGATCTCAGTAGTAGGCTTTATTTCTTTTGGTCTGTTGCTTTACAATTTAATTTAAATGAAGGTCTTAATAACTCCCTAGTAGTCTGAAACGCAGCTGTCTATCTTCATTATGTTTTGTTTGTTTTGCTTTACTTTTTATCATTTTTGACTGCGGTTCATTACCCTTTGTAGTAAAGGAAATGGTAGCATTTTAGGCACACATTCAGGAGGACCTTTGCACCAAGCTCCATCTCCATACCCTTCTAATTTTTTATTTTGAGTCAAGGTCTCACTAAAATTTGCTAAGATGCCCAGGCTGGGCTTGAATTTGTTATCCTTCTGCCTCAGACTCCCAGAGTGCTGGGATAACAGGTGTTCACCACCATTCCCAGCAAGACATCCCCCTTTAAAAAATAAATTTTTCTTCAAGTTGCTAATAAGTGTTCCACTTACATGCCAGTGTCCAAAATTTGGTCAATGGGCGCATCTACTTTAAGAAGGGTAGGAAATGTAACTTTTAACTGAATGTAGTATAGTTCCAAATAAAATTGGGGTTCTCTTTTTAAGGAAGAATAAGCAAGCGAATCTTGAGCACTCAAATACTTGACTTTATTCCATAATCCACAGTGACATTGTCAAAAAATATGATAAAGATTATTCAGTCATTTAAAATTATGTTTTAGCAGGGCCTGGTGGCACATACCTGAGGCTGAGCAGCAGCGTTCCTGCAAAGTCAAGGCCAACCTAGGCTACACAGTGAGTTCAAGGCCAGTTTGAACAACACAATGAGATCCTGTCTCAAAAAATATGTTTTAAAGAACCTTATTTGAAGAGGAAAATATTTACGATAAGTGAAAAGACTAAAAAGTATAAATTCAATAGTTTTTACTTTTATAAAACAGACACACAGAAAAGACAAATTATAAAATCAAAATGTCATCAGTTGGCTTTGTAGAATAGAATTATAAATGGTGCTTCATTTTCTATGGTTTTTCTATAGTAAACATGGATTATAGTTGTGATAAAATTATTGCATAGATATTTCTAATTGGAAAGAAGTAGGAAGAAAATACCCGTGAAATCACTGGTACAGCAATATAAAACTGCGGCACAACTTCTCTTCCAAGCCTACTAAACACAGTTTATGCCTCAGCTGACAGCTCAGGAAGAGCTTTTTCAAAAGAGCATCTTCACTGAACACCTAGACAGTAGCATTTTTTCCCTTTCCCCAGCATTTATGGCAGGTGTTATTTTAGAGGCACTGGTATGAACCCTTGCTAAACTGCACACTTGTGATGCTACTTAATTCTTTTATCCAACCTTTATTCTCCAAGTAGATTCTATGACCCATATAGACAAAGAATTTCACTCTTCTGTATGCCTTATAGTAGTAAGCTCTCTTATAGTGTTACTAAGTAATTAACTGGAATACTTTTATCTGTGTCCTGGCACGGACACTGTATACAATACTCTCTTATAGGATCTAATTCCTGTTGAGGGTTTATATGAGTGAATAAAGGAATATCAGAAAGGTTATTTCATAGAAAAATGTCTCTGTATTCTAGATGACAAAAAAGAGAAAAAATTCATACCAAAACTTTACTGAGATTGCACTTGTTTAGAGGATAAAATGAAGTAATTCCCTTAACCTCTGAAAAAAAGAGGCCCTTAAAGTAGAGTACTAGCAAAAATAAGATCCTGGGACTTCCAGGCAAGATGGCAGATAGAACGTCACTCTACACAAAGAAATGCTAAATAAAATAGAAAAAAAAAATTATTTCAAGCCAGGCTTGACAGCAAAAAAGAGAAATCTTCAGATGCCAGAAATGAAGAAGGAAACTGGACCCATGGGGCAAGATGAAATGGAACCAAGTTGGTCACTAGCCTTGAGTTTATGTGGAAGGCAGTTGACCTGAGTCCATGGCCCTTCTGTTAGGCCTGTCCTGGCAAAAACAAGGTGACCTGCCACCAAGGGTGTGGGTGAAGAGCCCATGCTTGGCACTTAGACGATGTAGAAGACACTTAGGGGGGTCAGAAACAGCGGGGCCAATCTGAGTTTGACCAAAGTGAGAGAGTCAAATCTCAATTACACAGTTTCAGAGATGTACAACTGACACCATAGTGATCAGGGACCAGGGAACCAAGGAGTCCTAATGTGGTAGAGATAGTGAGGACCCAGAACTCTGCAGGAGATGAGAGACTCCCTGCCCATCACCACCATCTGTCCTTGCTTGCTACATCCTGTCATGCACTCAGTCAAAGGAGCAGGTGGAAGTGTGAAGAACCAATCACTTTTTTTAGGTGAGAAAGAAATATATTTAAATCAATATACTTTAATCTTAAAGAGACTGTTCCAGTTATCACACTCAATCAGGTTAACTGAATTTGACTTCAGTTTTTTACTTTTCCTCCTTCCTCTATATGAGTGGGAAGTATTGATGAAAATTACATTAATAGGAAATGTCTTTAAACTGCATTTTCTATTCACCTAAATAAATTGTGAATGGATTTTTAAATCCTGCTGCATCACATCTCTTTGAAAATTCAAAAAATGTTTTTATTTTAAGGTCTCTTTAAGATTACTTTTTAATCTCTACATATTTGAGGTGTGTGCATGTGTGTGTGTGTGTGTGTGTGTGTGTGTGTGTGTGTGTGTGTGTGTGTGGAAGGGTGAATTCTCCTTTCCCTTCCAGAGTCCAAAATGTTAAATGAGGTAAAAATGTTCCATTTAAATTATATAAAGTCTTCTTTTTTTCTGAGCCAAGAAGTAAGAATCCATATGTCTCATCCTCAGTCTTTCCTGCCTCTGTATCTCTTCTACCCACAATGCCCTGGGTCAGCAAAATTCAGTTTGTCTTTCACTTCTTCCTGCCTCCTTGGGACATTCCCTGGCACCAGTACTAGCTATATAATTTTCAGGACTCAGTTCAAAATACACAAAAGCAGGCCAGGGATTTAGTTCAGTGTTACAGCACCTGGCAAGCATGAGGTCCTGAGTTTGATCCCTAGTACCAAAAAAAAAAAAAAAAAAAAAAAAAAAAAAAAAAACAAAAAAAAAAACACAAGAGCTTTTCGCTCAGAAATGATAAGGAACTTCAAGATGGCGACAGAAAAAGAGCATTAAACCAATTATAAGGCATTATGTGACTGTGTAGGTGACACAGCTGTGAAGACTTGAAGTGACTGGGCTTCACTTTCCTATTTAACAACATTCTTCTTGCAGATTCAGGCTTCTTGTTCAGACCTTGAGGCTAGATGGGATAGCTTTTCTACACTTACAAGAATCTGGACTTCAGGCTAATTTTCTTGTTGCCTACTCAAACAAAATAAACTGGTGATTAAAAAAAATTTTTATTAGTGTATTAAAAAAAATACAGGTATTCTTCGGGCCAGGGATTTAGCTCAGTGGCACCAGGCCTGCTTCACAAGTGCAAGGTCCTGAGTTTGATCCCCAGGTACAAAAAAACAAAAAATAAAAAATAAATAGGTATTTCTCAATCTCTTTCTAGAATCCCTACCTGTCACACTGACATTTGGGACAAGGAAATTATACATCTGAAAATATTAATAGTATCCTTGTTTAAAAAGAATGTAAATCCCTAATCTAAAAGTAGAAAATAATAAAACAGTAACAATTGAATTTGAGAAACACCTGAGTACAAACCCAAGAAATGCAATGTACTCATTGAAACAAACAAAAACTAAGAGAATTATTGAAAACTGAAAAAAAAAATCCTAGCAAATATAGCATAGAAAAGTTAAATTAAGAATGTTAACAAGAAATTAAGAGGCACAGGTGACAGAAATGGGACAGTATGATATAGTAATACTAGTAATATTCAAGCAGAAATTCCAGATAGCAATAATGGATGAGAATTTCTCAAAGAAAAAAAAAATGCAAAAACCTTAAGGTTTACAAAAACCACACTGAGTCATGAGCCAGGTAAACAATTTCAAACACAAATACATTGTAATGCGAAGACAGATTACTAAGAGAAAATCCTACAGGCAAACATAAAGAGAAAGCAAAATATCTCCAATGAAAAAAATCATGCATTCAAACTTCTCTTGGGAAGCAACCATAATCATTCAAGAGTGAAAATAATATGAATACTTTCTTTACACAACCAAAGGCCAAGAGAGCTGGCTGACACTAACCAGAGAGACTTCTCTCAGAGTTTACAAAGAATGAGAAGCCAGAATGAAAATTGGAACTCAAGAACAATGGCACTAAGCCGGGCATGGTGGCGCAGGCCTATGATCCCACCAGTCGGGAGGCTGAGGCAGGAGGATCGCTGTGAGTTCGAGACCAGCCTGAGCTACATGGTGAGTTCCAGGTCAGTCTCAACTACTTAGTGAGACCCTGTCTCAAAAAAAACAAAGACAAAAACAAAAAAAGAACAATGGCACTATTTACAATATTGAAAGTATGGAATCAGGATAGGTGTTCTGTGAGATGAATAGAGAAAATGTGATAAATATATAGCATGGAGTATTATTCAGCCATAAAGAAAAGCATAATTTGGTCATTTGTAACAACATGGATGAAATCAGAAGTTATGCTAAATGAAATAGACACACATGGAGAGATAAGTACTGCATATTCTCTCTCATGTATGGACACTAAAGAAGTTGATCTGAGAGTAGAATAGTGGTTACTTGAACTTGAAAAATGTGGGAGGGGGTGGATAAAGAACGTATTTTATAGGCCAGGGATTTAGCTCAGTGGTGCTGCTGCCTGCCTCACAAAAGTAAGGGCCCGAGTTTGATCTCTGGTACCAAAATAAAAATAAAAAGAATGGATTTCATGAGTATATGTACAACTAATACAGTTCACTAAAAATGAAAAAACAAAAGGCAAAAAAGAAGAGTGACGAGAAAAGGGGGCATAAGCTGGAAAAATGTTAGTTAATAATAATAATGACCCATATTTTATATTGAAAACAAGGTAGAGCAGAAATATTAGACAATCATGTCTTTGTTTGGATTAAAATAACATGTTAAATCACTTGCTTGTTAAGAAGATTATAGATTAACTTCAGTTTTTGTTAAAATAATGTTAATTGAACATGACAAACCTTTTTAAATACCCACTAAAGAACTAGAAATAGAACGTGTTAGTTTGAAACTAAAAGAGGAAACAAAGTTGACCAATTCAATAGAAGACAAGAGGGAAAAAGCAAACAAAACAGAACAACAAAGGCAAACAAAACAATGAAGCCAAAAATATATAAATATTTCAAATATTTCTGATATAAGTAATAAAGCTAAAGATTCACCTATCAATTGATATAGTCATCAATAAACCAATGTTAAGTGTAAAAAGTAATTTCTAAAAACAAAATATACAAAGTAAACCATCTCTTATGAGCATTTAAAACACATATCTGAACATAAGAATGTGCATGGGCTAGCATATACATCTTTTATACATAATTTAAACAGTATTTTAAATATTTGAGGAATACATCTTATATTCATAACCTTAACTGACTGTGGGAAGGAGCTGACACAAAAGGAAACAGGAGGATCTCAATTTAATCTGTAAAAATTTTTTAATTAAAAAAAGACTAAAAGAAGCTATAATAGAATGTTAATGAGTAGTGAATATACAGGTTGTCATTTTACTAAAATACTTTTCCATATTTTTTAAACTTCAGAAATTTAAAATCTTAAAAAATAAGCAAGATGTTGAAGGATGAGGGGAAATCTTTTACATATCTCATAAAATGTCATTTAGTACTTTAGCCTAGTATAAATTATTAGAATATATACTTAAAACAAAGAATATCTTTCTGTAACAATTGTTTGTTATCAGAATTTGTTAATTAAGCTTTCTACTTAATTGCTCAGAATTAGTGAAATTCTCATGGGCAAAGCAAAGCAAAAACTCCACAACTTAACTTGCCTAATGATGTCATCAAATGATGATGGAAGACTTTGTGGTCTCTTGGATGAGGGGGCACAAAATAGTATCCAAAGGACTACCTGCAATTTATTGATGGTCTCAGATTTTCAAAAATGTTTCCTCTTTAAAGAATCCAATTTTATCTTTAAGCTAGAAAAACTGGAACACAAAGAAGTCATTTTCAGAGAATGAATGCAGAATTTTCTTTTTAAAAAAACCATTCAGGATTCAGAATCTGGAGAAGGTTAAAAAAAAAAAAAAGCTAGTAGTGCCTCCATTTGAGTTGTGTTTAGGATATAAAGAATATAATTTAATCCTTAGAGGGAATTTAGCTATTCTTGGTTAAAAAGTAAATAAGCAAAACCATTTTCTAAAATCCCCCTTTCCTGAAGTAAGGTGATCATAAGCCTATGCTGTGCTATTCGTGAAGTGAGACTCACAACAAGAATAGAAAAGGAGATTTTTGTCATTATAAAGGAAGCTTGTCTTGCTCCACTCTATTCTCTGCTTTAAGTAAAGAAATCCAGTCATCACAGTAAGCTTTGCTAGCACCAATAAAGCTCAGGAAACACCCATTTGTACCCTTTGGGGTGGCTGATTTTCTCAAGGTCATACAGGGATAAGACTCTGAAACAAACAAGGGGGAAACCTAAGGTTGGTCTTTGATGACTAAAGTTACATTAGCTTTTTTGTGTAAGGTTCCTCAGTCATTCATCTCCATGTTTAAAATAGTTCAAAATTCACCTTGGGTTTCTTTGGCCTTTGAGGGTGTGGGAACAAGGACAGCTGAGGCATGGTTGGACATCTTCCCTGGTATCTAAAGGACTTGAGGAGAGAAACTAAAGACCCCCCTGGTCCCTAGAATTGAGGGGACAAAATGGTGACCCAACAGCAAGCCTCTCACAATGGCCACTACAGTGAACCCCCGTGGGTCAGGCTGTCTCTGTATAAGAGCTGTGTTCTTTCTTTGACTGACTGCATGCTTTGAGAATGTGAACCCCAAGAGGGGAGATGATCAGGCCCAAGCAGGCCAGAAGTGGAAGGTGTGGCATTGGGCAGTAAGCACTCCCGAACCTCTGTGCCCCTGGCTCTTAGAAACAACACTGGTGGGGAAATCAAGGTAATGAATTACTCCTCATAGAACATTCTCAGGCCCTGGCAATAAATGAATATTCTTAGTTTGGTGGGCCATGGAAAAATTTTGTGAACTGTAAGGGAAATACATATCCTATCCTGCATGGAACAAGTCCTCTTCTCTACAGGTTTATGAAGTGTAAGCAGCTACTCTTCAGACTGAGATAAGGCATCCTCTCTCTCTGGTGGAGCTTCAGCACTTGGTGGTTCACTGCTTTGATTAATTTAGTTGGCTCTTTGGTAAACAATCTCACTGTAGTGACCACCGCTTCTTCCCAGACTTATCTTTGACTCATCAATGAATGAGAAAACACAATTTGATCTTACATCCCTACTTCTTTCAGACTCTGAGAAGCACCCTTTCTTGACATTCCTGGCCTGCCAAAGTCTAAAACTGGAGGCAAAGGTAACCAGTCTTCTGTGCCCCGGCAACCAGGCAAAACCTCCAGCTGGGTGTAGTCATCGGTAGCCCAGGGACTCCTCAAAGCCTCCATTGTCTTATTGCCCACAAAACTGCCTGCTATCTGATCTGCTTTGGTGAAGTCTCAGGCCTCTGACCTCAGGTGTGGGAGTTCACCAGGTACAAATCTAATTAAGTCGATTGAGTTTTAGGATTGCCAAAGTTTAGGGGCCAGGTTGATTTCTGGACTCTGCCTAGCTCAGAAAGGACTAAGGAATGTCTAAAACTGTGGCTGGACACTAGTCGGGGCAACGGATGCGTCAGTGTGTTGCCAACCAAACTGAGGACTACATTCTGATTCCTTGCCTGAGAGTGTCTCTCAGCAGGCCCGGAGTCAAGAAGGTACCAAGAAGGCCCCTTAAGCAGGAGTAGACCCAAGTCTAGGATGCTTTCCAGATAGACCCAGCCCTCATCTCTAAACTCTATAGTGGAATGTCAGTTGTTTCTCCTGCTCCCACAGGTTCCCTGCACAACAAATATGGTCTGAATTATATATGCTCTACTTAATTTGGCACCTGAGCTGTTGAGTTGCTTTCATTTCTCAGTTTCCTCTGTACCACTTCAAGAAAACTTTTAATAGCTAAGAGAACTTTTAAAAAAGAGTACTATGCGAGCCAGGTGTGGTGGCACTGCCTATAATCCTAGCCCTCAGGAGGCTGAGGCAGAAGGATTGCAAATACAAGGTCAGCCTATGCTACATGGCAATTTGAAGATCAGCCAGAACTATGTAGCAAGACCCTGTCTAAAATGCAAACAAAAACAAAGCAAAACAAAACAAAAAAGTATTATGCTAAACTTGCAAGTTAGATAATGACAAGCAAAAATGTATGACTAAAACTGGGTATTATTCTCTCAGGCCAGACTTCCTAAGCATTTTCTTTGTGAATCAGGTTTAGTTTCTACTCTCTTCATGCTGTGAGGAGAAGGGCTCAGAACCTCAGTAGACATGACCCCTAGCCCATGTGACCTCCTTCACTATGAGTGCATCATTAGTCCTTTCCTGTTGCTACTATTAACCAACAGTTATACACTCCAGCCTAAAGTCTCACTTTCTGCAGGCCATATTACCTATAATAACTGCTTGAGCTCCAGAATCCATCCGCCCCATCTTATTCGGGTCATGGGCTTGTCCCAGACACAGATGGGCACGATTTATTCCTGAGAAATAATGCACTATTCATGAGGCTTTCTCAGGCCTCCCATTATGGTCATGAGACCAGGTGACAATCCCACTCGCAGGACTGGGGTGATGTACAACGATCCATGACCTCCTGGGCCAGGTAGACAACATGGTTTCTCAAATTCCACCTTTAAACAGCCATTCCTTCTGTTTAAAGCACTGTCATCTTCAAGAGTTCCCTTAGCCAAGGTAACAGAGCTGGAAAGTGTCCCAGCTTTGGAGTTAGGTAGATATGGCTCCTAATGCAGATTCTGCCACTTACTATGTGACCATATGCAAATGACTTAACCTCCTTGAGCCTCAGACTGACCTTTTGTAATACACAACAAACTTATAGAGCTCTTTGTAAGGTAGAGAGGGTTCATTTAGACAATGTCTACAGAATGCTAAGCATATATCCAATGCATTGTTTATACCCAATGAACTATAACTGTCACCATGGTTATGAAATAAAAACACTTCTAGGAACAAAGCTAGTTTGACTCAAAACAGACTATTTGGTTTACTTTGTACCTAGCTAGCTCAAAACCTAGTATAGAAGGAAGTGGGAACTAGGCAGTACTCACCACAACTCACAGCACAGGAGCTATCAGAAGGATCTCAGAACAGAGGGAAGGAGGAACCAAAGGCAGGCTTTAACACCTTCACAATCTGGACCCTCACTTACATATAGCCCAGCCTAGAAAAGCTGTAGATCCTGACTCAGTGAGACTGCCTATACCATATACCCTATTACTAGCTATGGGTTCCTTGCCAATAATGGTGTATGTAAACATTGGTGAAAGTCCACTGGTAACAAAAACACTACATTAGAGACCAAAGACTTGCTTAACAATGAGAATGAAAAAATGTGATAAATTCCTGTGGACAATTACATGGCCTGTATTTTGATGGTGTTTGTTGGTTACGGTTACAGAGATATGCACATTTATCAAAACGCATGAACTGGACACTTAAACTATATGGATTTTATGGTATGCCAACCAGACTTCAGTAAAATTAGTTAATAAAAAATTTGCTTTCCATCCAGCTGTGGTGTTAATAAGCTGAGTGATATTGGCCAACTTGATCCAAGTCAATTCTCTGAGCTTTGGCTTTCCTGTCCTGGTAATGAAGGGTTATGATTATACAAAGCCTAAATAAAGATCCTGCCTGCTCAACAGTGTGATTCAGTAAATAGGATCTCTTCCTTTCATTTCAGACTCTTATTTTTTTATGCCTGCTGTGTTTAACAACGGAGTCAGAGAGATTGGCACATAACTTAGGGGGGTGAACAGCAACTTATTGGTATGTGCAGGGGACCCAGTGTCTTTGTATTGCATCACTAACTTTCCAGCCACACTTTTAAGAACACAATCGGTTTTTCACAGGGATCCAGCCATGCAACATGATTGAGCCAGGCGATGAGGATGATCTGGCCCCAGAGAAGTTGTATCTGCGGTGAGAGATAACAATTTTCACATGGAGAGTGGAGAAAATGTTTCCTGGACGATGGGAATGACTGACAGATATGAGATGGGAGGAAATTGAAGGCTCTGCCAAGTTCTATGATAAAATGCTATTTCTCACGGTAAGGTCAAGCTGTCTCTCGCGCAGCTACTGCTTTGAAAGTACAAAGGAAACACAGCAGATTCAACACAGTGCAGCAGACTTTGCAGAGTATGTGATCAAAGGCCTCTTGTTTCATTTATAAATAAAATTGAATGACTATTACAGCAATAAAAATCATCAAGGATGAATTTGGTATTTGCTGATGAACCGAAAGCTGAGAATGACCAGTAATAAAGTCTCTGAAGATTTGATCCCAAAGCCCTATGGATGTAAAATGCCCCACTGCTGTTTGCAAGACTACACATGTAAAGGGAAAATTAAATCAGATTTTCAAAGGAGAGCTTTACGCCAGCAGCTAGGATTGGCACTATTGTAATATATTAATGAGTGTTTTGAAGAGTGGAATATATTCACTGGCATTACATCTTAGTTTCCAAAGACTGAGAACTTAAAAGTGAAAAACCTAATATGTATATATCATTGAGTATTAGTGCATTACTTATGCAGACAGGACAGAAATAAAAGCCCTACATTAGTCCCAAGTCATATTTTTAAAAAATGAATGGAATTGGTTCTCATTTAAAATCTTTGGGGAGTAACTCTTGGATGTTTCCTTTTTAAAAAAATTTATTATTAATTATTATTTTGTACCGGGATCGAACTTGGGACCTTGTGCTTGAGAGGTAGGTGCCAGAACTACTGAGCTAAATCCCTGGCCCTGAGATGTTTCCTTTTGTGTCAACTTCACTGGAACACAAGGCACCCAGATACAGAATTAGACATTGTTCTGGGTGCATCTGGCAGGGTGTTTCTGGGGGACACACACCCTTGCATCAGGTGACTGAGGAAAGCAGACTGCCCTCCCCAGCGTGCATGGGCCCCATCCAGTCCATCAGAAGGCTGCACAGAACAAAAGGCTAAGGAACACTTCTTCCCTCTGTCTGTCTTCAACCGGGGACATGAGTCTTTTCATGCCTTTGGATTTCAAAGTGGCCTCAGTGAAGACCTCATACCATCAGCTCCCCTGATGGCATCTAAATCATAAGCTCTCCTGGGTCCCCAACTTGCTGACTAAAACAACTGAGACTTCATCTTCGTAATCATGTAAGCCAATCCCTTATCATGTATATGAATTTCTATATACAAATTTGTGTATATATATATGTCTATGGACACATTTATGTGTGAACTTCTATTGGTTATGTTTCTCAGGAGAACCCCTCAAATAATTCATTAATTTATTTGTGCTAACATAATTCAACTGTGGGGGAATTAAAGAAAACGTGCATATAGCATAGCCCTCTAGGAATTTATGCTGTAAACTACTTGGACATGGTACAAAGTGCTACATGTAAGGATCAGGGCCTCAGCATTGCACACTTGTCAGGAGGCACCATTCCCATTGAGTTGATGTTAATGATACCACTGAAGCATGACAAAGATGTCCATTGCTGAATTATTTGAAATGGTAAATGACTCAGAAAGATGCAAATCTCCATCACTGAAAGATGATTAATATGTCATGTCACATTAGTATGATAGGATACTATGGATATTATGGCTCTGTCTGAAAAAATGAGGTAGATCTCTATGATTTGATAAGATGCCCCAAATGAGTAAAAGACAAAAGCAGAGCAGTGTGTATAATATATTCCCATTTGTAAGTATACATATAAATGTATTTAAAGAAAATTTCTAGAAACACACCCACACTGTAAATACCAGTTACTGCTGGAATATAAAAATAGTAGTCAGAACAACATGGGCTTCACCTTGCAGTTGTATAACCTTTTAATGTTTTAACTTTTTCTCCACGGCCAAATATTATTTCTGTAATTTAGAAAACTAGACTAATATAAAGTTCATTCATTCATTCATTCCATAATTATCATGTACCAAGCAAAGTGCTAAGTATCTCTACAAATTGAAGCACTCATTGTCCAGTGAAATTTTCTAATTTGTTGGTGTAGTTGCTGGGAGTAAAATTGTTGGTGTTGTGGGTGGTCAACTCTTCCAGATTTGGGGAATACGTTAGTAACCAAAACAAAACTGTGGCTTTTATAGTCCTTACAGTCTACCTACTTAAATAGGAAATTTTGCATTCTATACATCGTATTTATGTGGCCCTGACATTTTCATGCAGTATAGTAGTCATTCCATAAATGGTCATGATGGGATGGACACTCAGGTATGTATCTGTGCACATGTGTGTGTGTGCACAAGATATGCGTTCAGGTTACAGTGTGACTGGCATCTGCACAGCCACTCTATATGGTAGGCAGATGAAATAGGCAAGAAAAAGATCCCTAGTATGACTTGAATATGGTTTGAATGTGTCCCCCAAAGGCTCGTGTGCTAGAAGCTGGTCTTCAGGGTAGCAGTACAAAGGAAATAGAACGCTTAAGAAGTGAGGCTTAGTGCAAGGTGATTAGGCCACTTATGGGGCACCAGCCTTGGAAAGGACTAATGCTGTTTCTGGGAGTAAGTTAGCTTTCTGAGAGCTGATTGTTATAAAGTGAGGCCACCCTGTGCACTTTGTCCATCTGCACACAACTTTGTTTCCATTTCTGTTTTCCACCATGTTGTAATGCAGTCAAGGAGTTCTTGCCAAGATGCCAGCACTATGCTCTTGAACCCAAAGAACTGGAAGCTTTATAGATTCAGGTGTTTGTTTGCAGCAATACACTACTCCTCCAACCGAAACCCTCTAGTCTGGTTATGGTTCAAGGTATGGCTGGATCCCGAAGTTCTTAACTCCTCCCTAGGGCTATCCTTGACATTGCCCAATAGTAAAAGCACAGTTCCTAGAATAGCAAAAGCCATTTTAGGCAACAGATACATGGCACCGAGTATAACAATTCCCAATTTGAAACAATACTACAAAGCCAATGTGAAAAAAACAGCATGGTACTGGCAAAGAAATGGGCCTGAGGATCAGTGGAACCGACTGGAAGACACAAAAACAAACCCAAATGCACTCAGCTACCTCATCTTTGACAAAGGAGCTCACCATCCTCAGTGGAGGAAAGATAGCCTCTTTAATAAATGGTGTTGGAAAAACTGGATGTCAACCTGCCACAGATTAAAACTAGACCCTTATCTTTCACCATGCACTAAATTAAAGTCCAAATGGATTAAAGATCTAAATATTAAAACAGAAACATTAAACTTGCTGGAAGGTAATTTAGGCAGAATTCTGGAAGACATTGGTATATGAAAAGACTTTATGAACAAATCCTCAGTAGCACAGAAACTAGCAGAAAGAATCAATAACTGGGATCTCATCTTATTAAAAAGCTTCTGTACTTCAAAAGAAACCATCAGCAGCATCGCTTCTCGGCCTTTTGGCTAAGATCAAGTGTAGAAACCATCAGCAGAACTAAGAGACAACCTACAATGTGGGAAAAAATTTTTACCAGCTGTTCCTCAGACAAAGGACTATTATCAAGAATATATAAAGAACTCAAAACAATCAGAGCCCCCAAATATAAAGACCCGATTCAAAAATGGGCATCCAAAATGAATGGACATTTATCAGACAAAGAAGTCAAAGCAGCAAGTAAATATATGAAAAAATGTTCCACATCACTGATCATTCAAGAGACGCAGATGAAAACAACACTGAGATTCCACCTCACCCCACAAAGAATGACTGCTATCAAGAAATCAGCCAATAACAAATGTTGGCAGGGTTGTGGGGAGAAAGGAACCCTTCTCCATTGTTGGTGGGAGTGCAGACTAGTGCAACCACTATGGAAATCAATATGGAGATACCTCAAAGAGCTTGGACTGGAGGTTCCATTTGACCCAGCCATCCCTCTGTTGGGTATCTTTCCAAGAGAACTAAAAGAATCATATCACAGAGAAGTATGTGCACCCATGTTTATAGCGGCACAGTTTGTAATAGCTAAATCTTGGAAACAACCTATTTGCCCATCCGTTGGAAACTGGATAAAGAAGATGTGGTTTTTCTATAAAATGGAATATTACTCAGCCATAAAGAATGAGAAAACAGATTCATTCATAGGAAAATGGATACATATTGAAGATATACTCCTAAGTGAAATAAATAAGGCACACATGTGTAAATACTGAATAGTTTCTCTGGTGTGAATAATCTGCAATAATACAGAAGATCCTAATAAGATTACTGACATTGAGAAATGGGAAGAAAGGAGCTAAAGGTGTAGGGAAGGTGGGATGGGTAGGGGAAGGGTAAAAAGGGAAAAGAAAAAAATGTGAGATAATGAAAAGATGGAAATGAAGTGGTTGTAGATGGGGAGGGGAGAAGGGGGTGAAGGGAGGGCAGGGACAAAGGGAAAAAATGAGAACCAAGACTTGTCATGTACAGGTACAAGATCCCAACAATGAATGTAACTGTACTGTATCCCTAAAATGTACCAATAAACTCAATTAAAGCTGAAAAGAAAAGCGCAGTAGCCAACAGAGACAGAGATTTGAATATTTCACAACACGAAGGTTACAGATGCCTCAGGTTGGTTTGTTTATTGTCCTAGTTACTTATCACTCTGCTGAGGTTGAAAATGGCCACTTCCAAGTTAAGTCAGTTGTTGCAGGTGCTCTGGTACACATCAAACTGCAAATACTCAGGAATGGCCTGAGTTGTGTACACACAGAGAGAGATGCACCTGAGGATCTCCCATGTAGCTCCTACTTCACCACCCACTTCTGGCTCCATTGCTGGGGTGGCAGGAGCTGGCATGTGGCTCATCAGACTTTTTCTCTTCTTCCCTGGCTGACCTGTGGATTCACCCAAACTGCTTTGTAACTGCTGGCTGTAGGCAGTCAGAAAGAGCTGCCTGTCTTCCTTCACGGCAAGAGCCAGACAGACTCCTGTTATTTCTACTATAATGAAACTGGGCTAAAATGTTTCTGCCTAAGTCCTTTATGTTTATGTAGTCACTGCTTACCTTTACCATTTACAATGATGCCCTCATATCTTCATAGGCATAATAGCTTCTGACTGGTGACAAGGGCCACAGACCCAATCAGTGTTCTTATTTAACACTTTGTAGAAAGAACTCTGGAGCACACTGTACCCATGAGATCTAAGACTTAGGTTTTAATTTAATTTTAGAACTAAAATGTATTTAAAATGGTGGAGTTGCCTGCTTTGGGTCTTGGGAGCACAATAAGCAGGCATTGATTTCTGCTGAAGTTAACATCAAGAATTATTGAACTGAGAGGTACACACTGCCCGGTCTCTACTTTAGTCAATATTTACCTTGAAAAATAATTAATCTTTTTTGTTTTTTTTTTTTTGGTACCAGGGATCAAACTTGGGTCCTTGTGCTTGGGAGGCAGGCAGCGGAAACACTGAGCTAAATCCCTGGCCCAAAAATAATTTATCTTGATGAGAAGTAAAATCAGGCACCAATATATGTGTTCTTTGTTTATTCTCTGCTGAGTCAAATGTTGAATATATATATATATATATATATATATATATGACTTGTATTCATAATTTATATACATGTATTTTATATATACATTTACATAAAATTTATGTGTATTTTAAGCATCTTAAAGGAATATCAGGCTTGATTAAAAAAAACTTAAATTATAAACACTGAAGGTCACCTATGGTATTCCCCACCTTCCAATGAAGTCACATTGTCCTCTTCTGTCTTTCCCCCAGGAGGGCGTCTACTCTGTGAGAACTGTGCTGTTTGTTCCCAAGGCAGGAGCAGGCTGAGAAAGGCTGGAAGCATCACCTATCGACTGACCCACCTCTGGCTTTTATACTATTTAACATCAGAGCACTTCGTATCTCAACATGTCTTCCTTGTGTGAACAGGAGCTGCAACTTAAGAGCATGTAACTGACTACACTTTGTTGTTGGAAGAAAAACACGATCCACCTTTGAGAGATAGTCACGCTGCAAGCCAAAAGCCACTTGCATCCCACACCTGAAAAATACAAATCTAGCAGCCCAGAGAGATGTGACTGATAGCTAATAATGCTAAAACAAATATTATTAGTAATATTAAATTGCTGTCATTAAAGTAATAACAACGTGATTGGACCTTTCACATTTACCATGCCAGTTTATTCGTCACTTTCACGCAGTGAGGTCGATATTACTGGCTCCATTTTATAAAGAAAAAATTTGAATCAAGAGACATAAAGTCCTTTAGTCATAGCCATGCAGGTAGTAATTGTCAGAGTTAGGGCTTGAATCAATATCTGTTTGATCTCAAAGCCTGTGCTCTTAAAATTGCATTATGTTGGCTTTCCCCGACACAGAAAGTTGTGTTAAAGCACAGATACCTTCAAAGTTCCCGAAAGGAGCTGTTAACTCCTTAATACTTATTTGGGGAAGAGTACAACTGTGGCAGAGGAGCTGGCTGACTATTAAGGGAGGCACAAGGTTAGAGGAAATATAGGAACCTCAGAAAGCCAGCCTCTCATCATCTTGATTTTATGCTGTGCCAATGCCTTTATCCTAGTCCTGATATATTTGTTTTGAGTGAGGCTTCGCTTTGCAGTGTCAGTCAAGAGTATCCATGAACTCCACACAGTTATCACTGGATGCTGAGGAATCTCTTCTGACCCTGTCTTATGGCCAATACACTCATGCCTAGGAGAGTTGCTGTTGACACCTCCCAGCATTCCCATTTTGGGAACAGCCTTCCACAGAAGGGATCAGTGTCACCCCTTCCTGTGGGCAGCCTTTGAGCAGAGACCAGTGGATCTTGAGAAGCAGCCAGGCCTTACCCCAATGACTGACCCCTCAACAGCCCCTCTGATGGGTCATCCAGTTCGAGAGCTTCCCATAGCACCGGCAACTTCATCACAGTTCAACTTTTGCTGCTGACCAGTTCTGCTTCCCTCACTGCTCAGTGATGATGTTCCCTTCGATTTTCCAACCTAAGACAACAGTTCTAGTAAATAAACTGATTTTAGGGCTAATTCCCTTCCCTTCCTCTCTCTAGAGTCAACAAAGTTGTAAATGCAAAGAGATTTAGATTTACAAGCCTGGGGCTGAGATCACTCCTGGGATAGGAGCTAAGCAGAAGCCCAAATTTCCAGATTCTACATTCCTGCCCTAGGCACTCTGTGAACAGGCCTAACTCAACTTTGAAAACATAATGGGAGGAGTTGGCATCAAAAGTCAGTTAACACTTCCAAACACATTTCCTGACCTTGTACCATGATAACTGTATTATAGCTTACAACCCTAAATTTGGTTGCTCATCAAGAAAATCTACAGCCTAATTTGAAGTTCCTCCCCTAATGGCAAAGGGAAGTATACTGCAATTGTTGAAATTTTTATTATGTTTTTGCAAGTCTGGAATGTTATCTTTCTTCTCCCCATCCAAAAGATATAAAATGTGTGAGCAGTTTAATGAGAAAAATCTAAGTGAAATTCCAATGATCAACTAATATCCTCTTTCCAGCGTACAAAGTAGAAAAAAGCAAAAGCTAAATGGTCAGTGAAGAGGGATGTATTTATTTACTTACACAATATCGAATTGCTAAGGATGCCCATCGGTTCTCCTAATAGCTACAGGTGCCTGGAGAGAGCACTTTTAAGACAAGAATAATTCAGGCCATTGTGTATCAAATTATTTTTTCCCCTGAAACTAGTGGGAAGGGGCAGATTTTTAAAATGTGTTTTTTGCTATGGATTTCCTCCTTTCTTATCTCTCCTTTTTGTATTTACTTATTTTTTTCCTTTGGGGGGGAAAAAACATTCTCTCATCTAGAGAAGAAAGGAAACTTTAATCTTTCTGCTGACTAGCTTGCACACAACTGGAAATTATCAAAGAAATTGCTGTATCATTGATGTAGTAAGAAAACAGGAAGACAATTTCCATCCCAAAATGAGCCCTCTCAGCTGAAGCTGCCTTTGGAGTTGATGACCACAGGTTTTCCATCTTGGCATGGGGCCAGCTTTATTAAAATCTTATAGCAAAAGCTTATTTTTCAAATACTCAAAAACAGACATTTTATGATGGATTCCCTCAGAGTTGCTCATGGTCATGTGTTTGCTGCCATCAAGAACTCCAAAAGGAGAAGGATTTTTACCTCATAGAAGCAACGCCTGGATGTCATTTTTGGCATCGAAACATTCTGGGGCCCTTGGGTCATGCTCACGGATGAGAATGGCCACAAAGGCACAAAGCAACCAGGGGCCCAGCTCCGCGAACATCACCTCTCTGAAAAAACAGCAGTAAACTTGAGGGATCTAGAGAGCTAGCCAGAAAACCCAGCTCCCGTGCTGAAGAATAATGGGGAAGCACAAAAGATGCCTACTTTCAAGGACACTAAATCAGAAAGTAGAGGAGTTAGAGGAAGGAAAGAGAGAGGTGAAAAAGGCAGCAAAGGAGAAATAGAATACTCCCTTGGTATCTGCAGAGGATTGGTGCCCAAACCCCCCACTCCATGGATACCAAAAATCCATGTTTCCAAGTCTCATATAAAATGGCATAACGTTTTTATATAACCTATGTACTCCCTTGTCTATAATTTAAAGCAACTCTAGATTTCTTATACTATATAGAATAACATAAATGCTATCTAAAGTTATACTATATTGTTTAGGAAAATAAGGACAAGAAGAGCTGTCCAAAAGTACGTGTTCAGTATAGAAGCAATTTAAAAATATTTTAGATTTGTGGTTTGTTGAATCCATAGATGGAATCCATGGATGTAGAGCCCTTCTGATTAAGAGGGAGGACATTACAGATGATGCAACAAGAAAATAGAGGCAGAAGAAAAGAAGATAGGAGAAAAGGAAAAAAGGAGAGAAGTAGGTACTAGCCTATTACTTACTCTACAAATTGGAGGTCAGTTCCATTGATCCCAAGGCAAAACCCTTGATCTAGGAAATACTAGGAATAGAAATGATGGATAACCAATAATCATTAACAACCAAAGAGGATTTTAAAGCACTTGGCTAACTGGAGAGTATTAGGGCACAAATGATGAACATTAATTTACTTTTAAAAATAAAATAAACTTCCTCAATCATATTTAAGGTATTTCTAAATTAAACACAAATTTTGGAGTAAAACTCTAGGCACTGCAGCACTAAGAGAACTATCCAAGAAATGCTTCCTAGTACCTTAGTGGTTAGCACTGAAAGACGCTTTAGTGATCAGCTCCCCAGCCCTGTTTTCCCATCTGGATTCTCCCCACTTCTAGCTTATCCACAACATACAGGCACTCAGTAACATTGCTAAGGATACTGCTTTTCATTTAGATCTCTGTTCTACCCATAAAGAGTTCATTTAATTCTTCTGCTCAGAAAATACGAATAGCTACAAACAT
This sequence comes from Fukomys damarensis, assembly GCF_012274545.1. Classification (NCBI taxonomy): domain Eukaryota; kingdom Metazoa; phylum Chordata; class Mammalia; order Rodentia; family Bathyergidae; genus Fukomys; species Fukomys damarensis. The sequence goes on along the minus strand of NW_022900943.1, from coordinate 13,344,486 downwards.
ACAACCATCATGGATTAACTCAGTACCACTTTAGTACTGATGGATGTGGAAGTTAATCAACTGCTTGTGGCAACTCTTCATGGTAGATTCCAGCAGTATTTTCAGTTATAATGGAGCAAGGCAAGAATTGTAGTCTAACATTATGAGAGATTTCTAGAGTCTTCAATCCTTGGCTTCAACTCCCCTTTGGTAACCTTGGTTCAATGGAAGACTGCATATAATCTCTATTATCTAGAGAGTTATCTATTGAATATTAAAAATGTTATTCATACAAAAGTTAGTGGCTAGGTTTTGTTGTTTTTGTTTTGTTTTTGAGACAGGGTCTTACTATGTAGTTGAGACTGACTTGGAACTCACTACGTAGCCTAGGCTAGTCTCAAACTCACAGTGATCCTCCTGCCTCAGCCTCCTGAGTGCTGGGATTACAGGTGTGTGCCACCACGCTCAGCAATGGCCATGTTTTTAAAACCTGCCTTTCTAATTAAAACTAGTTTGACTGAAACTCTATTGGTATATTTAAGGATCTCATTTTAAGAGCAATGACACATATCATTCTCATTTAATCTTCATGTATCTCTAACTCTGCTGAGGAACTCACAACAAACAAGACAATACACACTCCCTAATTCTCTGTAGCCCTTTGGTCCTGTTTCTGAAGTTAATTCTGAAAAACTACATAGAACCACAATCCTTTTTAGCTCACACTAGCAAAGCCCTTCTTCAGAAATAATGTGTGCTATATCTTGGGCAAGGGTAAGCCTTGGGATATGTATCTGGCCTAGTGAACGGAACAGTTTAACAGAGATTGGTTAAATTGCTTCTAAAGGTGATGGAGTACTCTGCCATAAAGAAAGATAAACCTAAGGTATTTGTAGACAAATGGATGCAACTTGAGACCATAATGTTAAGTGAAATAAATCAGACACACCAGCATATTTCATGATTTTACTTATTTTAGAAACTAAAAATATATATGGCAAGTAGAAGATAAAGAAAGATGGAGTGTGGAGTTCAAATAATCTCTCAAATTATCTATTCTGTGTTTCAAAAACTTTTAGTGTATGTACTAATTTATTTCATTTATATTACTAGTTTCTTTTAGTTTATTAAAAAAAGTTTTGTGCCATTATCAGTTTTTCTTTTTTGTAAAAGATTCTTTTTCTGTCTATTACTTGTACTTTGAGTAACACTTTGGCCATTAACATTAAGGTACACAGTGTACTACTGTTATTGTGTAATGATTTTGTTATGAAATCTTGTTTTAATTTTTCATAGATGCATTTTTAATATTTTATTTACTAATACCTACTGGTACTCCATTAAAATAAAAAATTGAGGATATTTTCAGTCAGAGAAACTGTAAGCTACTAATTAAAATGACAAGTGACATTTATAATATGTGAATAAGTGAATAAAATTAGATTACAAAATAATAACCAAAATATAGTATCATTCATTGTTTCAAAAATAAATATTCAGGGGCCAGGGATTTAGCTCAGCGGTTCGGTGGCCTGCCTTGCAAGTGCAAGGACCTGAGTTCAATACCTGGTACCAAAAAAAAATAAAAAATAAATATTCAGGGGCCAGGGATTTAGCTCAGCGGTTCGGTGGCCTGCCTTGCAAGTGCAAGGACCTGAGTTCAATACCTGGTACCAAAAAAAAATAAAAAATAAATATTCAAAGAAAGAAAAAAATCTTAAATAAATACCACATTCTAAAATATTAATACTTTCATTATGATTATTTTCTAAAGATGGGCTCATGCTTATTTCATTTTTTTCTCTTTCACTTAACATTTTATATCTTTATGCTATCTTCACATATTGCTTTTAAAATAAGAAAACTGTAAGATGACTTATATTTTAGAATGAAAACAAATGGAATAATTTAACCTATGAAAAAGTTCCATGCTCTTCAAGCGTCTTGAGAAGAGCAATTTCCTTCTTCAGAGGACTCTGGTGTAGGTGTTTCCCAGTTACCAGCACCCAGCAGCAGTTCTGGTCTCACAGATGCACCATTAGGTTACAGAGACAGGAAGGCAGCTGGAATAGAGATGACTTCAGCGAAAGAAGGATCAAGTGCAAATGAAAAAGATCAAGCCAAATATAGTAAAGTTCTTGCGTTGCATCCTATCTCTCCAATTTGTTCATGTGGTGGAACAAAATTTCAACTCCAAAACAGCAAAAAAATGTAGGTGACTACTCACTCTGCCTACCAGAAGCCCTGTTTCAACCTATCCCACTCCACTGACTGCCAAAGAATTTTTTCCTCCATAAAAGGAGGGGGAAATCACATTATACCTCCTCTGAAAAAGTAACTGAAATGTCACCAACTATTTATTGGGGTTACCAAAATTTTCTAATAAAATACAACAGCACCCTCTCTAACCCCAAAGAAGTCAACCAACGAAAGCAAATCAGACCAACTCAATGTTTTCACTAGCTTTTGGTTTGCTCATATACCCAGCCTGAACAATTGTTTTCAAATGATTTAAAATAGAGAAGTGAAATACTGAATTTCTTGAACTGCTTGTCTAAGCATGAGTACTCTGAAGAATCCAATGAAATGCATTAAAACGTTAAAAAAAATTACAACCTTTTCTCGAGATGGAAGGGAAATATCATGCCGAATAATTGGTTTGACAAGATTTTTCTGTCTCCGATGAACCGCAGCTTGAGTGTCATGAAGACACAGCCTCTCTGTTTCTCTCCTGTACTCAGAAAAGGAACGTTCCATTCCATGAAGTTCATGAATTTTAAAAACCATGAACCTTCCTTCACATTTCCGAGGAGCACAAACGTTTTCCTGTGAGAGAGCTGTTTTGAGTGTAAATGCTCAAGTGATTGCGATGGTGACAGGGAGAAGCCTTCAGACTCAGTCTTTGTTCTGAGCTGGCTAGAGGCTCCAGGCCTGGGACATATGTTTGAGCACAGAGAGCAGAGACTGAATTTACCAACCACCAACTGCCACAACAACCTCATCCCTGGGAAACAGCCAAACTGCTGAGCCAGTGCCAGCGCCACCATTTTGTCATTACACAATGCACCAGTGGAAAATTACATGACCATGGCAGACCACTAGCTCCCTCTAGTGATAGAGCATAGTAGTTAAATTTCTGCCACTTTTGGTCAGAAAGACATCCAATTGCAGGAAAAGCAGCTCCTAGAACAATCCTGTCAGGCTTTCTGAGTAGCTTCCTTTATCTACATCCCTCCAGTGATCTGACAGTCATGGTCTCCTAATTTTAATCACAATAGTCATATTACTTATACTGATAAATCACCCAATGATTCTCCATAGCCCTTAAAATGAACTCCCGGAATCGTTACCATGGATTGTGATCCCCAGTCTACGTTCTCCGTCTCACTCTCTAGCTGTATCAATTGCCACTCTACCCCTCATTTTATATTTCCTTATCTCTCTCTCTTTGGTATTTGAATGCTTGATGGCTGCCTTGGTTTGGAATGATTGAGATTTCCCTTCCTCGCTATCACCCCATCTCATCTGGCTAAGCCTTACACATCCATTGGAACTTAAAAATCTCCACCTCACAGGGGCCTTTCTTGATCCCCTAAACTGACCCTCCTCTCCCATCTTTCTTAGCACCCTGAATTTCCTTATTTAGTCATTCAATGGAGTAGCAAATCCTAAAATTAAAAAAGTGACATTTAATCTGTGCCAAATATAGGCCAAGTATTTGTCTAGGTACTTGCATATGTTATTTCATTTCATCTTTATTCAACACAGAAAGGGAAAATATCTTGAATTCATAGTGTGGAAAGTGAAGTTCAAAGACGTATGAGTTCACAACCAAGTGTAATTTCAAAAGCCCATGGAGTTTCTACTGTGTGATGCTTCCTCTTAGGCAGCCCAAGTTAACCACAGTAAATTATTGCTTATTTGTGTCACTGAAGGCATCACATGGTATTGCTACTCTCAGAGAACAAATCATCCTATAATCATTTATGTCCAACCTTAGATCATGCTTATTTTTTTTGTTCTTACATTTTTAATGTTCTCAGTATCTCCGGGGAAAATGACTAAGTTATCCTGAAAAGTCCTTACTAGTGAGCTTTCCCTGCCAGAAGGTAAAAGATCACAAGGTAGAAAATAGACAGATGCCAGGGTATGGAGTTCAGGAAACCTCTATTCTTAATCCAACCACAAACCATGGGTCCAAGATGGATGCATGACTTCAATAAAGCCACTCTGTGCCTAGGAATCTTGGTTTTTCATGTTTAAACAGGATGGCAACAGACCAGAATGAATTCTGAAGGACCCCTCTACCTCTCAAATTCTATTTTTCTTAAAAGGGGAGCTGGTCTCCACAGATTTGCTGGTTTATACTTAAAGCAAGGTGGTCACTTTGTCGGGTGTTTCATAATTTATTTAAAGATTTTCAATTAGAACAATAGAAATCTTGTTTGTATTAGCCAAGGTTTTAAGTAAACAGAAGGAATGATGCCTAAAAGAATTCTTTCCTTTTACTGAAAATTCTCTCCATCTATTTTCACAAATAGAGAACTAAACTGAATTTTAAATATTTTCTTGTAATTTATCTTGTTACGATTCAGATCAAGAATGACTCCACAACTCTCACATGCTCAGAGGGCTTTGGGAAGATGACTGGACCGTAGCAGCACTATAACTAACTTGCATTAGGAGATGGGGTCTGCTTGGAGGTGGGTCACTGTGGGCGTGACCTGGAAGGGTATTTCTCCCTCCCTCAACCTTCCCTTCTCTCTCTACCTACCAGCAGCCATAAACGTGGCTCCTCCACCTGGCTGTCCCACCGTCCCATTACTACCTTGAACCAGGTACTGTAACCATGAGCTAAAATAAATCTCTCCTTTTAAATTGTGTCAGGTATTGTGTTTCAGCCACAAGAAAAGTGACTGAGACATATATCTTTGGAAATCAGCTTCTTCTTGAATTTCTGCACATTACTGAACTTGAAGTCCTCCCACTTGAATAATACCTGAAGGACTGTTCAGCCAACCTTCTATGTCTTCTAAAACAAAATATTCTTTAAAACATCTTAATCCCAGAAAAGGAAAATGCACTTCCCACATAATTGTTTTGGGCAACAACTAGTATGTAGCACTCAGTTTGTTTTCTGGCCTTAAGTAGAAATAGTTTACTTTCCTGGGCTTCTTATCTTTAAGATGAGAACAATAACAGCAACTCTAGCAGTGCAAGAAGAATTGATTGCAAAACATTTGTGAAAGTGCTATTCAAATGACAGTTCTCTACTATGTTGTTTCTAGGATTTTTACTCTTAAATTCTATCATAGGTTAAAAATTGTTCTCAGAGTGTGTGGTAACTTTAAAAACATTTGCCTGAGAATCAAAAGACCAGACGTAGCCCTAACACTGACAGACCCTAACTGTAAGGCTTTGGGAAGCAGAGATTATTTCTATTCCTCCACCTCTCACCTGTGCATGGAGGATTATAATACAATAACAGCACACTGATTAAATGTACATGTGACTGGGACAGTTAGCTTAGAGACTTTCTGCCCAAACCAGAATCACAAAGGATCTTGACATGTTGGAACCATGATCTAAATAGATCTAAATAGAGTTTTATTTTCATGGCCCAAAAGCAAACACATAAAAAGGAAATTCGCTACTGCCAAAGAGTGAAGAGAAAGTGGAAAAAAATTGGAGACTGGAAGCACAATACAAGTCAATAGCATGTTATGATTGCCCACAATTTCGTATTTCCTTGGGCATCCGTATCAGGGCGGAGGCTCCTCCACGTGAGTCTTCAGGTGAGTGAGCAACATTAACTCCTGCAGACCTCTCCATGATGAGCACCCTTCTTCCAGCTCTTCCCACCAGTCAAGTTTTTTTGCCTGATCACTCTCAGGTACGTCGTATACATATATATTTGGTACTGGGGCTGGAACTCGGGTCCTTGTGCTTGCAAGGGAGGCAGCAGAACCAATGAGCTAAATCCCCATGGTTTGCGTTCTTTTTCTGCAGGGCATGTTAGATTTTTTTTCCACTATAAATACAGGACTTTATCTCTCTTAATCAAAGCTTTTTGAGAGTTAGCTCATTACTCCAAATTCTCAAGGTCTTTGGGGATTTTATTTGGTCACAGGCTCTTTTCCTCTCGATGCTGATCGATCTCGAATGGTTCATATTGGAAGGACAGAAGGAATAAGAGTCCCGTAATGTCAGGCATTTGAGATGATAAATGTATTTAATAAACATGCATTCAATACAGAATATTGTGTATTTGATTATTTTCATAATAGATAAACTTTATTATTTGTTTTTAATTAGTTAAATTGTATATATTATTACATAATATGTTTCTTTTGACTAAAGTATTAAATTCAATCATTCTCCATGTGCATTTCCTGAGGTACCTAGTCCTTTAGCGAACAATGAGAGAGAGAGACAGAGAGACACAGAGAGACAGAGACAAGAGACGCAGAGAGAGAGAAAGTTCCGGGGAATTAAAAGAAAGCAGCAGAGTAAACCTGGTTCTGCTTCCAAGAAGACAGATTAGAGGTATATATATATATATATATATGATATATATATATATATATATATATATGATATATAAGAAACACAAATTAGTAAAAATTCAAAAGGAAAACAATATTTCCAAACTAACATAAAAGATTCTCTTCTTCTGGTAGATAATGTGGTTCCACGGCTAAAGTGCTTGCCTAGAAGGTCTGAGGCCCTGCGTTTGATCCCTAGCACTGCATAAATAAATAAATAAATTTTAAAAGATTCTAACTTTTATAAATTAAAGAGAAAAACTGTAAACACAATACTGATGGTACACAACCCTAAATGTTAACAGTGACCCAGCATGGGTAGAATTATACCTTGCTTGTATTTTTCATTTTACATATCTATACTGTCTAAAATTCAGATGTTTTGTAATAATATCATACAGGACAGGGGATTTAGCTCAGTGGTGCCGCTGCCTGGACCCAAGTTTGATTCCCGGTAACAAAAAAAAAAAAGAATATTATACAGTTCATGCATGAACCTTCTGATCAGGCCTGGTTTCTAGGCTTGGCTAAGAAACACAGTGCTCCCACCTGCTGATTTGGCACATGCTCAGGAAAATCTTGACAAGTGGGGCCAGGAGGCCTGTAAGATGCTGTGCTGCACTGTTTGGAACTGAGTCAGTCCCTCTTATGGGCTGCCCCCGGTCCCCAAGCCAACTCTTGTACTGAATACCTCCTTAATCATAAGCCAGGATCTTCCTCTTGTGTCATGTCTTTCCCTTGACCTGCTCTCTGTGGCCTGTGTTGTTCTGGACATTTCTCTAACAGAGGGATAGCGTTCTGCCTGCAAATCCCGGGGCAGTAAGAGCAGTTCTAATGTTTCCCCCTTCTGGGCTTGCCAATGGGAAGCCCCCTACCACCCTCAAGCTGTGTTGTCCTCTGCTGGTCTCTCTCAAGATCCACTAGGTCTTTGGCTATTGCTACACTCTTCCAACTCTCTCTCTGCCTTTTGTCTTGTCTCTCACTGCCTGCTTCTGCACTGTGGCCAGAGTCATCCTTCTGACCCAGAAATCACACTGTGTTACCTCTCTTAAGGCTTTTCAGAGGTCCCCCCACCTCCTACAAAGTGAATTTCACATCCTTAACCTGGCTCAAGTCCCTCTGAAGACCCAGCCCTTTGCTTCAGTGCAGAACACAAATACATTTCCTCCCACCATCACCACCATGGATGCTCAGCTCTGCCCATCTGTTTGTCCCTCCTCTGGCCATGACTGCACCAGGGTCTCTCAGTCCCCTTCTGGTCCAGCATCCATGAGTGGCTCTGACCATGAGTCTTGCCCACCCTCCTCTCGTGAGATCCCTGTTTTTGAAGATGTGACTCTGCAACATCTGTTCAACCACCTCTGGCTACAGTGAAAAAGAGTGGCTAATGTCTCCTGGGGCAGGAAGGATTCATCTAGAAAGAGTTCAGGCAGGAAAAAACAGTGCTGGCCTTGTGGGAATACTGCCTTGGGAGTAGCACAGGGCCTTGTACTCAGAAGTGCTGTTTAATGCTGTTTTTGACACCTGAAAATTTTTGTGATTTAATTTTTTTAACTTCTGTTGGATAAGTTAGAGTCATCATGTTTTAAATTGTTCTCTGTATTTCATGATGCTTTGATATTTTGGGACTGTATGAACCAGGGAGGGCCTACCCTTCCCATGGTTAGCTAATCCCTGTACTCATCAAACGACTTGATCATGAGCATGACAATTGGTCCAGAGCCAATACCCCAAGTCATTTCCTTTATTTGGCTTTTACACTTCAGGAGGCAGTATTTCTCTGCTCTAACCACCCAGGTGCAGGACAGCTAGGGACCATCCCTATAACCCAAAACCCACCATAGCTACTAAAATTAGATAATCACAGGGACACTCAGCCATTCACCCTGCCCTTCCCATACTCCTCATGGAAACCACATTAAAGGTTGTAGCTGTGTACTCCCCTTATTCCTTATGCCTCTTGACTGACCTTGATTAATTATATACTTGCAAAACCATAGAGTGGATATTATGTGCTTTTGCCACTAAAATAACTATGTGAGGTAATATATTTGTTAATTAGCTAGATTTCACTATTCTAAAATATGTACACATTTCAAAACATTATACTATACATAATAAAACCATCGGGTGTTATCTGTCAATTCAAAGCTTTAAAAATAATAAAATAAAACTAACACTGTGCAGTGTTAAGGATGAATGGTAAAATTCACACACTAATAATTTAAAATTTTAATTTTCACTACTCAAAATAGCTTTACATAGCCTCTTTTAAACACCATGACAAGTGGAGACAGAGACTATGGAAGAAGGAAAACATTTTAAATTTTAGTATCTTTTGTTGCAGGTTTCTCCTGCTTTTTGAACAAAAATCCGTATGTTTTCACTTCCCATTGCACCTAGAGGTTATACAGACAAGTCTGAGGAAAGAACACCACTCACTCTGCTGATTACAACTACGCCCTAAAGCACGCTTAGAATGGTGGGTGTGAGGGTGGCAACTCTCACTGAGCGCTTTCTATGAGATGTGTTTTGGTCAGAGGACTCGAGAGCGATATACCTGGTTAGGAAAAAGACAAGTCTACCCAAGGCTGCCCTGAGATCACCACTCCCTGCGAGGTCCAGAGGACACATCCTGGCGTGGCGGGATGCCCCAGGGGTAATCACGGTACACGGTGGCTCCTTGGGACCCACAGAGAACTATTAAATCAGAATCTGAGAGTGGTGTTGGGGCAAGTATGGTGGTGGAGGGGTTACAGCTGTCTCACGCACTCTGGTGCAGCCGTACACAGCCGGCACTTGGAAACAGCTGCTCTGGGATGACAAAGTGGTGAAGCAGAGTGGCCGGATACTCCTGAGCAAAGCCACTAGGGCACACTAACCCTCCAATAACAGTCCGCACAATTTGCACCTCAGTTTGAACTACTAAACTTTTGAAAGTTGCCTCGAATTTGGGACTTTCTAGACTCATCTAATTTTGGGGACTGTCTGGTGGCCAAAAGGAGAAAATCTTGTTGTAAGCAGTATTTGCTTGGAGAGATTGAGAATCTGCTTAAGTAGATTTTCCTAGTGACCCATAAAAAGAGTCAAGAATTGAGGAAGATGCTGTAGTTATGATAATCATGTAGCCCTTGAAGGAAGCTTGTGCCTTATCCTTATTTCACCCATGTTCTTCCCAACCTGCTATCAGCTCAGACGGTGGTAGGAATTTCACAGTCCTTCCTCAGGCTCTAATGGGCACTGAATTTCAGGGACGTGGATGATGGCCAATCTGTCTACCTCAGTACCTCACGTGATGACGAGTAGGCACTGCGTCAATGTCTGCAGAAGCAAAAATGTACCAGAAACATAAACACACATCAGATGATCAAATGCCACATCTCAGAGCAAGGTATCAACCCTAGGAAAGTGGCTTCCCTGTTCCTAAGTTCCAAACACACGAAGACATGGGGTTCTGTGGTTATGCAACTTTTGATGCTGCTTACCTATGTACAACTGGATTTTCAGGCACTGTGGTGGGAACTGGTAAGTGTAGATTGTCTTCCTCCTACATCTCTGCTCTCATGCTGCATCAAACATGAAGCACAGCGGTCCACATCTTCCTGGTCTCCGACATCTGGATCCTCAGTTTCCAATCCTGAGATGGGAATCCTCTAGGGTAGTTGAGGATTCTCGGGAGCCAATTAAGAAGTATTCAGTTTGAATCTGGGAATGGAATTGAGGGGCTAGACTTTGTGGAGAGATTTGTTTCATGTGTCCAGATGTAACCAACAACAAGCACTTGTAAACAATTGCTCTGGGATGACAAGAGCAGGGTAGGTTCCTGGGACCACTCAATTTAAGCAAAGACTCTATTTGAATTAGGTAAATTATGCAAATCCCTTGGTAAATTCTCCTGGGGAGGGCCCTGATATAGTTTGAATCTTGAATGTCCTCCAAAGGCCCCTGTGTTTTGGCTCAGTCTTGGGGCAGCATTATCGGGAGGTGGTAGGGTCTCCAAGAGGCAGATCCCACTGGAATCCGTTAGGTTGATGGGAGCTCATCCTGAAGGGGGTTGTGGAACCCTGGTCTCTTCCTTTCCTGTTTTTCACTTCCTGAGGCTGCAGTGAGCAGTTTTTGCCCTAGGGGCCCATTGTGACGTGGGCCTCACCACAGGCCCAAAGCCACAGGGCCAGCATGTCCTAGACCAGAACCTCCACAGCTGGGAGTCAAAACAAATCTTTCTTCTTATAAGTTGATTACCTCAGGCATTTCTTATAGTGCAAATCTGACTAACACGGAGTCTAAAAATGACTTTCTAATATTTCCTGTGAAATGAATGACTTCGCTTTACCTGGGAGAAAAAACATGGTATTTTTCAAACTGCAACACTGAATAATTTACATTGCGTGTATGCCCTCTTTGACAGATACCTTTCACATCTACACTGGTGCTTTCCTATAGTACAAGAGTCACCAGTCATGTACACACCTCTGCTTAAGTATTTTACTGCTTAAGTATGGAGAAGGACCTGACTTCCAGAACTGCCTCAGGGAATCACTTTCTAATTGGGTGCCATCACTGCCAGGTATTTCTGCTCCCAGAGAAGTTGGGAAATGACTTAGAACAATTCCCCTTCTCTGAAATAATGGCTTTTAGGGCCAAAGCCCTCAGTGTCCACTCCTTACTCTATGCACCCCTCTGAAGCAAAAGCATGGGAAAAAAGACTGCTGGTGAGCGTTCGCTATGGTCTATCTTCCTCACTACCCAGAAACTTCTAGCTCGCAACATATCTTAAAAGAACCAATACTGATGTTAGTATGGATAAGACTTCCAGTCAGTTATTAGCCAAGCCCTGGAAAGGCCTCTTACAGGGCTCAGTGGAGGCCCTGAAAACAGCAAGGCAACAGCAAGGCCTGGCCAGGCAAAGCTCACACTTGGCAGCTGCCTGCCTCCCATCCCTCTCTTGGGGAGCTATCCCATCCCTATTCTGTGCGAGGCTGTGAGCCAAGACATCTCCTTTCCCCCCGCCAGAAGGAAAGAGGGAGAGCTACTTGGGATCAGAGCCCTCTCATCTGCTAGATGAGTGATTACATTTACAAAACAAAAAACGTAGATGTCACTCCAAAAAAACAGAGCCGCCAGCAGAGCCATTGTCCTTTTATTGAGCATCCTTCCCATCAACGCACATGCGCACTCAGGCAGCCTCATGCACGCAGGAGCACACTGTTTTGCGATGTTTCTTTTCCACTTAACAACCTATCTTGATCACTTTCCCGTTCGCTGAAGTATTCTTCTGCCATCTTGTTAGTTATTATATGCAGTGGTGTGTGGCTCTAGACTGTGGTTCTACCCCATTCCCTACTATGTTAGTCATTTTCTCCGTGACTGCTACAAAATATCCAACCCTCAGGACCTAAGGAAAAGGAGGTTTATTTTGCTTCATGTTTCAGTTTATAGTCAGCTGACTCCAAGGCAGAAGGTCCAGACAGAAATGAAGTAGGGGGAAGCGGAGGAGGAGAAGAGACAGATATCCCTTCCACGCCCGGCCTCCAGTGCCCCACCTCTTCAACCAAACTTCACCTCACAGCAAGGCGGCTAAATTGCCCTCCTCATCCTATCACCGTCCCTGGCTTTTCGAGCCATTTTAAATCATAACCCCTACTGTTGGGCATTTCTGCTGTTTCTAACTTTTCCCTATTACAAATGATGTTCCAATCACACCCTCTGCTTAATCTTAAATCCAAATCCTGTCTTCTCCTGACATAACACACTGCTCTTAATCATTTACTCTGTTGCAAACATGAATTTCAAATCCTTTCTGAAGAGCTGACCCCCGCCCCTATACACAGTCCTTTCTGAAAGAGAAGGAATATTCGCAGGCTTGGAAAGAAGGCAAGTTTCAATCAAGCCTAATCAGCTTCATTAGAGCTTTCTCCTTCAGTGAAAGTGAAGAAGGATGCAATGTTCTTGTGGAACAAATAGAAACCTTTACTTTCTGAGGGTGAGAGTGCAGGTGTATAGAAAAAGGAGTGGATCAAATCATCACATATGCAAATTTCCATTATACCATTAATGAAGAATGAAAGCAATGTTTCCTCATTAGAATATGTTTCTTCCACGTCTGTGCTACTTTTATCCCAAGATTAACCTTCTGCTGCAGTCTCTGTTGATCGATGCTTTCTCTAGGCTGTGCAATGGTACCACCTTGTGGCTGACACACACGATAATTGGAAGACACATGGCTTTTTAGTGCGTGAAGATAGAAGAAATATTGTTCAAGGGTCCCTGCAAGCCCTCCTGTAAGGAAATACAGTTTCCAAAGTAACGGAATGTGCACATGTTGTTTACTGACTTTTTAAAAAAATATTTGCACTTACTTAATAGTACGTGCTCAGAATTTCCTGTCCTCGATGGATAAAAGTCTGACATGAGTAGGAAAGTTTCAGAACCTTCAACTACACTAATGGGTCGGGGACTTAGCTCAGTGGCTCTCCTGCCTGCCTCACAAGTGCAAAATCCCAGTACAAAAAAAAAAAAAAAAAAAAAAAAAAAAAACACACACACACTAATTCTTGAGAGGAAAAACGCTTGTGTGACTACTTGGCTCTCCTGTTGTAATAGTAAACCATTCATAAGAAAGTTAGGAGTAGTGGAAAGATCACAAGAGCTGGTGTTAGAATAACCAGGTTCCAAGGCCAGCTAGTCAGTGTCAGTGAGCTCGAGCCACTTGACTTCTCTGTCACTGGCTGCTCATCTATTGGGTGCTGAGCAGTGAAATGGTCTGAAATCCACTACACAAAATATAAAACCTTATGATAGTTATTAAAAACAGCTGGATTAATGATCAGGATTTTTAAATTGTGTGTATGCTTTTTAAAGGCTCTCAGATGTGAGGCTAATGGCTGAGAGATCATTTCTGAAAAAAGGAGTAAAGGGTTCCTCTTGAGGGAAGATGTTAGGAAAGAAAGGCTAACAGGGAAAGGCTGAGAAAGAAAAATTAATCTCTTCAAGTGTCAAGTCTTAGGAGGATGCAAGGAGAGTGCACAGGCAGTGAAGTCTGTTTTCTTAGATGTAGCCTTAGAAAGAGCAATGGAAAATGATGCCCAGTTTAAAACAGCACATCTGGGTGTGGTGTTGTGCACTTCTAATCCCAGCACTTGGGAGGCTGAGGCAGAAGGATCAGTGCAAGCCAATATGGGCTGCATAGTGAGCTCAAGGCCAGCCTGAACTGCACAGTGAGGCCCTGTCTCAGAAAAAAAAACAAAAGAACAGAGGATTTGCATTGTTTTTTCTGAACATAAGAGCAAGGAAGAAATCACACACACACACACACACACACACACACACACACTCACAGACATATTTTTCTCTATCTGTATTTAAACTTCATAAGCCAAAGGTTCACATACAAAAGTGGAAGCCAAGCAAATTTGATTTTTGCAAGTCGTTTACCACAAGTGAAAACAATTAGCTTGTTTGATCTTAATATGCCACAGGGTACTGCATAAATATGCACCTAATAAAGAAGAAATGGAATTTTCAAACCATATGAAAAGAAAAATTCACCTCATTATAACCAAGAAGATCCAACTAGAAGACTATGAGATGTTGCTTCTCACCTATGAAATGTGAGGGGAAGTTTAAATGAAAATATTCAGTGCTGGAGAGGCTGCATAAAACACTCCAGTGCTCCTGGTAGACGTGTATCATGATGCTCCCAAATGTGCATGCCCAGGAGTCCACTGATGGAAGATACACAGTGTAGTGGTAAAGAATGCAGGCTTTGCTAAGCATGGTGGCACATACCTGTAATGTCAGCACTCTGGGAGGCTGAGGCAGAAGGATCTCAAATTCAAGTCTAGCCTGGACAATTTATCAGCTTAGTAAGACTCTCTCAAAATAAAATTTAACAAGAGGACTGGGGTACACATAGGTCAGGGCAAAGGCCCAGAGAGAAAGAGAGAGAAAGAGGGGGGCAGAGACAGACAGCACGCTCTGTAAGCCAAAGATCTCCTGAAATCGCCGATCAGCTCCACCACTTACCAGCCCAATAACTGGGCAGGAAATTGCCTAATCCCTTTATGCCTCAGGACCCTCACCCATGACACGGTCACTGCTCTCCATTTTACAAAGCACCTGGGCACTGCATCAGCACATGTGAGCTGTCCAGAACAACCTGATGGCATTAATGCTGTTATTATGTTTAGGGTTAGATAATCTAGCAATAACTTGAAAATTGTGATTGTTTAGAAAATGTTTATTGAGTAGCGCTGTAGGCTGGGTAACGGAAAATAAAGCAGTTATGGGATCCAAGGAGATGGTAGCATAATTGTTAAAAATGTATTCTCTTAAATGTTTATTTAATAATAATCATAGTAGCAATTAATATTATACCAGTAATAAAAATACATGTCTATAAAGTAAAAGCATACTGTAAATTACTCTGCAGCCAGAAAAACTTATGTAGGCTTAATTTCTTCATCTGGTAAAGAGACACCTTAGAAAATCAGCTTAGAATCGGAATGACAGAATATGAAAGGTCTTGGAAAAGTACAATCAAAACCAAATGCTATCCTAAAGGTGTACAGGAAGTGGGAAGGGTAAGGGAAAGGAAATAAGGGACAAGAAAAAATATGAGAAAAGGAAAAAGGGAAACAAAGTCTATAAATAGGGGAGGATGGAGAGGATGAAGGGAGAGCTGGGGTATGGAAAAATGAGAACCAAGACCTGTCATGTAAAGGTACAAGATCCCAATGATGAATGTAACTGTACTGTATACCTAAAATGTACCAATAAACTCAGTAAGATAAAAAACAAAATGCTATGTATTGCTATTTGCTAGGGTCTGTAGAGACTCTATGAAAATAATTTTAGTGCACACTTACTACCTGCCAGAAAACGGGCATATATTATCTCATTTAATCTTCAGTCTAAGTCACCAGATTTAGAAAATAAAACTACCAGTGAAATTTAAATTTCAGGTAAACAATGAAAACATTTTTTCTAGTATGCAATTATTTGAAGTTTATCCGAGATACTTAAGACATAGTCATTACAATTTTACTTGTTTATCTGGATTAAAATTTCATCAGGCATTGTGAATTTTATTGGGTAATCCTACACTGATCCCATGAAATAGGTACAATAATAATATGTTAAGTGAGGAAAAAGGGAAGGGGGAGAGAGAGAAGGGAGGGAGAGAGGGAGGGGGAGAGAGAGAGAAAGAGAGAGAAAGAATATGAGAGAATGAGAGTGTTTAGTTTTTGCCACACAATGGAAAATTGACTGCTGTTCTTACTGTGCTCTATGAAGAGGAGAAGTGTTGAATCAAGAGAAAGCCAGGTCATTTCCTTAACAAGACCTGATCACAAAATCAAATGAAATGGCTGGGGATGTAGCTGAGTGAGGAAGGCACTCGCCCAGTATGGGCGACTCCCTGGATTTGATCTCCATTACCCCTCCCCAATGAGAGAAGGAGGAAGCAAGGGAGGGAGGCAGGGGGATGAAGGTGTATATCTCCTGCCTACCAAGTGGGAAACCTGAATTTTATTGCTGGAATAAAAAAGAAGGAAGGGAGGGAGGGAGGGAGGAAGGGAGGAAGGAAAGAAAGAATCTATTTTCACAAAGTACACTTAATCCCAAACCAAAACATAAGGTGTTGCAAAGCCAAATCTAAATGACCTTAG
The DNA here is from genome assembly GCF_012274545.1 of Fukomys damarensis. Taxonomy (NCBI): domain Eukaryota; kingdom Metazoa; phylum Chordata; class Mammalia; order Rodentia; family Bathyergidae; genus Fukomys; species Fukomys damarensis. Next base: position 13,328,294 of record NW_022900943.1, on the reverse strand, counting down.
AATTTCCAGCCATTTTGCAGGATTGACAGTAACAGCCCCTTCCTTGAGCGCAAAGTATCCAAAGACAGAATAAATGTGTAAACACTTACGGGCTGTTTTGAGTTGATGAGATTTCAGGGTCTGGGGGCTAAACCTGGAGCAGCTTCGTTTCCACTGGATGGATACAGCTGACTTGTTTTCTGCTGTTTCAGTGGACCTTGAAATGATCTTGACCATTTGCTTCACTTCAGTGTACCCCATTTCTCCTCATTTGCAATCAGCACCACTCATGGAGCAAAATGTGTTAGTTCACGGTGGCTCTGATGATGCACAGGCATTTCCAAGTATCTTTTTGCTCCTGGGGAAAGGATGTCACATTACTTTTGCAAAAAATGGATGCAAAAAAAGGGCCAATATTCAATACACATGTTACACTGCAAAGAATGGGACCATACTATGTGTGTATTTTTTTTTAGTTACCTAACCAAAAAACAAACAAGCAAACAAAAAACAGGAGCTCTGAGCTGGCAGTAGAACCAGTAAAAGGGTTCCTTTTCATACCTGGGTTCCTATCTCAGCTCTCCAATTAATTAGTTGTGTGACTTCCAAAAGTCCCCCTACCCCTTCTGAGCCTCATTTTTATCATCTATATCATATCAACATCTGCTCTCATCCACAGGAATTATTTTGGCACAAAGCTTCAAGTCTTGAAGTCTTGGCTCTATGGTACTAAGAAAAAAAGATATAATTGGTTTATTATTGATTCTCCCATAAGAAGTTCTAATGGATTAAATTTTAACTTCTTGATGCATGCTAATTAGACAACTATTTAATTCTTTCTGTTGTTAATGCCTTTCTGATGATGTTTGAAGATTTTTGCTGTATGTAATTTAAAAAAAACCTCTGTCACACACACAAAAGATAATAATTGGTTCAAAGCAAAATGATTTCAGTAATTAGTTGAAAACTTTAAATCATTACTGCCCATCTGGGAAGTCTGGCAATGAGAGTGTTCTGTTAATGACAAAAATATTTTCAAAAGAACCAAAGGAGGAAAGAATGAAAATGTCAAAACTGAAGACAAGGGCCTTTATGGGTGCATCGTACAATTTTGCATAATCAGAATTACCTGATAAGCTTATTAAACATGTAGATTTCTGAACCTAAATCAGAAATTCTGAGTCACTACGAATAGAACTGGCCCCAAAATCTGAATATTTAACAAGTGACTTGGGTGTTTCAGAGGCAGGCAGCCTATTAAGGAGAATTTGAGAAATACTGGTCACTACTAATAAAATATAAGCATATAGTTAAGATTTTTAAATGCACTGAAGCAAAGAGAAACCAATAGTAAAATATGGACTCAATTCACTATGAAGTTTGGGAACCAAAGAGACAAAACTCTCTCAACAGTGAGTGATAAGGGAAGAATTCATAGGTATTTAATTCTTCAAAGTATCAATAAGGATTCTCTACAAGAATGACCATAAAGACCATAAAGGAAAATGGACAAACCTATGAACCAAAAAGGCCATGTAAAATTGGACAAAGGCTGTAGGAGGACAGACTGAAATGGCCAAAGGATAAATAAATTCTGTGATGGTAGAATTATTGAGGTCTGAAAAGATGGGAGATATCAGGAAAGCCACTGGTGAGAGAGTAAAATTTGTTCATCAAAAAGGAGAGTAACAGCCAGGTGTGGTGGCACACACCTGTAATCCCAGCACTCAGGAGGCTGAAGCAGGAGGATCGCTGTGAGTTCAAGACCAGCGTAGGCTACACAGTGAGTACCAGGTCAGTCTTAACTGCATAGTGAGACTCTGTCTCAAAGAAAAAAAGAAAAGAAAAGAAAAAAGGGAAAGTAAGATCCAACTAAGGGATAAAACAACAAAAACTTGAGTATTCTTATAGTTCTAAGACAATAATATACAATGTTCATGGAAAGTTTCTTGATGAGAAAATGTGTTCAATGTAAAAATATTTTTTAAGTTATTCTACAAAAATTGTAGGATAGGAAATGACAAAGTACTCTGAAAAGCATAAAAACTGTATCCCCAAAAAGCTCACATATTAAAAGCTCAGGTCCAAACTAGTGCTACTGGAAAGTTGTAGAACCTTTATGGGGTGCAGCCTAGTTAGAAGTTTGCAGGTTACTGGGGCTTGCCCTTGAAGAGTACTGTGGTACCTTAGTCTCTTTTTCCTCCCCTTTGCTTAATGACTGTGAGAGGAGGGGTGCATACTTCACACACTCTTGCCATTATATACCTGCCTTGCCAAGGCCTAAAAGCAACAGGATCAACCAATCATGAACCAAAGCCTCTAAAAAACTGTGAGCCAAAATAAACTTTTTCTCTTTATAAATCGATCATATTAGCTACTTGTTACAGTGATGATAAGGTGGCTAAGCCAGGATTGAAGAACATTTGATCTATTACAAAAGACACCAGAACAGAAGGATAAATTAAATGGAAGAATTCATAACTCTATAGCTTGCATCTTAAGTGTTCCCCTGAGGCCCATATGTTACAGGCTTGGTTGCCAGCCTGTAGTGTCACTGGGAAGTGGTAGAACCTTTAGTAGATGGGGTCTAGAAGAAGGAAGTTAACCAGGGCATGTTCTTCCAAGGGATATTGGAAACTGAACTATTCCTCTGCTAGTTTTAGCTTCCTAGCTACCATGAAGTGAAAAGCCTCTGTCACATGCTCGTGCTACAATGAACTGTGCTGCCACAGGCCCAAAGGAAGAGGGCCAAGTAACCATGGACTAAAGGCTCTCAAACTAAACCTTTCTCAAAATAAACCTTTCCTTCTTGTAAATTGATTATCTCAGGTATTTTGTCCCAGTGACTGCAAGCTAGCTAACACATATGGATAGGGAATAAAATTCCCCTCCCAATATGGAATATCTCCCAGCGTATGTTAATTTATTGTTGTCATTTTTAAACCCCTCTGCTTTTTTACACAGACCAACAAGTATCTCTGCCTCCTGAAATCCTTCCTGATTAATTCAGCCAAGCTTAATATTGATTATTTTGAATTCCAATCATTCTTTGGTCTCCTGGCTTCTTGATCCCATCAAGTATGTTACCAGTCAGATAATTCTTTTGGAGTGGTCAGCAGAATTCTAAGAAAAACACTGATACCAGGACTCCATCTCCTCTCTTACTATCCTAAAGTGAGCAGAGGCTGGTGTGGAATAGAGAAGGCATCTACATAGTTCTTGTATTCTCTCAGTTGATAAATCCTTCAAAATCAGTGCCCTTTTCTTTCTCATATAGATTTTTCTGTGCCTAACAGTTTAAGCAGAAAAAAAAAAATCTGTCTAGCCAGGTGTAGTGGCGCACACCTGTAATCCCAGCACTAGAGAGGCTGAGGCAAGAGGATCACTGTGAGTTCGAGACCAGTCTGGACTACATAGTGAGTTCAAGGCCAGCCTGAACTACATAGGGACATCTTGTCTCAAAAAACAAACAAACAAAATACAAAAGAACAAAAAATCTATTTTTCCAACGAATGGTATGAGGGGAGATTCCCAGAAAGGCCAGATGGTGTCACTACTGCCTAATTAATATTTCTGGCCCAGTGAGCAGTATCTGAAATGGCAGACCTTCCCTGAATTCACTGATTCTATTGTTGAACCTACTTTGGAATCTGTCCTATTTCCTAAGAAGTAGCTGAATAAACCTCATCAGGAAACAGTCAGCAAAACCTTAGCAGTGCAAATAATCTAGGTTCTCTTGTCAGAGTAATGGCGTGCCCTGAGGCTGTCATACTTCACGAGAAAAAGCAAGAACTAAAAAGAACAGAAGTCCTTAGTCCAAGGCCTAAGATTTCATTGCCCTAGGAGCTGGATTCTTGGCAGCAGCATTTGGAACAACAAGCTTCAGAATCAAACACTTAAGGAATTTTCAAGATAAACTAAACTCCAACAAGGTCAAGTTTTTTATTCACCTTTTACAACCTCATTAGTTTTCAGAAACACTTGAAGTTGTTACTAAAAAGTTTTGATTTTACTTGTATGTTGACTACTATCATTATTTTTTGCAAGCAAAAAAAAAGCATTTTCAAATATGATGTGCACAGGACTTGTGACAATAACTGTAAATGTGCTTCACAATATAGAAATCAAATACCTACGGCTTCCCCAGCAAACATGATCCATTTCAACTGCTATTATTATTTACTAAAAATTATTCCCAATTCCTGGATAAGTAAACTAAGCGAAGCTTACTGTATGCTGTTTATTACCATACATCTAGGGGACACGCAAGCTTTCATATCTGATTGTTAACAGATATACTAAGATATACTAAGAACAGTATGTGTTCCACAAGCAGTTTCTATACAAACTCAGACCAAGCTATATTTTAACATTTCTGAATTTCGATTCTTTAGTTACATTAAAGATCCATTGAAATGGTTCAAAGGAAATAAAAATCTAGATTTATGAGTCTAAAAGAGAACTTTATTCTTAGGTAATACCATGACTTGATCTTCTCCAATTGAGCACCTAAGTAGATTTCCAGGATAACCAGCCCCTTCTTTGTGCTGATCGACCAAAATATCATTCTGTGTTCAGAGGCTTAAATTTCAATGAAGAAGGAGGCATTAAATGGTAAACAGATCTCCAGTAACAGAAATGTCTTCCTCCTCTCGCCTTGACCAAAAGCTTTTGTTAGCTGGGTGGCTCTACAGAGAACTTGAACCTCTAATCACCCCTACATTCCTCTCCTTCAAGACTTAAATATCTATTTATCTTCTGAATGAACAGCCAGTCTCTACTTACATTTTAAAATATTCCACAGAATGTTTGTGTGTTCTTGGCTGCTGATCACTCATTTCCTTTACAGGGTATTAAGATAGTACCATCTGTTCCCCACTTGGTACTGAAGAAGCTGTGGTCTTCAGCAGTTAACTCGTTACGTCCCACCACTCTATTCAAAGACCATGTCAAGGGAGTTTACAGGTTTTCCTTCCACTCATTTCGAGGAAATCAATTTTGTTGTGATGCAGGGTGCTGAACTTGGAGCGCTGGGATTTCCATCATGAAATAGTAACAGTGGTGTCAGGAAGAAAAGTAGAAGAGGAAGAAGGACAAACAGGAAGAGGGGGAAGAGGAAGAAGAAGCTACATCTATGTTTAGCCAAGTCTCATTCTCACTGGAGATGATCTTTAGTGACTGTAATTTTTAAAAACCCATTTCCTCTTTTAAAATTTTTGTCAGTATATGTTTGACGTATATAATGATTGCATTCATTGTGGGGCATTGGTACATGCACACAACACATCTTAATTCTTTTCATATCCTTTTCCCGTCCCCTCCCTGCTTCCTGACTCCATCTCTTGTTCCTCTTCCCACTTGCAAAAAAGATTTATGTCCACTTCCTGCTATCTATCTTTTATTTTGATAATTTATTTATTCATTGAATTTCTCATATATGACAAACCATGTGATATTTAAGCTTTTGTGTCTAATTTATTTCATTTAACTTATGGTCTCACGGTGCACCCACTTACAAATGACTCGTAACGTAGTAGTATTCCTTTTTGTACAAATGACACATTTTCTGTATCCATTCATATGTTGATGGACATACAGGCTGTTTCCAAGACTTAGCTATTATGAATTGTACTGCAATAAATATGGGTATGCATGTATCAATGTGATATGATACCTTTAACTCTTGAGGGAAGATATCTCAAAGGAGAATAGCTGGGTTAAATGAATATCTAGTTTTAGTATTTTGAGGACTCTCCATACTGATGTCTGAACTAGTGGTTGTAGAAGTTCATTTTTCCACACAGCTTCACCAGGGTATGTTGTTATTTGATTTCTTAATGATAGCCAGTTCTTACTGGAGCAAGATGAAATATGAGTGTTGTTTTTTAATTTGCATTTCTCTACTGGCCTGAGATGCTGAACATGTTTTCCTGTATTTATTGGCCATTTGTACTTCTCCTTCTGAGAAGTGTCTATTACTTTCAGTTGCCCATTGAATTGGGTCTTTTATTTGGAGAGTCTAACTTTGGGTGATCTTTATCTATTCTAGATCTTAGTTCTCTGACTGAAGAGTAGCTGGCAAATTTTTCCCCATTATATAGATTGTTTCTCCATTATGTTGGTTGTTTCCCTTGTTGTGCTGAAGCTTTTTAATTTGATATGATCCGTATTTGTTGACTCAGTATTATTTCTTGTGCCATTGGGGTTCTGTTTAGAAAATCCTTACCTGTGCCTATGACATCAGGAGTTTTAGCTATTTTATCTTCTTGATCCATTTTGACTTTAGTTTAACACATTGTGAGAAATATGAATTTAGCTTCCATCTTTTGCATATGCATAGCCAGTTTTCCCAGCACAATTTGCTAAAGACTACCTTTCCTCCTTCATATGTGTCTGACCCCTTTGTCAAAGATCAGATGTCTGAATGTGTCTGAGGTTATTTCTGTATCTTCTGTTCTGTTCCATTGATCCACATATATGTTTTCGTACCAGTACTTTGCTGGTTTGTTGTTGTTGTTTGTTTGTCTGTTTATCTATCATTGTAGCTTTGCAACATAACTTAATGTGTGGGAATGTGATGCTCCCTACTTTGCTCTTATTGCCCAGGCTTTCTTTTGTTATTCTTGGTTTCTTTTGGTTCAATGTGTACTTTAGGGTTGTTTGCTCTAGTTCTAGTTCTGTTGGTATTTTGACTGGGATTGCACAGTGTCTGTATATCAGTTTTGAAACTATGGATGTTCTGACAATATTGTTTCTATCTACCCAAGAACAAGGAATGTCTTTCCATTTTCTAATGTCCTCTTTGAGCTCCTTTTTCAGAATAGTGTGGTTATCATTGTAGAAGTCTTTTACCTCCTTGATTGGGTTAATTCATAAATGTAATATTTCTTGCACTACTGTAAATGGAATTATTTTCCTAATTTCCTTCTTGATGGATTCATTATTGTTTGACAAGAACACTATTTTTGTGTATTTATTTTGTATCCTACTACACTACTGAATTTGGTTATTAATTATAGTAGTCTTTTGACAGATTCTTTTGGGTCTTCTATGTAAAGGATTATGTTATCGGCAAATAATGATTTTCCTTTCCTGTACGTATTCCTTTTATTCTTTCTCTTGTTTCATTGCTCTAGCTAATGTTTCAAGTACTATACTTAATAAAAGTGGTTATAGTGTACATCCTTATCTTGGTCCTGACGTGAAAGGGAAAGCATTCAGTTTTTCCCTTCACTTATGATGTTGGCAGTTGGATTGTCATGAATGGGTTTTATTAAATTCAGATGAAGTCCTTCTATACTTATTTTATTAATTTTTGTTGTTGTTATGAATGGATGTCAGATTTCGTCAAAACCTTTTTTTGTGTCTATTGAGATGACTGTGTCCTTGCTTCAGTTTATGATGTATCACAATACTGACTTGTATATGTGGAAATGCCCTTGCACCCTTGAGATGAAGCCTATTCAGCCAAGATGTGCAGTCTGGGGTCTATGTTCACTGAAGAGACTACCTATAGTTTTCTTTTTCAGTTGGGTCATTATCCAGTTTTGGATTTAGAAAAATGCTAGCTTCTAGGATTGACTTTGGAAATACTCCCATCTTCTTCAATTTCATTAAAGAATTTGAGAAATATTGGCATTGTTTCTTCTCTGAAGTTCTTACAAAATTTAGCAGTAAACCCATCAGGTCCTGGACTTTTCTTAGTTGGTATAGTTTATTATCATCATCATCATCATCATCATCTTCATCATCATTATTATTACTATTTCTTGAATTTCATTGTTTGCTATTGGATTGTTCAGAGGTTTTATAACTTGGTTTAGTTTTGATAATTCATATGTGTGTAGGAATCTTTCCTTTTCTTCAAAAGTCTCTAATTTGTTGGAGTACAATGTTTCATAGCAGTTACTAAGGATGTTCTGGATTTTGGTGATGTCGATTGTGATTTCATTTCTATATGCATTTATATGCCTGTTTTCTTTCCTTCTTTTAATATGTTTGAAACAACACTCATTTTCTAGGTTAGCTCTGCCTTCTTTAACAAAAACTACTACCCACGTGAAGACTCTGTCTCTCTCTCTCTCTCTCTCTCTCTCTCTCTCTCTCTCTCTGTGTCTCTGTCTCTATGTGTGTGTGTCTCTCTCTCCTTAAAAATACCACCTTCTCTATCTCATTGTTTTCCTGGACAGAAAGATGCTACACACTGCCTTACCTCCAGACCTAAATCATGGTCTCCCAGCCTCTCATACATCCAAGGACTAGGTAAACAGCTTTTGCTTTTGAGAAATTTCTCCCAGAAGATTAATATCCACAGTTTTGTCTGTTCCTGCTATCACCACCCATTGCCCCTGACTCTCACTAACTCAACCTCCAGCCTCCAACTGTATCCCAAATATATGGATGTCCAAGACATATCAGGTAAAAGGGTTCGAAGCTGGGCAGCTGAAGACTCAGGCCAGACACTGTTGCATAGCCCTGTGCAATGATCTCAGCACACCTGTCATCATTCAGCTTCTCTGGCTTTATGATGTTAACCTACAAAGGACCAGTAACCAAGGACAGATGCCTCAGCCTTTTAGAAATTGTTTGTAAAACAATGCTGGAGCAAAATATTATGAGATTTGAATTTTTAAACAGCAGAAAATCTCTCAACACACACTGAGGCAGTTTACTGTGTTCACCTAGGGTACAACCTTTTGCAGTTTTACAGGACTATTTGTGCAACTTTTTATGTTTACCACACTCAGTTTCCCCTCAGCTTTCCTCTGCAAATAAAGGTTTCAGGGATTTTTCCATAAACCAAAAGTAAAAGTTGCTTCCTGGTACCATTTGTGCTGCTTTTTACAAGCCACATAGATTTTAGACTCGTTCATGGGCCTCAAATCAGCCGGGAATTGTAGAAAATGCACTTATTTTTCCTGGCATTAAGGTTCATCTTGTTCCTCAGCCCATAGAGAAAGAGGTTCTCCTAATCTCCTGTAGCACTTAGCACTTGTACCAGTCATGCGACATTTAGGATAAAATGCTTCAGGATACAAAGACACACCTTGATATTATTGATCCCTAGTCCCATCATATGGTGTCATCTTTTCTGCTTCATCTCCCATGGCCAACCCAAGACTCCATACTTATATGCTATGTTTTGATTTATCTCTTTATTTTAATAATACATAGTCATAATATAAATAAAATGGAGAAAAAGCCCAGAGAGAATAAAAATGAAATCTTCCAATCATCCCACTCAGAAAGAACTTTGGTAATCAACTTTAGTGTTAAAGTGTTATCCCATTATAAATATTATAAAAGTAAGCATAAATTGTAAACATTTATACATATATTTACTAAGTCTTTGTATGTAGTCATGAATGGTTTTAAAGGTAAATTATTCAAATCAATGGATTAAAATCTTAAGGTGTCTAATAGCAGTAGTCACAACAAATAATATTAATGACAAGAAGACTATTCACAGAGCATAATGTACAATTAATCTGTCAAGTACTTCATATTTACAACCCTACTGTTTCTCACACATTTTTTAAATGAAGAAACTGAGGCTTGGAAAGTTACCTAACTTGTTTATAAAGTCCATTAGAGGAACTTCTGGAAAGATGGTGGAATGGTAAGCAGCAATAAAATGAACCTCTCCAAAATCTGGAATCCAGACATTGCAAAATGACAACCTAGGAAAGAGTAGAAGAAGGGAGGTGGATACCTGGAACCCAGGGATCTTAAGGAAAAATTGGAGCCTACAGAGAAACTGAAGACACCACAATGCAAAAAAGGAAGGGACAATCTGTACTTTCTCCCAGGCTCCTGGATTGTGGTGAGAGAAAGGAAGATCAAATCTACAGAGACACAGCGAAAGTGGGCAACCTTAGATGACTTCAGAGAGAAGTGCACCAGTGAAACAGAGCAATGGATGCCCTGTACTACACCACCTGGTGAATGACTCCAGTCCTAGCACCTGCCATATTCCCTGGAGAGAGTGCCTGTTCAAATGCCATTTTAGTGAAGGGCCACCTGAACCTGGGACTCAGAGCAGCCACAGGTTGGCTTCATCTCAGGGCTCCCAGTGTTAAACTCTCACAGTAATGGAGTGAGGGACAATCACAGGAGATGTCCATGGTCAGGTCAGCAAGAGACACTTAGAGCTAAAGGACTCAGCTCCATCCCCATGACTGGAGACCAGGCTCAACTTGAATTTCTGTAGATTTGAAAATCTCAGAATCCATACCTTACCATATTCCTGCTGTCAGCTCGCAGGGTCCTAGGACAGACTCAAAGGCCAAGAGCCAGCTACACCTAAAAGACATCTCTGAAAAGTAGTCACTTCCTTAAAAGGTCTTGATACTACTCATAAAGCTACCTACCATAAGCAATTTACAAGCCCCAATGCAGAAAACAAATAGAATAAAACAAAAAGAAAAAGAAGAAAATGAGCAAACATGAAGGAAAAGTCTCATATCAATATCATCATCATCGGACATGTGAATTTGGGCAAGTCCACCACGAATGGCCATCTGATCTACAAATGAGGTGGCGTCAACAAAATAAAAACATTGAAGAATTTGAGAAGGAGACTGCTGATATGGGAAAAGGTTCCTTCAAGTCAGCCTGGGTCTTAGATAAACTGAAAGCTGAATTTGAGTGTGGCATTATCCCTGACATCTCCCTGGGAAAACTGGAGATCTGCGAGTATTACGTCTATCACTGATGCTCCAGGACACAGAGACTTTCTGAAAAACATGATTACAGGCACATCTCAGGCTGACTGTGCTGTCCTGAGTATTGCTGCTGGTGTTGATGACTTCGAAGCTAGCATCTCCAAGAAGGGGCAAACCTGTGATTGTGCCCTTCTGGCTTATATGTTGGGTGTGAAACAACGGATTGTTGGTGTTAACAAAATGGACTCCACTGAGCCACCCTACAGCCACAAGAGATATGAGGAAACTGTTAAGGAATTCAGCCCTGCATTAAGAAAACTGGGGCCGCGGATTTAGCTCAGTGGTTCAGTGGCCTGCCTTGCAAGCTCAAGGACCCTAGTTCAATCCCCGGTACCAAAAAAAAAAAAAAAAAAAAAGAAAGAAAGAAAGAAAGAAAGAAAAGAAAACTGGCTACAACCCTGTAGCTTTTGTGCCAATTTCTGGTTGGAATGATGACAACATTTTGGAGCCAAGTGTTAATATGCCTTGGTTCAAGGGATGGAAGGACACTTAAAGATGGCAATGCCAGTGGAAAGACACTGCTTCAAGCTTTGGATTGCATCCTGCCACCCACTCACCCAACTGATAAGCCTTTGCAATAACCCCCCCCCACATATTGTCTACAAAATTGGTATTGGTACATCTCTGTGGGCAGAGCGGAGACCAGTGTTCTCAAACCTGTCCTGATGGTCACCTTTACTCCAGTCAATGCCACAAATGAAGTAAAGTCTATTGAAATGCACTGTGAAGCTTCTTCCTGGTGACAAAGTGGGCTTCAACGTCAAGAACGTGTCTGTCAAAGATGTTTTCTGGGGCAACATTGCTGGTATCAGCAAAAATGACCCACGCATGGAAGCAGCTGGTTTCCCTGCTCAGTTGATTATCCTGAACCATCCAGGACAGATCAGTGCTGGTTGTGCCCTGGGATGCCACACAGCTCATATCCCTTGCAAGTTTGCTGAGCTGAATGAAAAGATGGATCGCCAGTCTGGTAAGAAGCTAGAAGATGGCCCCATATTCTTGAAATCTTGTGATGCTGCACTATTGTCGAAATGGTTCCAGGTAAGCCCATATGTGTCAAGAGCTTCTCTGACTACTCACCTCTGGGTCATTTTGCTGTTTATGATATGAGAAAGACAATTACTGTGGGTGTCATCAAAGCAGTGGACAAGAAAGCTGCTGGAGCTGTCAAGAAAACCAAGTCTGCCCAGAAAGCTCAGAAAGCTAAATGAATGTTATCCCTAACACCTGCCAGTCTTAATGGCAGAAGACCAGTCTTACAACTGTTTCTCCCAGTTGGCCATCTAAGTTTAATAGCGAAAGACTAGTTAAAGATAACAATACATCATAAAACTTTCAGAAGGGAAGGGGAATGTTTTGTGAACCATTTGACTGTGTATGTGGTAGTTTTAAATTATTAGTTTTTAAAATCAACAGTTTTTTAATGGAAACAACATGACCAAAACTCTGTCACAGAATTTTGAGACCTCTTAAAACAAAGTTTAATGACAGGAAAAAAAATCACCTGTAAAGGAAACCCAATAGAATCCAGCAGACTTCTCAACACAAACATTTACTTAAGTCAAGGAGAACTTGAAGTATTTCAGCCCCTAAAAGGAAAAACATGCAATCCAGATTGATTTACCTCACAAAGTTCTATTTCAAATTTGATGGAGAAATAATATACATCCATAACAAAGAACACCAAAAAAATTATGACCACCAAACCAGCACTCCAAAAAGTTCTGAAAGATATTCTCAAAAAGACAATGAAGACAAAAATTCCAAGAATCCCAATAAAATGAATCTACCAGGCAAGACAAGCAATTAAATACAAGGGAAAGAAAGGGAACTAAGAATAGGAAAATAAAATAATGACAAGGATAAGTCAGTACCTATCAGTTATAACCATCAATGTAAATGGTCTCAATTCATCAACCAAAAGAAACAGATTGGCAGTACAGATCAAGAAAGAATATCCAACAATATGCTGTATATAAGAAACACATTTAACTAAAAAAAATCATATACTGAAAGTAAAAGGATGAAAAACAATATTCCATGTGCCAAGAACCTGGAAAAAGAACCCAAGATAGCTATTCTATTGCAGAAAAAGTAGATTTCAAGACAAGACTGATTAGAAGAGACAAATTTCTTTGTCATATTCTTTGTCAAATTTCTTCTACATATTTCTTAAGGGAACAATCTAAAAGGAAGAGACTGAGATCATAAATATATATATGCACCAAATGCTGATACACACAACTATATAAAACAAACACTAATACAATTGAATGGGGGATGTCAATACCCCACTGTCACAAATAGACTGATCAACTGACAAAAAAACAACAAAGAAATATCAAAGCTGAACCAAACCTTTGAGCAAGTGGACTTACTAGATATCTACAGACTATTCCACCGAAGAACACCCAAACATTCTTCTGAGCAGCACATGGGACTTTTTCCAAAACAGACCACATACTAGCCCATAGAACATGGTTAAGTAAATGCAAAGGAAATGAAATTATCCCAAGCATATAATCAGATAATAGTCTAATGAAATTAAAAATCAATGGTAAAAGAAACCATAGTAACTTAATAAACACATGGAAATTAAATAATACCTTCCTGAACAACCAAAGGGGCACAGATGAAATTGAAGAAGAAATTACACAGTTTCTACAATTAAATAATAATACTGATACAATACACTGGAACTTCTGGGATACAATGAAAGCAAAGAAATTTATAGCGATGAATCCCCACATCAGAAAAATAGAATGAGCTCAAATAAATAACCTAATGTTAAATCTCAATTTTCTAGGAAAATAAAACAGCAAGTTAAATCCAAAACCCTTATGGGAAAGAAATAAAGATCAGAGTAAAACTTAATACAGTTAGAAAACAATACAAAGAATCAATGAATTAAAGAGTTGGTTCTCTGAAAGATTAAATATAACAGACAAACCCTCAGCCAATTTATCCCCCAAAAAAGGAAAGAAAAAAAACCCAAATTCATGCAATTAGGAATGAAAAGGGTGAAATCACAAAGAATCTTGCAAAAATCCAAAAGATCATCAACACCTACTTTGAAAATCTTACGAGATTGGGCGTGTTTAGGGTGGTATGGCCATACACCCTACTTTGAAAATCTATACTCTAATAATAGGGAAAACTCAGAAGAAATGGACAGATTCTTAGATATATATATGAATTACCAAAGCTGAGTTGAGAAGATATAAAACTTCTAAGTAACCCAATATCAGTCTATGAAATTGAAGAATTAAAAAAAAAAAAAAAAAAAACTACAACAGAGAAAAGCCCAGGTCAGTGCTGAATTCTACAAAACTTTTACAGAAAATATAATGCCACTACTCTTAAAAGCCATTAATGAAATTGAAAGGAAAGCAATACTCCCAAAATGATTTCTGAAAGCAAGCATTATTCTGATACCAAAACCAAAGAGAGCATCCAACCAAAAAAGGGAACTACAGGCCAATCTCCCTAATGAGCATAGATGCAAAAATCTTCAATAAGATACTGATAAACAGAACACAGCAAGTCACCAAAAAATAATACCCCATGACCAAGTAGGATTCATCCCAGAGATGCAGCAATAGTTCAACATACATAAATCAATGAATGCAATATACCACATTAACAGAACCAAGGACAAAAAACAAAGTCCTCTCGAAAGACAGAAAAGACAAGTGACAAAGTCCAACAATCATGCATGATAAAATTCTACAGAATATTAGGCTAGAAGGTCTTTATCTCAATGTGATAAAAGCCACCTGTGACAATCCAACAGCCAATATCATACCAAATGGTCAAAAACTGAAAGCTTTCACTCTAAAATCAGGAATAAGACAAGGATGCCTACTATCCCTACTCCCATTCAATATAGTTCTTGAAATATTAGTCAGAGCAATTAGATAAGAAAAAGAAATAAAAGGAATATGGATAGGAAAGCAAGAATTTAAATTATCACTATTTGTTGATGGCATGATACTCTACATAGAAGACCCCCAGAGCTCCACCAAAAGACTCCTAGTATTAATAACCAAATTTAGTAGCATAGCAGGATACAAAGTCAACACTCTAAAATCAATTCTGGTACATAAATAACAAACCCTCTGAGAGAGAAATAAGGGAAACAACAGTTTTCACAAATAACATCAAGAAAATGAAATACTTAGAATCAGTCTAAGAAGGAAAGTGAAAATCTTTTACACTGAAACATACAGTACTCTGGAAAAGGAAATCAAATAGGATAACAGAAAATGAAAAGACATTCCCTATTCTTGGGTAGGAAAAACCAATTTGGTAAAAATGGCCATACCTCCAAAACTGTTATAAAAATTTAATGCACTCTCAATCAAAATACCAATAGGATATCTCACAGAACTAGAGAAATGAACCTAAAATTAATGTGGGCCCAGAAGAGAACTAGAACAGCAAGAGCAGCAAGAGCAAAGGAGGGGGCATCACAGTCTGTGATTTGAAGTTACACTACAAAGCTACCATGGTAAAAAACAAAACAAAACACAAAATACCCCCACGTGGCACGGTATTGGCAAAGAAACAGACTCGAGGATAAGTGGAACAGAAGATGCAGAAATAACTCCAAACACTCTCAGCCACCTTGTCTTTGACAAAGAGGCTAAACACCTTCACTGGAGGAGAGATAGCCTTTTTAATAAATGGTGCCAGGAACTACTTTTCCACATGCTAAAGAATGAACCTACCCCCTATCTCTCACCATGAACTAAAAAATAAATAAAATAAAAATAGGTCCAAAGATATGTAAATATTAAAACAGAAACAATATGCTGTGAGAGATACTAGGTAAAACTCTTGAAGATGTAAGTATAGGCAAAACCTAAATAAGCATATGAACAAAACCCTGGTTGCATAAGAAATACTATAAAGGATCAACAATTAGGATCACATCAAATTTAAAAGCTTTTGCAATAGTAAAAGACACCACCAACAGTATGATGAGAAATCCCACAGAATGGAAAAATAATTTCACCAGCTGATCATCAGACAAAGCATTAATATCTAGAATATATAAAAACTTAAAACAGCCCTTCAACCCAGGGCACCAGAGGGGCCTGGGAGCAGCTCGTGAACCTCTGATAGGCCCACCAATTTGACCAAGTGCAGCAGAGAACCAAGCCATGTGGGCACCAACACAGAGATGTTTATGCCCCCCCACTCTGGGAACAAGAGAAAGAGGGCTTCTATGAGGATCCTACAGGACAACTGAAGCCATGTGGAAAAGTGAAGAAAATTGGCAATAAAGGTACCATACCACAGCACCATAGTTGTTGTCCTCCCTGGTATAACGAAAATGACATTACCTCAGAGACATTAGAGACTCAAAACTTAAAGTCCTATATCTGGAAGACTGAAGTATTAACCCAAGAAATAAACCAAGGATAGTACTAATGACAAAAATAGAAATGAGAAAGCATTTAAACAAGACACAAACACAGACTTCCACCCTACCAAAGGTAAACTCTTGGGAAAATAAGGTGGAAACACCTGACAGTCAACCATCTCGACACCCTGAACCGATAGCACAGGAAGTTAAAAAAAACAACAACAGATAAACGAGGCTCTAGAAAAATGCAAAACTGAAACAATTTCCCAGATAACCACAGAGATGGTGAGAGGAATGAAAGACATGATTAGAGAACAGAAACAGATGAAAACCATGAATACCCACCATAGGGAAGAAATGGAAACCTTGAATGCCCAACATAGGAAAGAAATGGAATCCATGAAATGGATTCAAACAGATATCCAGGAGATTAAAAACTCTATGTAAATCATTCACAGCAGGAAGAATGAATGAAAAGATAGAATTTCAGATATAGAAGATAGGACTGCAGTCAGTGATCATGAAAAGACAGATCTCCCAAAAACAGCAAGGAACTATGAAATCCAACAACTCCTAGATGATGCAAACAAGAATAAGACTGAGAGGAATCCATGAAGTAGCAGGAGAAAGTACAAATGACATTAAAAAAAAACTGTTCACAGAATTAATGAAAGAGAACTTATCAAACAGAGGGGAAGAATTTGACATACAGATAAGTGAGGCATATAAGACTCCAACTAGCCATGATCAAAACAAATCTACACCTAAACATATAATAATCAAGATCCCAGAAACCCAACAGAAGAACAAAATACTAAAAGCAGTTAGAGAAAAGAAACAAATCACATGCAAAGGAAAGTCCATCAGAATCACAGCAGATTTTTCAACCCAAATCCTCAAGTCAAGGAGAGTCTAGAGTGAGGTATTTCACGTCTTAAAAGAAAACAATCTCCTACCTAGACTGGTGTATCCTGCAAAATCTCTCTTTCAAAACTGATGGGGAAATAAGATACTTCCACGACAAAGAACACCTGAGAAATTTCATGAACACCAAACTGGCACTCCAAACACTTCTAAAAAATATCCTGGAAAAAGGAAATGAAGACCACAACTCCATAAGGGCCAACAGAGCAAATATACCAGGCAAGGCAAGAAATTAAAGGGAGACAGGGGAAAATAAAAAAATAAAAGAAACAACAACAGGAAAATAACATGACAATGAAAAGTCAATACATAACCATCAATGTTAATGACCTCAATTCACCAATCAAAAGAAACAGGCTCATAGAATGGATTAAAAAGCAAAATCCAACAATATGTTGTATACAAAAAACCCCGTTTAACCCACAAAGAAATTCACAGACTGAGAGTAAAAGGATGGAAAACAGTTCTCCATGTGACAGGAGCCCAGAAAAAAGCATGGATAGCTATCTTATTTGCAGACAGAGTAGATTTCAAACCAAAACTAATTAAAAGAGACAAAGAAGGCAACTACATCCTTACAAAGGGAACAATACAAGAGGAAGAAATGACAATCATAAATATATATGCACCAAATACTAATGCCCCCAACTATACAAAACAAATATTAATGGATATGAAAAATGAAATAAGCACTAATACAGTTATAGTGGGGGACCTCAATACTCCACTGACACAAATAGCCAGATTATCTAGACAAAGAATCAACAACAAAATAACAGAACTGAACCAAGTCTTAGAACAAACGAACTTAGTAGATGTCTGCTGAGTGTTCCACCCCCACAAAATCAGAATATACATTCTTTTTGGCTGCACACGGGTCATTCTCCAAAATAGATGACATGCTAGCTTACAGAACAAACTTAAGTAAATGCAAAGGAACTGAAGTTATCCCCTGTATATTATCAGACAATAGTGCAATTAAACTGGAGATCAATAGCCTAAGAAACTTCAAGAACTTCACAAACACATGGAAATTAAATAACACCCTGCTGAACAACCACTGGGTCACAGAGGAAATTAAAGGAGAAATTAGACAGTTTCTACAATTAAATGATAATGCCAATACAACATACAGGAATCTATGGGACACAATGAAAGCAGTTCTACAAGGAAAATTCACAGCAATAAATGCCCATACTAGGAAAGCAGAGCAAGCTCAAATTAACAACCTAATACTTAACCTTAAGCTCCTAGAAAAAGGAGAGCAAGACAAACTGAAAGTTTGTACAAGGGAGCAAATTACAAAGATCAGAGCAAAAATTAATGCAATGGAGACTAAGAAAATGATAGAAAAAAATCAATGAATTAAAGAGTTGGTTTTTTGAAAGAACAAATAAAATCGATAAACCCTCAGCCAATCTTATCAAAAAAAAAAAAGAAAGAAAGAAAAGGCTTAGATTCATGCAATTAGGAATGACAAAGGTGAAGTCACAACAGATCCACCAGAAATCCAGAGGATCATCAATACCTACTTCGAAAACCGATACTTTACTAAAATGGAAAATACAGAAGAAATGGACAGATTCCTGGACACATATGAACTTCCAAAGTTGAACAATGATATAAAAATCCTAAACACACCAATTACATTCAGTGAAACTGAAAATGTAATTAAAACATTACCAACAAAGAAAAGCCCAGGCCCTGATGGCTTCACTGCTGAATTCTACAAGACATTTAGAGAAGAACTATCACTGCTACTCTTTAAACTTTTCAATGAAATTGAAAGGGAAGCAATTCTTCCAAAGTCATTCTTGGAAGCAAGTATTACTTTGATTCCCAAACTAGGGAAAGACCCAACTAAAAAAGAAAACTACAAGGGGAAAAGAAAAAAATGTGAGAGAATGAAAAGATGAAAATAAAGTGTTTGTAGATGGGGAGGGGAGGAGGGGGTGAAGGGAGGGCAGAGGTAAGGGGAAAAAAATGAGAATCAAGACTTGCCATGTAAAGGTACATGATCCCAACAATGAATGTAACTGTACTGTATCCCTAAATGTACCAATAAACTCAATAAAAAAAATAAAAAAAAAAAGAAAACTACAGGCCGATCTCCCTAATTAACATAGAGGCAGAAATCCTCAATAAGATACTGGCAAACAGAATAAATACAAAAGGTCATCATGAAGATCATACACCCTGACCAAGTCAGACTTATTGCAGGGATGCAGGATGGTTCAACATACATAAACCAATAAATGTAATACACTATGTTAACAGAGTCAAGGACAAAAGCCATATGATCATCTCAATAAATGCAGAAAAAGGATTTGACAAAATCCAACATCCATTCATTATAAAAACCCTACAGAAAATTGGAATAGGTGGTCTTTAACTCAATTTGATAAAGGCTATCTATGAAAAACCAACAGAACATCACACTAAATGGTCAAAAACTGAAAAACCCCTGGTACAAAAAACAACAATTACAACAACAACAAAAAAAACAACTGAAAACCTTCATGCTAAAATCAGGAACAAGACAAGGATGTCCACTGTTAACACTACTTTTCAATATAGCTCTAGAAATGTTAGCCACAACAATTATACAAGAGAAAGGAATAAAAGGGATAAAAATAGGAAAAGAAGAAGTTAAACTGTCACTATTTGCTGATAATATGATACTCTACATAGAAGACCCAAAAAACTTTGCCAAAAGACTGCTAGACTTAATTGACAGATTCAGTAGAGTAGCTGGATACAAAGTCAACACTCAAAAATCAATAGCTGTCTTGTACACAAATAACAGACTCACTGAGAGAGAAATTAGGGAAACAATTCCTTTCACAATAACATCCAAAAAAATGAAATATCTAGGAATCAATCTAATGAAGGAGACAAAAGACCTCTACACTGAAAATCACAGCACTCTGAAAGAAGAGATAGAAGAGGATATAAGATGGAAAAACAGCCCTTGCTCCTGGGTAGGAAGAATCAACATAGTGAAAATAGCCATACTTCCAAAACTTCTATACAGATTCAATGCAATCCTGATTGATATCCCAAGAGTATATTTCACAGAACTTGAGAAAACAATCCAAAAATTCATTTGGTTATAGGTAACAGAAACATGGCAGGGAGTACCACAGTTCCCAACTTGAAACTATACTACAAAGCTACTGTGATAAAAACTGGAAAAGCAACAGACCCAAGGATCAATGGAATAGATCAGAAGATGCAGAAACAATACCAGACATACTCAGCTACCTCGTCCTTGACAAAGGAGCCAACCATCCTCACTGAAAGAAACATAGCCTCTTTAATAAATGGTGTTGGAATAACTGGATTTCAACTTGCCAAAGATTAAAACTAGACCCGTATCTTTCACCATGCACTAAACTAAAATCCAAGTGGATTAGAGATCTAAATTTCAAAACAGAAACACTAAACTTACTGGAAAGTAAATTAAGTAGAACTCTCAAAGACATTGGCAGTGGAGAAGTCTTTATGAACAAATGTGCAGCAACACAAGAACTTGCACAAAGAATAAACAACTGGGGCAGGGACAATGGGAAAAAGTGAGAACCAAAACCTGTCATATAAAGGTACAAGATGCCAATAATGAATGTAACTGTAGTGTATATCTAAAATGTACCAATAAACTCAATTTAAAAAAGAATGAACAACTGGGATCTCATTATATTAAAAAGCTTTTGCAGTACAAGAGAGACAACCTATAATGTGGGAAAAATTTTTACCAGATTCTCCTCAGACAGAGGACTACTATTTAGAATATATAAAGACGTAAAAAAAAAAATCAGACCCCCCCACAAACACAAAGACCCAATTCAAAAATGGGCATCTGAATTGAACAGACATTTCTCACACAAAGAAGTAAAAACAGCAAATAAATATATGAAAAAATGTTCAACATCACTGGTCATTCGAGAGATCCAGATGAAACACTACAATTCCATCTCACCCCAGAAAGAATGGCTGCTATCAAGAAATCAACCAATAACAAATGCTGGTGGGGCTGTGGAGAGAAAGGAACCCTTTTCCTTGTTGGTGGGAGTGCAGACTGGTGTGACCATTGGGGAAATCAATATGGAGATACCTCAAAGAACTAGGATTAGAGGTTCCATTTGACCCAGCTATCTCTCTGCTGGGTATCTTTCCAAAAGAATTAAAAGAATCATACCACAGTGCTATATGTGCACCCATGTTTATAGCAGCCCAGCTTGTAATAGCTAAAACTTGGAAACCACCCAAATGCCCCAAATGGAGACTGGATAAAGAAAATGTGGTTTTCCTATAAAATAGAGTACTACTCAGCCACAAAGAATAAGAAACTAGAGACATTCATAGCTAACGGATGCACATTGAGGCTATACACTTAAGTGAAATAAATAGGACACACGGGTAAATACTGAATAGTTTCTCTAGTGTGAAAAACTAAAAGTATAAAAAAGGTTCAAATGATATAATTGAGAGTGTGAAATAGGGAGAAAATGGAAAAAGGGGAAATGGGAAGAGGAGGGGAAAAGGAAATAAGGGAAAAGACAAAATGTGAAAAAATGAAAAAATGGAAACAATGTCTTTGTAAACAGGGAAGGATGAAGAGGGTGAAGAGAGGGCAGGGGTATGGGGAAAAAACAAGAACTAATATATATCATGTAAAGGTACAAGATTCCAATGATGAATATAACTGTATTGTTTGCTTTAAATGTACCAATAAAATTAATGGAAAAAAAAAGCTTAAAATAGTCAGAACCCCCTAATTAAAAACCCAACCAAAAATGGGCAACTGAAATGAATAGACACTTCTCAGATGAAGAAATACAAACAGCAAATAAATATATGAAAAGACGTTCATTTAAGACATGTTTCAGTCTCAGAATAGTCATTTGAGAAATGCAAATTGAAACACGAGATTCCACCTCACCCCAGATAGAATGGCTGTCATCAAGAAATCAACCAATAACAAATGCTGGTGAGGCTGTGGGCAAAAAGGAACCCTACTCCACTGTTGGTGGGAGCATGAATTTGTACAACCGCTGTGGTACTCAGCATGGAAATTCCCCCAAAAATTAAAATTAGAGGCATCATTTGATCCAGCGGTGCCCCTTCCAGATGACTTTCTGAAAGAGTTAAAAGCATCATACCACAGTGATATATGCGCACCATGTTTATAGTGGCACAGTTTGTAATAGCTAAATCTTGGAAACAGCCCATATGCCCATCAACAAATGAATGGATAAAGAAAACATGGTATTTATATATGATGGAGTACTATTTTGCCATAAAGAAGGATAACTTGGGTCATTTTTAGGTAAACAGATGCACCTCAAGATCATAATGTTAAGTGAAATAAATCTGACACACGTTTAAATATCACATTATTTCTCTTGTGTGAGAAAACCAATGGGTAAAACAGGAGCAAAATAGATGCTAGATATAGTAGGAAGAGCATGTTCAAATGGGAAGTGGAACAAGCAAGGAGGGGGAAGGGAAAAGGGATTTTTTAAAAAAGGAGCGGAAGAGAAAAAAATGGAAAGAAAGCTTTTGTAAATGGGGAAGGGAAAAAGTGTTTAAGGGAAGGGGGTGGGATAAAAGAAGAATCAAGACATTATGTACAGGTAAAAATTCTCTATGATGAGTGTGATAATTATGTATACCAAATATGTACAAATAAAAATAAGTTGTTCAGAAACCCATGAGAATATTTACACATGAGAGTTCAAATCCAAGTCTGTTTCTACAAACCCTGCTTTTCCATTACACATAAAGGAAGATTCCTTCACTGTGCTGCAATGAATCAATGTCTGTGTCTTTGCTAAAAAGAACTTGAGCCCAGTGTGCCAAAGGCCACAGTTCTGGGATGAGCTATGAAAGTCCTTACATTCAACATACATGCTGAAATATTAGTCATTATCTCAATGGTCCCCACAAGGGTTATTAACTTTTATTACGTTACTGCTACTGATAGCAAACTTGGATTTCCTATGCATTTCACCTTTGAACTACTTTACTAACTAGGATAATAATTCAATTTTTAGCTGAAAACTATCTCCTTATAGCCTTTTCCTGTAAGTGCTAGGCCTAGGCCCTAAAGCCACAAAAACAGTATTCCTCTTACCACAATGTGACAGCCCTTCCCACGAGTCACTCATTTCTTATGCTGTCTCGTTTCTGGTCCTTTCTGAGCTCAGGTTTTCTTTATTCTTCCTATCATAGACTGTTGCTTATCTGCACCACTGGGGCCACTTCTACTGATGCAGCTCTAGGGGACGTCTCCTTTCCGTCCAGGAACTGGTTGGAACATCAGCATGGCTGCACCTGTAGAGTAAGGAGCATGACCCAGAGGCAGCTACATCTGGAACTACACTAACAATGGCTCTAACCACACTGGCATGATCCACATGGGATACAGAGATTAGAAACTGAGATCTGTCAAACTAGATGCGCTTGGAGAATATCACTGACTTTCCTTACATCTTCTATAACAAAGCATAAGGGCAACAACAGATTTTTTTTTTAATTACCGGCAGGACAAAACAATTGGAGGCAGAAAAGGTATTACTGTGAAGACAGATATATAAAAATTAGCTAATAAAATGACCCTTGGGAAAATAAAAATAAAATGTGGAAAATATATATATATAATACAATATGTATATTAAGAGTACCAGAGGAAATAGAGGATGAGAATAGAACAAGGAAAGTATTTGAAGAAATAATAGCCATTGTTCTCTTGTGTCATTAGATAGCTCTTTGGAGTTATGAGCTGTTTCTAAAATGGAAAAAATGCCCCAGACCATACACTTGAGAAAGTTAAGCCCCTGGACTTTTTGAGGAAGTAGAAGGTAGAAAAAGAGGGGTGAGGTAGAAGTACCATCAGTCATTAATTTTAAAGAGACTTGCATATAGGAAATTAAAGTAAAAACACTTAAGCTAACTGAGGCGCCAAAACCGCAGCCATCCTGCACTTAGAAAAATCCAGTAGCTAAGTATATAATCTGAGCTGCATGTTTTTTATGCATTAACTCACCAAATTATTTGAAAACCTCTATAAGTATTATTTATTGTATCTCATTTCTAGATGGTATCACTAAAGCTTAGAGAGGGTCCATTAATTTGTCCAAAACTGCACCTCTGATTAAGAGGTGCAGTTGAGATTCAACCCCTGCACTGATCCCAAAATCTAGTCCAACAGCTCTGCTATTCTGCCTCCATCCATGGTGCTCATTCATGCTGCCTCTCCCCGTACAACGGAAGCCCTGGATTTTCCTCTTACACAACTGACTACAGGATAGGAAGGGGGGATGGCACCATTCACAGTCCATAACCATAGGTTATGAGAGAAGAGGCCTTCACTTGCCTAGCAATACCGCAGTCCACACAACAATACGGGACTTGAAAGTAGGAAATGCAAAGCTTATGTTTGTGAATGATCTATGTTTTGATGCAGTCATTGGACTCTGTTATTTCCAAAGGCTCTTTGGTCTTGAACTAAAACTTCAGAGTTCAAAAGAAGGATCTAAATCTGAAACAAACAGCTAGGTACATTTTTTGGTCCTGGACACTGGCAGGATGCTGATTCCTGCCAAAGACAGTCACATCATGTGACAGAAAGCCACATCATAAAGACACCTGCATTTGAGGACAGACTCACAGGCTGCACTAATACTCATAGTGGATAAACAGATGTCCAAAGCTGAACAAAAGTTCAAATTAATTCAGTGAGAATTTCTTGAGCATCTACTCAGGCAGAGTTTTGTTTGCCCTGCTAGGTAATAGTGCCAACCATCAAGAATCTCTCTACAGCAGAGACACGTAAAGCAGTAATACAGTACAAGTGAAAGGACTAATACTTATAGAATGTTCTAAAAAAGAAATCTGGCATGGAGATGAAGGAGTTACCTGTTCACTGACTCCATAAATATTTCCTATGCTGCAATGGGCTAAAACCCAAATAAATTAAAAATTTCCAGCAGAGGAGAGATGTTGTAGATAGAGAAAACATATCTATATCTATATCTATATGAAAAATCATGGAGTGTTTAATAAACTCTAAGACATTCTGAAGCATAGCAAACTAGGGAACATTTGGGGGGGGAAGTACTAGATGTGGCTGGAGTATGCAGTAATACACTATGCATTTCGTGTAATGATTCATACTATGTGTAGGGTATGAAAATTCATACCGTGTGCAGGAAATACAGCAAAGTACATTTTGTGGCAGCTTAAGTCCTAGACCCTGTGTATATTAGGTGCCTCATGAAAGTCCTAAACTACTAGGCAAGGTGGTGAAGGACCTGTGATCTCAGTAGTTAGGAGGCTGAGGCCGGCGGATTACTGTGAGTTCGAGGTCATCCTGGGATATATAATGAGTTTAAGGACAGCCGGAACTACATAGTGAGACCCTGTCTCAAAAAAATTAAATAAATAATAAATTCATATACCCATGCCTGACCTTTCTGACCTCAGCCTGATATCACAACAAGCATCTGGAGAAGGTAAGAGGTAGTGTCAGGGCAGTTATGGAATTGCCTTACTCTCCTTCAGGCTGCAGGATCCTTAGCTGATGGTGGCTCATGCCTACCCAATACTCTACTGTGAGAAAGGGCAGGTGCACACTAGACACAAGTTGGCTAACTTTCCCACCTTTTTTGGGCTCCATTCGAGATGACTTGGTCATTCTCTTCCTGAAAGATTCGTGTATGACCTCAAGCAATTGAGAAGCAGAAAGAAGAATTATGGCTTCTTTTTCTTTTTCTTTTTTTTTAAGTCATCATTCCTCCATATTTTCTCCATAACTTAGGAAAAGACCAAGTTTCCCAAGCCTCTGAGAAAGTCTAACCCTGAAGGCTGGCTTCCTACCTTATTTTTCCTGTCTCCTTATCTTTTTAGCTTCTCCTTTATTAGGGCATCATCCTTCATCATCTGCCTTCGTGCCCCACTTCCTCTTTCACACATTTCCTATCAGGATTTTGAGCCCTAGGATCAGCCCCTTCACATCTGAAATACTCTGCAACCTCTGGTTTCTGCTGGATTCCAGTGGACGCTTCCTCTGACGCCTCCATGGATGCTCTCGTATCTCATGGGAGGGACGTCTGTGAAGACATTTCCCCTGAAGACCTTGCCTCTGGTTTGCCTTCAGAAGTTCTTTAAAGACAAACTTTGTC
The DNA here is from genome assembly GCF_012274545.1 of Fukomys damarensis. NCBI lineage: Eukaryota > Metazoa > Chordata > Mammalia > Rodentia > Bathyergidae > Fukomys > Fukomys damarensis. The sequence continues at coordinate 13,302,111 of NW_022900943.1, read as the reverse complement.
TCACAAAGGTTGTCTTGTCTAGTCTGTGTAAGGGTGTGCTCTCTTATTAATATGGCTTTAACCCTATTTTTAATTAATAACACTAGACCTCTTTCCTGACCTTACTTTCTATTAAGGTTTTCCACGTTAACTAAAACTTTGCCTGGTGGCACCATAGTCAAAATTTCTTTCTTTACCAGATTTTTTTTATGATTAAAATGTGTGTGTGTTTAGGAAGTTTTCTGTCATTAATTCTGCAAACAGCTTTTTAAAGTCATTTGTATTTTCTCCTGCTACTTCATGTATTCCTATCAGTCTTATGTTATTCTTCTTTGCATCATCTAGGAGTTGTTGGATCAATTTCTCATGATCGCTTACTGTTTTTAAGAGACCTCTCTTTTCATGGTCACTGACTGCAATTTTATCTTCTATATCTGAGAGCCCATCTTCACATTCTTTTATTCTGTTGCGTACACTTGCAACAGAGTGTTTAATCTCCTGGATATCTGTTTGAATCTGTTTTATGGATTCCATTTCTTTCCTATGTTGGGCGTTTATTTTTTCCATTTCTTTCTTATGCTGGGCCTTCATGGCTTCTATCATGGTCCTGAGCTCATCCATTTTTTTGTCAGTTTCTGCTCTAGAGTCTTGAATCACGACTTCCATTTTGCTCACTATCTCTATGGTTATCTGGGAAATTATTTCTGTTTTGAATTTTTCTAGAGCCTAATTTTAATGGAATGTGCTGAATGTATATAATTTTGTTCAGATGACTGCAGAACCTGGAAAAGCTGTTGCTGCTATCGATGCATAACATACTATTATTAGTCTTTATATATATACATACATATA